>NC_062565.1:59519181-60148140 GCF_022837055.1 Prionailurus viverrinus | reverse complement strand
AACTTCTTATACTGATATATCTATATCACACAAAACAAGCTTAGTTACACTTATTCATAGCCTATTCAAATAATGGTGAAAAGAACTGGAGTGTTAGAATAAAATGCTGAATATGCTAGAGCAGGTCACCATCTCAGAAGTTTGTTCTCCTTACATAGGCTGGGTAATTATAATTATGTATGCAGCAGTGACATCAAAAGAAGGACTTAATCCTACAGAATTTCACCAGCTATCAGAATGATAGCAGACAGTAGCTCTATGTATAAAGTGTTCAGAAATCATGAAGACCAAGAGGAGTTCTTGGTCTTGGGGTGGGGTTCCAATATTTGTGATGCCTAGATCAGGCTAGATACATTGTCTTAGATGAGTGGTTTTCAACTATTTCATTCTCAAGATTCTTTTATACTCTTGAAAATTATTGAGGATTAGAGTGACTGGGTAGCTTAGTCTGTTAAGCATCTGACTCTTGATTTTGGCTCAGGTCATGATCTCATGGTTCTGGGATTGAGCCCTTTGTTGGGATCTGTGTGCATCTGTGTGTTGGGATCAGTGCAGAGCCTGCTTGGGACTCTCTCTCTCTCTCTCTCTCTCTCTCTCTCTCTCTCTCTCTCTCTCTCCCCCCCCCCCCCGCCCCTCCCCTACTCTCTCTCTTTCTCTCAAAATAAATAAATAAACATTTAAAAAAAAATTAAAAAGACATACATGGCCAGCCGACATCACTCATCATCAGGGAAATACAAATCAAAACCACAATGAGATACCACCTCACATCTGTCAGAATGGCTAACATAAACAACTCAGGCAACAACAGATGTTGGTGAGGATGTAGAGAAAGAGGATCTCTTTTGCACTGCTGGTGGGAATACAAACTGATGCAGCCCTCTGGAAAACAGTATGGAGGTTCCTCAAAAAATTAAAAACAGAACTACCCTACAACCCAGCAATTACACTACTAGGTATTTATCCAAGGGATACAGGTATGCAGTTTCCAAGGGGCACATAGACCCCAATGTTTATAGCAGCACTATCAACTATAACCAAAGTATGGAAAGAGCCCAAATGCCCATTGATGGATGAATGGATAAAGAAAATGTGGTGTACATACATACATACAGCGTGTATACACACACACACACACATACACACACACACACCCATATATATATATATATATATATATATATATATATATATATATACATACATACAATGGAATGTTACTCGGCGATCAAAAAAATGAAATCTTGCCATTTGCAACTACGTGGATGGAACTAGAGGGTATTATGCTAAGCGAAATTAGTCAGAAAAAGACAAATATCATATGACTTCACTCATAAGAGGACTTTAAGATACAAAACAGATGAACATAAGGGAAGGGAAGCAAAAATAATATAAAAACAGGGACGGGTAAAACATAAGAGACTCTTAAATATGGAGAACAGGGTTACTTGGGGGGGGGTTATGGGAGGGGATGGGCTAAATGGGTAAGGGGCATTAATAAATCTACTCCTGAAATTGTTGCACTATATGCTAACTAACTTTGATGTATATTAGGACAAAAATAAACAATAAAAAATAAAAATTTTAAAAAATTTTGAGGATCTTACAGAGAACAAACCAATGGCTACCAGAGAGTGGCAGTAGGGGTTGGTATTGTAATAACGTTGTATGATGACAGATGGTAGCTACACTTGTGTTGAGCACAGCATAACATATAGACTTACTAATCACACTATGTTGTTACCTGAAACTAATTTAATATTATGTGTCACCTATAGTTCAATTAAAAGAAATAAAAATATAAATTATTGAGGACCCTAAAGAACTTTTAAAAATATAGTTATATCAATAGTTTTTTAAATTAAAATTAAGAAATTTTAGCATTTATATACATTAATTACTTTAAAAATAGAAGCAATAAGTACATTGTATGTTTTATATTGCAATTTATGATTTACTAAGTGTATTATATCATTTATCATATATTTTCCAATAAAAATATCAAATTTTTCAAAACTAAAAATTAGTAAGGGAAGTGCCATTATTTTACATTTTTATAAATCTATTGTCTGTCTTAGTAAAAGACAGATAATTGTACCTGTTTCTGTACTCAATTTCTTGAGACACGGTACATGACTTAGCCTCTGGGAAACTCCATCTTACACTTGCAACATAATGAGAATAAAAATGGAAAATAAAATCTCAACATTAGCATAAAAATAGTTTTAAACTATGTACTACTGCAAGCATCTAAGGAACCCTCCAGGAGTCTCTGGGCCGCAGTGAGATTTTGGATAATTGGTTCCCAACACTGACTGCCATGATAATCAATGGAAAGCCTTGAAGAGATATAGATGCCCCAAACCATCCGTCAGAAAGTCTGATTTAATTAGTCCGCAAAAAGATTTTGATATCAATAATTGTAAGTTTCTCATGTTTTTCTAATATGCATCTAGGGTTAAGAACTACTAGTTTTGATAAATTGTGCAATGAGACATATCTTCATCTTAATGTTTTCACATTTTATTAAATTTAGATAATCTTTAATTTCATTTTGTTGATTTTTTTTGGTGGGATTGTAGATATTTAAAATATACGTGCCAGGGGCGCCTGGGTGGCTCAGTCGGTTGAGCATCTGACTTCGGCTCAGGTCATGAACTCATGGTCTCTGAGTTCGAGCCCCGCGTCGGGCTCTGTGCTGACAGCTCAGAGCCTGGAGCCTGCTTCAGATTCTGTGTCTCCCTCTCTCTCTCACCCTCCCCCGTTCATGCTCTCTCTCTGTCTCAAAAATAAATAAACATTAAAAAAATTTAAAAAAATTAAATATACGCGCCATTAACATAAAATTAGGTATTATCACAAATGCATATAAAATATTACCCCTATGATACAATTTTTCTCAGTAAATAAATAAGAGAAACCATGTTAGACTTTTTTACAGGGATATGAATGGATGATTTACCAAACAGTCAAATAAAATCTACAGTTTTGTTCCTTATGACCAGAAAAATAAGTTACACAAAGGTATCATTCTTTTTTTTATTATTTAAATTATAAGATTGTTTTCATGACAGGGAAATGACATGTAGCTGATAAAGATAATCATGTGCTAGCAGAATAAATCACAACAGAGGGGAAGGAAGAATAATATTAAATCCATGAGTTTCTGCTGTCCATCAGGGCTCATATTTTCATAGATATATTCTGACCTCGGAAAGACTAAGTCTTCTGAATAATCAGATATAAGCAAAATACAGTACACCCATGATTTCTCATTTTCTAAATATACAATAACTAAATTACTCACAAGGTTTTAAAATGTATGCATAAAAACTGGAGCATCAGTATTGATGCTGAATGATTTCTGAATCTGAATATTCTATCATTTCTAAAATAGCATTGGTGACAATAATTTTCTGTTCTTTATTCAGACCCTGCTCCCTTGTAAAAGTGATTTTGTTGCCTCAGGACTCTTACACTTCTTAAGTACATTAGATCTGTGAATCTCAATTGGGGTTGATTTTTTCCCCCAGGGATATTTGAGGATATTTTTGCTTGTCATAACTGGGGAAGGAGGCTGATACTGGTATTAGGAGGTTGTAGATAGAGGTCAAGCTACTGCTGAACATCCCACAATGCACATACCTGGCCCCCTCCAACAAATATGGCCCCAAATGTCAATAGTGGTAAGGTTGAGAAACTTGCATTAGATGATACACTAATAATTCATGTCTCACCAGTTCATTATGGACATATAAAACCACTATGGAAGTTTCACTAAGACACATAAAATTCAGTTCTAGTCATTTGTAACTGAGTGGAATAAATAAAATATACTATTTATTAGCAAATACTACTCATAGATTAACCAATAACTGTGAGCCTAAAAGAAACTGACCTATCTATAAATGATCATTCAAAGAAACCTTTTCTCACCATATGATTTTAACACTTGAGTTCTATTTAATAAATCTCTCCCTTTTTTTCCAAATAGCTGAATACTCTTATGTTATTAACTATTTTATAATAGTATTACAATATTAAATAATGCATAATAGAGTCCTAGAGATATTTGATTTTTGATTGAACTCATTAACTCTCAAGATGAATTTGATGACAGCTAACTTCTACCTAGAAGGACTGACTGAAGAGTACCTTTTGTACTATGATTGGAGGGACACTGACAGAAGCATGTTTACAAGAAAACTATTTTCCCTGCAGTACTGTTCTAACTGTGACTATTCCACTATCTTTTAGGAAGTATTTAAAGGATCAAGCCTCTAGAAATGGCATATAACAGGTCAAGTACTCCTGAGAGAGGAAGCATGATTTGATTACATTTTATGGCTGCCTAGTCATCCAGAAATTTCTTGAGGTAATGGGGAATAAGAGTTTTCCTAAATAAAAGCACAAGAACTCTAGTAAAGTGAGCTAGGAAATATAGAAGTAGAGATGCATTGAACCTTTATTTCAAACTTTATCTCATAGCTTACTTTTTTCTATTTCAAAAGTTGGACTATTTTTCTCTTAAGAAAAAAAGAGGTTAGAGAGGGAGGGAGCCAAAACATGAGACCCTTAAAAACTGAGAACAAACTGAGGGTTGATGGGGGGTGTGAGGGGGGTAGGTGGGTGATGGGTATTGAGGAGGGCACTTGTTGGGATGAGCACTGGGTGTTGTATGGATACCAATTTGACAATAAATTTCACATTAAAAAAAAGAAAGAAAATAAATTGCTGCTTTTAATCAAATGATATATTTTTAAAAAAGAGTATACAAAATATGACTATTTGTTTTAGGAAAAAATCATGAAAATATAAACTAATTTGAAATGAAAACTAATTTGAAATGAAACCACTTAAAAATGCTCAAATATATCACAGTACCTTAGAAACCCTCTTATAGTATATGTATAGTACCAGCAGTTAGTACAAATAGTCAAAGTAGGAAATTATTAAAATGTGATAAATATTTATGCATTTTAAAAGAATCAATTAAAGTAAGAAAACATAAAAAATTGGTACATAATATAAATATTTTTTAAATATTCAAATACGATCATTCCCTAACCTTTAATGTAGGACCAAATCTTTCTATTTGAATATGATTCAATCCTTAGGTCTTATTTCTTGTATAAGGCATATCTACATTTATTATACACAATTGTTACTTTGTTTCTTGCTTGTTTGTTTGTTTATATGGAATGAGAACTTAAAAACAAACGAGAGGCAGCTTGAATGCAGTATTTTTCTATCTTTCCTCCAGGGTTATTTCTAATCATTTGTAATTGTCCAACAAAGCCTTCTGTTAACCAGTTATTTATTTTACTTTAGCTACCATTAGTGAACTTCTCACAATCTTCAACTCAGCTGTTATAGAAAAATGCTTTAATCCTCACTTCATTTTAAAAGTTTATCTAATAATTATTTTTAATTATAATGAGTGGGAAAGTATAAATACCTTGGAGACCTACTAATTGATTCCCAGGAGGTAAGAGCTCAACTTATCTTCACAGAATTAGTGTATCTAATGGAATGAGGAGTTTGTATTACCTTTCAAATGAGTTAAACTGGAGGTGAGTTATATCATTTATGCACTAATTCTTAGAATATACAATATATTGAGTGATTTGTTAATATTTACTGTTTATAAATAATTATAAGTGTATACCATTTTCATAGACTTCTTTTTCAAATACATCAATGGCCTTACACATGATTTTGATCAATTCCCTAATGTCAATTCCAAAACTTTATAACTTTATTTAACTTTGATTCTGATAAGCAATGTATGTAGAGGTTTAAAGCACATGTAAATAAATTAGAGATTGAAATTCTGACAGGATGGATAGAGGCTGATCTATGGCTGATTGTCGAGTGGAATTCTGTGGACCTGCAAAGAGAATACACTCATGAGAGAAAAGAAGTGATACTTTCTCTCTCTTTTTTTTTTTTTAATGTTTATTTATTCTTAAGACAGAGGGAGACAGGGTGTGAGTTGGGGAGGGGCAGAGAGAGTGGGAGACACAGAATCCGAAACAGGCTCCAGGCTCCGAGCTGTCAGTGCAGAGCCCAATGCAGGGCTTGAACCCATGAACTGTGAGATCATGACCTGAGCCAAAGTCGAATGCTTAACCTACTGAGCCACCCAGGTGCCCCATTTCTCCTTCTTATACAGGAAGCCAACAGGGTGGAGGCTGAATACATTTTTCAAGATTACCACTCAGCAGAAATGTATGTTTCCATATTTCCATCTATAATTTCAGTTCTCATCCCTTCTACCCAGTCTTTAAAAAAAGACTAGGGCAGGGGTGCATGGGTGGCTCAGTTGGTTAGGCGTCTGACTTCGGCTCAGCTCATTGTCTCATGGTTCGTGGGTTCAAGTCCTGCAGCAGGCTCTGTGATGACACCTCAGAGCCTGGAGCCTGCTTGAGATCTGTGTCTTCCTCTCTCTCTGCCCCTCATGTTCTGTCTCTCTCTGTCTCTCAAAGATAAATAAATGTTAAAAATTTTTAAAAATTTTTTTAAAAAGCTAAGGGCATAACAGATTGGGTGAAACAAAATCTCTGGAGCTGTAATGTTTGAGATGAGAGAGAACATTATTCTCTTTTGAAGTTGAATTGGAATGGTTTAAGACTCACATGCAGAGACTAGAGATGCCTGTTGTGATGAATAACTGACATTAGTTTACTCTTTTAGATGGTGACTAAGTGGCCTATTCTGGTCTGCCTAGGTGTTATCATTGGAATGAAGCTAATTCTAGGGACAGAGTTGTTGAAGAAATTGACAAGTTCTCTGGAGGTGGAAACCTAAACATACAGATACTTGCTCCTATCACATAAGTTTTTGAAGCGAGAAGTCTTTTTAAAAAAATGTTTATTCATTTTGAGAAACAGAAAAAGAGCATGCCTACAAGTGGGGAAGGAGCATAGAGAGAGGGGTAGAGAGAGAATCTGAAGCAGGTTCAGTGGTGTCAGTACAGAGCCCAACATGAGGCTCTACCTCAGGAACCATGAGATCATGAGGTGAGTCAAGATCAAGTCAGACGCTTAAGTGACTGAGCCACCCAAGACCCAAGTACCCCTGCAGTGAGAAGGCTTTTAAAAGCAGCTGCCAGCAGAGGGAAAAGAAGGCCTGGTAATAAGTGTGTGAGGGAAGACTGGGCAGCCCTATGCCTCAAAACCTTTAGGAAGTTCAGAAGATGACCTCAGTATTTCCCTGTGCCTTCATATAAAGCATCACAGTGATTAAATAAGACAGGAAAACTATAAATGTCCATATAGTTTCCAATTGAAGAATTGCTTCTTCCAGAGAAAGGGTTGAGGTTATGCATCCTGCCTGAGATCAAATGCTCATTTGGCTGGCTCTCTCTGAGAGTGTCTTTATCAAGGGCTTAAAAAAACAAAAACAAAAACAAAAAAAAAAAACAGAAAACAAAAAACTGAATACCAGTCCCTTACAAAACTGCCTAGACCCTTTAAGTAGGATCATGGTTTTAGTAGAGAACATCCATAAAATGATTCAAGAAAGAGAGTAAAATCAGGAATGCACTCCCACCACAGTTAGCAAGAGACTTCACACTTCCAGTATCTTCTCCCCCTTTCCCTGAAGAAACCCCAAAACAGCTGGTTCCAGGGGAAGGCATGGGAACATAGGATAAGACATTTCAACTGGATTGTACAGCACTGGACTTCTCATACCCAAAATAACTGAGAAGCTATGTAAACTTTTTAGCTTGCTGTGAGGGGATTGGAAAGAGTAATTTACTAGATGACAGTGAAAAGCAATAATTGTTAGAAAACAAAATAATTTCTATTTCCCCCCACTGAATTGAGAGTGCTCAGTTACTGATGCTAGGGTTAAGAGTTGCAGAAATTTTGAGTGTGTACATATTTGCAAATTCTCAGTTTATTAGTGAATATTTTTGTGTTATGGTAGCTTTAATTTCCCTCGGTAGTCTCATAACTGTGGGTACCTCATTAATATACACTTGAATAATATGAATCTCTTAGATACTTTGGGTTACTGTGTTTTATTCCTATTGAACCAAATTGGAGTCAACATAATTATTCATATTTCCACTAAGCTGTTAAATTAACTTAAAATTTGAAGAAAACAACAGCCTTGAGAATCTTGATATATTATGGGGGGGGAACTCTACTCTTTTGAGGTGAGTGGTGTTGAGCTGATTAAAGTTTTAAAAAATGTTCTTCAATCAGTGAACCTTAGGGTAGTCCCAAATATGAGTGTTTATGTTCTCTAAATCAATATTGTTCTATAGGGCACTAATTCACAATTGTTTCTCAAGTGACACTTAAACTAGCGAAGTTTCTTTATAATTTTAAAAGTTCTTTGTGGTGCATATATTCCTATCACAAGCATGAAATTGTCATTAATCATCAACTATCTATTGAAAACCTACCATGTACCAGAAAGACACTGTTTCAACTAAAGGTAACATTTTTGCAAACATGGTGTTTATAAGTTTGAGGAGTCAGCAAAGTAATGAATCAAAAGATCATAGTTAACTAAGGGCTATGAGAAAAATATACTTTAAAAAAGCAAGGAGGAGATAGCTTGGAATTTTAGGCTCAGCCTTGAGAATTTAGGCTTTGAAGAAGAAATGACAATATTGCTCGGTTTTGAAAGAGGAAAAAAGTTTGAAAGACAAATCAGTCTGAAAAAGCATTTTCCAAGAAGCATGTATGAAGCTGATATCAGAAAGAGTTGTATGTGTTTGCACCAGATATGCTTTTTGGTTGCTTGTGGATTGTGGTGAGCATTGAGGCCTGAAGTAAGGAAGGGGACAGCTCAGAAGGGGTATTGCCAGGTAGACTAAGTCTGTTCTGGTATGCGAAAGGAGATCCTAGATAGATCTTGAGAGAAATTTTAAAAAGCTTTATACACTTCTGAGAGTACAGTAAAAGAGACATTATTGACCCATACTCTCCTCAGCAATCAGTGGAACTATTTTCAGTATGTGAGAATCTTGAGAATCTTTATGCAGTAAATTCCTGTTACCAGGCTTGGGAGGTTAGACACAATACTTTTTCTTTTTTAAGTAATAACCTGCATAGACATGCAATAGTCACCACTCTGTCTTTTATACCATGTGTTTTGTCTCTGAACAAACACTATTACATGGTAATAGCACCATGGACCAAATTCATCATGAACTACAGCCTGACCACCCATTGTTTCACATCAAAGTAGTAGTACAATAGAAAAGTACTTGTTCTAATATGATTTACACATTCAATAGAATATCAATAATATATAATATTATCAATATTGATATTGATATAATAATATCAATATTATATACCTGGAAAACAGTAACAAATGTTGGAGATCTGAGCAATATAATTAATTGTGTGTATTTTTTTTAATTCCAGTTAACACACTGTATTATATTAGTTTCAAGCATACCATATAGTGATTCAACATTTCCATAGAACATCTGGTGCTCATCATAAATGTGCTCCTTAATCCCCTAAGTATGTGTATCAATGAATAAAACACATATTATGATGTATAGTTTGCCAAACACAAAATTAAAACAAAAAAAATAGAAAAGGGAAGAAAGATTGTCTTGTTATTTTTATGTAAAATAAAATCTAACTTATTTAGATAAAGTAAAAAGTTCTGCCCTTCATGACAAAGATAGCATTAATATATGTTTGCCAGATTTAGCAATTAAAAATACAGTACAAATATGACCCAGGTAATAACCACACTTTTCCTTTCATTGTCAAGAGTACACCTTTTTTCTTTTTAATCTTTGTAAGCTGCATTACTTACAAACCATTTAAAGCTTGAGATATTAAAAATAGAGTCATTCTTGGGAGGAGCCAAGATGACAGAACAGCATGGAAGTTTTTTGTGTCTCTCACATCCAGGAAATACAGCCAGACCAACACTAAACAATCCTACACAGCTAGAAAACTGATTGGAGGATTAACACAATAATCTGCACAACCTGAACCACAGAATTCAGCAGGTATGTGGCACGGAGAGGTGAATTTGGGGAGCTAGAAGCCACTGAGGGTAGGGAACCATTTTTGCAGGCAGAGAGGACAGAGACTGGGGGAGGGGGAGAATATGGGAAAAGCACCCCTCCCCAAAAGCACCTGGAAAGAAAGTGGAAAATCGGAAACAGTCGATTAAGTTTAGGGACTAAACTAAAAAGGGATAAAGGAGAAAGGAGAAAGGAGAAAGGAGAAAGGAGAAAGGAAAAAGGAGAGGGTTTAAATCACATTAAGACTGTAAACAAGGGGAGCACAAAGGCTGCAATTCCGCAGCTCGATACCTGGCGGTGCTCTGATGGGAAGAGCGAATCCCCAGGAGCAGAGTGGGGTGCGGGAGGTTCTCAGGCCACACGGGGAAGAGTGGCTCCACTGCTGGAAGGACATTTGGTAGAAACTGTTGAAGCCACCTGGTCCCAGCAGACCCAGGAAGGCAGCTACATTCGCTGGTGCTGCGGCAATGTTGTTGAGGGTGAAGCCTGGCGCCAGATGTGTGTTGCGATTTTCCATGGTCCCTGAAAAACTGCTGCTACACTATCTTGTGAACTTTTTCGGGGGCGGGCTGGCACCTGGCCATAGTCTCGGGGCACCGGAGGCAGCAGGGCCCAGCAAGCATTCCTGGGTGCAGCCGACATTCGGCCATTGCTCATTCGGCCATTGCTCAGTGAGACCCTCCTGCAGAGGGGTGGAACGGGTCAAAGCTGCAGTCCTTCAGAAGTAAGGGACCAGTGAAAACAACAGCATCTGATACAAAAATCTGGAAAGAGATACTGCCTGGGGCCTGGTCACGGAGAGTGAAGAAGCTGGGAGTAGATGAAAGCTGAAGAAAGAGGATGGGTGCCCGATTGCTGATCAGGGAGAACAGACTGGGTAGCTGGGTGTAGCAATTTTCATTGCTCTGGCGCATGAGCATAGGCACCTACCAGCACCGCAACATTCCACCCCAGTAGGATAGCAGCGCCATCTAGTGGAGAAGGGAGCCATTACACTGAGCCCTGCCCAACTGGGCCAACTTCACTCTTCAAAAACACAAGTCTCACTCCTGGCTTAGTTTATGGACTATAAAGCGCTACACAGACTGACTTCTAGGGGAAAACAAAGTAATTTCAGTCCTACATCAATCTGTCAGAAGGTTCATCTATCCAATTTTCTTTTTTTTTCTCTTTTACACTTCTTTTTCTTGAATACCGAAAGAGAAGAAATTCATTTTTATTTTAAATTTTTATTAAAAATATTTTCCTTTCATTTTTATTACTATATTTTTTATTTTGAGTAATTTTTTCTCAAATTCTATTTTACTTCCATCATTTTATTTTAGTCTACTTCAGTGTATTCACCTTTTCAAATTTTTAAACAATTTCCTTTTTATTTCTTTTTTTCTCTTTTTTTTCTCCTTTTCATTTCTTTTCTTTCTCTTGAACATAGAAAGAGAAAAACTTCATTTTTACTTTCAATATCTATTAAAATATTTTATTTAATTTTTTTGCTTTTATGTAAATTTTTTAAAATTCTATTTTACTTCCATCATTTTATTTTAGTCTACTACAGTGTATTCACTTTTTCAAATTTTCAAATGATTTCCTTTTTTTCTTTCTTTTTTAAATCTTTTTTCTCTTTTTAGTTTCTTTTCTTTTTTCCTGAATACAGAAAAAGAAAAAAAATCATATTTATTTTTAATTTTTATTAAAAATATTTTTCTTTATTTTTTTCTACTATTTTCTTTACTTTTGTGTATATTTTTTCAAATTTGTTTTACCCACATCATCTCATTTTAGTCTACTTCAGTGTATTCATTTTTTCAAATTCTCAAATGATTTCCTTTCCCTCCCCCGCTTTTTTTCTCTATTCTGTCAAACCACTTTAGACACGCAGAGCAAAACACACCTAGGATCTACCTCATCTATTTGATTTGTGTGCATGTGTGTATTTTTACTTTTTAATTTTAATATTTTTTTAAATTTTTTTTTACTTTCAAGTTTTCTACCTCATTAATTCCTTTTCTCCCTTCAAAATGACAAAATGAAGGAATTCATCCCAAAAGAAAGAGCACGAAGAAACGATAGCCAGGGATTTAACCAACACAGATACAAGGAAGATGTCTGAACCAGAATTTAGAATCATGATGATAAGAATATTAGCTGGAGGCAAAATTAGATTAGAATCCCTTTCTGCAGAGATAAAAGAAGTAAAAAATAGAATGAAATCAAAAATGCTATAACTGAACTGTAATCAAGGATGGATGCAGTGGCAGCAAGGATGGATGAGGCAGAACAGAGAATCAGCAATATAGAGGACAAACTTATAGAGAATAATGAAGCAGAAAAGAAGAGGGAGATGAAGGCAAAATAGCACGATGTAAGAATTAGAGAAATCAGTGACTCATGAACAGGAACAACATCAGAATCACAGGGGTCCCAGAAGAGGAAGAGAGAGAAATAGGGGTAGAAGGGTTATGTGAGCAAATCATAGCAGAAAACTTTCCTAACCTGGGGAAAGACACAGGCATCAAAATCCAGGAAGCACAGAGGACCGCCATTAGATTCAACAAAAACTGACCATCAACAAGGCCTATCATAGTCAAATTTACAAAATACTCAGGCAAGGAGAGAATCATGAAAGCAGCAAGGGAAAAAAAGTCCATAACCTACAAGGGAAGACAGATCAGGTTTGCTGCAGACCTGTCCACAGAAACATGGCAGGCCAGAAAGGAGTGGCAGGATATATTCAGTGTGCTGAATCAGAAAAATATGCAGCCAAGAATTCTTTGTCCAGCAAGGCTGTCATTCAAAATAGAAGGAGAGATAAAAATTTTCCCAGACAAACAAAAATTAAAGGAGTTTGTGACCGTTAAATCAGCCCAGCAAAAAATTTTAAGGGGGACTCTCTGAGGGGAGAAAAGATGAAAAAAATAAATACATAAATAAATAAAGACCAAAGCAACAAAATTAGAAAGGACCAGAGAATACCACCAAAAACTCCAACTCTATAAGCATCATAATGGCAATAAATTCTTATCTTTCAGTACTCCAAACGTCAATGGACTCAATGCTCCAATCAAAAGACATAGGGTAACAGAATGGATAAGAAAACAAGATCCATCTATATGCTTTTTACAAGAGACCCACTTTACAACTAAATACACCTTCAGACTAAACAAAAGGGGATGGAGAACCACCTATCATGCCAACGGTCAAAGAAAGCCGGAGTAGCCATACTTGTATCAGACAATCTAGACTTTTGAATAAAGACTGTATCAAGAGATGCATAAGGGCATCACATCATAATCAAGGGGTCCATCCACCAAGAAGACCTAACAATTGTAAACATTTATGCACCAAATGTGGAAGCACACAAATATTTAAATCAGTTAATCACAAAAATAAAGAAACTCATTGACATTAATACCATAATAGTAGGAGACTTCAACACCCCACTCACAGCAATGGACAGATCACCTAATCAAAAAATCAATCAGGAAACAATGGCTTTGAATGACACACTGGACCAGATGGACTTAACAGATATATTCCGAACATTTCATCCTAAAGCAGCAGAATATACATTCTTCTCCAGTGCACATGGAACATTCTCCAGAATAGACCATATACTGGGACACAAATCAGCCCTAAGTAAGTACAAAAAGATAGAGATCATACTGTGCACATTTTTAGACCACAACGCTATGAAACTTGAAATCAACCACAAGAAAAAATTTGGAAAGGTAACAAATACTTGGAGACTGAAGAACATCCTACTAAAGAATGAGTGGACTAACCAAGAAGTTAAAGAGGAAATTGAAAAGTAAATGAAGTCAATGAAAATGATAACACCACAACCCCAAACCTCAGAGACGCAGCAAAGGTGGTCATAAGAGGAAAGTATATAGCAATCCAGGCCTTCCTAAAGAAGGAAGAAAGATCTAAGATACACAACCTTATGCCTTAAGGAGCTGGAAAAAGAACAGCAAATAAAACCCCAAAACAGCAGAAGACAAGAAATAATAAAGATGAGAGCAGAAATTAATGTCATCAAAACCAAAAAATAAAACCAGTAGAAAAGATCAATGAAACCAGAAGCTGGTTCTTTGAAAGAATTAAGAAAATTGATAAACCACTAGCAAGTTTGATCAAAAAGAAAAAGGAAAGGACCTAAGTAAATAAAATCAAGAATAAAAGAGGAGAGATCACAACCACCACAACAGAAATAAAAACAATAATAAGAGAATATTATGAGCAATTATATGCCAATAAAATGGGCAATCTTGAAGAAATGGACAAATTCCTAGAAACATATACACTACCAAAACTGAAACAGGAAGAAATAAAAAATTGGAACAGCCCCATAACCAGTAAGGAAATCGAGTTCGTAATGAAAAATCTGCCAAAAACAAGAGTCCAGGGCCACATGGCTTTCCAGGGGGATTCTACCAAACATTGAAGGAAGAGTTAACACCAAATCTCTTGAAAGTATTCCAAAAAAATAGAAATGGAAGGAAAACTTCCAAACTCTTTCTGTGAAGCTAGCATTACCTTGATTCAAAACCAGACAGAGACCTCACTAAAAAGGAGAACTATACACCAATTTCCCTGATGAACATAGATGCAAAACTCCGCAACAAGATATTAGCCAACTGGATCCAACAATACATTAAAAAAATTATTCACCACGACCAAGTGGGATTTATACCTGGGATGCAGGGCTCGTTCAATATCCGCAAAAGAATTAACATGATTCATCACATCAATAAAAGAAAGGACAAGAACCATATGATCCTCTCAACAGATACAGAGAAAACTTGACAAAATACAGCATCCTTTCTTGATAAAAACCCTCAAGAAAGTAGGGATAGAAGGAGCATACCTCAAGATCATAAAAGCCATAAATGAACGACCCAATGTTAATGTCATCCACAATGGGGAGAAACTGAGAGCTTTCCCCCTGAGGTCAGGAACAAGACAGGAATGTCCAGTCTTGCCACTGTTATTCAACATAATATTGGAAGTCTTAGCCTCTGCAATCAGACAACACAAAGAAATAAAAGGCATCCAAATCAGCCAGGAGGAGGTCAAACTTTCACTCTTCGCTGATGTTATGACACTTTATATGGAAAACCCAAAAGATTCCTCTAAAAAACTGCTAGAATTGATTCATGAATTCAGCAAAGTTGCAGGATATAAAATCAATGCACAGAAATCGGTTGCATTCCTATACACCAACAATGAAGCGACAGAGAAATCAAGGAATCAATCCCATTTACAGTAGCACAAAAAAAAAAATAAATAAAATACCTAGGAATAAATCTAATCAAAGAGGTGAAAAATCTATACACTGAAAACTATAGCAAGCTTATGAAAGAAATTGAAGAAGACACAAAAACATGGAAAAAGATTCCATGCCTCTGGATGGGAAGAACAAATATTGTTAAAATGTCAATACTACCCAAAGCAATCTACATATTCAATGCAATCCCTATCAAAATAACACCAGCATTCTTCATAGAGCTAGAACAAATAATCCTAAAATTTGTATAGAACCAGAAAAGACCCCGAATAGCCAAAGCGATCTTGAAAAAAAAAAACCAAAGCAGGAGTCATCACAATCCCAGACTTCAAGCTGTACTACAAAGCTGTAATCATTAAGACAGAATGATACTGGCACAAGAACAGACACTCAGATCAATGGAACAGAATAGAGAACCCATAAATGGACCCACAAACGTATGGCCAACTAATCTTTGACAAAGCAGGAAAGAATATCTAATGGAATAAAGACAGTGTCTTCAGTAAGTGGTGCTGGGAAAACTGGACAGCCACATGAAGAAAAATGAACCTGGATCACTTTCTTACACCATACACAAAAATAAACACTAGATGGATGAAAGACCTCAATGTAAGACAGGAAGCCATCAAAATCCTCAAGGAGAAAGCAGGCAAAAACCTCTTTGATCTTGGCTGCAGCAACTTTTTACCCAACCCCTCTCTCGAGGCAAGGGAAACAAAAGCAAAAATGAACTACTGGGACCTCATCAAAATAAAAAGCTTCTGCACAGCAAAGGAAAGAATCAGCAAAACTAAAAGGCAACCAACAGAATGGGAGAAGGTATTTGCGAATGACATATCCGATAAAGGGTTAGTATCCCAGATCTATAAAGAACTTATCAAACTCAACACCCAAAAACAAATAATCCAGTGAAGAAATGGGCAAAAGACATGAATAGACACTTCTCCAAGGAAGACATCCAGATGGCCAACGGACACATGAAAAAATGCTCAACATCACTCATCATCAGGGAAATACATATCAAAACCTCAATGAGATATCACCTGACACCTGTCAGAATGGCTAACATTAACAACTCAGGCAATAACAGATGGTGAGGATGCAGAGAAAGAGGATCTCTTTTGCATTGCTGGTGGCAATGCAAGCTGGTACAGCCACTCTGGAAAACAGTATGGAGGTTCCTCAAAAAACTAAAAATAGAACTACCCTATGACCCAGCAATTGCACCACTAGGCATTTATCCACAGGATAGAGGTGTGTGATTTTGAAGGGACACATGCATCCCCATGTTTATAGCAGCACTATCAACAATAGCCAAAGTATGGAAAGAGCCCAAATGTCCATTGATGGATGATTGGATAAAGAAGATGTGGTATATATATACAATGGAGTAGTACTTGGAAATCAAAAGGAGTGAAATCTTGCCATTTGCAACTACGTGGATGGAACTGGAGGGCATTATGATAAGTGAAATTGGTCAGTCAGAGAAAGACAAAAATATGACTTCACTCATATGAGGACTTTAAGAGACAAAACAGATGGACACAAGGGAAGGGAAACAAAAATAATATAAAAACAGGGAGCAGGACAAAACAGAACAGACTCATAAATATGGAGAACAAACTGAGGGTTACTGGAGGGGTTGTGGGAGGGGGTATGGGCTAAATGGGTAAGGGGCACTAAGGAATCTACTCCTGAAATCATTGTTGCCCTATATGCTAACTAATTCGGATGTAAATTTTAAAAAATAAACAAAAATTAAAAATTAAAAAAACAAAATAAATTAACTTTATTTTTTTGTAAATTTCTTTTAATGTTTATTTATTTTTGAGACAGACAGAGACAGAGCATGACGGGGGATGGTCAGAGAGAGAAACACAGAATCCGAAGCAGGCTCCAGGCTCTGAGCTGTCATCACAGAGCCCGACTGGGGCTCGAACTCACAGACCGTGAGATCATGACCTGAGCCGAAGTTGGAGGTTCAACCGATTGAGCCACCCAGGTGCCCCAATATTCAGTAACTTTAAAAAAAAAGAGTCATTCTTAATCCCAATAAATAAATATTCAAATTGAAACATTTTCCAAAATAAATATACATTTTCATATTTTCTATTTAGGAGTTCTTAGATGTTTGAAAGACAAATACTTTAAAACAAACAGCATAGGGTTATCTGGGTGGTTCAGTTGGTTAAGCATCCAATTCTTGATATGGACTCAGATCATGATCTCGTGGTTCGTGAGATTAAGCCCAGCATCGGGTTCTCCACTGACAGTGGGAAGGCCATTTGAGACTCTCTCTCTCTCTCTCTCTCTCTCTCTCTCTCCCTCTGCCCCTCCACCCACTCATTCTTTCTCTCTCCTCTCAAAATAAATAAATAAACTTTATACAAACAAACAACAGTACAAAAATAATAGGTGGTTTTTAAATATTGCATTTCACTGTTTTGGAGATACTTCTTTGCAAATACATCAATGTTGGATCCAGCAAGGATCCTTTGAGCAATCCAAGCTGTTAGAATCCTACATCTAGTGACTGTAAGACTATAGAATATCTACTACCATTGTTGATGACCCCCCCCACAAAGAAGAAATTAATTTTCTTTGCAACTCTATTTCTATCTTTTTTTAAAAAGTAAGCTCCATGCCCAACATGGGGCTCAACTCACTGACCCTAAGATCAAGAGTCACATGTTCTACCCACTGAGTTAGCTAGGCACCCCTCTCCTATTATTCTTAAAATAATCTGCTTTGCCTGTATTTTCCACAATTCTGTTTATATCTAAATTTTTAATTTGTAATATTAGGAAAGATTAATTCAGAGGATTTTTGATACTAAATCAATAGGTCAAAATTAAAATTCATATGATACCCTCCCAAAAGTAAAATGAAATCTACTGGACCTATCCTATATTATTATTATTACATTTTCTATATCAAGTATTTTGTGTAGAGTCCATCACATTTGTGATTCAAAAAATAATGAAATCCCTCTGTTAGAAAGTGATGTTATGTGCATAAAGAAGCAAGGTTTCCAGGATGCCTGGGTGGCTCAGTTGGCTAAGCGTCTGACTTCAGCTCAACTCATGATCTCACAGTTCATGAGTCTGAGCTCTGTATTGGGTTCTGCACTAACAGTGCAGAGTCTGCTTGGGATTCTCTCTCTCTCCCTCTCTCTCTCTACCCCTCCCCAGCTGTGAGCCTGCTCTCTCTCTCTCTCTCTCTCAAAATAAGTCAACATAAAAAAAAATTAAAAGGTAGAGTTTTCAATATATATACATATAAATGAAAAAATATTTTTAAAACTACTTATTTTTAAAGCTGCTGCCTTCTATGCCAAAACAAACACACAAAACTAAATACAAAGATTTCACTCAGAGGTTAGAAATCTGAAATCCAAAAAAATGCAAAAGCAGAAAAAAATTTCATTTAGAAACTGTGATTCAGTATGTTAAGTTCAGTCATTTACGAAATAATATACATGCTATAGAATTGGCCTTAGCATCTATCCCATCATGTTTTTCTTAAATCACCTAAAGCATATATTTTACTACAAGCTGAACTTATTTTCCCCAAATATCTTTTCTTTCTTCAAAATTCTTGACAAACACATGTTCAATGTCTCCATTGTAGTAACCATTATTTTAAACTTACATTTTTATGGTATTGTCTGTTTTAAACTTAAAGAACACCTGTCATTGCTGCTAAGAATAATCAAACAAAGCATTTTGGGGCTTCCAATATCTTTCTCAAGAATCAAACACTTAAGTTTCATTGAAGCCATGGAGGCTGTCCATCATTCAAGCCCTTCAGCAATATCTATGGAAGAATGATTTTCCCAAGCACAAGTTTTAGTGCAGCATAGAGATTAAAAGATTGAGATTAGAGACTAAAGACTGAGATTGAGATTAAAAGATTAAAGAGTTAGGAGATATTCATATCTATCTGCAACATAAAAAATAAATATAAATTAACCTTTAGGCCTCAAGTTATTTCAAATGAGTAAAATCATTAAATAATTCTTGCAATAAAATAAACCAAATCTCTATGATATATGATATAGAAAACAAACAATTGGAAAAATATTATCTCTCAAAGATAGAAGAACCTATGTTATTAGAAGCAAATCAATGGATTTTAGTGTTTTAATTATTAAATAAAATGGTATGGATTTAAGTAGTACAAGGAGTTAGAAAAAGAAATCTGTCGAAATTAATAAAGCTAAGAGAAGGAATTTATAAGTCATAAACAGAAATAAATTTGAGTTTATAACTGTAGTGAAGAGGTTTGTAAAAATCAGGTGCACCTGGGTGGTTGTCAGTTAAGCATCTGACTTTAGCTCAGGTCATGATCTCATAGTTCATGGGTTCAAGACATGCATCAGGGTCTGTGCTGACAGCTTGAAGCCTGGTGCCTGCTTCAGATTCTGTGTCTCCCCTCTCTTTCTCTGCCTCTCCCCAGCTTGCACTCTGTCTCTCTCTAAAAAATAAATAAATATTAAAAAAAAATAAATAGAAGTTTGTAAAAATCAATAATAGTCAAATTTAGTTGCTAACCAAATGGAAATTTAATGAATATAGGGAGATTTAAAAATAACATTATAATAGAGAGCTCTATTCTAATGTATTTTAATGAAATAGATGTTTTCTAAAAATATTTTGGCTCAGGGAGTGAGAAACTTACATAGAAATAAAACCACAGAAGGACTTAAAAAAAAACAAAAAACGCCATCTCAGTGAGTGCCTCTGAAGCAATGACCAGGCCTAGATTATTTAACATGAAAATGTTCTCTTTCCAATTAGAATAGTTGATTCTCGGGGCGCCTGGGTGGTGCAGTCGGTTAAGCGTCCGACTTCAGCCAGGTCACGATCTCGCGGTCTGGGAGTTCGAGCCCCGCGTCAGGCTCTGGGCTGATGGCTCAGAGCCTGGAGCCTGTTTCGGGAGTTCGAGCCCCGCTCTGGGCTGATGGCTCAGAGCCTGGAGCCTGTTTCCGATTCTGTGTCTCCCTCTCTCTCTGCCCCTCCCCCGTTCATGCTCTCTCTCTGTCCCAAAAATAAATAAACGTTGAAAAAAAAAAAAAGAATAGTTCATTCTCATATCATAAAATAGATTTTAAGCTGAGAAAATGATGCATGGATAACAAATGTATTTTATTTTTTTAAATTATTTATTTATTTATTCTGAGAAAGAGAAAAAGAGTGGCAAATGGTCAGAGAGAGAGGAACAGAGGGAATCCCAAACAGGCTCTGTACTGCCAGCTCAGAGACCTACATGGCCTCGAACTCACAAATCATGAGATCATGACCTGACCTGAAATCAGGAATTGGACACTTACCCAATTGAGCCACCCAGGTGTCCCAAAAAACTTATTTTATAAAGCTGGCATAACACTAATCTCAGAAAACATGCATACATAAGAGAAAATCACAAAATATGCTCCTTTACTAATAAAAGGGAAAACTCTCAAATAATGTCCTAGTATATTTAATATGCAGTATTTTAAAATTAAAATATATAAATATTAAGTATTTTTATTCTAAAAAGATAAATTTTTTTGCTATCTTAAAATCTATTAATTTAACATAGCAGTGGGCCACATTAAAAAATAGTCCTCTACTTTGCACGTGTGGAAATATTAAGGAATGCATTTATACTTCTTTAAACATGATAAATAAAATCTATTTCAACCCAAGAGCTTAAATACATCTACAGGTAAGTCCCAAGCAACATTGCCACTGAAATTATGAGAATTAGCCATGTCTTAACTCACCCACATTTATAACAGTTTTATGAAAGTTCTAAACGTGTTATATGAGCCTCTAATACATATATATATATATATATATATATATATATGAAACAATCTCAACCCACTGAAAAGTGAAAAAAAATATTAACAAATAATCCATAGAATTGGTCAATTAGTAGGCCACCTGGGTGGCTCACTTGGTTAAGTGTCCAACTCTTGATTTCAGCTCAGGTCATGATCTCACTGTTTGTGAGTTCAAGCCCCATGCTAGGCTTTAGGATGACAGTGAAGGGCCTGCTTGGGATACCCTCTCTCCTTCCCTCTCTGCCCCTGCCCCACACATGTGCATATTCTCTTGCTCTCTCCCAAAAAAAAAAAAAAAAAAAAAGGTCAGTGAGTAGCAGCTTAAAGTATCTCAGTATCACCAATAATCATTAAATATAAATTAAAATAACAACATCCCACACACATAATTTTGTTAAAAATTTCAAATCTGACAATGAACTTCCAATATGACAAGAGGTTCAATGGGCAGTCTAAAATTCTCACGGAAATGTAGTTTATACATATCATCCTTAGGGAGGTGCATTATGCTCATGATCCAATTTGGATGAAACATACAAAGCAACTCTTAGAAGACCTTTGAGAGCAGCCAATTCATTACAGCATTTTAGAAGGAAGCATAATATTTTAATTAAAATGTAATATATTACCTTAAAGTCAATACTGACCCATCCTAGAGTTTAACTTTAGTACATGGAAGTGATCACCCTTGTCTTATGAAATAAAATAGAAAAGATAATTCAATATAATATAATATGGAGATTTATTTATGAGTTAAAATTATTTACATTCCACTTCTGTATTTTTCAATATAATATGTACATATTCTTAATCATGAATGTTAATTCATTCTCTACTTCTCCATTTACATTTTGCTTTAATAATGTAGTGCTTTCCATTTTAAATTTCCCTTAAGTAATACAATAATGGAAATATTAAAAATGCTGAATCATGAAGTTGAAGTTGTATTAACTTTTAATTATATTAAAGAAATTAATCTCATATTTTCAATATAGTTATACTTAATTTTCTTGAGTTCTTTCATTTTAATATTATAGACTCTGTTCCAGATGTTATTATAGTTCCAATATTGTTATGCTTTGTGTAACTAGTTTTGTTATAGAAATCATTGATTGCATTCTTTACATATTTCCATTTGAACTATTTTAATATAATTGCTCAAAACAGCTGATTTCTATCTTTAGATCAATAAGTTATATAAAAATACACAATTCATACCCAACAGGTATTATGTATCCAATAGATCTTGGTTTTTCTAACATTTAATTAATTTGTACTTCCCCTCATTAACTAAATAATATAAAATATACATTAACATTCACATCATTGAAATGTTCTTGCTTATATAATATGAAACTAAGTGTATCATATAAGCATTTTATATTTTTCTTCATTAAATTAATGCCAAATGAACACTGAACACATCTATAATTCAATGAAATATATAAAAAAAAACAAAGATATTTTCTGCATAGGCTAAGGATTAACTTTTTTTTTGAAAAACACATTTTTAGAAAAAAATCCTTTTATTTCACTAAATGACTCAAGACCAAAATATGTTGTATATAGAATAACTAAATATACTTTTTAACTTAAATAAAATTTTAAATTTCTAGATTAATATTATATAAATAATTAAATCATAGAATTTGAAACAGAAGTGTATGTGTACCCAATCTAGCTTAAGATCTACTCAGTATTGTGATTCACAGTTATCTGGCTTTGCCCAGCAGACTGTTTAGGCTAACACAATTGGAGCTTACTGGATACTTCCAATTATAAAGAATATGTTAGACTCAGTATTTTAATGTCTAAATTGTTGCTGGGATGAGGAAAGTCTAAAAAAATCTAGCAACTGGGGCAAAGCGGAGCTCCCTATATAGACTCTTCTAAACTCATGTGTAAGGGCAGTAACATAATGTTAAACATGTTCATGAGACTAACATAATTGGGAAGCACTGTGACACAAGAAAGCCAGTACTGCTTCAGTATTCAGGTCTAAAGTGAAATAAAAACAGGAATGGATATCTATTTTGCCACAAAGGATCATACACGCATACACACACACATTTGTATGTCTTATATGTATGTGTATGTATATGTGTGTGCACAAACACCACCCCCCCCCCCCCACACACACACACACGATTAGAGGAAGTTTTGGCTTACATAACCTATAGCCAGTATGTTTACAACAGTGTTGCTTCCATTTTACTGGTATTAATGAGATTTCAGATGCAGGGGTCCAAATCCTGTTGCCAGTGATGGCTTGTTGGGGCATGTGTTTCCTGTGAAATATGGGCATAAATGACCCTAAAGGCAGATATAAACTAAAGTAATCAGAGCAAAATATAAAGAGAACAAAACATACCATATGGTAGTTGGGAATACTTGCTCATGTAAAAATATCTGTGAACTCCTAAAAATAAGTTTAAGATTTTGGTATTCCCACAATAAAGAATAGAGAAGAAATTATAAAAACCATAGCTTTAAACATGAGTGTATGATTTGAAGTGATTGCTCTGTGATTAGGGAGTGTGTATCGATATTAATTAGTTCTATTTTTTTAATGTTTATTTTTAAGAGAAAGAGAGAGAGAGAGAGAGAGAGAGAGACAGAGACAGAGACAGAGACAGAGACAGAGTGTGAGTGGGGGAGGGTCAGAGAGAGAGGGAGACACAGAATCCAAAGCAGGCTCCAGACTCTGAGCTGTCAACACAGAGCCCAACGCAGGGCTCAAACTCACAAACTGTGAGACCATGACCTGAGCCGAAGTTGGCTGCTTAACCAATCGAGCCACCAAGGTGCCCCTTTATTAATTAATTCTAATTAATGAAGTAATTATAAAATTTATGTAATTTATTTCATAATTTCATATGTGATTACATAATGAATATTATTTGTTTGCTTTGCTCATTAGTCTGTCATATATTCTATTTGTAAATATACAAACAGATAAATAATATGAATTATTTAGAGTTGGAAATATGGACTTTTGCAATATCTAAATGCCTTGAAATGTTGCACATTTAGTTAAGTTTGGAGAAACAATTCTCCTCACCTATATATGTAGAAGAGAAAAGCTTTATATCTCTACCAGAGATCTGAGAAGAAAAAATAAATCCTCTCACAATTTGTAACTAAGAAACAATTTCAAATATAGATTTGGGTTTGAATTTACAATGCCCTTGTGACATAGGAACTATAAAGAAAATAAACTAAAAGTTATCTCTAGGGAAGTGATAACCCTGAGTATGCAAAACATAGAGAAAAATCATTGTGGTAGAAAACACATTCTAACCAAGCTGCACAGGATTTCCAGGAAAAACACTACTATAAATTAGATTCAGTTAAACATTAAAAAAATATACTGAGAAAATGTAAATTATGAGCAAGGTTTGAAAAAAGACAGGTTGATAGACTCTATGGATTAAGTAGACATACATAAGACATTTAAAAATTAAGTCCATAACAGAAATAAGACATTATGAAAAATAAATAGAAAAAAATGGAACAATTACCAATTAACACCAATGTGAAACTTCCTGAAGTTCACAAAAATAGAAGTATACAAATGGAAAGTCATGCCATTCTTGTATGGAGAATCTGATAACCTAATGATGCTCGTTGTCCCTAAATTTATAAATATAATGTATTCCCAATGAAAATATTAAAACTCTTTTCTAGACAGGTTGATTCTCATGTTCATATAAAAATAAGTAAATAAAAATAAGGATAAAATTCTTAATGAGAAGTATAAGCTTTTGTACTGTTTGTGAGAATGCAAACTGGTGCAGCCACTCTAGAAAACAGTATGGAGCTTCCTCAAAAAGTTAAAAATAGAACTACCCTAAGATCCAGCAATTGCACTACAAGGTATTTACCCAAAGGATACAAACATACTAATTCAAAAGAATACATGCACACTTATGTTTACAACAGTATTATTTACAATAGCCAAGTTAAGGCAACAGCCCAAGTATCCTTCGACTGATGAATGGATAAAGATGTGGTATATATAAACAATGGAATATTACTCACCCATAAAAAGAATGAAATCTTGTCATTTGCAATGACATGGATGCAGCTAAAAAGTATTATTCTAACTGAAATAAGTCCATCATAAAAACACAAATACCATATGATTTCACTCATATGTTGTATTTAAGAAACAAAACAAACAAATAAGAAAAAAATAAAGATACAGAGAGGCAAAACAAGAAACAGATGTTTAACTATAGAAAACACACTGATGGTTACCAGAGGGGACACAGGCGGAAGGATGGGTTAAATAGGAGGATGGGTTAAATAGGTGATGGGGAAGAAAGAGGGCACTTATGATGAGCACCAGGTATTGTATGGAAGTATTTAATCACTATATTATACATCAGACTTTACTATTACACTGTTTGTTAATGCACTGGAATTTAAATAAACAGTTAAAAAAGAAGTATGAGCAAGCATAAGCTATACTTCATATAGAAATATAAAGCCTCAATAAACACAACAGTATAGTATTGGTTTATGTATAGGTAGGCCAATACTAAAGAAAAACAAAGTTCAGAAAGAGACCCCAAAATGTCTGATGATTCATTATTTTAATGAAATCAGCACCTAAATACTGTAGAATAAAAGTGGAACATTTAATAGACAAAGCTGGAGAACAACAGATATGAAAGAATTTTGTCAATTGTGAAGCTTTATAAAATTGTTAATTCTGGTTGTACACAAATGATCTCATGAGTGTATCTATTATAATTTGATTAAAACAGAAATTATTTAGGGGCGCCTGGGTGGTGCAGTCGGTTAAGCGTCTGACTTCAGCCAGGTCATGATCTCGCGGTCCGGGAGTTCGAGCCCCGCGTCGGGCTCTGGGCTGATGGCTCAGAGCCTGGAGCCTGTTTCCGATTCTGTGTCTCCCTCTCTCTCTGCCCCTCCCCCATTCATGCTCTGTCTCTCTCTGTCCCCAAAATAAATAAACGTTGAAAAAAAAATTAAAAAAAAAACAGAAATTTAAATGTTTTCTTTTCTATTGCCATGTTAATCACACCTCAGCAGTCAATAGAGCCAAATTTAAAACAAAAAAAATAAACTGTTTTGAAAAAAAGTTAGCAATATCCACATTATTTTTTATGCTTCCATTTACTTACTGGGAAAGTGCAATATTTTATAAATATATGATTTTGACACTAATTTCCTTAAACCACAGAAACTCTATCATCAGTTCACAGTATAGACGGAATAAAGACCTTGCTAATCACCAACTGCTGAAAGCATTCAACTATTCTAGGGGTGCCTGGTTGGCTCAGTCAGTGGAGCATGCAACTCTTGATATGAGTTAGAACCCCACATTAGGTGTAGAGTTTACTTAAAAAAAACAACATTCAATTGTTCTAGATTTATGAGGTCAGTAATTTAATAAGCAATTGCTTATTTATGCATGCATTATAACATTTCAAGTGACTAAAATTTATACTGGTTTGGTGTAGTTTTAACTATCTTTTTTTCTTTTTTTGTTACAAGTTTTTACTTAAATTCTAGTTAGTAAGCATTACTGTAATGTTGATTTCAAGAGTAAAATTTAGTGATTCATCACTTACATATAACACTCAGTGCTCATCTCAACAAGTGCCCCCTTAATACCCATCACCCATTTAGTCCATCTCCCCACCTACCTCCCCTCTAGCAACCCTCAGTTTATTCTCTATGGTTAAGAATCTCCTAAGATTTGTCTCCCTTGTTTTTCTTTCCCCTATTATGTTCATCTGTTTTGTTTCTTAAAATCCACATGTGAGTGAAATCATATGGTATTTATAATTCTTTGACTGACTTATTTTGCTTAGTATTATATTCTCTAACTCCAGTCACATCATCGCAAATGGCAAGATTTCATTCTTTTTGATGGCTGGATAATATTCCACTGTGTGTATATGTGTGTGTGTGTGTGTGTGTGTGTGTGTGTGTGTGTGGGCGCGCGCGCGTGTGTTTATCACGTCTTCTCTACTCATTCATCACTTGATGTGTATTTTCATTCTTCTATTCTGAGTTTTTGTCTATTTAACTTGTAAATATCAAGTTGTGTTTGTTGAAAAAAAATATTTTGAGGACTATGACATAAATATTATTTTTAAAGAATTCAATGTATTATCAACTGAATTGCATTAAAATTCCAGTTATTAGAAAAAAATCAATGATTTGAATGATTTATTTTGCCAAAACATCAGGAAGGAAATTTGAACAATGACAAAACAGCCATGATTGTAAAAAACAAACACTTTAACATATTTGATTAACTCTAATTTCACAAAGTTTAGAAATTAAAAATTAAATACTGAAATCTCTCAGAAAATATAAATGCTGTTTTCTATAGTCAAATGAGTAGTTATGTTGGCATGTCTAATTGACAAACATCTGCAGCTCTGAGCCTTCCAAATTAGGAATAAGTTCCTTAAAAGCAGTAAGTGTTTTGAGAAAAGATATCTTCCAATTTCTGATACCACAGCTTTGGGTCCTATATAAAAGAGATGGCATCCATTGAAGGCAGGCAGTCAGCCATTTAAAGGTTAGTTCTAGGGGCACCTGGTGACTCAGTTAGTTAAGCATACGGCCCTTGATTTCCTCTCAGGTCATGACATCATGGTTCCTGAGATTGAGCCCCCTGTCAGGCTCCAAGCTGATGGCACAGAGCCTGCTTGGGATTCTCTTTCTCCCTCTCTCCCTGCCCCTCCCTTGCTTGCATGTGTGTGCTCTCTCTCATTCTCTCAAAGTAAGTAAATAAACTTAAAAAAATAAAGGTTAGTTCTAGCTTCCCAGTTTATTTCAATATGCTTATTAAGTTTAACTTAATACATTTTATTATATTAATATTAATACAAGTACATTTGTACTTGTAATAGTCTCTTCTCACAAGTCCTGTTAGAATATGTGTACATGAAGTAATATCAAGTATTTTAATGATAAAAACAGGAAAAAAATCATACAATATTATTGTGTGAGGATTATTCAAAATCACCTTGAAATTAAAACATTATTCAAAGTCCATTTTGAACTTAATCCTTTGAAGTTTCTTTCTGTATACAAATGATATTAGTGCCTGAAGGAAGATAAATAGGCTCTTTGAAACCCCTTTGCATCTGGTTTACTGTGCTGTCAGCATTGGTGTTAAGTTGTACTTCAGGTTTGTTTTAATCACTGAAATAATTAGATGCGATCCAAATGTTCTTCTTATATTTCCCAACTTCTCCCATCCTTCAGTACCTAACACTAGTCACTTCACCTAAATAAGGCCATCATACGTGAAGTCCTTTATCAGCTGCCAGAAGGTACTTACCAAGCAGCGTCACTTAAGCAAGGAGTATACTCTCGAAAAGTATATTGATTACCAAAACCTAGACAGTTGAGATTCTGTCCTCATAGAAATATGATGACTTTGAAAAAAGCAATAAAAAATATAATTGCTATTTCAAATTATAGAAAGGGTTACCTCTTAATGAAACCAAGTTGTCTGATTATGCTTCTGAATTCTCTTAAATCATAAGTAATATTGCTTTGATATATTTTTATGGCTAAATCAGATCATTTTACATAAGATGGACTTCTTGAAATGTTCCCTAGCCGGTCCTAACTTGTTTGATTTTTAATGTCTTTTGCAATTATGTTTTCTCATGTTTCAATTTCCATAGGCTCTGGAAAACAATTGTAAAACCACCTATTCAGTGCTTTAAGAAGTACTCTTTCTGGTTTCGTCTTCTACATATTCATGGAGAATGTGAAACATACACATGTATTGATTTTTGCGTGTATATGTATATACGTATATATATGAATATATGTGTATATGCATACAGAGAAAATAGTACATCATGATTTCTCTCTTGCCTGAACAAAGATTTACTAAGTATCTATCTTCTATGCAATAGCTCCTACTCCAGATTCTACTCACAAAGCTTTGAATACAACAAACCAAATGCGCATCCTCATGGATCTTACAGTCTAATGGAAGAAACAGAACTTACACAAAAAAAATTTATAATTCATTGTCATGTAAAGTTTTATGAGGGAAAAGAGGAAAGAGAGTATAATAAATACAGATGACAGATTTAGCCAATAAGGATACACACACCTGGTTAAATGTGAATTTCAGATAAAAGGTGTTTTTTTTTTTAGTATATGTAGATCCCATGCCATACAAAACCTTCAGAAAATATTTTAGACTACTCATATTTAGAAAAGCTTATTATTTACCTAAACTTCACATTAAACTAGATGTCATCTTTTATCTTGTAATCTTAATTCAATAACAGAACTAGAAGGTGCTATTTAAGAGGAAGGGTCTTAGAAGACTCTCTGAAGAGGTGACATCTGAACAGAAACCAAAATAAACTGAGGAAATGTGTGTGAATATTTCTGGGATAATAATCCAAGTAGAGGGATCAGTATGTGTAAAAGTACCTGATATGGAACATCACTATTGTATTTTAGAATAAACAAAAAAGTCAGCATAGCTAAAATAGGGAACAAGTAGAAGGGTGGCATTGATAGGGCCCATTACTCTCTGGTCTCTATTCCAGGTTTCATAGAAAACTATTGGGGTGTTGAGAAACAAGGAAATAGTATTATTACTCTGTTATATAAAATATAGACTTCAGAATTGCAAAAGTGGGGACATAAAGATGATGTAGAAATCTACTGGTAAGAATAGTTAAATCGCTATGTTGTTTGCCTTAAACTAATGGAATCTTATGTGTCAACCAAGACAAACAAAAAAAATTAAGGAGGCTATTGCAATAATCCAAGTAAGAGTTTTGTGTTGTGTTAATGTAATACTAATAGAAGAAGTGAGATATTGTACCCAGAATATGAATTCATGGAGGATCTTATAGGAAGAGATGATTTGAGTATGAAATAAGAAGAACCAAAGATGACCCCACATTTGGCATGAGTAAGGCAGTATGAAAGTGGTTCTATTTACTAAGATAGGGAAAAATGGTGAAGGACACATCTCTTTTTGAACTACCCATAGCCAATACAACATCATCTTTTAAAGGAGGTAGTATTGACATGCTTCTTCATATGAGTATTGAAGTATAATTATGGAAGAGTGGATTTTTAAATCTGATATTTAAATAAAAAGCTCATTATCTCCAAGTTCTGTTTGATCTTTCCAACTTTAATAGTAATAAAGCAGTTTCTGGTAGTTACTAACATTTATTTACGTTTCTATCTCCACTCCAAATTATGAGTTTTAGGAGGAAAGGGTAATGATTGTCTGGCTTCATGCCCCCATTACTTAGCAGAGTGCCTAGCACATTCCATGTGTTCAAACAGGAGGAAACTGAAATTTCTGTCAAAAATATGAAAAGAACATCAGGAATTTTCTGAGGTTAACCTAAAATGAACTGAATCCATGTTTGCCCAATAAATTGTTGTGTGACAAGAATACTTTGAAAGCAGTCAAATGTTTACAGTAATCTTTGAATTCACATACAGAAATTGCTTTGCAATTTAATCACTGTTTTTTGTTTTTCCAAATGTGTTGTGACATGTTATAATTGAATTAAGTTAATGCATATCATAAGAGACTAATTTATGAGGTAATGGGATCTGGGGAATGTTTGTATGGGGCAATAGCACTGGGAAATATTTACTTTAGCTTATAAATGGGGAAAAAAAAACAAGAAGGTTTATATACAGTCTTTGATAGCGGCTCTTTACTAGAATCTTTCTTCTACAGAAGGTTACTAAGTGTGGACCTAGACTAATATAAGTGAAAGAAAAACTCCAGCAGAAACTCAACATGGCTTTATTCATGACATGAAACTAATCAACTATTCTAAAGGTAGAGGACTGTACATGATTTGGGAAGGCTATGCTCAGGACAAAGCCAATATATCATGTTGTTAGAACACAAAATTCAGATTTATATTAGCACATTTTCCTTTGTGACAGAATTTCCAATCTTCCATTTGTCCTTATCTCTAATGTTGTGACTTAACTTCCTTGGATACTTAACTTATGTTATGAGTTTTTTGAACATTCTGATCTGTAACAACTGAAATATAAACTCTAGCTCTACTTTTAGCCTCTGTCATATGCTGCCAGCTTTGCTATGTCCAAGAGACACACAGACTCTTCACCATCCTTCTCACATCAATCTAGGCTATACTGCAAAGCACTGAGATGAAGCATTTGTGACCTCAACGTTCTAGACATTTCTTCCATAGAGTTTTTCTTCAAGGTAATGTCTATGTACATTTACTCTTTTTTCTGTCCTGAGCTTTAAATCTTAAGACCACTAGAAATCCTTAGAGTAATCAAATCCTTGTTTCTTTGGACTAGTCAGTAATTTTCTACCTGTTCTATATTTATAAACACTGAAATGAAATAAAGTCCACTTTGTATTATACTGTTAAACATGGGTAGTTAATATACTATATTCTTTTTCATTTAATGAAAATTTGAATTTGAATTTTAGATCATTCTAGACTTACATTCATTTGTAAGAGATAATCCATAATGTTGCTAATTTTCTCCAATGTCTACATCTTATAAAAGTATAGATCATTAACACAATGATCCTCCAATCTTATTACTGATTTCTGCATGTTACTACTGTGCTGAATTTCTCGGTCCGTTCCAACAGTTTTTTAGTGGAGTCTTTATATTATTATCCATATATAAGATCACATCTTCTTTAAATAAAGAAAAAATTCCTTCTTTTTTGATTTGGATGCCTTTTATTTCTTTTACTTGTCTAATTGTTTGGTTAGGACTTCCAATACTATGTTAAATAGGAGTGGTCAGAGTGGGCAGCACCCTGTCCTTTTCTGATCTTACAGGAAAGCTTTCAAAGTTTCACCAGTGAGTATGATATTAGCTGTGGTTTGTAATATATGGCCTTTATTTTGTTGAGGTATGTTCCTTCTATACCTAATCTATTGAGAGTCTGTATGATGAAAGGTATATTTTTAAATGCTTTTTCTGCATTTATTGAGATGATAATATAATTTTTATCTTTCATTCTACTAATGTGATGTATAATATTGATCGGTGAATGTTGAACCACCCTTGCACCACAGGGATAAATCCCACTCATTTGATCTTTTTAATATGCTGTTGAATTTTCTTTGCTAATATTTTCTTGAGAATTTTTACATCTATATTCAATTTTAACATGTGTATTCAATATTAGCCTCTAATTTTCTTTTCTTGCAGTGTCCTTATATGGCTTTGGTATCAAGGTAATGATGTGAGTTTTCCCACCTTTTTAATATTTTGGAAGAATTTGAGAAGGATTGGTTTTTAATTTTTAAAAATGTGGTAAAATTCACAAGGGAAACCATCTGGACCTGGGTGGTGGTGGTGGTGGTTGTTGATGTTGGGTGCTTTTGATTACTGATTTCATCTTTAGTTGTTATTAGTCTGTTAAGATTTTCTATTTCTTCAATTCAGTCTTGGCAGGCTATATATCTCTAGGAATTTATCCATTTATTCTTGGTCATCCAATTTGTTAGTGTATAATTTTCCATAGCTATCTTTTCTCCTTCTCCTTCTCCTACCCATCCTCTCCCCCTCCCCCCCCTTCTCCTTCAGTTTTTATTTAAATTGCAGTTAGTTAACATACAGTGCGATATAGTTTCAGGTGTAGAATTTAGTAATTCAACACTTACATACAACCCCTGGTGCTCATTACAAGTGTACTCCTTAATCCCCATCAATTATTTAACCCCATCCCCCTCCTCACCTCCCCTATGGTAACCATCAGTTTGATCTCTACAGTTAAGAGTATGTTTTTTGGTTTTCCTCTCTTTTATTCCCATGTTCATTAGTTTTGTTTCTTAAATTCTACATGTTTTGTTTCTTAAATTCTACATGAGTGAAATCATATGGTATTTGTCTTTCTCAGACTTATTTCATTTAACATACTCTAGCTCCATCCATGCTGTTGCAATCCATAGCAGCCTTTTATGATCCCCTGTATATCTGTAGTATCAGTGGTAATGTCTCTTCTTTCATTTCTAATTTTATTTATTGGGGTACTCTCTTTTTTCTTGGTGAAACTCACTCAAGTTTGCCAGTTTCTCTTTTCTTTTAAAAAAATAACAGCTCTTAATTTCACTGATCATTTCTACTGTCTTTTTAGTCTCTACTTCATATATTGTCAGTTCCTCCTGTGTACTAACTTTGAGCTTGTTTTGCTCTTCTTTTACTAGTTCCCTGATGTATAAGTTAGGTTTGTTTGAGATGTGTCTTTTTCCTTAATATGGGTGTTTATCACTATGAACTTCCCTCTTAGAAGTGATTTGCTTCATCCCATAACTTTTGGTATCTTGTATTTTCACTTTTATTTGTCTCAAGATTTTTTTTTTAATTTTACTTTTGATTTCTTTTTTGACCTATTGGTTGTTCAGGCATATGTTGTGTAATTTCCACACATTTGTGTATTTTCCATTTTCTTCCTGTTATTTCTAGTTTTATACCATTATGGTCAGAAAAGTAAATGATATGATTTCAGTACATTTTCTAAGGTTTATTTTGTGACCTAACATATGATCTCTTCTGGATAATGTTCCATGCGTGCTTGAGAAGGTTATATATCCTGCTGATATTGGATGGAAAGTTCTGTATAAATCTGTTAGTTCCATTTGGTCTGAAGTACAATCATTGTTGAAATTGGGATATCAAGTCCTCTACTATTATTATATTCTCCTCTATTTCTTCCTTCAGATCTATTAAAGTTTGCTTAATATATTTAGGTGCTCCAAGGTTGGATGCATATATACTTACAATTGTTATATCTTCTTGATGATTCCCTTATTATTATATAATAACCTTAGTTGCCCCTTTACAATTTTTGACTCAAAGACTATTTTACCTGATCTCTGGTTATCTCTTGGTTTCCACTTGCATAGAATAAATTTTTCTATACCCTTTATATACTTTCTAGGGTATACTTTCTATACCCTTTATATTACTTAAACTTTTGTGTGTCCTTATATCTAAAGTGCATTTCTTGTAAGCAGTATTTAGTTGTGTGCATGCGTGTGTGTGTGTGTGTGTGTATTCATCCAGCTACTATATGCCTCTTGATTTGAGAATTTAATGTTTACAATTAATTATTGATAGATAGGACTTACCAATGCCATCTTATTGTTTTAGACATTTTGCACTTAACCTTTTTCCTTTCTACCCTCTTTCTGTCTTCCTTTATATATTGATGATTTTTTTTTGTAGTGGTATGCATCGATTCCTTTCTCTTTATCTGTTGTGTACCCACTATAGGTTTTGCTTTATGGTTTCCATGGGGCTTACATAAAATCCCCTACAGAAATAATAGCCTGTTTTATACTGGAACAATTTAACTTATATTGCATACAAAAAAAATCTATCCTTTTATTCCTCCTCTTTTTATGTTTGGATGTCACAATTTATTTTTTTATATTGTGTATTCATTAACAAGTTATTGTAGCTTTAGTTATTTTTAATACTTTGTCCTTTAACCTTTATACTAAAGTGGCTAATCATCACCATATTACAATACTAGAGTATTCTGAATCTGACTATATATTTACCTTTGCCAGGTTTTATAAACTTTCATATTACTAATTAGCATCCCTTAATTTCATCTTGAAGAACTCTTTTCATCATTTATTTTAAGGCAGGTCTAGTGATGAAATTCCTTGATTTTTGTTTATCTGGGGATGATTTTATCTCTCTCCTTCATGTCTGAAGAACAATTTTAGCAGACAGAGTATTCGTGGTTGGTAGTTTTTGTTTGTTTGTTTCTTTTGGCTCTTTGAATATATCAGCCTACTCTCCTCCTGCCTGTAAGGTTTCTGCTGAGAAATATGCTGATAGACTTCTGAGGGGTTCCTTTGAAAGTTACGGACTTTTTTCTCTTGCTACTTTTAATATTCTCTCTTTTTCTTTTTGACACTGTTACTATAATGTATCTTGGAGAAGATATCTTTAAGTTCAGTTTGTTGAGGGACAAATAAACTTCATGAACTTGGATATCTAAATCTCTTTCCAGATTTGGGAAGTTTTCTAAGCCATTATTTCTTTGAACAAGCTTTTTGACCCTCTCTTTTTTTTCCTTTCAATACTCCAATAATTCACAGAGTGTTCTGCTTTTTGTTTTGTTTTGTTTGGTATTAGTGTATAGATCATGTAGGCTTTCTTCACTCTTTTTTATTTTTTCTTCTTTGTACTAATCTGAATAATTTCAAAGCCCCTGTCTTCTAATTCATAGATCTTTCTTCTACTTGATCTATTCTGCTATTGATGCTTCTACTGAATTGATCATTCCAGTCACTGAATTATTCAGCTCTGAAATGTCTGGTTCTTTTTTTATGATTTCTCTTTGTTAAAATTTTCTCTTTTTTTCTGCCTTGTTTTCCTGATTTTGTTGAATTGTCTTCCTGTGTTTTCTTGTAGCTAAGCTTTTCAAAATAGCGATTTTCAATTCTTTATCAGCATATGGCAGATCTCCATAAGGTTGGTTTCTTGAAGATTATTGTGATTCTTTGGTGGTGTCATGTTTCCTTGATTTTTTTCATATTCCTTGATGTCTTGCATTGTTGCCTTTGCATTTGAAGTAGGAGCCTCTTCCTACATTCTTTTCTGACTTTGGAAATAAAATACCTTCTATAAGCCTTGTTTGGGTTTCTGAAGGTTTCTCAGACTTTCTATGAATACACCTGTTCCATACTTCTTGCTCCCACTTGTGGAGGAATTCTTAAGCTTGTATGTCTTCTCTTGATCCTGAAATACACCAACCTGAATGTTGATAGTCTCTTTACCAAATATGGTCTCTTTACCAAACTCAAGGTTGGAATCTGTCCTTGTCCACAGATTCTAGCCAGCTATCTGCACACACCCTCTATCTGTCTGCCAAAGCTCACTTTCACTGCCATCAGGGGTGCACACAGAAAGCATGCCACATGATGGAGGGGAGTAGAGGTAGTGGTAGAGGTAGAGTGAGGGTAAAATGCAGGAGTTCTAGAGCTGCCTATATACCAGTTGGGGGGATCTGTAGGCAAGGTGTCCCTAGTGGCTTATGGGCATCGTTCTTGCTCTACCCTTGACATAAGTCTGAATGACTTCAATGCCCTTTGAAAGTCCTATATGCTCTCTCCCAGGCTTTTATGCATCCACTACTTGTGCAGCTCATAACTCAGAACTCTGGATAGGGTGAGAGAAAAATAGGCCTCTGTGGCAGTCTCCAATAGGAATCCAGGTGCTCACTCACATACTCTAACTTTCCCCTATGGGAGAAATCATAGGTGTTACTTGGCATTGATCTGTACCACCTTGGGAGAATGGTGACTTAGGTAAATTCAAAAAAAAGTTGGGCATTTTTTATGGGTCTATGTCTGGGTTTTTATTTTTTATTTTTTTGTTGATCTATGTATATGTCCCATTGCCATTACCACATTGTCTTAATTACTGTAATTTAAGCTTAATATTTGATACAGTGATTTATTCCACTTTATTCTTATTCTTCAAGATACTTTCACCTATTTTAGGTTTTTTATTTTCTGATAAATTTTAGAATAAGCTTACCTAATTCTACAAAAACAAACAAACAAACAAACAAACAAACAAACAAAAAACCTCTTGATAGAATTTTGTTAAGAATTGCATTATATCCATAGATAAATTTGGGGAGAACTGACATCTTTACTACGTTTATCTTCCAATCCATGAAAAGGGCATGTTGCTTGATCAACTTAGGTCTTCCTTGATCCCTTTGATACATTTTATAGTTTTCATGACACAGATCCTTTACATATTTTGTTAGAATTATAAAAAATTTATAAGTTATAAATTGCTCATTAGAACAATTATAAATGATGATTTCCTTAATTTGGTTTCCATGTGTTTTTTGTTAGTATATAAAAATTTAATTGAAATTTGTATGTTGATCATGTTTACCATGGCCTTGATGAACTTAAGTAATAGCCCTAAAAGATTGTTTTTGTAGATTTCTTGAGATTTTCTATGTAGACAATGTCATCTGTAAATGTAAATAGAGACAGTTTTTATTTCTTCCATTCTGATCAGTGTGTTCTTTCTTTCTTTTCTATTTATTTATTTATTTATTTATTTATTTATTTATTTATAAATTTATTTTTTGGTTTATTGAACTGTTTAGAAATTCCAAGACTACCTTGAAGAAGAGTGGTGGGAGCAGATACTTTTGTCTTCTTCCTGATCTTAGGAAGAACAGGTATAGTTTTTCACTATTAAGTATAAACTGAGCCATAGGTTTTTATTACATGCTCTTTGTCCGAGTTAGTTCTCCTTTAATGCTAAATTACTTCAAGCTTTTATCATGTATGGGTATCGAGTTTTATTAAATATTTATTGTATATCAATTGATGTGGTTATAGATTTATCTTCATTAGCCTGTTAATATAATCAATTACAAAGATTGATTTTCAAATGTTGAGCCAGACTTAAATATACTGAATAAATCACACTTGTGCAAAGTGTATAATTGTTTTCACACATTGAAAGATTTGATTTGCTAATTAAAAAAATATATATGCCATTTTGTAGTCAAGTTTTATTCTCTTCAAAAACAATTTACATCTGCATTCTCTTGTGAATATTTTTCACTCAATAAAAAATAGATTGGAGGGTGCCTGTGTGTTTCATTCAGTGAACTGTCTGACTCTTAATTTTGGCTCAGGTCATGATCTCATGGTTCAAGGAATCAAGTCCCACATCAGACTCTGCACTGACAGCATGGAGCCTGCTTGGGTTTGTCTCTCCCAACCTCTCCTTCTGCCCCTATCCTGCTTATGCTCTCTATCAAAAAAGTAAATAAATAAACATTTTAAAAATTAAAAAAATAGATTGGTATTCTGGGTTTTATAATTTAGTGTACTTTTCTAGCTTTAATGTACATTTTTTAATGTTTATTTTTGAAGGAGACAGATACAGAGCATGAGTAAGGGAGGAGCAGAGATAAAGGGAGACACAGAATCCAAAGTGGGCTCCAGGCTCTGAGCTGTCAGCACAGAGCCCAACGTGGGACTTGAACTCACAAACCATGAGATGATGACCTGAGCTGAAGTTGCACACTTAACCGACTAAGCCACCCAGGCACTCTAGCTTTAATGTACATTTTAGACTAAATCTTTGGTTTGTACTAGTATGGTATTATTTCTGGATATATAAAATGCTATGTTTTATGTTACATCTGAAATAAGTAATTAAAGACACTCTTTCCACTTCCCTGCCTCCACTGGCTCTTGATAATCTCTCTCTTTGTCTCTCTCGCTTTTTTGGTTAAGTCACTTCTTTAACTCAAATTATTTATAAGGCTCACTGCACATGTAAGATCATCGCATGAGTAAATAGGAAGAAAACATGAATAAAACTATGGCAATTTAAAGTGAATCTAGAAATAAATCTATTTGTCTTTAAAAAAAATTTACTCTCATTTGAAAATATTTGTATCCATTATGAGATTTCTGTCAGCAGGATGGCCCACAGAGAGCAAATGAATACATGATAAAATTTATAAGAAGAGACAGAAAGGCATAAGGATATTAATAGGCCAAAAATAAAATATCTTTTCCTTTCAGTCTCACATGGGCTACAGTCAGTCTGCTATAACTTAGGAATCAGACAAAAGGTACAGAGATTTTCAATCTTGCTCCTAACGTGCCTCCATTTGCCCCAAGAAGTTCTGGCGTCAATTCTTCAGTGAAGACTAAATATGTGCCAAGTGTGAACTTTAAAAACAAAACTACTTTTCAGCTCTTCAAGTGTATTAAAACTGTCTGAACAATTTCTTAAAGTTCACCCTTAGATAACTCAAAATGACTTAATGGAATTTTACTAACCTTTCCAAATATTATACCTTGAAGCTGAGTGTAAGAATGAGAAATTTTGGCTTAAAGGGTAATATTTCAAAAAAAAGTATAAATGCTTGAAAGTAAGGGCTTTAAAATGTGTGTACGAGTGTTTTATTTTTCAAACATAGCTGCAAATTTCTTTTCAGTAATATAATTATTGATTGACTGAATCCACAATTATATCATTAAACCTTTTTTAAATTTTTACATAAACAATTTATATGTTGTTCATATCATCAAACTTTTATAAATCATTTATTAGATGATATTGCCCAATAAAATATTAACAATGGTTCAGTGCAGTGATTTCTATTGCAATTATATATGAGAGTTGGCTATAACAGAGTATTTGTTAAAAATACTACTCAATCAGGGTGCCTGAGGGGCTCAGTTGGTTAAGCGTCTGACTCTAGATCTCAGCTCAGGTTAAGATCACAGTTTGTGGGTTCAAGTCCCACATTAGACCCTGTGCTGATGGCCTGGAGCCTGCCTGGGATTCTGTCTCTCCATCTTTCCCTCATTTGTGCTCTCTCTCTCTCTCAAATCAACAAATAACTTAAAAAAAAAAAGACTACTACTCAATTAGGACATATAACTAACACAAATATAATGAAACTTCTCATATTATGCCAATAACTAAAAATAATATACAGTCATATTATACAATCTTAATTAATAACTCAATAAACGTCATGTTAAAAATTTTAATATTCTTGTTATATTCACATATACTTGGAAATACACATTATGCAATTGAATCTCTTCATTATAAGGCATAATTATTTCCCATCCTCTATTTGTTAAAAACTGGGGCACAAAAATGGAAGATATTTACATTAGCATAGATATTTCCTTTTGTTCATTATAGTTGTCAAGAAATTTCTGCAAGTTTGAAGTTTATATTTTAAGAATTTCTTCTCCCAATGTATTTAAGAAAGACATAAATAGAACATGAAAGAAAAAGTATGGAATACTTTATAAAGTATATTTTGGGCTGGCAGCAGAAATTAAGAAGATCCTAGAAATATGATAAACAATAACAATAGTTAGGGAATTAAGACATGTATGATTTTTGTTTTCACTGGAATGATTATTTTAAAAGTATAGTCTTATCTTCAAAGCCCTTTTTAGTGAAGATAATTAAGTAAATGCCAGTTGTACCTGATTTAAAATAAATCTAATATTGATCAAACATTGCAATTCCATTAGTAAATCAAACTATTTTGCTGTATATGTGAATGTTTATGTTAAACTAACATATTTTAAGCAACTTCTGATAAATTTTAATATTGTAGTCAAGTTTCAATAGGATAAGGATATAGAATGAGAATAATAGAGAAAGAGCCTATACATATGGGTGTATACATATACACATACACAACATCACGTGCATTATAAAATACTTGAAAGAGCTGAAGTTTGGTGATTTACATGACTTGAGTTTAAATCATCACTCTATCACACACTAACATAAGCATGGAAGATACTCAGCTCTCTCTTTTGTGAGAGAGCAATATTATTACATGTGAATAGGATGGTTGGGAAGAATAAATAGGAGAATATATTCAAAGCCCTTGTGTGCCAAAATGCCAGCTGGTTTCAAAATTATTGTTTTGTCAATTCTTCTAACAACCAACAATATAGTATATCAACCTCCCAACTAACATAAAATATGCAACTAGAAAAATATAAGTATTTTTAACATTTTTTTTAATTGAAACAAACATTTTCCAGTCTATGGCACTTATCTTCTTCATCATTAGCTTTTGGTTATGTTAATAATAATCCTGCTGGTTTTTAATCTCTCTCCTGCAAAAAACAGGAAAGGTATTGCTTTCAGTAAACCAAATCAAAAGAGGAAATAAATGGAAACAGCCTGTCATTATAATGAACATAGGAATCTGGAGGTGGTAATTAACAAATATGGTGGTCAGATATACATATATATTCCCAAACACACGTACTAACAAGAAATCTTGTACAGAATGCACTGGATTCAACCTCATGCTATGATCAATTCTTTAAAGCTATTACTGTATTGTAGATCTAGATTAACACTGCCATCAACTCAATAATTCAGAGCATTTTCACATATAAAAATCTCAATTTTTTACAACCTCTTTCTGAATAACATAATCATTTTTCTTATAAGGGAAAAAAATGTTTCCCTTATCAGAGCTTCAGGAGTGGAACTAGATAAGAACTGAAGTATCTCCTCTCTTTTAGCCTTAATATTTATTTTAAGAATTCATGTTCCAAGTGTATAATTGATCTCTATTGCCTTCCACATACCCAATTTTGATGTGTATAAAGAGCCCATTCAAATTCTACATAAACATACTGACATCAATTGCTAATGGATATTTTCTGTATACCCTTGGCACAATGACAATTTAATTTTCGCAGAGGCAAGCAAATACCTAAGCTTGTCATACAAACATCCAGGCTTCTAATCAGCTGGTTCTTTGGGGTTGGGACATATTAGAGAAACAACATTTTATCTTGCATACCAGATGCTGTCTCCTACAAAAATATGACAGCATCATTCCTTAAACTCAGAAAACAGGTCAAGGTTCCAAAAATATCATCCTGGCTCTATATTACCTTTAGTAAATGTTTCTTTTTAACTGTACAACCTTAAATGATTAATCAATCTCCAGGTGATTACACTGGAATGTTGACACCTAATATAGATGATAGGTCATAGCTAAATGAAGGAAAGGAGAGATTGCATTTAGAATATTTCTCCTTGGAACATAAATATTTATCTGAGATGTATTCTCTAGTCCCAAGAGTGAGTTTGTCTCTGTTTTTTCCTTATGTTGATTTTGATAACAACACAATAACTTTAAGTGACACAATTAAATGGTAGAGTCTTTGGGAGGGGTATTAGTTTAAATGTGATAATCGTATGTCTGAATAAGATTTAATTTAATTTTAATTTTATTTTATTTATTTTAAATATTTTTCATTTATTTTTGAGGGAAGTAGTGAGGGGCAGAGAGAGAGGGAGAGAGAATCCCAAGCAGGTTCTGCACTAATTAGTACACTAATAGTGCAGAGCCTGATGTGGGGTTTGAGCTCATGAACTGTGAGACCATGACCTGAACCTAAATCAAGAGTTGGACACTTAACCGACAGAATTATCCAGGTGTCTCAATGTCTGAATGAGATTTTAAAGCCTGAACATCCAGAGTCCCCTGACGCAAATCTAGATCTGCCTGAAAGTTCAGTTTAATTCTGCCTTTAATTCAGGTAAAAGGGTTCCTACTGGTGGAAGACATAATTGTTCCAAGATGTCTTCATCTTGGAAAACTTTTTTGGAAGTGAGAAATCAACATCTCCTCCCTCTTTTTTTTTTTTTTTTTGGCCAAGAATTTTATATATTTTATTCTCCTTTATTGAGATAATTAAAAAGGAAGGTGACGTGGGAGTTGCGGCAAGATGGCGGCTTAGGAGGACGCTGGGCTCACCGCACGTCCTGCTGATCACTTAGATTCCATCTACACCTGCCTAAATAACCCAGAAAACCGCCAGAGGATTAGCAGAACAGAGTCGCCGGAGCCAAACGCAGACAAGAGGCCCACGGAAGAGGGTAGGAAGGGCGGCGAGGCGGTGCGCGCTCCACGGACTGGCGGGAGGGAGCCGGGGCGGAGGGGCGGCTCGCTGGCCAAGCAGAGCCCCCGAGTCGGGCTTGCAAAAGCGGAGGGGCCGGGCGGACTGTGTTCCGACAGCAAGCGCGACTTAGCGTCTGGGAGGTCAGAAATTAACAGCTCTGCTCGGAAAGCGGGAAGGCTGGAGGACAAAGGGAGGGAGAGCTGCTGAGCCCCCTGACAACAGAGCTCAGTTTGGTGGGGAACAAAGGCGCTTGCCAGCGCCATTTCCCCCGCCCATCCCCCAGCCGAAATCCCAAAGGGAACCGGTTCCTGCCAGGGAACTTGCTCGCTCCGCGCAAACACCCAACTCTGCGCCTCTGCGGAGCCAAACCTCCGGCAGCGGATCTGACTCCCTCCCGCTGCCACAGGGCCCCTCCTGAAGTGGATCACCTAAGGAGAAGCGATCTAAGCCTGCCCCTCCTGCCCCCGAGCACCTTGCCTACCCACCCCAGCTAATACGCCAGATCCCCAGCATCACAAGCCTGGCAGGGTGCAAGTAGCCCAGACGAGCCACACCACCCCACAGTGAATCCCGCCCCTAGGAGAGGGGAAGAGAAGGCACACACCAGTCTGACTGTGGCCCCAGCGGTGGGCTGGGGGCAGACATCAGGTCTGACTGCGGCCCCGCCCACCAACTCCAGGTATACACCACAGCACAGGGGAAGTGCCCTGCAGGTCCTCACCACGCCAGGGACTATCCAAAATGACCAAGCGGAAGAACTCCCCTCAGAAGAATCTCCAGGAAATAACAACAGCTAATGAGCTGATCAAAAAGGATTTAAATAATATAACAGAAAGTGAATTTAGAATAATAGTCATAAAATTAATCGCTGGGCTTGAAAACAGTATACAGGACAGCAGAGAATCTCTTGCTACAGAGATCAAGGGACTAAGGAACAGTCACGAGGAGCTGAAAAACGCTTTAAACGAAATGCATAACAAAATGGAAACCACCACAGCTCGGCTTGAAGAGGCAGAGGAGAGAATAGGTGAACTAGAAGATAAAGTTATGGAAAAAGAGGAAGCTGAGAAAAAGAGAGATAAAAAAATCCAGGAGTATGAGGGGAAAATTAGAGAATTAAGTGATACACTAAAAAGAAATAATATACGCATAATTGGTATCCCAGAGGAGGAAGAGAGAGGGAAAGGTGCTGAAGGGGTACTTGAAGAAATCATAGCTGAGAACTTCCCTGAACTGGGGAAGGAAAAAGGCATTGAAATCCAAGAGGCACAGAGAACTCCCTTCAGACGTAACTTGAATCGATCTTCTGCACGACATATCATAGTGAAACTGGCAAAATACAAGGATAAAGAGAAAATTCTGAAAGCAGCAAGGGGTAAACGTGCCCTCACATATAAAGGGAGACCTATAAGACTCGTGACAGATCTCTCTTTTGAAACTTGGCAGGCCAGAAAGAATTGGCACGAGATTTTCAGGGTGCTAGACAGAAAAAATATGCAGCCAAGAATCCTTTATCCAGCAAGTCTGTCATTTAGAATAGAAGGAGAGATAAAGGTCTTCCCAAACAAACAAAAACTGAAGGAATTTGTCACCACTAAACCAGCCCTACAAGAGATCCTAAGGGGGACCCTGTGAGACAAAGTCCCAGAGACATCACTATAAGCATAAAACATACAGACATCACAATGACTCTAAACCCGTATCTTTCTATAATAACACTGAATGTAAATGGATTAAATGCGCCAACCAAAAGACATAGGGTATCAGAATGGATAAAAAAACAAGACCCATCTATTTGCTGTCTACAAGAGACTCATTTTAGACCTGAGGACACCTTTAGATTGAGAGTGAGGGGATGGAGAACTATTTATCATGCGACTGGAAGCCAAAAGAAAGCTGGAGTAGCCATACTTATATCAGACAAACTAGACTTTAAATTAAAGGCTGTAAAAAGAGATGAAGAAGGACATTATATAATAGTTAGAGGGTCTATCCATCAGGAAGAGCTAACAATTATAAATGTCTATGCACCGAATACCAGAGCCCCCAAATATATAAAACAATTACTCATAAACATAAGCAACCTTATGGATAAGAATGTGGTAATTGCAGGGGACTTTAATACACCACTTACAGAAATGGATAGATCAACTAGACACACGGTCAATAAAGAAACAAGGGCCCTGAATGAGACATTGGATGAGATGGACTTGACAGATATATTTAGAACTCTGCATCCCAAAGCAACAGAATATACTTTCTTCTCGAGTGCACATGGAACATTCTCCAAGATAGATCATATACTGGGTCACAAAACAGCCCTTCATAAGTTTACAAGAATTGAAATTATACCATGCTTACTTTCAGACCACAATGCCATGAAGCTTGAAATCAACCACAGGAAAAAGTCTGGAAACCCTCCAAAAGCATGGAGGTTAAAGAACACCCTACTAACGAATGAGTGGGTCAACCAGGCAATTAGAGAAGAAATTAAAAAATATATGGAAACAAACGAAAATGAAAATACAACAATCCAAACGCTTTGGGACGCAGCAAAGGCAGTCCTGAGAGGAAAATACATTGCAATCCAGGCCTATCTCAAGAAACAAGAAAAATCCCAAATACAAAATCTAACAGCACACCTAAAGGAAATAGAAGCAGAACAGCAAAGGCAGCCTAAGCCCAGCAGAAGAAGAGAAATAATAAAGATCAGAGCAGAAATAAACAATATAGAAACTAAAAAAACTGTAGAGCAGATCAACGAAACCAAGAGTTGGTTTTTTGAAAAAATAAACAAAATTGACAAACCTCTAGCCAGGCTTCTCAAAAAGAAAAGGGAGATGACCCAAATAGATAAAATCATGAATGAAAATGGAACTATTACAACCAATCCATCAGAGATACAAACAATTATCAGGGAATACTATGAAAACTTATATGCCAACAAATTGGACAACCTGGAAGAAATGGACGAATTCCTGAACACCCACACGCTTCCAAAACTCAATCAGGAGGAAATAGAAAGCTTGAACAGACCCATAACCAGCGAAGAAATTGAATCGGTTATCAAAAATCTCCCAACAAATAAGAGTCCAGGACCAGATGGCTTCCCAGGGGAGTTCTACCAGACGTTTAAAGCAGAGATAATACCTATCCTTCTCAAGCTATTCCAAGAAATAGAAAGGGAAGGAAAACTTCCAGACTCATTCTATGAAGCCAGTATTACTTTGATTCCTAAACCAGACAGAGACCCAGTAAAAAAAGAGAACTACAGGCCAATATCCCTGATGAATATGGATGCAAAAATTCTCAATAAGATACTAGCAAATCGAATTCAACGGCATATAAAAAGAATTATTCACCATGATCAAGTGGGATTCATTCCTGGGATGCAGGGCTGGTTCAACATTCGCAAATCAATCAACGTGATACATCACATTAACAAAAAAAGAGAGAAGAACCATATGATCCTGTCAATCGATGCAGAAAAGGCCTTCGACAAAATCCAGCACCCTTTCTTAATAAAAACCCTTGAGAAAGTCGGGATAGAAGGAACATACTTAAAGATCATAAAAGCCATTTATGAAAAGCCCACAGCTAACATCATCCTCAACGGGGAAAAACTGAAAGCTTTTTCCCTGAGATCAGGAACACGACAAGGATGCCCACTCTCACCGCTGCTGTTTAACATAGTGCTGGAAGTTCTAGTATCAGCAATCAGACAACAAAAGGAAATCAAAGGCATCAAAATTGGCAAAGATGAAGTCAAGCTTTCGCTTTTTGCCGATGACATGATATTATACATGGAAAATCCGATAGACTCCACCAAAAGTCTGCTCGAACTGATACAGGAATTCAGCAAAGTTGCAGGATACAAAATCAATGTACAGAAATCAGTTGCATTCTTATACACTAACAATGAAGCAACAGAAAGACAAATAAAGAAACTGATCCCATTCACAATTGCACCAAGAAGCATAAAATACCTAGGAATAAATCTAACCAAAGATGTAAAGGATCTGTATCCTGAAAACTATAGAAAGCTTCTGAAGGAAATTGAAGAAGATTTAAAGAAATGGAAAGACATTCCCTGCTCATGGATTGGAAAAATAAATATTGTCAAAATGTCAATACTACCCAAAGCTATCTACACATTCAATGCAATCCCAATCAAAATTGCACCAGCATTCTTCTCAAAACTAGAACAAGCAATCCTAAAATTCATATGGAACCACAAAAGGCCCCGAATAGCCAAAGGAATTTTGAAGAAGAAGACCAAAGCAGGAGGCATCACAATCCCAGACTTTAGCCTCTACTACAAAGCTGTCATCATCAAGACAGCATGGTATTGGCACCAAAACAGACACATAGACCAATGGAATAGAATAGAAACCCCAGAACTAGACCCACAAACGTATGGCCAACTCATCTTTGACAAAGCAGGAAAGAACATCCAATGGAAAAAAGACAGCCTCTTTAACAAATGGTGCTGGGAGAACTGGACAGCAACATGCAGAAGGTTGAAACTAGACCACTTTCTCACACCATTCACAAAAATAAACTCAAAATGGATAAAGGACCTAAATGTGAGACAGGAAACCATCAAAACCTTAGAGGAGAAAGCAGGAAAAGACCTCTCTGACCTCAGCCGTAGCAATCTCTTACTCGACACATCCCCAAAGGCAAGGGAATTAAAAGCAAAAGTGAATTACTGGGACCTTATGAAGATAAAAAGCTTCTGCACAGCAAAGGAAACAACCAACAAAACTAAAAGGCAACCAACGGAATGGGAAAAGATATTCGCAAATGACATATCGGACAAAGGGCTAGTATCCAAAATCTATAAAGAGCTCACCAAACTCCACACCCGAAAAACAAATAACCCAGTGAAGAAATGGGCAGAAAACATGAATAGACACTTCTCTAAAGAAGACATCCGGATGGCCAACAGACACATGAAAAGATGTTCAGCGTCGCTCCTTATCAGGGAAATACAAATCAAAACCACACTCAGGTATCACCTCACGCCAGTCAGAGTGGCCAAAATGAACAAATCAGGAGACTATAGATGCTGGAGAGGATGTGGAGAAACGGGAACCCTCTTGCACTGTTGGTGGGAATGCAAATTGGTGCAGCCGCTCTGGAAAGCAGTGTGGAGGTTCCTCAGAAAATTAAAAATAGACCTACCCTATGACCCAGCAATAGCACTGCTAGGAATTTATCCAAGGGATACAGGAGCACTGATGCATAGGGCCACTTGTACCCCAATGTTCATAGCAGCACTCTCAACAATAGCCAAATTATGGAAAGAGCCTAAATGTCCATCAACTGATGAATGGATAAAGAAATTGTGGTTTATATACACAATGGAATATTACATGGCAATGAGAAAAAATGAAATATGGCCTTTTGTAGCAACGTGGATGGAACTGGAGAGTGTGATGCTAAGTGAAATAAGCCATACAGAGAAAGACAGATACCATATGGTCTCACTCTTATGTGGATCCTGAGAAACTTAACAGGAACCCATGGGGGAGGGGAAGGAAAAAAAAAAAAAAAAGAGGTTAGAAAGGGAGAGAGCCAAAGCATAAGAGACTGTTAAAAACTGAGAACAAACTGAGGGTTGATGGGGGGTGGGAGGGAGGAGAGGGTGGGTGATGGGTATTGAGGAGGGCACCTTTTGGGATGAGCACTGGGTGTTGTATGGAAACCAATTTGTCAATAAATTTCAGAAAAAAAAAATAAAAAAAAAAAATAAAAAATAAAAAGGAAGGTGACAGAAGTAAACTCAGTGAGATCTCATGTTGATTTCCCAAAAAAGAAGCATGAATGTTTAAGACTACACAATGTTCCAAAATATAATGGACAATTTTGTTTTTGATGAAATATTTGGTGAGAAAAAAATTTAGTTATTTTCCAAACAGAACACTGTTTAAAGTGTGTTTAAACCCCTTTATTTTCAAGATGTAAATTTAGAAAATATTTGGATTACAAATGGTATTTCTATCAATAAAACTAAGGGAGATAATGTATATGTATACATATTAGAATATTTAGTAATGCAAAATTTAAGTTAATTTGATATTTGTAGAGGCCCCTTTTAGACAACTCACTAGAACAATAGAAATTTGAATAAGGTAGAAAGGCCCTACTCTCTGGCTAAATACAAACAGGCCCATTAGGCAACTTACCTCAAAATATCTATAATCTCTAGCTGACCAATGGGTTACTTACACCCAGACATAGGTACCAAAGAAGGAAAATCCCATATGTTCCCATACCTCCTCACCTTCCCCCTTAACTACTGCCCCTACCATTTCCTCTTAGCAGATAGTATCTCCCATGTGGTCCTTTCCACTCCCTTGAGATCTATTCAGTAAACTTGTATCTCCTTTGTTCTGCCTTGGGTGAGTTCTTTCACCACCTGTGCCACCAGTCTCCATCCAATCAGATTACACTACATTTGTTGACCCCCTCCATCTGATTGGGAGACCCCACAGTATTGACTTGTCAAGTTTTTAGGGATTTCAAGCATAATTTCCATTTGATAAATTGGTGTTTGAGGTAACAGATGAAACTAATAAAAAGAGGTTAATATACAATCTCTGTGGGGCTGTATATCTGGACAATTTTCACACCTATAAGAAACACAGAACATAGAAAATATGCTTGAGGCATGTCTCAAGATGGCCATTTTTTCATTTTTATTGAGTTCCTACAATATGTCAGTCACCACACTGCACAAGTGCCAAGACTATGTAGTTGTGAAAATACAATGTCTCTAATTGTAGCTTGCACTCTGTTGAGGAAGGAGTGGATAATTAAGAAATAAAACAAATATATATTATATGTGTAGTGATAAGTGCTATTGAGTAAAATAAGATATGTTAACAAAACATGAAGTGCTATGGCAGACTTCTAACTTACGTAGGGTGATCCAGGAATTGAATAGTGATTAGCGTGGCATTCAATATGGAGAATGAAATAAAGAAGAAAGGATTATGAATTTCTGGTGAGAACACACACCAGACAAAGAAACACCACATAGGTCATTATATGGAAGAGAATGGTTGAGGTTGAGTTCAGAGAAATAGTCAGGGGATAGTACTGTGCTTTGTTCTATTGTAAGGCTGTGGGTCAGGGGTGATGGAGATGATACTGGGTAATATTGGGTGTCAATAGTGTGGAATTTATTTCACGTTCAAAATGATAACAATAAAAAGATTGTAAGTAAAGATCCAGGTTCCCTTCTGGAAAATGTTACTAAACACCTATAATCCCTGATTCAAGAACTGTCCCTTATTTTGCTGAATATGGAACAGGCAACACTAACACATAGGCCTGCGTGTAGTGGAAGTCGCAGGAGTAGTGTCAGTGTAAGCAGTTAGTGGCAAGTATTGCTAAAGACCAGGATGTTCGCATGTAAAAGGTACGGTAAGTCTCTGTCAGGGTTGGGAAGAATAAAAGATCTCAGTGACTTCTTGAACTGGGCTCTAAAGATGAAGAACATGTTTTAGGCTGTTTCCTACTCTTAGGCTATCTCTTTATAAGTAGTGTTACAGGGAACAACAGAGGTTATTCATTTCATCACTATTGCAGATGTCAATCAACTTCACCTTCTTATTAATTGGGGCCTGGACTGAGAGGTCATTTCATTCTTAATGGTAATTTTTCATGAATAGCTCACTGTTATATGAAAACTCATACCAGCTATGGGCTAGGGGAAAAGGCAAGAGAGATAGCCATGCTAATATAAAGTTATAAGTTCCAATCCTAACAACACAGGAAGAAAATACTAATATAGATTGCAACTACAATGTCAACAGGCTCCCTATTACCCAGTCTATTTGCAAAGAATATTCCTCTCAGTTTCTATGATACTGTCCTTCCCTATTTCTCTCTTTATCTTAAAGCTGTATCTTTCTGGTATCCTATTTACTTATGATTTTGATAGTAATTCTGTTTGAGTATGATTCCTGCTGCTAGACACTTTTGGAATAGGCTGCCTATTCTGCCCATGAATGTGCCAGTTTTTTTCTGGTAAAGCTCATTAATGTTAGAAGTGGTAGTTTGGTAGTTTTCAAACATGAATTAAGAATATTTGTACACTCAATCTCTCTTCTACAACTAATTCCAATTAGTTGAAACCCAGTAACAAGCATGGATCTAAAAATATACCAATATGAGTTTACAAATACAGAACATTGTGGTTAATATTATGATAAATATCTTTTATAAATGACTCATTCAAAATCATGCACAGTTTCTGTTCTAACATTTTCATGTCACCAAGTCATTATAACTGCCTCTTTAAGTATATGAAGTTCAAAATCATAACTAGTTTATTTTTAGAAAATAATATTAGACATAATTTTTTACTTCAATGAGATATTCTTGAACACATTTGCATTCTTCTCCTTCACATTTCTTTCTCATCATTTCCTAAAGTCAGTGCAGACGTAGTAAAAAAAATAAGTCTTAGCTGCTAAAACTTTTCAAACATTTATTTCATTCAATTTGTTTATATAAAAGAATAAGGACTGACATCTTTTGAGGTGATGGCAAAAGCATGAGTGTAAAAGTTATGCTTCCATATTAAGTTGAACCTTGTGGTCCAACTATCTTTGACCTACAAAAACTGTAATTTCATACAATTTAACTAAAATAGAACAAGATGTGGTGTCAATATTAATCTTATGCTTTTTAGTCTGGAATCCTATTTAAAATAAGACTTTAATTAAGTACTAATGTGGGGATTTTTAGATATATTTTATAGTTAGAGTATCTTTCAAAGGAATTGTACCTCCAAGACCAATATCTATACCACAGTAAATGACACCTATCATTCCCACAAAAGGATCACCCTACAGCCTTGACCACCAAGATTTCTTTCTTCTCTTTACCCAGTGGTAGTTGAGATGGTTCAGAGAAGACAGTGTGAAACAATTGCTCTAGTAAATTATCCCTATTATGTAATTAGTAAGTCTGAGGCCCTGAGGAGTAAAATGAGTAGGTCATATTAGTAAGACATATCACTGGCAGATTACGGAGTAAAATGCAAGTCTATGATTTGAGCACCAAACAGATGAATATAGCATACATAAAATTTAAATTCATCAAAAGAAGTTACCTCAGAGGAATCCAGAATTTTTAGTTTGTTACATACTTATATATCAGGGTTCCAGGACACAAAAATATTCTTGAAAGACCATGCATCTAGTTATGATTTGCATCATTGTATTCCCATGTTGCCTTTTGTCTGAGTGTTTGAGTCCATGTGCTCATTTTTATTATTTTTTTAAAAACCTGGAAGTGATTGAACAAGTGATGGTTTTGGAAGATGTATTGTGATTACACAGAATGTCATTTCAGGGAGAAGTGTAGTTAATCATTGCAGGAGTGGGTTACCAAAACATTTTTGGAAAGAATTGGCTTATACCACTAGGAATCACTGACAAAGACAATGGTATCTTGAGAACAGGTAGTTTAGAGCAAGGCATCAACACATTTTCCAATGAATTCCCTTAGGAATGAGCAGCTTAAAGAGGGCATGGGTATCATTCAAACCCAATCTGTGCATTGCATCAATTAACTTGGAAGACAAAATTCTAACATAGCTCTAAGGAAGTTAAAGGAAGAAACTGGCTTGGCTTCTAATCAAATGAGTTATCCTCTGAACACTTAGAGACCCACAATTGAAAATATTAATATTCTTTTCTAATTACATGAAAATAGCAAAAATTTTTAAAGCGTTTGTAAAACTAACAAACCTGTAACCAATTAAGACATCCTCATTATTTTCTCTTCTTCACTTCAAATTTCTCTCCCTCTTCAGATAGTTTGTAAGATCTACACTTTGGGTAAAGAAACTGAATATATGTCCAAACCACATTCTCAAATTCATTTTTATTGCAATAAATCTGATTCCTATACAGCTTCTATATTGAGTTAAAAATTTTGTAAAGGTGTTGGAGTGAATGTGAGTGGCTACACTATAGAATTCTCAGAATAGCAAGTGATCTGTCCTGTATTCTGATGTTTAACATCTCTTTCTCCCTCTGGAATGTCAATTCTATGTGGAAAGACTATGCAAAATTCCCTAACAACATTTTCCCTGAACAAGTAGATTCTAAAACACTTGGTTAATGAATGACTATTTACTGAGAAATGTGCTACAAATATGTTAAGTACCCAGGCTCTTTGCTGCCTTTCCTCTGTACTAGTAATTTTTTTTAACTTAAACATATAAAATAAAATTATCACAAACACAAAAAAAAGTTTTTGTGATCATCCAGGAAAACATCTTTTATTAACAGACTTCAAATTGAAGTGCCTTTAGTTTGAAATTCTTAGCTATGCATTACACTGTCCCCTGAAGACAGAGATGCCCATTGTAGCTGGAGCTTTGTGACCAACCCCTGCCAAACTCCTGTCCTAGTAGTCCCCATAGCCTTTGTTTTGAAGTCCTTGCACCCGACAGGCAATCATCCTGTTTGTTAGGACACTTTTAAACTGCTTTACAGGGTTCAACCTTGGCTATTTCTGCTTAGTTCAGGAGAAACACTAAGGCTACCTCTCTGCTTTCTTCTTTATTTTACCTTATGCTCCAGCCATCCCCCAGACTTTCATAAATGTGGGTACCAGCTACTCTCTGTACACTAGGAGGCTGTTTCTAAAATTCTATGTGGAGGAATAAATCAGATATTTTCTTTGTTTTGTTTTCAATTATGACAGACCATACTATGTAAAATGCAATAAATATAAATTAGAAAAATGAAAAATATTAAGACAAAATACATGTATTAATAGAAATCTAATTCTATATCATTATTAGATATGATACACATCGGTAATTCTTAAATTACCAATGTTTATGATCACTTTCTCCATTTAAACTAGGGCCATAGTAGGGACAGATTGCTCTAGAAGACAAAGGTCAGGTCCTCCACTGACCTTTCTGAAGGCACAACACTCCAGTATTATATGCTATGATAGGATTATAGAACTCTGCAGAGTAGAAATAAACCTGGAGGTAAGATAACAGTGTCCCTCTATTGTCCTCATTCTCAATGAATGCTTCTCACCCATTCTCCCCACTCCATCACAGCATAACCTACCAAATTGAAAACCTAATATTTTGCTGACTCTCAATTCCCTGTTTGAAATTCTGATCTTTTCTGATCACCCACCTTTGTAAGTGGGTGACAGGTGGGTAGTGTAGCTATCCTTTAGAGAGTTTGGCATACATCGTCCTAGTGACATTTTGTAAAGCAGTACTCCTCACCAATTTTCTTGAATTTGAGATTCAACTATTAATAATCACAAAATTGCAATCATGAATTCACTATTCTATTAAGACTAGCAAAATTGAAAACAATTTAAAAGTCCTCATCTGTCCCATCGGAATACCTTTGCTTAACCTACATATTTGGCAAGTTAAAAAAAATCAAAGAAGGAAATCACAAAAAAAATGACAAATACATTTTCTAAAACCTTTACTTTAAATTTGAAATGTATGTGTGCATGCATTCGTTCACCACTCTTTTAACATATGACCATGGTCTAATCTTGGATTACACGGTCTACTGAGTGCCATTTTTTATCTTGTTTTCCATAAACCACAACCCTATTGCATTAGACATTTTCAAAATTTACTTTTTCTTTAAAGCAGAATAGTAATCGAAAACATGTGAAAACAATGCGTCCAAATATTCCATAGTTTTATAAACTTTCTCATCTCTTCACTTTTTATAATTTTGCAACAGCTTAGTCCAAATGTTGCAACAGCTTTACGTAGCTTGATAATTTTGATTATTTCCAAAGCATTCAACCTAACTTTAAGTGAAAGAACTATTTTTCATCTTTCATTGGTTATTTAATGTATTTATTTATAATGTGAAGATTGCTATAATCACAAGATTGAGAAACTAAATTTATTCTCAGATTAATATTCCACACTAGGGGCAGTGCTATCCTGTATCCTATGTACAGAAAGGTTCACTTCAGTGTTCTATGGGTATTGCTTTTTTAAGAATGATTACTGAGAGAATAGATCAGTTGTTACTCTGCCTAATGATTTAATTAGAGACCAGTAACAGTATATTACTGGCTAAATATTGACAAAAATATTTATATAGTCTATGATATATCTGTATCTATATATACATAAATATCCAAATTCCATTTGCTAAAACTTGTATTACTAGGGAAGTTTTAACCTCATTATACTCTGTAAGATTTAATTGTATAATGTGAGTAAGGTATACATAACATAATGCACGGTATGTTGTAAGTAATTAGTAAAGGCTAAAATAAAGGTTGTTTATCCATGTCATGCTTTAGAACATTCTCTGGAAATAGACAACGAAAAGGATATCTGTGTGCAGGAAAGCTGTTGTGTGCTCTGAGGAACAACACGTGACATGGATGAAAGATGGAGAATGAAGCAGAATGAGAACTGAACTGGGAAGCAGTTGCAACAGAGGTCTCAGAGGATCTTCTGAGGAGCACCAGAGCTGGGATGGCCATTCTGTGTTGCCCCATTGAGGCACAGAAGCCAAGCTTGTGTAACTGCACTTTGACCCACCATTGATCACAGGTTACTGCATGGAGGAGGCATGGTCTTGTGTGAGGAAGCACCCTTCAGTAAAGGAAAATTCCCTTTCATTAGGCTGTGACCTCACAGCAGCCAAAATTCTTGGTAGTGGATGGCCTTTTCCTTGCTTTCTGGATTCTAGGATCAATGAGACTAAATTGATCTGGAGCAGCTATAGTTTAGTTTACTAGGAGTCTTACTGTGTCCCTTGGCAGAAATGTACTCTCTTCTGGGGAACTCTAAGTGCAAAGAGCCTAAGGTTGCAAATTGAGAAAGTAGAAAGTGTGTCACTAGGTATAACAGAAATCAGAGTCATTCCTATCTCTCTTTTGTACCATCCTGTGTAGTATAGCTATTAGAAACCCATAACAATAAATTGGTCATTAATTAATGGTATGTAACATACGCTGGGGGATGGCACCCCATACTAACTGGGGATCTTTTCAAAGTTGTCTCCTTAGCTATTACCTTCAAACACTATCTCATTTTTCTATCAGTAACTTCTGGATAGTACTTTATATAATAGCACCAGTGGATGGCACTGTTATGAGCCAGTCCATTGCTATATCTCCTTTACTAGAGATAGTTCCTTATTCTGAAATATGATATGGTATTATGTATTAAGAAACCAAATACTGAATTTTCTATAATAGTAATGTTGGATGAATCCCTTTAAGCAGAAAAAAACAAGTCCATACTCAAAATATATGCAATTTCCAATCAAAATGAATCACTACCTGTTCCAAGTTTTTCTGTAATGAACTTTACCAAGTGGATAGTTGTCTTCTTTAAGAATATGCCTAATTAAGGGTTCAGTGTTGATCTCTATTACTGGATAATTGGACATTCAGCAGCTACAGTACTTAGGCTACCCATGGTGAATGGATCATTGGTAGTTTGCCCTTGCCTAGGCTCCATCCCTGCCACCATATTTTAGAATGAAGATGGCTGATAAAAGAGGTTAATGTCAACAACAACAACAACAGCAACAACACATTTTAACACCTACTTAATTATTTAGCACCTCATCTAGGGAACATGATCTTTGATGTACATTTATATGCAATGTAAGAACTTCACACTTCATGCACACTCCCATAGGTCTATCTACAAGCCTTTTCCCCAGACCTCAAATCTTTCTCCTTAAATGCCTCTGACCAACCAGCCAGGCCATTTGCTACTACAAATGAATCTATGTATATTCTTAACTAAGCCATTTTGCATTGTACACATAGTCGATATCATATTCCACTCTTAGCCCAAGAAAAGGAGGATTCCCTTACCCTGCAAATCCATCCTCCAGTACAATTATAGTATAATCAGTTAATTACTATCTTTTACATGCACACTTATCCAAATTATCTGAAAATTAAGCTCAACCTTTATTTCCTTTGTCATCTGGTCAAAAGGACCCTTCTAATGTGGTCATAGTTTAAAAAGAGAGCCGTTTCTGCAAAAGTGGTTAGAACCCTACTCCTGCAGCTTACATGTGCCCTCTTGTCTTTCTTGTGCCTGATCCCAGATATTATTTCAACCTCCAATCAAGTTCTGAAGGCCTATTCAACCTTCTAAACTGGTAGGTCTGTCCACTCAGTCCTGTCTCAGGATGAACAGGACTGCTCATATGGTCATATGATACCTTATGGTCAAATGCTCCATTGTACTAGGATCTGTAGCTGGCCAAGAACTCTTTCATGAAACTGTACAGTTCTCTAATGTAGAAACTTAGGACTTCTGCTATGATTCTCTCATGGGGACTTGCCACAAATACAACCTTGCATATTTACTATTTACCACAGTTACCTTAATACAGCAATTTTCAAACTCATTAATCCAGGACCTATTCAGATTATGAAATTATAGACATATATAGATATAGATGTATTTACTATATTAGAAATGAAAATTGAGAATTGAAAAAAAATCTTAAATAATTAAAAATGATAATAAACATGTTAACATAAATAACATGTTTATTAAAAATAACTATAATTTCCAAAAGTATTTAGTGATATCATTGGCATTGTTTTATGGCTTTGCAAATATTTTAAATGTCTGAGTTAATAGATGATAGTTAGATTCTTGTATCAGCTTCTGATTCAATCTGTTTCTATGTGTTTAGTTGGGGTATACAAAAAAATATTTAGCCTCACAAATACGTAGTTGGAAAGAGGAAGGATATTTTCATGACATTTTAATATAATTTTGGATATTTTCCTTTAATACTACACCAAAATCTAACAAGTGGTATCTTAGCAAAGTTCAGTTGCAATATGGAATATGGTGCTTCATTAATGAGAGCTACAATAAAATCCTAAGATCCTTGCAACTTTAAACAGATTCTTCATTCATGCATGTTTCTATAAGGCCATCTATTGATCTCTCAGGAAATTAGATTCAGTGAGTTATTCAAAGAGATCTTCTAAATATTGAGACATTTTTTATTAATATCAAAAACTCACATTCACTAAGACCACCATCTATCTTATCAGAAAGTTTTTGAAGTGCTGGAAAACTGACAGGCTTATCGTTTCAGATACAATTTTTCCAAAATTCTGATTTGAGTTTGAAATCTTGAATGTTCATTATTGATAATAAATAACATCAAGATGTTCTTTCAACTATGAAATTACCTCATGATAAAAGCAGATCATTCAAATGATTAAAACGCAGTTCTAATACTCTATACATAAAACTAGCTATAAGGAATTATTACAGTATAAGCAACTACCAAATGTCTAATATTCTTGTTACATAATATTAAGAAGTCATCAAGCAGTTGATATAAAGTATATTTACATGTATGAAAATAAAAATGCCCAATAAACATGTATAATAGTTATGCGCACTAGTGAATTAAAAGATGTAAATTCAAAAATATTATGCATTTTTTAACTGTCCAAATTGAGATATATTTTTTTAAGGAAAACAAACATGCTGGTTAGAATTTTGTAAAAATTTGCCTTACACATTTTTACGAGATTAAAAATGGTTAAATTCTTCCAAAGGTATATTCAAAATTTGTGTCAAACTTTTAAACTATTTAATTTGACCCATTAATTATTTGACATAAAACTATATGCTAAAAATAAGACATTGACATAAAAGTTCAACATTAACAAGATAGAATACTATACAGACTTTAGAAATCTTATTTTTCAATAGGCAAATTTTTTGTTATATTTGTATAAATGTATGGAAAATAAAGCACAGTATCAAACGTCACCTCCTCTGAGAACCATTAGATATATATGTACTAGTTCACATTTTATACATATATATATATACACATATATATATATACATATATGTATATATAAAAGTTACCCATAACCAGCCTTGATATCTATTTTAACTTTCTTTTTGACAAAAAGTGCATGCTTCATTGCTTTGCTTTTTAAAAATATTTTGTCTCTTGATAAATTTTATCTATTTTTAATTTTGTTTTTTTAAGTATTTATTATTTATTTTGAGAGAAAGAAAGAGTGAGATAGAGGATCCTAAGCAGGCTCTGTGCTAACAGAGCCTCAGTTAGCACAGAGCCTGATGCAGGGCTCAAACTCACAAACCATGAAATCATGACCTGAGCCGAAACCAAGGGCTGGACGCTTAACCAGCTGAACCACCCAGGCACCCCTTGATAAATTTGAAGTTCCATGAGAAAAGATACTTTGTATTGTTCACCTCAGTATTAGCATATATGCAGAACCTGGTATGAGACAGGCTTTCATGAAACAATTGTCATGTTAATGAAAAAATAAAATTAACGTGATATAAATTTGGGAGTGAGAGACACTGTATAGTTTTCTGAAGTGCTTTTTCTTTCAGCAAATTATTCTTAGGACAATCTTTCATATTGTAATCACAAAATTATATGTTTGGAAAAAGATAATCTTTTGAGAAGACATCTAGTATCTAAGGTTTTTGTTTGCTTTTTTTTTTTTATCAAATTGGAAATCCTTTTCTTATTCAATATAATGGATGTCTAATTCCTAATGCAGCTATTCCGTAATCACAGCATAAACTTTGTCTCTGTGTTTACTCGATATCTACCATGGTTTTGTTTTTGCTTTTATTTTTGTTTTACTTTTTACAGGAAACAATTCTGTGCCATGGGGATAAGATTTTCTATACCTCTGGAATTGCCCTCCTGAGTATGCTTTCTGGAATGTCAATTTATTATTGATTCCTAAGACTGTGTTAGTGAATTTTGATGACCTAAAGCACCATTCCTTTTTACTGTACTGTGCTCTATGATGCTTCTACTTTGCTTAATTGCAAATCCCAGATGGCACAGAAGCCTACTGTTAAATCTCTAACACGCTGTTACATAACAAATGAAATTTTACACAAATTAGCAAAGAATTTTTACTTTAATTGTGTGGTCAAAAAGAAAAAAAAATCAGCTTCACTTATTCTCTGCCATTACAGTTTCTTATTATTTTATAATTCTCATAAAAGTAAGATTCTACCTTGGATATCCAGAGCATAAAAAATAATATTTAAAGTTTATGCAATTGTGCCATTTTGACATTCAGATTTTATGATGTTACCTTCTTTAGTGTACTGTTTCCCCTCTCCCTAGAAACTCTAATTCTTGGGGCGCCTGGATGGCTTGGTCAGTAAAGCGTCCGACCTCGGCTCAGGTCATGATCTCATGGTCCGTGAGTTCGAGCCCCACGTCAGGCTCTGTGCTGACTGCTCAGAGCCTGGAGCCTGTTTCAGATTCTGTCTCCCTCTCTCTCTTCCCCTCCCCTGTTCATGCTCTGTCTCTCTCTGTCTCGAAAATAAACGTTAAAAAAATTAAAAAAAAAAAAAAAAAGAAACTCTAATTCTCTTGTGTGTTAAGCTGAGTGTGTGGGATGCAGAAGATCAAAATATGCTAGTGGTCTGCCTCTTTCCTTATAGAATTTCCATGGTTACAAGTAGATTTGTCTGGCTATTAAAAAAAAAATGCCCTTGAGCTATGGGTTGTGTGGACAAAGATGCATGATGTAATTGTTAACAATTCTAGGCAATTGCTTTAGGGCAAGTTTTTTCAGCTCCCATTATATTAACATTTTTATCCAGATGGTTCTTTTTCTGTGGGGGCCTGTATGATGCATTGTAGGATACTAAGAAGCATCCCTGACTCCCATCCACTAGACACAGCTGCACTCCCAAACCCTCTGAATCACAACCCAAAGTGACTCTAGATATTGTCAGATTTCCTATGGGTGGCAAAAATCTTATCCCACTCCAGTTGAGAAGAATAGCTTTAGGTATTAAAACAAAACTTGCAATGATAATAGCAACAACATTCATAATCACCATGGTCTTAAAATTAAGGGCAAAATCAGTTGAAGGAGATGCTAACATTATTTCTTGACCAACAATCAATATTCCTCAAATCTAGGGCCAATTAGAGGCTCTAGGGTCCTGGTTTTTAAACCTTCATGTGTGTACAACTTTACATGGGTGTTTTCATTTCTTTTTTAATGTTTATTTATTTTGAGGGAGAGAGAGAGAGCGAGAGCGAGAGAGAGAGAGAGAGAGAAAGGAAGGAAGCAGGGGAGGAGCAGAGAGAGGGAGAAAGAGAATTCCAAACAGGCTTTTCACTGTCAGTGCAGAACCCAACATGGGCTTAATCTCAGAAAACGTGAGATCTGACCTGAGCCCATATCAGGAGTAGGACGCTTAACTGACTGAACCACCCAGGGATCCCTATCTGGGTGTTGTTTTAGAATGAAGATCCCCAGACTCCCACTTCCAAGAAATTCTAAATCAATAGCTTTTCAATGGAGTCTATCAAATAAGGTACTTATTACTTAACCATGGGATCTACAGAATCACAGGCAAAATGAATTAATGAATGGAATGTTTAAGAAATTGGATGAGAGTTGATAAAAATCAAGATGAAAATTTGTGTGGTGAAAAAAAAAGGGGAGGCCAGAATGGAAGGTTCAGAGAAGAAATATCCTACTTTAGAGAGTACGAAGGTCTTTTTGTTTGTTTGCTTTTTCCTGTACATAAATAAGTCTCAACAAATAGGTTTTGCCTATTTTCCTTTCAATTAAATGCTTATCTAGGTCCTTGAGGTGATTTAGAAATAGAAGTCATGCACAAACAATGAACAATATCTTTGTGGGGAAAATTGTGGTTATTACCTTGAGTGGTAAAATGTTCTATTGACCACATTTAAAGTAACAGATGGTGAATTGTCTTTTATACAAAACATTAGTTACAAGGCTATCTAGTCACTGAAATAGATTTTGATGTTGAAAAGATGTAACTGATTGCAGCACTTGCCAAGTTAGTTATTTTTCCATGGGACATGAAAAGAAACCTATGGAGGCTTTATATTGATTTTGTCTGGTCAGTCTCAGGAAAGAACTTATGGACTAGATCTGGAAGTATTCAGTGTTCCTTCTCAAACCTCTGCTGACACAATCTCATCAGTTCTTTGTAAACAGTGATTAGCAGACACAATCATTTCTGTCAGCTGAATAAGGAGTTCTTTTAAAAGAAACATTACCCAAGCTGTTTCTTTCATGCTTCTTTTCCAGCAAATAGTTACACTGAAATTTCAACAAAGACAACTAAGGCTACACTGAAGTGATTTTCTAAAAAAGATATTGGACAAAAACTGTAACAGATTATCTTATTCTTCCATTTGTTTTTCAAATTCAAAGGTTCCTTAAAAGGCAAACAGCATGAAGGTAGGGCTGCCATTAATCTGTTTTGTTCACTGCTGTGTCCCCAGCAGTTCAGAAATACCTAAGGCCTAGAAGGTGTTGAATAAAAATTTAATTAATGAATAAACAGAAACTCGGTGTGTTGAATCTGAAAGGAGAGAAGTAATCAAGCTTTCTCTCAAACTTCTGAGTGGACATGAATACAGATAAACACACTGTGCTTCTATCGAAGGCCAACCCTTTATTTTATGCTTATCTCCTCATCCATCCAAAACCTTAGATTTCCCCTTCCTCTTGCATCACCATCAGTTTCCTTCTCTTGAGGACCATCCAGCTAATATACATGCAGACTGCATTACAAGCTTCTGGGGAAAGAAAAGGGGAGGGAGATATGATAAAAGGAGGAAAAAAATAAACAATTCTGTCTTGGGCTTACGTCATTCTCCAATAATACTATTATTTATCTTTCTCTTTACAAAAAGTGTCATCTGCTCTCTCAGTTTTCATTCCTCCTACCTATTATCTCTTGTACCCTCTCTAATCATGTGTTTGCTCTTATGAATTTACTGAAAGTTCTGCTGTTAAGATCAGCAAATACCCATATGTTGCTAAATCCAATATTCAATTCCCATTCCTCATCCTCTTTGATCTAACAGAAGCATTTGATAAACTTAATTACTCGCTCCTTAAAACACTTCACTTGGTTCCTAGTATGGAGAATTCTTGCACCTCACCACTGACAATTTCTTCTCAGGATCTTTTCATGGTTCTCTTTACCTCCTCAACCCTTTACATTCAGAATGCCCAAGGCCTCACTCTTTTGATGTCTTTTCTTTATTTGCATTCACTACTTTAAAGCCTGGTTTTCAATATCACCTTTACATTGATGCCATTTACACATTCATTCTCAACAAAGACCTTCTCTATGAATTCCAGCCTGCCTCACTGGAATGCCCACAGACTCTGCCTAATTTCAGCTAAACTTTCAGACTTACAAAGCTGTCTCAGCCCTCAGACTAAGTCCTCCTTCACAGAAGGATATATGACAGCTACTGCAGCTTGCCTTGGGGAGTGGCTTTTCTGGGAACTCTTCAAATCCAAGTACCATTTCTTACAGCAGCTCAGGGGCAGGGAAACAGAATCCCTTCCAGGAGCTAGATGATCCACTTAGTTTTTATAACCTCAGGTACCATGGGAGCTATATTTCTGTAACAATTGAACAGGCATGGCTTCCACGGTCTCCATAAGGGTCATACCCAATTACCACACTCACTGCATTTAGGGAAGTGCAAAGCTATGCCTTCCTTTAAAGTATGGTTCTCCCAGTCCAGATGCAGTTTACTAATCATGATTATTTTTGCCATAAGTAAAATCACTTTGTGTTAAAGTTTATTTGCTAAAGCCCACCCACTGACACACCAATAGCTTAAAAAAAAGTTTATGTTTTTGAGTTTGTTGCAACAAAGGGCACACTTTTGGGGAGGATTAGCAGGGTGTCTCAAAAAGGGGAAGTTAAAGAGAGGTACTTATAGGATTGTGAGATCTGGAATTAGTCATAGAATGTATTGGTAGGGATGTGTCAGTCTTTGCAAACTAGAATGGTTCTGGAATAGTTAGTGGTCTTGACTTTAGAATATATAGTTCACTCAGGGCTCCTGGGTGACTCAGTCAGTTAAGCATCCAGACTCTTGATTTTGGCTCATGTCCTGATCTCACGGTTTGTGAGATCGAGCCCCACGTGGGGCTTTGCCCTGAGAGTGCAGAGCCTGCTTGGGATTCTCCCTCTCTCCCTCTCTCTCTCTGCCCCTCCACTGCTCACGCTCTCTCTAAATAAAGAAATAAACTTACAAAAATATATCTATATGGTTCACAGAGAGTGACTGTTTATTCAATTTGTTCATGTTCTTATCTTGGAACATGGGTTTCTGAACGAGCCAGTGTTAAGAGTTTGAGAATAGAGTTTGTGATGATCTTCATGATTTTGGTTTGGCATATTTACCTGTTTTGTGTGTCATACTGCAGTCTGTTTGGAACTAACTTAATTTTGGTTTCAACTCTCAGTTCCGCCTACTGTCAGTATAGTAACTATCGTCAGTAACACCGTTAGCATATTATTCATATCAGGTTTCGGGGAACACAAAAGTAGACAGTGAAACAAAACTTAAATTCTAATACCCCGCTGGAAAAGGTCTGTTAGTCCTTTCTCACAATGTCAAACTGCCTACTTTACATTCCTTCATGGAGCTTGACCACATATAATAGCTTAAATTTAACGTTTCTGAATTGACCATTCAGAAAGAAGAAAAGTATTAACAGCCAAACCAAACCGAAGATAAACAATTCACACCCTACTTCTTCTAAAGTCTTTCACACTGCATTCATGGAAAGTCTTACAAGTTAAAAACTTGAAGCCCATTTGTCTCACAACTCATATTCAGTTGACTATCGTATTCTATTAGCTTTACTTTGTAAACAGAACAAGAATTCAGTGACTTCTCATAATTTCTATCTTGAATGGATAAGATTCTACCTGACCTCTCCATCCAATCCTTCCCTGTTAGTCTGTTGTGAATGACAGCAGCAGTGATTCTTTTAAAGTTGGAATACTGCTCTCCTCAGAAGTCTTCAGTTGCTTCCCACGTCACTCACAGTAAAAGCCAAAGTCCTTAAAATGACTTTCAAAACCCTAGAGAAAGTCACCTCCTAACTTCTTTACCTTGATCTGCTCCTTTTCTGCCCTCTGCATTCCCCCTTCAGCCACACTGGCTTCCTGGCTTGTCTGGAATTTGCCAGGTACTCTTCTCCCTCATTCTCTTTCTCTACTTAGTACTTGGGGAATTCTTCCATCTTTACATATGGCCTGTTACTTCACCTCCTTCAAGTCATTGATCACTGTTTTCCCACAGTCTCTCCCCATCTCTTCTCACAGCTGCTTTCTCCTACTTAGCACTTACATAATTTATTATTCATGCTGTTTATACTGTTTTTCTGCACTAAACTGTATCTCTATGAAGGCAGAAATTTTACTTTGGGTGTATTCATCCTAAGCACACAGGACTTACCACACTGCCTGGAGCCCATTAAACAATAAATATCTGCTGAATGAATTGTTGAAACTAAAAGTGTGTGCACAGATGTTTATGGTATAAGGAAAATATAATAGCCTAAGCAGATTCATAGCTTTAAATGTCAGGTAATTTGAAGGGCTATTTATTATTATTATTATTATTATTATTATTATTACTATTATTATTTCAGATACATAACACAATCTTTATCACTGTCTTTATATATATGAGCACGCACATAACATTAGTTACTATAATTATGTGTTGCATAACATTAGAACCACAATGGCCTATCCCTATCATATGTTACTGTCAGAGGAAAAGACAATGTCTTGATACAAAGGAAGACTATTTCTTAGCTCCCATTGAAGTTTCAATTTTTCTGGTTTCCAACGTAGATAGTAGACCCATGTTATGATAAAGTGTGTGGGCTTATGTGTGTGACTGTAGATGCATGTGTGAGCACAAATATGTGACAAAATTGTTGATGTAAGCATTCAAAGGGCAAAGGAAAAAGAAAGGGGTCTACATAGGCAAGCAAGTTCTATTTCTGGCAATATGGCAGTATTTTTGGCAACTCATAACAGGGTTGTCTACAGCTATCTGAAACACAAGAGCAACTAAGTACTCTGATCTGAAGCTTGATACCTTCATAATACATTTATTGATTTGTCTCTTCATCTGAACTTGGAATGTTTATGAGCATATTGAATATGCATTGTTGAGGGCCAAATTTGATCAAGAAGGGTCAGCAATGAAGCCTACATACCCATATGGTCTATGAAAGCAATTTTTTTTTCTGGGAAAGCAGAGTGCTCTGCCTTCCAATCCAAAACTAGGTTTCCTTCTCATAACAGATTAATAGTGGTATATCTATGGGCTTCCATAGAAACCATGACATATTATAAGCATGGGCTCCATTATTCTCTGGATATAGATCTTAATGAGCTATTGCTGCCAGAGAACATGATGCATCTGACAATCCAGCTAAGACCTGGATACACTGTGTATACTATATCATGGGCATTTTTTTTTTGTGATACATAAACCTGGCCTTAGGCCATGCCTGTACAATAGAATTGTACCTCACTGAACAATTCACTTGGTATGATTTGTTGTGACCTGTCTACACAATTCTTTAGCAGTGGATATCTTAATGAGCCACAGCAAATTGGATGGGCCAATTCATAGCTGCTGTCACATACTGTAGCCACGACCTCAATTAAAGTTATAGATTGCTTCTAAGCATTGTTCATTGGTACTGACTCAAACAATAGCATAGAATGCTCTCATTAATCCCTTGATCAAACTGAGAACATACATATCAGACATTTCTGCACTAAAGGTATTAGTATACCTACTGGGATATTGCATAATTTGATTGACAGTAATTGCTGCCATATGCTTCCAATTATCTAATTAGTAATTGCTGCCACATATGCTACCAATTATATAAAACTAGCACTGCTTTAGAGCCTCCATTCAAACTGTCACTGAATCTTAGATTGCCGTACTGTGTTTGCTTTGAAAAATGTTTCTTGAATATCTATGTATATGTGGCCTAGGATAAGTTTTATATTTGGTAATAAAAATATTTCTTAAGTTAATGTGTTTTTAGTTAACATAAAATTATTGAAAACAAAAACGGAAAAGCAAAAGGTGAAATAAAACATTAAAAATAAACTTTCAACCAATCTTAACATCAAATTAACAATCTGTAAAACTGAGGTTTCTGCCTCAGTTCTTTTAATTATGGAAAAGGGTTAAGGAATTAGTAGAATGTCAAATTTTTTAAAATTCATTTATTTATTGAACAAATCTAAGGATCATTGTATGTAAAGTATTAGATGTAAAAACCATGGCAGAAAGATAAAAGGCAACTTTGACTACACTATAAAGGACATCAATGTATACAATCATAATGTTTCAAATCATGATGTAGTATTTTAAAAAGAAAGAAGCACTAAGCTCTATGCTCATTAGAGTGGAGATCAGCTTTAGCTCTATGAAGAAAAATACAATTAAACTGATGGTGAAAAATTGCAATTAATGCTTGAAGAATAGATAGGGTTTCATCTGGTAGAAACAGAGGCAGATGAAGGTTGCTCTACAAAGTGGGGATAGCATAAGCAAAGGTAATTTATGTATATATAATAAAGTGACAGTGAACTATACGTCCAGCCTAACATCTCAACATGTCATTCAAACAATGAAATTTCAACAGCCTGCAAATATAATGCTGATTGTTCAAAGGCTTTCTCTGTTCTGTTACTATTGTGTCTTTGGGAAAGCATCAAAAATATGTAGCTGGCATTTCAAAGCAATATCCAGTACAATATATAATAAAAAAATCTAAAGATTGTCAGAAATCTTTCAGAATAATGACACAGATTTTTTCTAAGTTTTTTTGCTTGTTTTACTTTTTTATCGATACCATCAATATAATTCCAGTATATCATAGCTGTCCACTACATTTCTATCACTTCTCCATTCCAATTCATATTTTATTTAACTTCTAGATTAACCTTTAAAAATAATTTATGCAGTTTCATTTATAGAACAGTTATGTACTGATCACTTACTGTGTAACACTGGTCACTTACTGCTACTGTGTAGCAACTGGGAGAATCATGGCCCTTGAAGACCACAAACATTTTGCAACTTACCATACCATTGTCCTACACATAAGACTAAAATGGCTTGTTCTTGCCTACTACAGCATTTCCCAATATTGATTCCATACTGAATCATAATATCCTGCAAATTTATATTTTAATAAATGCATTGGGTATTTTATTATAAGCATGCTGGTGAAAAATGCCTATTGGATCAAGTTCACTTACAGTTCTAAGTCAATATCACTTACTTGTAATATACATTTTCAAAATAATTTCCTCAAATCATTTTCAAGGAGTGAAACATACATATGTAAACCTAAATCAATCCAACCACCATAGACCTTATTCTTTCCTTCTCATATATAAAATTACTACCTCGTTTTCAAAAGGCATCTCAGGTATAATCTCTTGCTAGTACTCTTCCTCATCTAAGGACAACCTAGGCCTATGCAACTTTAGCCTCTTCTACAGAGTTGGATATGCCATTATATTGTACATATGAAATATATTAGTCCAGTGCCAACTCTAATAGATAAAGTAAAAATAAGAAAAACTATTAGGGTATAAACTCCAGCTAAAGCTAAAAGTTGAGGCTAATAATGTTGAAGGTCTTCTGTAGATGGAATGACAGTGTTGAATAATTATTTGGACTTGCAACAAGTGAGTGTCTTATGACTCATAATGAATATGAAATGGCAACCTAAATTCCTACACCTGGGCCGATTGCTTCATCCACTGCAAGGCCAGGAGGGTGAAGCGGTACATAAGCACAAGTATACTGAATATAAGACAGGAGAAAAATAAACCCTTGCACACTGTTGATGGGAATACAAATGGGTGTAGCCACTGTGGAAGACAGTATGGAGGTTCCTCAAAAAAAAATAAAATAGAAATAGAGCTACCATTTGATCCAGTAATCACACTACTGTTTACCCAAAGAATATGAAAACATTAATTCAAAGGGATATATGCACCTTTGTGTTTATTGCAGCATTATTTACAGTAGCCAAAATATGGAAGCAGCCCAAGTATCCATCAATAAATGAACGGATAAAGAAGATTTGACCATATAGAGTATTATTACATATAGTATACTTTGATATATAATGGAATACTATTCAGCTATGAATAATAGTTGGACAATGGAATATGTGTGTGTGTGTGTGTGTGTGTGTGTGTGTGTGTGTGTATACAACATCTCTATCCATTCATCAGGTGATGGACATTTGGGTTCTTTCTATAATTATCCATACTTTGTTGAGGGTTTTTTCAAGAATGGATGCTGTATTTTGACAAATGCTTTCTCTGCAACTATTGAGAGCATCATATGATTCTTATCCTTTATTAATGTGGTGTATCCTGTAGATTGATTTGCAAATATTGAACCAACCCTGCAGCCCAGAAATAAATCCTACCTAATCGTGAATAATTCTTTTAATGTACTGTTGGATTTGATTTGCTAGTATCTTGTTGGAATTTTTGCATCCATGTTCATCAGGGATATTTGCCTGTAATTCTCCTTTATGGTGGGGTCTTTGGTTTTGGAATCAAGGTAATGTTGGCCTCAGAATGAGTTTGGAAGCTTTCTTTCCATTTTTAGCTTGGGGAAGAATTTGAGAAAAAAAGGTATTAACTCTTCTTTTTAAAAATTAATTTAATTAATTAATTAATTTGAGACAGAGAAACAAAGAGAGAGGAGCAGAAATCGAGGGAGAGAGAATCCCAAGCAGACTCCGTCTGTCAGTGCAGAGCTGGACACAAAGCTTGAATTCATGAACTGTGAGATCACGACATGATCTTAAATTAAGAATCGGAGGCTTAAATGACTCAGCCACCCAGGCACCCCAAGTATTAATTCTTCTTTAAATGTCTGGTGTAAGTCCCCTGAGAAGCCATCTGGCCCTGGACTTTTGTTTGTTAGGAGATTTTTGATTATATATTTGATTTATTTTCTAGTTATGGAAGAGAGAGACACACTTTTAGATAAAAGCAAATGACCCACAGAAAATCATGTTGTAAAGATACATCTTTAACACAAACCAAAACCAAACAAAAACAAAAACAAAAACAAAAATTAGTGTATACATTAGTAACAGCAAGTAACATTTGCTGACTTAAGCTCATGAATGTACTGGAGGAAATTGCTAGAATCAAACATATTTGAATTTCCAGTGTTTTCATTTTTATTCCAAGGTGCCAACTACATATTACCACATTTGATCAAGTTGTAGTGCATTCAAATTATAATTTATAGTTTGTTACTGAAGCATTTTAAGAAAGCACACAAATACTATTTCAAATACTTCAACAGTATTAGATTGCATTAGATTTTTAGCTTTACTTCTAAAAGAAAACAGATGTTTATTAAATTGTACCTAAAACTTAAGACTTCATACATTGTGATTGTTGTTTTAGTTATTATAAAACTATTTTCAAAGGTTGTCACTGGGGATAAGTATTTTACATAATGACACCTACTAACTCACTACTTTTTTTTAAATACAAAAGTGTAGCCTATGCTGAAAATCTTATGAAAATCCCCTGAAACTAAAGCACAAAATAATAAATTAGGCCCTAAAAATGCTATATCCTGATTATGACTTCTGATATTTTGTTTAAGTATGAAAGAAGCTGAAATATGCACAACCTTGTCATCAGCATTATTCTTTGCAGAAGAAATAAGTCCTTTCTAGTTGGAAAAGTGTATAAATAAGCACGGTAGCTACAAATCATGGATTCTGTTATGAAAACCAATTCTAGAAAGCTTGGAAATGTACTCTTTATTTGGAGAAATACAAATCAAGTGCATAGGTTAAAGAAATTAACAATGTCTGTTGTTTGTATGGGTTTCTTTTTCATGTGAAAATTTAAAGAAAATAGAATTCCTTATGGTCTATTTTTATGTAGCATCTTTTATTTGTTGTGATCATGTATATTATAGTTTTCCCCTTTTTTTTTTTTTTTAATTTTTTTTTTCAACGTTTATTTATTTTTGGGACAGAGAGAGACAGAGCATGAACGGGGGAGGGGCAGAGAGAGAGGGAGACACAGAATCGGAAACAGGCTCCAGGCTCTGAGCCATCAGCCCAGAGCCCGACGCGGGGCTCGAACTCATGGACCGCGAGATCGTGACCTGGCTGAAGTCGGACGCTTAACCGACTGCGCCACCCAGGCGCCCCTATAGTTTTCCCCTTTTATGCATCATGTCCCAGGTTATGAAAGAATATTGACTGGGTAGCATCGGAATTAAAAAAGCATATGTTTATGAATTAGATGATATTTTTAGGCCAAACTATATCTGTGGAAAAATTTCTCATTCCCAGATGAATAATGGGAAGGAAATGTGAGGCTGCAAAAGAAATTAAAGGGGGCTGTATATTGTAATCCAATAGGTTCTTCATTTTTAAACATGCCAAAGTTCAATCCTGAGCTTGCTGACTCTGAAAAGAAAGAACAAGTGGCATGAGGAAAAAAATTCTTGAACCTGATTTTATAAAGGATATGAAAGAGGAAAATGATTAATATTATATATCTATAAATGTAGCTTTTATATTGCTGCTTGTGTTTCTGTGCTGTTTCCAGATTACCTTTTATTTGATATGTTCCTTCTTTTTAACAGGGGAAAATTTTAACTAGTAACACATAAACATGAGAAGTCTATGATTCCTTTAGACCAAGGATACACAAGACAGATTATCAGCATTTTGCCCTCACTCTGAAGTCTTCATTTCTTTTTGCTTTCACTGTGATAATTTGCTTTTACTGCGATTATTGATTTGAAAAATTCAAGGGCCATGTAAACAAAGAGCTTTGAGGAAGATTTTCACATTTTGTTAAGAGTTACTGTTTCTTGAAATTACTTATTTGATCAAATCTAACACATGGCTGATAAACATTTTTTAAATCAAATTGATGAGGCTATATTAGTAGTATACTTTTTATCATAAATAATAAAATTGCCAATTATTTTTTGATGAATGTATTTTTGCCAATATTTTATGTAATTTTCTTCATCAATTAGTTCTATAAGCTGAAAAAGTATTAGGTAAATATTTGAATAAAATTATTTAAAAACATCATAAAATATGTCTCTGACACCTAGTTTGACAGTGTTGGTGTGTATGCATATATGTATATGTTTGTGTGTATGTATTTTAAAGGGAAATGGAAGGAAAGAGGAGAAACTCACAGAATCATATACTACTGAATGATATCTTGAATGCATATTTTAACTCACTAAACATTGTACATAGTAGAAATACTCAAATAGATTCAGTAACCGATTTAATATCACAAAGGCAGTTCACAAAATGCTTATAATCAATTTGCTGATAACTAATGGTTTGCATAAATTACTGAAATTTGCCAAATCAAATACTGGAAAAAGCCCTCACTGAAAGTACTGTCTTAAAGAAAAGAAGGCAGTTTAGCTAATGTCCCACTTCCTGATATAAAATGTTGGACTACAGAAGCCATTTACTAAGCACACCAGGATGCCAGAGAAGGGAAGGGAAAGGATGTGGCTGTGTTGTGCTTTTCACATTAGTTTATCTTTGTATTAAAGAGCTCTTACCATTTAGACTCTGAATTAATATAAAATACTTTTATTTAACATAACTAAATCCACAAGATACCCTAAGGAATCACAATAAGCCACATTCCCATGTGTCAGGGAATCACACGTTGCTGAAGAATAAGAGTAGTCCTCATAAATTGGCTCTGCCCAAGGCTCTTCCCTTGACCACCTTTCTTTGCTGGGGCTTTCTGTTGGTTTTAATTCAATCACAGTGAAATTATAAATTTTGTCACATTAAATGATTACAAAATGCTTAATGTCTTGGTAAGAAAGTGTTTTGGTAAATTAGAAAACTCTAAAATAAAAAAAAAATCATGTGAGACACTTGCTAGTAATGTTTTATGCATCCGTTTGAGTCTGAACTGAATGGAGAGTTTTTCTTCTCCTATTACTTCATTATTTGGTTGTTTATTTTTATTATTATTAATTTACATACATTACAATTTGCTCTTTATGGTATACAGTTCTATAGGCTTGACAAATGCATAGAATTATGATCCATCACCATAAGCATGGCACAGAACAGATCCATCAAAATTATAATTTCCCCTGAGCATCCCATTTTAATCAACCACTGTCTGTACTCCCTAACATTGGCAAGCAACAATGATCTGGTTTAGTCCCACAATATTGCCATTTCTAGAATGCTGAACAAATAGAATCATACAGTATTCAGTCTTTTGGTTTTGGTTCCTTGCACTTAGCAACATGTATGTTGTATGCATCAATAGCCAATTCCTTTTTATGGCTAAGAAAGGGCTATTCCAATATATAGAGGTATCAGAGTTTATCCATTCAGTGGTTAAAGGACATCTGTGTTGTTTCCAGATTTTATTATGTATAAAGATGTTATAAGCATTTAAGTACAGGTTTTTGTGTGAACATAAGTTTTGTTTTGTTTTGTTTTGTTTTTTTCCAATTAAATACCTGTAATGAGATAACTAGGTCATGTTGTGTGTTTTTAACTTTTACAAAACCATTTTCCAAAGTCACCATACACGTTTGCATTCCCACCAGCAGAGCAGAAGAGTTCCACTTACTCCATGTCCTTATAAGTATTTGGTATGGTCAGTTTTCTTTTGGTCTTAGTCATTTTAACAGGTATGTATTGGTTTCTCATTATGGTTATTTGTATTATTTTCATTTCCCATAAAAGATATAATGTTCAGCATTGTTTTTAAGTTGGGATAGATACTGTTCCCACTTTCTATATTCTGAATACATACCAGAAGTCTCTAACTATTGCTTTTGACTTCTTTCTTACTGAAAAAAACATTGTATTAAATTCTAAGGGGATATCAGTGTTTAAAATATCACCAGATCCTTAAATTAATATTGATAAAATTTAAACAGATAATATAGTTAATAGGCAACAGGATATATTTTCTCATAGTTTCTTATGTGAATATACTTTTGGGATATTCAGCCTTAAGTTACAGTGCTTAAAAGAATTAATTTCCCAGCTATGGCAAGATACATGTGGGAATTTGACTTTGAAAAGGAAGTAGAAAGTTACAAGACAGAACACTGTTCTCACCCAAACAATGAGAACAAGCCAAAAACTACAAAATCAGAGTTTTTGCTGTTGTTTTTAAAACACCGATGGAAAAAAAGAAGCAGAAAACAAAGATATACAAGTGAACTAAATTCCAGAAAATTCCTTCCCAGGGGAAAAGAGACTCATGGTGTAATGATCAGAAAGGATACAGTGAGATGTCTTTAGAGATGACATGACTGTGTACATGAAATATTATTTCAGATCTACAAAGAATTATTAAGGCTAATAGATTTTTGTGGCCACGTAGCAGGAAACAATGTTAGTATACAAAATCATAAGTATTATTGCACTCTAGAAACAAACAATTGGAATGTGGAATAAATATACCGCTTGTAATAGTTTTTGATACATAATGCAACATAACATAAAAAATACTGTGAATAATAATAAGAAAATACATTCAAGATTTTTTCATTATATCAGAACACATGCTCAGATATTGGAGAAGACATAAATAATGATATAACTATATACATGGTTTGAAAACCTCAATAGTATTAAGATATCTATTCTTTCCAGTTATGTCAATGCAATCTCAGCAAATATACTAGTAGAATTTTTGAAAAAAAATTAAGTTGATATTAACATTTAGATGGAACTGCAATAATTTAGCATATTCTAAATAATCTTTAAAAAAGATGAAGACACAAACAGCAAAATATCTGGTGCTTATAGAATATTTTTTAAATGTCTATACTGCCCACAGTAATCTAGAGATTCAATATAAGCCTTATCAAAATTCCAATAGCAGGTTTCACAGAAGTAGAAAAGCAAACCTAAATTATGTAAAGAATAGCAAAAAACCCAAAAACCCAAAGCCATCCTGATAAAGAAAAGCAAAGACAGAGGCATCACACTTTCTGGTTTAAAAAAAAAAAAAGTTCCACAAAGCTGCAATAATCAAAACAGCAATGTATAGATTTTGGAGGAAGATGGGGGCGTAGGAGGATGCTGGACTCACCACGTCCTGCTGACCACTTAGATTCCACCCACATCTGCCTAAATAAACCAGAAAACCACCAGAAGACTAGCAGAACAACTCTCTGGAGCCAAGCATAGACAAGAGGCCCATGGAAGAGGGTAGGAAGGGCGGAGAGGCCGTGTACACTACTCAGACTGGCGGGAGGAAGCTGGGGCAGTGTAGGGGCAGCCCCCATGGCAAGGCAGAGCCCCCGAGTCTGACTTGCAAAAGCAGAGGGGTCGGAAGGAATGTGTTCTGAGAGCCAGGGGGACTTAACATCTGGAATATTATAAGTCAACAGCTCTGCTCCGAGAGCAGGAAGGCTCAAGGACAATGGGAGGGAGAGTTGTTGAGTCCAGGAGGACAGAGCTCAGCTTGGCGGGTAACAAAGGCTCTGGGAAATGCCATCTCCCTCGCCCATCCCACAGCTGAAACCCCAAAGGGAACCAGTTCCCATCTCGGAACTTGCTTGCATTGTGCAAACACCCAACACTGCGCTTCTGTGGATCCATCCATCCGACGGATCGGCCTCCCTCCCGGTGGCAGAGGGCCCCTCCTGAAGTGGACCACCAAAAGCAAAGCAAGCTGAGTCTGCCCCTCCCGCCCCTGTGCACCTTGCAGATCCACCCCGGCTAATACGCCAGATCCCATCGAACAGGCACCACAAGCCTGGCAGTGTGCAAGTAGCCCAGACAGGAGCCACACCACTCCACAGTGGGTCCTGTCCCTGGGAGAGGGGAAGATAAGGTACAAACCAGTCTGACTGTGACCCCAGTGGTGGGCTAGGGGCAGACATAAGGTCTGACTGAGGCCCCGCCCACCAACACAAGTTACTCCAGACAGCACAGAGGAAGAGCCCTGCAGTTCCGCGCCACTCCAGGGACTACCCAAAATGACGAAATGGAAGAATTCTCCTCAAAAGAAACTCTAGGAAGTGGAGACAGCTAATGAACTCATCAAAAACGATTTAAGCAATGTAACAGAAAATGAATTTAAAATAATAGTCATAAAATTAATCACTGGGCTTGAAAAAAGTATAGAGGACAGCAGAGAATCTATTACTACAGAGATGAAGGGACTAAGAAACAGCCAGGAGGAGCTAAAAAATGCTATAAATGAGCTGCAAAATAAAGTGGAGGCAACCACAGCTTGAAGAGGCAGAGGAGAGAATAGGTGAATTAGAAGTTAAAATTATGGAAAAAGAGGAAGGTGAGAAAAAGAGAGATAAAAAAAATCCAGGAGTATGAGGGGAGAATTAGAGAACTAAGTGACACAATTAAACGCAATAATATACACATAATTGGGATTACAGAGGAGGAAGAGAAAGAGAAAGGTGCTAAAGGTGTACTTGAAGAAATCACAGCTGAGAACTTCCCTGATCTGGGGAAGGAAAAAAGACATTGAAATCCAACAGGCACAGAGAACTCCCCTCAGACATAACTTGAATCGATCTTCTGCACGACATACCAGTCAAACTAGCAAAATACAAGGATAAAGAGAAAATTCTGAAAGCAGCTAGGGAGAAACGTGCTCTAACATATAAAGGGAGACTGATAAGACTAGTGACAGATTTATCTACTGAAACTTGGCAGGCAGAAAGGAATGGCAGGAAATCTTCAATGTGATGAACAGAAAAAATATGCAGCAGAGAATCGTTTATCCAGCAAGTCTGTCATTTAGAATAGAAGGAGAGATAAAGGTCTTCCCAAACAAACAAAAAATGAAGGAATTCATCACCACTAAACCAGCCCTACAAGAGATCCTAAGGGGGATTCTGTGAGACAAGGTACCAGAGACATTACTACAAGTATGAAACCTACAGACATCACAATGACTCTAAACCCATATCTTTCTATAATAACACTAAATGTAAATGGACTAAATGCTCCAACCAAAAGATATAGGTATCAGAATGGATAAAAAAGCAAGACCCATCTATTTGCTGTCTACAAGAGACTCACTTTAGACCTGAGGACACCTTCAGATTGAAAGTGAGGGGATGGAGAACTATCTACCATGCTACTGGAAGTCAAAAAAAGCTGCAGTAGCCATACTTTTATCAGACAAACTAGACTTTAAATTAAAGGCTGTAACAAGAGATGAAGAAAGGCATTATATAATAATTACAGAGTCTATCCATCAAGAAGAACTAACAATTATAAATGTCTATGCGCCGAATACCAGAGCCCCCAAATATATAAAACAATTATAAATATAAGCAGCCTTATTGACAAGAATGTGGTAATTTCAGGGGACATTAATACCCCACTTACAACAATGGATAGATCATCTAGACACATGGTCAATAAAGAAACAAGGGCCCTGAAGGATACATTGGATCAGATGGACTTGACAGATATATTTAGAACTCTGCATCCCAAAGCAACAGAATATACTTTCTTCTGGAGTGCACATGGAACATTCTCCAAGACAGATCACATACTGGGTCACAAAACAGCCCTTCATAAGTATACAAGAATTGAGATCATATCATGCATACTTTCAGATCACAATGCTATGAAGCTTGAAATCAACCATGGGAAAAAGTCTGGAAAACCTCCAAAAGCATGGAGGTTAAAGAACACCCTACTAAAGAATGAATGGGTCAACCAGGCAATTATAGAAGAAATTAAAAAACACATGGAAACAAACGAAAATGAAAATACAATAATCCAAACGCTTTGGGATGCAGCGAAAATACATTGCAATCCAGGCCTATCTCAAGAAACAAGAAAAATATCAAATACAAAATCTAACAGCACACCTAAAGGAAACAGAAGCAGAGAACCAAAGACACCCCAAACCCAGCAGAAGAAGAGAAATAATAAAGATCAGAGCAGAAATAAACAATATAGAATCTAAAAAAAACTGTAGAGCAGATCAATGAAACCAAGAGTTGTTTTTTTGATAAATAAACAAAAAAGATAAACCTCTAGCCAGGCTTCTCAAAAATAAAAGGGAGATGACCCAAATAGATAAAATCATAAATAAAAATGGAATTATTACAACCAATTCCTCAGAGATACAAGCAATTATCAGAAATACTATGAAAAATTATATGTCAACAAACTCGACAACCTGGAAGAAATGGACAAATTCCTAAACACCCACACGCTTCCAAAACTCAATCAGGAGGAAATAGAAACCTTGAACAGACCCATTACCAGTGAAGAAATTGAAACAGTCATCAAAAATCTCCCAACAAATAAGAGTCCAGGGCCAGATGGCTTCCCAGGAGAGTTCTACCAGACGTTTAAAGCAGAGATAATACCTATCCTTCTCAAGCTACTCCAAAAAATAGAAATGGAAGGAAAACTTCAGACTCATTCTATGAAGCCAGTATTACTTTGATTCCTAAACCAGACAGAGACCCAGTAAAAAAAGAGAACTACAGGCCAATATCCCTGATGAATATGGATGCAAAAATTCTCATTAAGATACTAGCAAATCGAATTCCACAGCTCATAAAAAGAATAATTTACCATGATCAAGTGGGATTCATTCCTGGGATGCAGGGCTGGCTCAACATTTGCAACTCAATCAGTGTGATACCTCACATTAATAAAAGAAACGATAAGAACCATATGATCCTGTCCATCGATGCAGAAAAAGAATTTGACAAAATTCAGCATCCTTTCTTAATAAAAACCCTTCAGAAAGTCGGTATAGAAGGAACATACTTAAACATCATAAAAGACATTTATGAAAACCCACAGCTAATATCATCCTCAATGGGGAAAAACTGAGAGCGTTCCCCCTGAGATCAGGAACATGACAGGGATGTCCACTCTCACCGCTGTTGTTTAACATAGTGTTGGAAGTTCTAGCATCAGCAATCAGACAAGAAAGGGAAATCAAAGGCATCAAAATTGGCAAATATGAAGTCAAGCTTTCACTTTTTGCAGATGACATGATATTATACATGGAAAATCCGATAGACTCCACCAGAAGTCTGCTAGAACTGATACATGAATTTAGCAAAGTTGCAGGATACAATATCAATGTACAGAAATCAGTTGCATTCTATACACTAGTAATGAAGCAACAGAAAGACAAATAAAGAAACTGATCCCCTTCACAACTGCACCAAGCAGCATAAAATTCCTAGGAATAAATCTAACCAAAGATGTACAAGATCTGTATGCTGAAAACTATAGAAAGCTTATGAAGGAAACTGAAGAAAATATAAAGAAATGGAAAAACATTCCGTGCTCATGGGTTGGAAGAATAAATATTGTAAAAATGTCAATACCACTCAAAGCTATCTACGCATTCAGTGCAATCTCAATCAAAATTGCACCAGCATTCTTCTCAAAGCTAGAACAAGCAATCCTAAAATTCATATGGAACCACAAAAGGCCCGAATAGCCAAAGGAATTTTGAAGCAGAAGACCAAAGCAGGAGGCATCACAATCCCAGACTTTAGCCTCTACTACAAAGCTGTCATCATCAAGACAGCATGGTATTGGCACAAAAACAGACACATAGACCAATGGAATAGAATAGAAACCCCAGAACTAGACCCACAGACATATGACCAACTAATCTTTGACAAAACAGGAAAGAATGTCCAGTGGAAAAAAGACAGTCTCCTTAACAAATGGTGCTGAGAGAACTGGACAGCAACGTGCAGAAGGTTGAAACTAGACCATTTTCTCACACCATTCACAAAAGTAAATTCAAAATGGATAAAGGACCTGAATGTGAGACAGGAAACCATCAAAACCCTACAGGAGAAAGCAGGAAAAGACCTCTCTGACCTCAGCCGTAGCAATCTCTTACTTGACACATCCCCAAAGGCAGGGGAATTAAAAGCAAAAATGAACTATTGGGACCTCATGAAGATAAAAAGCTTCTGCACAGCAAAGGAAACAACCAGCAAAACTAAAAGGCAACCAATGGAATGGGAAAAGATATTTGCAAATGACATATCAGACAAAGGGCTAGTAACCAAAATCTATAAAGAGTCACCAAACTACACACCCAAAAAACAAATAACCCAGGAAGAAATGGGCAGAAAACATGAATAGACACTTCTCTAAAGAAGACATCCGGATGGCCAACAGGCACATGAAAAGATGCTCAACGTCGCTCCTCATCAGGGAAATACAAATCAAAACCACACTCAGATATCACCTCATGCCAGTCAGAGTGGCCAAAATGAACAAATCAGGAGACTATAGATGCCAGAGAGGATGTGGAGAAAAAGAACCCTCTTGCACTGTTGGTGGGAATGCAAACTGGTACAGCCACTCTGAAAAACAGTGTGGAGGTTCCTCAAAAAATTAAAAATACATCTACACTATGACCCAGCAATACCACTGCTAGTAATTTACCCAAGGGATACAGGAGTACTGATGCATAGGGGCACTTGTACCCCAATGTTTACAGCAGCACTCTCAACAATAGTCAAATTATGGAAAGAGCCTAAATGTCCATCAACTGATGAATGGATAAAGAAATTGTGGTTTATATACATAATGGAGTACTACGTGGCAATGAGAAAGAATGAAATATGGCCCTTTGTAGCAATGTGGATGGAACTGGAGAGTGTAATGCTAAGTGAAATAAGCCATACAGAGAAAGACAGATACCATATGTGTTCACTCTTATGTGGATCCTGAGAAACTGAACAGGAACCCATGGGGGAGGGGAAGGAAAAAAAAAAACAAAGAGGTTAGAGTGGGAGAGAGCCAAAACATAAGAGAGTCTAAAAAACTGAGAACTGAGGGCTGATGGCGGGAGGAGGGAGGGGAGGGTGGGTGATGGGTACTGAGGAGGGCACATTTTGGGATGAGCACTGGGTGTTGTATGGAAACCAATTTGACAATTAATTTCATATTAAAAAAAAAAGAGAAAAAAAAACAGTAATGTGTAGGAGTAAGTATACACACACAAACCATTAGAATAGAATTAAAAGCTGAAAACAACCCCGAACAAATATAGCCAACTAATATTTGACATGAGAGCCAAGAATTACTCTGATCACATGCAAAAGAATGAAATTATATCCCTATATTACATCACTCACAAAAATTAACTCAAAAAGAAGTTTTAACCAGGGGTGCCTGGTGATTCAGTCGGTTAGGTGTCCTAGTCTTGATTTCAGCTAAGGTCATGATCTTATGGTTTGTGACATCAAGCCCCATGTCAGGCTGTGTGCTGACACTATGGAGTCTACTTGGGTTCTCTCCCTCCTTCTCTCTGTGTGCCTACCCCTCTCATGCTCGCACACTCTCTCTCTCTCTTAAAGTAAATAAATAAAATAATTTTAAAAAATGAAATCTTAAACATAAGACCTAAAAGTGTAACTCCTAGAAAAAAACATGTCCAAAATCTCCTGACCTTGGTCTTGCCAACAATTTTTTGCATAGGACACTGAAAAAACAAATACGTAAGGCAAAAATAAATAAGTGGGACTACATCAAGCTAGAAAGCTCTGCATAGGAAAGAAACAATCAACAAAATAAAATGGCAACCTACACAACAGGAGAAAATATTTGCAAATCATATATCTGATAAATGGTTAATAACCTAAATATGTGGGAAAAAATAACTTAATAGCAAGGAGAAAAATCCAATTAAATAAATGGTCAGAAGAACAGAATAAACATTTTTTCAAAGAAGACATATAAACTGCCAACAGGAACATGGAAATATGCTCAACATCATTAGTTATCAATTAAATGCAAACAAAATCAAAACAATTTATCATCTCACACCTGTTAGAATGGCTAACACAAAAAAGACAAAAGATAACAAGTGTTGGTGAGGACCTGGAGAAGAAAACCCTGTGTACTGGTGTTGGCTATATAAATGGCTGTATTTACTATAGAAAATAGAATGAAGGCTCTTAAAAAAATAAAAATAGAATTTCCATATGATCCAGCAATCCCACTTCTGAGTATCCACTCAAAGGAAATGAAAACAGGATATCAAAGAGATGTATGTACTCCCTTGCTTATTGCAGTATTCACAATAGCCAAAATAGGAAAACCTCCTATGTGTTCATCAGTGGATGAATGGATAAAGACAATGCAGTATATATATACAATGGAATACTATTCAGCCATAAGAAAGAAGAAAATGTTGCCATTTTTAACAAACGGATGGACCTTAAGGGCATGATGCTAAATCAGAGAAGTCAAATAGTGCATAGTATCAATTATATGAATGTAGAGTCTAAAAAAGCCAACTTCATAGAAACAGAGACTAGAATGGTGGTTACTTGGGGGGGGTTGGGGAAATGTGGTCAAAGAGTACAAATGCCCCCTTATGAGCTGAAGAAGTTTGTGGATATAATGCACAGCACCGTGATTATAATTTACATAACAGTGTTATAGGCTCAGAGGAGCCAAGATGGCGGAAGAGCATGGAAGTTTTTTGTGGGTGTCACGTCCATGAAATACAGCAAAACCAACACTAAACCATCCTGCACACCTAGAAAACTGGAGGATTAAAACTACAATCTGCACAACCTGAATCACATAATTCAGCAGGTATGTGGCACAGAGAGGTGAACTTGGGGAGCAAGAAGATGCAGCGGGCAGGGAGCTGCTTTTGTGGGTGGAGAGAGGATGGAGACGGGGGGGCAGAGAATACGGGAAAAGCACCCCTCCCCAAAAGCAGTTGGAGAGAAAGTGGAAAATTGGAACTAGCCAAAGGGACTAGACTAAAAAGGGAGAAAGGAGAAAGGAGAGGGGGGTTTAAATTCCATTAAGATTGTATACCACCCACTCACTATGCTACTGGGTAGCAGTAATTTACTGTCCTCCCAATCATAACACTCATAAGTTCCTTGATTTGATGCCTGTGTCAATCATTTTGATCATTCTTTGCATAAATCCTTTCCCTTCTTTCAGTACCTAGCCTCAACTACAATTCTAGTCAAATCCAACTCTCTTCACATACAATCGGAATATTGAATCAAAGTGTGAATCCACCATATCAGAAGAAAGAAATATATTTTCAGTAGACACTTAAAGTGTTGTGTCAAAGGGTTGGGAGGAGCCAAGATGGTGGAACAGCATGGAAGGTTTTTGTGTGTCTCGCACCCATGAAATACAGCCAGACCAACACTAAACCATCCTACACACCTAGAAAACTGATTGGAGGATTAACACAACAATCTTCACAACCTGAACCACACAATTCAGCAGGTACTCAGCACAGAGAAGTAAACTTGGGGAGTGAGAAGGCTTTAGCAAGTGGAGAGGTGCTTTAGCAAGGGAGGTGCTTTAGCAAGTGGAGAGAAGACAGAGACTAGGAAGATGGAGAGAATATGGGAAAAGCACCCCTTCCCAAAAGCAGCTGGAGAGAAAGTGGAACATTGGAAACAATCTCAGGGACTAAACTAAAAAGGGAGAAAGGAGAAAGGAGAGGGTTTAATTTCCATTAAGACTGTAAACAAGGGGGGTACAAAGTCTGCAACTCTGCAGTTCCATACCTGGCAGTGCTCTGGTGGAAAGGGTGAATCTCCAGGAACAGAGTGGGGGCCAGGAGGTTCTCGGGCCACATGGGGAAAAGTGGTTCCACTGCTGGAAGGACATTTGGTAGAGACTGTTGAAGCCACCTGATCCCAGACACCTGAGAAAACAGCCACATTCGTTGGTGCTGGAACAAGGTCCTTAACGGTGAAGGCTGGTGCCAGATGTGTGTTGTGATTTTCCATAATCCCCTGAAAAGCTGCTGCTACACTATCTCGCAAACTTTTTCTGGGGCCGGCTGGCACCTGGCTGCAGTCTCAGGGCACTGGCAGCAGCAGGATCCAGCAAGCGCTCCTGGGTGCAGCCGGCATTCGGCCATTGCTCAGTGAGAGGAGCAGAGGAGCAGAACAGGTCAAAGCAGCAGTCCTTCACAAGTAAGGGGCCGGGGAAAACTTGGGAGACAGGTACTGCCTGGGGCTTGGTCACAGACAATGAAGAAGCAGGCCGTAGATGAAAGCTGAAGACTGAGGATGGGTGTGCGACTGCTGATCGGGGAGAACAAAGTTCAGATTCTAGAGACTGGGTAGCTGGGTGGTGACATTTTCACTGCTCCCACGCATGTGCATATGCACCTAAGAGTGCCACAACATTCTGCCCGGGTAGGCTAGCTGCACCATCTAGTGGAGAACAGAGCCATTACACTGAGTCCTGCCTAACTGGGCCAACCTCGCTTTTCAAGAATACAAGTCTCACTGCCTGCTTAATTTATGGACTATAAAGCACTTCATAGTCTGTCAGGGGAAAACAAAGTAATTTCATTCCTATTTCAATCTGTTAGCAGGTCCATCTATTCAATTTTCTTTCTTTTTTCTTTTTTCTTTTATTCTCTTTTTTACTTCTTTTCTTGAATACAGAAAGGGAAAAACTTCATTCTTATTCTTAATTTTTATTAAAAATATTTTTCTTTAATTTTTTTCTACTATATTCTTTACTTTTGTGTAATTTTTTTCAAATTCTATTTTACTCCCATGATTTCATTTTTGTCTACTTCAGTGTATTCATTGTTTAAAATTCTCAAACAATTTCCTTTTTTCCCCCTTTTTTCTCTTATCTATCAAACCACTTTCAACACCCAGACCAAAACACACCTAGGATCTAGCATCATTTATTCAATTTGTGTGTGTGTGTGTGTGTGTGTGTGTGTGTGTGTGTGTTTGCTTCATTTTTTAGTTTTAATATTTTTTTAATTTTAATTTTTCTACCTCATTAATTCCTTTTCTCCCTTCAAAATGACAAAACGAGGAATTCACCCCAAAAGAAAGAGCACAAAGAAATGACAGTCAGGGATTTAACCAACATAGATACAAGGAAGATGTCTGAACCAGAATATAGAATCATGATAATAAGAATACTAGCTGGAGTCGAAAACAGATTAGAATTGCTTTCTGCAGAGATAAAAGAAGTAAAAACTAGTCAGGATGAAATAAAAAATGCTATAACTAAGCTGGAATCACGGATGGATGCTGTGGTGGCAAGGTTGGATGAGGCAGAATAGAGAATCAGAAACAGAGAAAAAGGGGGAGATGAAGGAAATGGAACACAATTTAAGAATCAGAGAAATCAGTGACTCTCTAAAAAAGAACATCAGAATCGTAGAGGTCCCAGACAAGGAAGAGAAAGAAATAGGGGTAGAGGGGTTATGTGAGTATATCATAGCAGAAAACTTTCCTAACCTGGGGAAAGACACAGACATCAAAAATCCAGGAAGCACAGAGGACCCCCATTAGATTCAACAAAAACCGACCATCAGCAAGGCATATCATAGTCAAATTCACAAAATACTCAGGCAAGGAGAGAATCATGAAAGCAGCAAGGGAAAAAAAGTCCCTAACCTACGAGGGAAGATCAGGTTTGCTGCAGACCTGTCCACAGAAACATGGCAGTCCAGAAAGGAGTGGCAGGATATATTCAGTGTGCTGAATCAGAAAAATATGCAGCCAAGAATTCTTTGTCCAGCAAGGCTGTCATTCAGAATAGAAGGAGAGATAAAGAGTTTCCCAGACAAACAAAAATTAAAGGAGTTTGTGACCACTAAACTGGCCCTACAGCAAATTTTAAGGGGGACTCTCTGAGGGGAGAAAACATGAAAATGAAAGAAAGAAAGAAAGAAAGAAAGAAAGAAAGAAAGAAAGAAAGAAAGACAAAAATCAACAAAGATTGGAAAGGACCAGAGAACACCACCAGAAAATCCAAGACTACAAGCAACATAATGACAATAAATTCATATCTTTCAGTACTCACTCTAAACGTCAAAGGACTCAATGCTCCAATCAAAAGACATAGGGTAACAGAATGGATAAGAAAACAATATCCATCTATATGCCATTTACAAGAGACCCACTTTACAACTAAAGACACCATCAGATTGAAAATAAGGGGATGGAGAACCATCTATCATGCAAATGGTCAACAAAAGAAAGATGGAGTAGCCATACTTATATCAGACAATCTAGATTCTAAAATAAAGACTGTACCAAGAGATGCAGAAGGGCATTGTTATCAGAATCAAGGGGTCTATCCACCAAGACGACCTAACAATTGTAAACATTTATGTGCCAAATGTGGGAGAACCCATGTATATAAATCAATTAATCACAAACATAAAGAAACTCATCAATAGTAATACCATAACAGTAGGAGACTTCAACACCCCACTCACAGCAATGGACAGATCACCTAATCAAAAAATCAACACGGAAACAATGGCTTTGAATGACACACTGGACCAGATGGACTTAATAGATACATTCTGAAAACTTCATCCTAAACATCAGAATATACATTCTTCTCCAGTGCACATGGAACATTCTCCAGAATAGACCATATACTAGGAACAAATCAGTCCTAAGTAAGTTCAAAAAGACCAAGATCATACTGTGCACATTTTCAGAACACAATGCTATGAAACTCAAAATCAACCACAAGAAAAAATTTGGAAAGGTAACAAATACTTGGAGACTGAAGAACATCCTACTAAAAAATGAATGGGCTAACCAAGAAGTTAAAAGAGGAAATTAAAAAGTATATGGAAGTCAATGAAAATGATAACATCACAACCCAAAACCTCTGGGATTCAGCAAAGGCAGTCATAAGAGGAAAGTATATAGCAATCCAGGCCTTTCTAAAGAAGGAAGAAAGATCTCAGATACACAACCTAACCTTATGCCTTAAGGAGCTGGAAAAAGAACAGCAAATAAACCCAAACCAGCAGAAGACAACAAATAATAAAGATGAGAGCAGAAATTAATGCCATCAAAAACAAAAAAACAAACAAAAAAAACACCAAAAAAACAAAAACAGTTAAACAGATCAATGAAACTAGAAGCTGGTTCTTTGAAAGAATTAAGAAAATTGATAAACCACTAGCAAGTTTGATCAAAAAGAAAAAGGAAAGGACTCAAATAAATAAAATCAAGAATTAAAGAGAAGAGATCACAACCAACACAGCAGAAATAAAAACAATAATAAGAGAATATTATGAGCAATTATATGCCAATAAAATGGGTAATCTGGAAGAAATGGACAAATTCCTAGAAACATATACACTACCAAAACTGAAACAGGAAGAAATAGAAAATTGGAACAGCCTCATAACCAGTAAGTAAATCGAATTAGTAATCAAAAATCTGCCAAAAAACAAGAGTCCAGGGCCAGATGGCTTTCCAGGGGAATTCTAACAAACATTTAAGGAAGAGTTAACACCTATTCTCTTGAAACTGTTCCAAAAAATAGAAATGGAAGGAAAACTTCCAAACTCTATGAAACCAACATTACCTTGATTCAAAACCAGACAGAGACCTCACTAAAAAGGAGAACTATACACCAATTTCCCTGATGAACATGGATGCAAAAGTCCTTAACAAGATATTAGCCAACTGGATCCAACAATACATTAAAAAAAATTATTCACCACGACCAAGTGGGATTTATATCTGGGCTGCAGGGCTGGTTCAATATCCACAAAACAATTAATGTGATTCATCACATTAATAAAAGAAAGGACAAGAACCATATGATCCTCTCAATAGATGTAGAGAAAACATTTGACAAAATACAGCATCCTTTCTTAATAAAAACCCTCAAGAAAGTAGGGATAGAAGGAGCATGACTCGAGATCATAAAAGCCATGTATGAACAACCCAACGCTAATATCATCCTCAATGGGGAGAAACTGAGAGTTTTTCCTCTGAGGTCAGGAACAAGACAGGGATGTCCACTCTCGCCACTATTATTCAACATAGTATTGGAAGTCTTACCCTCTGCAATGAGACAACACAAAGAAATAAAAGGCATCCAAGTCGGCCAGGAGGAAGTCAAACTTTCACTCTTAGCAGATGACATGATACTCTACTGGAAAACCCAAAATATTCCTCTAAAAAAACTGCTAGAATTGATTCATGAATTCAGCAAAGTTGTAGGATATAAAATCAATGCACAGAAATCGGTTGCATTCCTATACACCAACAACGAAGTGACAGAAGGAGAAATTAAGGAATCGATCCCATTTACAGTTGCACCAAAAACCTTAAAATACCTAGGAATAAATCTAACCAAAGAGGTGAAAAATCTATATACTGAAAACTATAGCAAGCTTATGAAAAAAGTTGAAGACAAGATTCCATGTTCCTCGATAGGAAGAACTAATTTTGTTAAAATGTCAATACTACCCACATCAATCTACATATTCAATAAAATCCATATGAAAGTAATACCAGAATTCTTCACAGAGCTAGAACAAATAACCCTAAAATTTGTATGGAACCAGAAAAGACCCCGAATAGCAAAAGCAATCTTGAAAAAGAAAACTAGGGGCGCCTGGGTGGCGCAGTCGGTTAAGCATCCGACTTCAGCCAGGTCAGGATCTCGCGGTCCATGAGTTCGAGCCCCGCGTCAGGCTCTGGGCTGATGGCTTGGAGCCTGGAGCCTGTTTCCGATTCTGTGTCTCCCTCTCTCTCTGCCCCTCCCCCGTTCATGCTCTGTCTCTCTCTGTCCCAAAAATAAATAAAAAACGTTGAAAAAAAATTAAAAAAAAAAAAAGAAAAAGAAAACTAAAGCAGGAGGCATCACAATCTCAGACTTCAAGCTATACTACAAAGCTGTAATCATCAAGACAGGATGGTACTCGCACAAGAACAGACACTCAGAACACTGGAACAGAATAGAGAACCCAGAAATGGACCCACAAACATATGGCCAACTAATCTTTGACAAAGTGGGAAATAATATCCAATGGAATAAAGACAGTCTCTTCAGCAAGTGGTGCTGGGAACACTGGACAGCAACATGTAGAAGAATGAACCTGGACCACTTTCTTACACCATACACAAAAATAAACACTAGATGGATGAAAGAACTCAATGTAAGACAGGAAGCCATCAAAATCCTCAAGGAGAAAGCAGGCAAAAACGTCTTTGATCTTGGCCACAGCAACTTCTTATTCAACACATCTCCAAAGGCAAGGGAAACAAAAGCAAAAATGAACTACTGGGACCTCATCAAATAAAAAGCTTCTTCACAGCCAAGGAAACAATCAGCAAAACTAAAAGGCAACTGACTGAATGGGAGAAGATATTTGCAAATGACATATCAGATAAAGGGTTAGCATCCAAGATCTATAAAGAACTTATGAAATTCAACACCCAAAAAACAAATAATCCGGTGAAGAAATGGGCAGAAGACATGAATAGACACTTCTCCAAAGAAGACATCCAGATAGCCCACCGACACATGAAAAAATGCTCAACTTCACTCATCATCAGGGAAATATAAATCAAAACCACAATGAGATACTACCTTACACCTGTCAGAACGGCTTACATTACCAGCTCAGGCAACAACAGATGTTGGCAAGGATACGGAGAAAGAGGATCTCTTTTGCATTGCTGGTGGGAATGCAAGCTGGTACAGCCACTCTGGAAAACAGTATGGAGGTTCCTCAAAAAACTAAAAATAGAACTACCCTACGACCCAGCAATTGTACTACTAGGCATTTATCCATGGGATACAGGAGTGCTGTTTCTAAGGGATGCCCATGTTTCAAAATATGCATCCCCATGTTTATAGCAGCACTATCAACAATAGCCAAAGTATGGAAAGAGACCAAATGTCCATCGATGGGTGAATGGATAAAGAAGATGTGGTATATATATATATTTATACAATTTAGTATTACTTGGCAACCAAAAAGAATAAAATCTTGCCATTTGCAACTATGTGGATGGAACTGAAGGGCTTTATGCTAAGTGAAATTAGTCAGAGGAAGACAAATATCATATGACTTTACTCATATGAGGACTTTAAGAGACAAAACAGATGGACACAAGGGAAGGGAAACAAAAATAATATAAAAACAGGGAGTGGGACAAAACCGAAGAGACTCATAAATATGGAGAACAAACTGAGGGTTACTGGAGGGGTTGTGGGAGGGGGGGTAGGCTAAATGGGTTAGGGGCACTAAGGAATCTACTCCTGAAATCATTGTTGCCCTATATGCTAACTAATTTGGATGTAAATTTAAAAAAATAAAAAAATAAAATTAAAAAGAAAGTGTTATAGGCTTATATTATATACTTGAAAATACATATATAATTTACATAACTTATATATAACTGTATTATATACTGTATTATAAGTAAACCTAAATGTACTCATCACAAAAAAGAAATGGTGATTATGAGATGTGATGGGTGTGTTAACTAACATTATGATAGTAATCATACTGCAAAATATAAGTGTATCACACCAACATTCTGCTGATAACACATTAACTTACACAATATTGTATGTAAAGTGTATCTCTCCATGGGGCTTAAAAAAGTACATTCAGTTACAAATAAATCTAAAAATTAAAAAAATATGGGAGTCAATTTACTTAAAATTTACTAGAACCTAATTATGTATGTAAGAATCAATCAGAGCATCTAAGAACAGATATTTTGACAAGTAGAACTGACAACTAGTCAACTAAATTTTAGTAAGGTGCCAATTCAATTTAATGAGAAACATAAAGTACTTTATACGATTAGTTCTAGAACTGGCTCTATAAACAACATAAATAAAAGTAACATAGATGCTTTACCTTCATCTATATATAAAAATTTGTGCTAGAGGTGTCTGGGTGGTTCAGTTGGTTGAGCATCTGACTTAGGCTCATGTTATGATCTCACAGTTTGTGAGTTTGAGCCCCACATTGGGCTTTGTGCTGACAGCTCAGAGCCTGGAGCCTGCTTTAGATTCTGCGTCTCCCTCTTTCTCTGCCCCTCCCGCATTCGCACTCTGTCTCTCTGTCAAAAATAAACATTAAAAAAATTAAGAAAAAAATTGTGCTATATTACAGTACTAAATGTAAAAATTAGAAAATATTTGTAGAATAAAGAAGATAATATATGTATAGCTTTTGGCTAGGCAAAATATTCTTAGAATATAAAAAAGTACTGACTTAAAAGAGAAAAACTGATGGGCGCCTGGGTGGCTTAGTCGGTTAACAACTTAGGATCAGGTCATGATCCCACAGTCATTGAGTTCGAGTTCCGCATTGGGTTCTATGCTGACAGCTTGGAACCTGGAGCCTGCTTTGGATTGTTGTCTCCCTCTCTCTCTCTGCCCCTGCCCGCATTACACTCCATGTCTTTCTCTCAGAAATAAACATTGGGGCGCCTGGGTGGCGCAGTCGGTTGAGCGTCCGACTTCAGCCAGGTCACGATCTCGCGCTGTCTGTGAGTTCGAGCCCCGCGTCAGGCTCTGGGCTGATGGCTCAGAGCCTGGAGCCTGTTTCTGATTCTGTGTCTCCCTCTCTCTCTTCCCCTCCCACGTTCATGCTCTGTCTCTCTCTGTCCCCAAAATAAATAAAAACGTTGAAAAAAAAATTTAAAAAAAAAAGAAATAAACATTAAATTTTTTTCTTCAAAAAAAGAAAATTGATTATATTTCACCAAAACAAAATATTTCTCATTAAGTAACATCAATAGGAAATCGAATGGGCAAGGCACACATTGGAAGATTTTTTTTTTCAGCAAATATATCAAAAAAAAAGATTTTTATCCAGAAGATATAAGAAATTCTTATAACTCCATAATAAGAAGACAAAAAACAAACTCTCAGTTAAAAGTAGGAAGAAGACTTGAATAGACACCTCACCAAAGAAGTTATATGAGTGGCCATTAAATACATGAAAAAGTGTTTGATTAGTTTAAGATAATACAAATGAAAAACATCAGATCCTTTTTTTTGTTTGTTTACCCATTAGAATGGATAAATCAATAATAGACCTCTAATATTGTGCAGAATATGGAGCTGTACATTGATAATTTGCTGGTGAGAATGTGTAATTCTATAACAGTTTTGGACAAGTGTTTGGCAGTTTCTCATAAAGACATACAAATATATAGCCAACAGTTCTTTGGCATTTACCCATAGGAATGAAAAAAATTATGTGTATAAAACAATTTGGAAAATATAGCAATCTTCTTTTTATTTATTTGTTTATTTATTTAGTTAGTTAATTTATTTTGAAAGAGAGAGAGTGCAAGTGGGGGAGGGGCAAAAAGGGAGAGAGGGAGAGAGAGACAGAGAGAGAGAGAGAGGGAGAGAGAGAGAAAATCCTAAGCAGGCTCCACATTTTCAACATGGAGCCTGATGTGGGGCTCAAAGCCACATACTGTGAGATCATGACCTGAGCCGAAACCAGGAATCCAAGGCTAAACTGACAGATCCACCCTGGCACCCCTATAGCAGTCTTCTTTTTGAAAACATCAGATTGAAAACAATATTAATTTTCATCAACAGGAGAATGGGTAAGAAAATTATGTTTAAGTCATAAAATGGAATACTAGTCAGCTATTAAAAATTATGGACTAATGATAGAACATGGATAATTTCAAATAAGATATGTCGAATAAACCAAACCAGACATAGAAAAGCCAGACTATATATCAGGGATGTTAATTCTAAGAATAGGCAAACTAATCTATGGTATTAGAAATAGGAAAATGTTTGCCTCTTGTCGAGTAGGCAAGGAATTGACTAGAAGAAGGAGTAGGTCTGGGAATATGGAAATGATCTATCTCATATTTTGAGTGGTTGTACATGTGTATATATAATTGTTAAAATTTATCAAACTGATCAGCAAATATGTACATTTAAAAATTTTAAATCCATAAATATGTGCAATGAAATAAATAAAATTAAAAATTCAGTAAATAAAACAATGAAATAAACATTAGTAAAAAAAACAAGTAACAGGTCTTATTAATTCATTTTTTTCTTTTTTTTTTTGGAAATTTTTTCTTGTCATTATGATTTTTACCTTTACCTTTCATTTGTACAGTACTCCTGTATATGTAACATAGTTTGTTATCTGCAATGGACCATCTTTATGAAGTCTAATTTTAAGCATCTTTAAGAATGAGTCTGCAATTGTATTTTCAAATTGACTTCCATGCAATTCTTTATACAATTCCCTGTACTAGCAGCTCCACAATTACCAAAAGAAAGTGTAAAAAGCACAATGTTTTTCTGTTTCAGCCATTGGGGTCAACCTGTTTCCTAAATCTTACTTAAATACTCCAAACTTTCCTTTTTTATTCATGTTCCTCACTAAACACAGATTTTCTCCTCCCTTGATACTTTTGCATATTTAATCCACGCTGCAAATTTCTTTTAAACTTGTGTTTCCTCCATAATCCTAGCATCTGACTACCCTTGTCACTTTCTGATGCTTTTATAAATACATTTTGACATATAAAAGTATAAGATATTTAATGTGTATGTGATGTTTTGATACACATATACTTTGTGAAAGGACTCTTTTCATCAAGTAAATACATCCATCACCTCACATATTTACCTTCTTGTTTCTTCTTATTTTCTCAACTACATTCTATTCTCACTGATGATAGAAATCATAAAAATTTCCATCTCCCTTATTACATGATAAAAAGAGGTAAGTGATACAGAGCCTATGAACTAGTGCCTTCCTATTTAAGCAGTATAGGACTTAGATGGAATAAAATAATGTAAATAATACAATATTTCTCTATCTGCAGTATTTTTTTAATTATTATTATTCCAATATTTTCCTCTTATACAGATTTCTGAGAAAGGCAGTTCATGAATTTCTGTTTTTAACCCTTTTGGGGTAGACTTGTCACAAAGTTGGGGTTGGAGGATTTGATGCTGTGTTTGACTTGTAACAACACTGTTTTTGCTAAACTGCTGCATATATTTTTACATCGGATTAGTGTATATTGGGGGGCATCTTATGGAGATTTGAGTGATGAAACTCTCAGTTTCTTACTGTGACTTCCTGGCTAGAGACCCAGCAGTCTGAAGTTCTGTAGTTTTGTTTTTAAAACTCATGATCTAGTGAAACAGAAAAACAACTTTGAAATTTTATACAGGAATATATGAGGAGAAATTATGATTTCGCCAGACCACATGATGTGCCATTGTATCATGGGTCAGGCATATTTGATTACTATGATTGATGTTCCACTAAACTTCCATAGATTTGGCAGGGATAAATGGTTCTCACACACACAAAAAGACATCAAGAAAATATAAAAAATGTAGAGGGATTGATGAGCAGATTAGCAATGAATGGACATTATTAGTGATGCCTTCTTTTACATACAAGAAAGAACCTACTATTTTCCCATATCCTTTAATTTTGATCAAAATTCCTTTTTTAAATATACCCTGGCCCCTCCCCTGCATTAACCCTCTCTCCTCCAGGCTTCTGAGTCAGCTGGTTTCCAGATGAGTTTAGTCAACGAAGGCACAGACAGGGAATAGGAGAAGAGGAAAAAGGAAGAAGTCAGATAAATACTCTCCTTCCCTCTTTGCTTCTCCCAAAGCTACTCTACTACCTCTGAGACTCTAGCTCCAATGAGCAAGGACCACTGCTCTTCTCACTTCTGTTGGGTGACGTTGGTACACCTTGGCTCTAGAAAACCCCTGCCTCCTTTGTTAGGTGTAAAGATGACACTGACTTCTTGTTACTGCTAATTTCAAGGTTGGTTCCCTATCCAGTTGGGCTAAAAGCTCTTTCATCAAGGATAATCATTTCTTTAAAATTTTTTGTAATGTTTATTTATTTTTGAGACAGAGCATGAACAGGGGAGGGGCAGAGAGAGAGGGAGACACAGAATCTGAAATGGGCTCCAGGCTCTGAGCCAACAGCACAGATCCCGATGCGGGGCTCGAACTCACAGACCGTGAGATCATGACCTGAGCCGAAGTCGGACGCCTAACCGACTGAGCCACCCAGGCGCCCCAAGGATAATCATTTCAATAAATTTCCTGTTTCTTTATTAAAGTGTGATTGACATTATGTATACTCTATTTCATCAAAATCTTACCCATTCTTCAAAATTCAACTTAAATACTTTTCTTGTAAAAAAATTTCTCTTTCCTTAATACTAGTTTGTCTATTTATACTCAACATAATTTTATATAGGTGTTAGTTATATATAAGCTTGTCTACTTTAAATGTCTCCTTTTGGAAAGCTACATTTAATTTTTCCTTGTATCTCCAAATCCATAACAATGATGTTGAAGATGCAATGTTTCCCACAGTGCATTCTCATATGTAATACAGAGTTTAAAAATATTTATTGCAGCAAACTAAAATAAATATCTAGTATGTATTTATGTTGTAGACCAGAAAAAACAGGCAATGGTGGTAAATTTGGGATTTCTTGACTACAGAGACAATCATGAATTATATTATATCAAATTGTTCATTAATATATTAATATGATTTGAATTATAATTTTACCTGGGATACTGCTTGTTTATGGCTGTTTTCTCTGCCTAATTATCACAAGTACCTCATTTAATTCTTGAAAGTATCTCATTTTGGATAATAAAATTATATATTATCCTAGTTAAAACTCAGAATGCTAAATCCAAGAAAAATACAATTCATATAGCATAAAATATTAAAAAAATCATAAGACAAGTTCAGGAATAGACATTGAGAAAATAAGTGAATAATGATGTCTATTTTTAATGGTTTTAATAGCCTTGAGGCTATTAAAATTTTTTTCTTAAGATTCTAAACGTCCATCAACTGATGAATGGATAAAGAAATTGTGGTTTATATACACTATGGAATACTACTTGGCAATAAGAAAGAATGGAATATGGCCTTTTGTAGCAACATGCATGGAACTAGAGAGTGTTATGCTAAGTGAAATTAAGTCATACAGAGAAAGACAGATACCATATATTTTCACTCTTGTGTGGATCCTGAGAAACTTAAGACCATGGGGGAGGGGAAGGAAAAAAAAATTAGAGAGGGAGGGAGCCAAACCATAAGAGACTCTTAAAAACTGAGAATAAACTGAGGGTTGATGGGGGTGGGAGGGAGGGGAAAGTGGGTGATGGGCGTTGAGGAGGGCACCTGTTGGGTGAGCACTGGGTGTTGTATGGAAACCAATTTGACAATAAATTTCATATTAAAAATTTTTTATGAGTAAACTGAACTGAGAGAGGTAAATTACCATGAAATTCATTCTTATAAAGAATATCTTCCATCTACAGTAAACTGGATTTGTGCACTTGACTAACCTGTGTATGCTAGTTGGCCTGGGCCAAGATAATAATTTTGGGAAAAAAATAAGTAATAGGAAATGGGCAGCCAGTACATAGACAATGAATATATTCATTTACCACATGAGGCAGTATTTATGAGTGTCCCATGAATGTTCAGGCAGATATAAGGCAAATAATGGAAAGTGCAGGTACCAGCTGTTATAAATATAATTATTGTATTAGGTAGTTTCCATAAAATTTAATATTCTAATAAACTCAACTGCACTACTGGCATGTCCTTTTACTTTTTTCATTTTTTATACTGGAAAGCAAATCGAGGCTCTAGTTATTTCTTGAGAATTATTCTTTAATTATTATTGTTGGAAATAAGCCTTATTTCTATCATGCAACAAAGACTGAGTGCCTGCAAAAAATGTTGGCATAATGCCAGATAACATATACCATATTTGGCATATAATGCCAAGATTAAATCTTGGCTGTATTAAAAATTCAGTAAGGAATTAAAGTCAATGAAAAACATTGGCAAAAAGAATGTAGCAAAAATATTTCTTAGGCTTCTATATACAATAAGGATAAACATCAACAACAGCAGCAACAGTAAACATCTGCCATGGCAATCCCAGGCTGTATGATGTCACCAAAAAAGCAGGAGCCTATTTTAAGATACAATCTGATGGAAATAAGATGCCCTTTGCCCAGAGTAAAAAATAATTTATCTAGATTTAGACAATGACAAGAATATGGTTGTTTAAGAAAGGAAAACTGAGGAGAGAAGATAATGAATTTTGATGCTGGTTACTAAGAAAGTTAATTTCACCTGACCCTGCCTTCATATCTCCCCCTATTCCATTCTAACACTGGTCTCACAACTTCTAACTTTACCAGCAAATTTCAGAATAACTGCAGGGCAAAACCTCTGATTTGATTTACTCATGGCTATTCAAAGACAAACTCCAGAAGTTGGATCTCAAATCTCCTCCCCATTACCTGCGGATGATGAGGTTTATTCACAACTCCAAAAACAGAATGCCATGAAATTAGATCCTGTACTCTGGAAACTCTGAAATTTTTATTGCCAGGTTAAAATTGGAAAGAGTTAGCTCTTGAGTACCAGATAAAAAGTGAATCTCCATGGATCTTAACTCAATTTGTATAGTCAATCTCCACTCTGACTGTCCCACCCCTGTAAGTCCTTTCAAGTTCATAAAGTTGGCTCTAGCCATGCCATTCCACAGAGACTGTACTCTCTCAAGAAATCTAATAGCATTTACCATATATATGGCATTTGGAAGATACTCTTAATCTTGCCTCTATCATTCTGTACTCACTATTGTTTCATATATAACAAATTAATTTCAAGTAAGGTAGAATTCAGCGTTTACATATTTGGGACTTATTTTTACCAATTAAACAGGTAGATTGATTTTTGATCCCATTTTTGAAATATAAATAGAAGTCTATTTTCTATAACAAAGCTAATAATTGACTTCATTTCTTAACTTAAATCTCTTAAAATAGTATTAATTTTCACTTTTTTGTTCATATGACTTATGAAGTAAAATACTTGAATTCAGACCTATTTTAATGTAATATAAACATGGTAAATTATCACAGCCACTGACACATCAAATTTGTATTCATAAATAAAGACATATTTATGTTTTAATGATATCTGTTGAGTATTTAAATACCTGTTCTCATAACTTCTCCAATATATCTAACATCATGATAACTTGTTAAGTTTTATTGATGCAAAAGGATCTCAAGTGATAAGTTTATTCAAAAGTATATATGGGGGCGCCTGGGTGGCTCAGTCGGTTAAGAGTCCGCCTTCAGCTCAGGTCATGATCTCATAGTCGGTGAGTTTGCTTTCTGCTGACAGCTCAGAGCCTGGAGCCTGCTTCCGATTCTGTGTCTCCCTCTTTCTCTGCCCCTCCCCTGTTCATGCCCTGTCTCTTAATAATAAATAAACGTTAACAAAAGAGTATAGATGGACAGCTGTAGAGAAATATTAGCAAAAAAACATGAATGGAGTCACAATTTCTTCAACTAATGCAGAAATTTATAAATTCTGAATAATTATTTTTCTTGAAGTAGGGCAAGAAGCAAAAAAAAAAAAATCCTTTAGCACTTATAGTAGCCTTAGTTAGCAACTAACCTGGTGAATACGGTTTAATCCAGATGTCCATGCATGCCTGATTTATAGTGGCATTCTAGCAAAAAGGATTCATAGCTCTTTTGGTTTAAATCTATTTTCTTAATAAGTTTTTGTTTTAATTGTGGGGGGGAAAGTGTTTACTTAGTTAGAAGAAATTATAAAATATAATTTGTTTTTTTTACTTTATTACTTTGCAGAAGTTATTCAATCTGTAAAAAGTTTTTTCCTATAGAGAAAGGATTTTGTTGTTGCTAGGGTTGCAATGTAAAGGTTAAATTATTTATAAACATGTTTGTCATAATAGTGAAGCATATTTCAATGTGATTATGACTGTGTATATTAAAGTATATTTTGCTTATTTTAGGCTAACTGCAACTTTCAAATAGATAATAAAAATGCAATTAGATTTTTCTTCAGCACTTCTTCTGGGAAGAATGGCACATATTGAAATATGACAACCAAACAAATCTGAGATCTTGTTCAATGGACAGAGCTCTCAAGGCAGCCCTTTGTAATTTAGCATGATCCTTGTAGAAATTGTATTACAAAATGCTCATAGTGTTATTTGAACAAATTTTGTTCTTCAAAGTTGTTCAAGTTGATTTTTAATATCTCCCATCCAGTTGGGGATAACTTAAAAAGAGAAGTCAACCCACAAAACAAGGCTCCAGCTCCCGTAGTATGATCCACCCAGGAAATAACAGTAACTGTATTGCACACAAGTCCTGCCATATGTATATATGTATGATATAGTTGCAGGCTCCTGGATTACAGTCTATCCTAGAACACTTTTGCACAAGGACTGTGTTATCAAAGTGTTGATGAAATTAAAGCAACCTGCCCAGATATCTTTACTAACATCCAAACTTCATGAGAATGGCCAGTGGGGATTCTTGTATTAATATAGATTATAGTCTTTGAGAATGATGGACTGTATTTTATAGACTAATAAGTGTTTTGAAACTGATGTTTGGATGTGCTCTATGTTTATGGGAAATAATATTAGATATATATTAGTAAATTTGTGCAGGTATCAGCAAAGATGGAAAAATTTATTTCTGAAGTCAATAATTTAAAATCTCAATTAGTCATGTTACTGCAGTTAATTATATGTGTATCAGTATGGTATTGTGAAAAGCCCATGGATCTTGTCGATAATCAGACTTTCATTCTACTTCTTTTTAATTTTTTTTTAAATTTTTTTTCAATGTTTATTTATTTTTGGGACAGAGAGAGACAGAGCATGAATGGGGGAAGGGCAGAGAGAGAGGGAGACACAGAATCGGAAACAGGCTCCAGGCTCTGAGCCATCAGCCCAGAGCCCAACGCGGGGCTCGAACTCACGGACTGCAAGATCGTGACCTGGCTGAAGTCGGACGCTTAACCGACTGCGCCACCCAGGCGCCCCTCTTTTTAATTTTTTTTAACGTTTATTTATTTTTGAGACAGAGAGAGACAGAGCATGAATGGGGGAGGGTCAGAGAGAGAGGGAGACACAGAATCTGAAACAGGCTCCAGGCTCTGAGAGGTTAGCACAGAGCTCGATGCGGGGCTCGAACTCACGGACCACAAGATCATGACCTAAGCCGTAGTTGGATGCTTAACCGACTGAGCCACCCAGGCGCCCCTCGTTCTACTTCTTAATCTGCCACTTTTAAAATGACTGCCCCAGTTCAAACTGTCTTCCTCAATTGCTGAATTTCCCTATGGTGAAAGTGCAATAATGTTACCTTCTTTAAACATCTTTGTTAAGATTAAAGTATAGGGGTGCCTGAGTGTCTTAGTCGGTGAAGCGTCCAACTTGAGCTTAGGTACTGATCTCACAGTTCATGGGTTCGAACCCTGTGTTGGGCTCTGTGCGGACAGCTCAGAGCCTGGAGTCTGCTTCGGATTCTGTGTTTCCCCCCTGCTCTCTGCCCCCCGCCCCCCACCGGCTCGTTCTCTGTCCCTCTTTCTCTCTCTCAAAAATAAACATTAAAAAAAAAGAAGAAGAAATGGTTAAAGATTAAAGTATATAATGTATTTAAAATACCAGGCCCAAATTAGACTCTTAGCAAATAACAGTGTCTACTCTATTTCTGATTATATGTGTATATTTAAAAATTGAGTTATTAATTACTTTCTAGATTCTGGTAAGGGTTAAATTTTCCAATTAGTTTGTTTCAAAAGAAACCGGTAGAAGTTATTTGTACTAGATACAGAAAAAAATCTCCCAAAGCATCTTAATTCTTTTTTTTTTATTTATTTTTATTTTTTTTAAACGTTTATTTATTTTTGAGACAGAGAGAGACAGAGCATGAACAGGGGAGGAGCAGAGAGAGAGGGAGACACAGAATCTGAAACAGGCTCCAGGCTCTGAGCTGTCAGCACAGAGCCTGATGCGGGGCTCGAACTCACGGACCATGAGATCATGACCTGAGCCGAAGTCGGACGCCCAACCGACCAAGCCACCCAGGCGCCCCTCCCAAAGCATCTTAAAGTTGCTGAATACTAGTCGTTGGTATTCGGTAGCTGAGGAGAAGATGGTCTAGACACACAGAGGCATGTGAGTGAGCTACTGTGTGTATAGGACTAGTATCTCCATTTAATGCAAGCATTGATTTCTCAAGTTAATTATAAGAAATCCAAGAGAATCAACGTATTAAGAATTTTATGGAAATTTTATTTTTATATGATACTTCTGTCCCTGGGTTAAGTCATTCCACTTATGAAAAAGATGGGGCATCAGATTGTCTTTATTTACACATAGGTATCAATATTATTATTATTATTATTATTATTATTATTATTATTTTAATGTTTGTTCATTTTTGAGAGAAAGAGAGACAGAGTATGAGTGGGGGAGGGGCAGAGAGAGGGAGACACAGAATCTGAAGCAGGCTCCAGGCTCTGAGCTGTCAGCACAGAACCTATTATGGGGCTCAAACCCACAGACGGTGAGATCATGACCTGAGACGAAGTCAGACACTTAACCAACTCAGCCACCCAGGCACCCCTAGGTATCAATATTATTAAGAAAAAAAAAGTAAATATATTTTGACAATCTGGTAATTTTCCATTAATATGTAAAACAATCGATACTCACAGAAAAACTAAAATTGAGCCAGTTAGGGTTTTTTTTTTTTTTCCCCAACCTTCACTTTGGTTTCTTTTTTGTAGCCCTTTCTTATCCTGAGTGCATAAATGGTGTACGTGGAAGCATGCAAATGTCGTCCTTCGAGACCAGTAATTCACTGTAGTATATAATTGCAGTGTCCATCTGGCACAGTCACACAAAAGCACATGTAGCAGTTTAGTTATAAAAATATTCAGGTGACAGGATGCCAGATGTTTTGCATGGTTGTCATCTTTGAATTTCCTCTTATTTTATAACCTAACAGAACCTCAGAATAATGACCTTCATGTTCATGCATTTTCTACATTTTCTTTTGACCTCCACAAAATCAGAAAAACAAGCACTGTAAAGAAATAGGGTATAAAGTACATACCTCCAGGCACATATTCCTACATAGTGGAAAAATAATATAGCTGATATAGCACAGCCTACTTTACTATTACATATTTCTGTATGAACTGTGACCTTTCTTAGATGGGAATGTAAAAAGGCACTAAATGTAATAAATACTCTCGTATGTATCAGTCTGCCCTTGTGCATTCATGTGACTCTGGATAATTCTAGCAGCAGTGTGTAGAGTAAGTCTTGAATATTAATCCTACTTCCATTTTCCAAAGTCCCCTTCTTTTTCTTTTCCAATTTGTATCTATGATCAATAAGGAGGAATTCTGGATATCCATTGCAACTCTAAAAGCCAGACTACTCAATTCTCCTTAGTCTGAATCATTGTCTCCCTTGCACAAAGGGGGTCACCTGTAAAATACCATCTGCATTGGTTTGGCAAGAACATAATTAACTGTTTCAAGGAAAAGGGAAAACTTACCAATAATAGTCCTAACTTATGGTTCTATATGTTTTGATCATCCTGAACATATCTAGGATATGCTTAACTGTAGAAGTTTCCATAGCTTAAAGTGATGAAACATCTTTGAATAAATTGTGTTATATTGAGACTGTTGCTTCCAAAGTTCATTCTTCATTTCTGACACAAAATTCCACATGAAATACTTCTGGATTATATAAAATTTCTGAACGCTTTTAGGGCTTTCATTTTCTATACTTAAAATGGTGACTTCGGAATTCACTGAAATGTGAATTTAAAAATGGTACAGCAGTCAAAGAAAATGATGCTGATAAATTTACTCTTTCTCAAGACTCTATCTCCCTGATTATCAGACACTGATCCAAAGAAGGAACAGCAACCCTACCAGTCAGGGGCAAGGGGGCAGGGGAGGCTTCCATTCCAACAGTCAAGGGCTAGCTGTGGGCAATGATCTTGCTTTTACAGGGAATATTATAAATGAAGAGTTAGGCCTTTCCTTTCTCTAATGTTCATTATTCAAATTCCTAGGATATAGAACCACTATCCTCCTAGTAAATGGTTGTTCCTCTTACATTTCTCATAAGTTAGCAAATAGAACAGAATAGCTTGAAGGACTTGGAGAGATCAATATGTCTAAATATTGTGCTTCTCAATTTGACTGCTTACAATTGCCATAAAAATTTGAGGAAAAAAATATCTCCTGGTATCAAATACTAAGCTCTATTAAGTATGTTTTTAATCAACAATATTTTATAAAGAAAAATGCATTTATTTGCATATAAATAATGTACCCAAATACTCATTAGTAGTTTTATAAAAATATTATAATAGCTCCCTGTGCTGTAAAACTGTACTTTATACTTTCATTATAATGTAGGAGTTAATGTATAAAAAAAACCTCAAGCTGGGGAAAATGAGCACACTTACAGAGAAATTTCAATGTGGGCCAAATGAGTATCCACTGTGGATTAAAATCATTTATATACCTGTGGAAAATACGAGGCTAACATACACTTAATCATTGTGAAGCTGGAGATTAACAATTTTTATTCCAATCAATGAAAATTGACCTTGCAAGAGAGGGTGACTAATCATAAGTACATTTATAGTCTACTTTTAAAATTCATCTTGAGAACAAAACTAATTTATTCAATTAAAATGGAAAAGGCAGGTTCCAGAAATTTGTGACATGGGATAAAAATTAAAACCAAGGGAAGCTAAGACTTCAAGCTTGATACTGGGTTCTGTAAAGGGTCAATCTTTACAAGTTAAAAATAGAAAATTGCTACAAGACAACAGTATTAATCTATTTGGAGCTAAAACATAGAGTTCAAAGACTAAAAATGTCATTTTAGAACACTATAAATTTTACAAAATAAAAATTTTCCAAGTCACACAGTTATTAGTAAAAGATTTGAAAGTACAGCTTAAAATCCAACCAATTCAAATTCTAGTACAGTCTGTACCACAGGATATACCATACCAAGTACAGAAAAAGAAATAAAACTCAAAATGATCTATCCCAAGCCTGTTACACGCAAGGGATCCTAAGTGGTGATTAGTTTAACCAAGGCAGAGAAGGCTGAAATCAGGCAGCATAGAAAAGACAAATAAGAACTTGATATGATAGGTATTAGAGCAACTCTTCAGGGGCACCTGGGTACTTAGGTGGTTAAGCATCAGACTCTTGACTTCAGCTCAGGTCATGATCTCAGGGTTCCATCAGATCTATGCTGTCAGTGCAGAGCCTGCTTGGGATTCTCTCTTTCCCTCTCTCTCTGCTCCTTCCCAGATCACATGCCCTCTCTCTCAAAATAAATACATAAATAACCATTTAAAGTAAGTTAGGGTTGCCCAGGTGGCTCAGTCCGTTAAGCATTAGACTTTAGATCAGGTAATGATCTCGCGGTTCATGGGTTTGAGCTGACAGCTCAGAGCCTGAAGTATGCCTGAGATTCTGTGTCTCCCTCTCTTTCTGCCACTCACTCACTCATACTCTGTCTCTCTCTATCACTCTCTCAAAAAATAAACATAAAATTTTTTAAGTTAAAGTAACTTTTCAAATACATCAAAACTTTTACTAGGATTGCCCTGTTCACTTATTATTTCTCACAAAATAAAATATATTGTTTTATGATTTCATGTTCTTTTAATCATGACAGCTATAAGGACAATTCCATCCCCTTTTCTCCAAATAACCTAAATTAAAGCTCCCAGTACCAATGGTATCAACATAAACACCAAAAAATTATTCTCTCACTTCCTACAACATTTTTTGTACTGTATGGAATGATGTTTTGGTCTGCTTCATGGTAAATTCATAGTTGAAATTCCTTTTATTTTAAAACAGTTTTCTATCTCATGGCTCTGTAGAAAGAATACATTTTCTTATATCAATACAGGTAATACAGTGGCAAGTGTGTGTGTGTGTGTGTGTGTGTGTGTGTGTGTGTGTGAGTTGATGTCTTAAAATTGTTTATCTGGTATACACTAGGATGTATTTCTTCTGGTTATCTTCCATATTCTATTTCTGGGGGGGGGCATGTACTTTAAATATTGATATGGTAAAAATATAACTGAGATTTTATCTTGTTATTATCTCATTACATGTTAAATGTGGTGGAGAAAAATGTTATTTAGGAAGATAATTGCACTGAATGTTAACATCCTGGGATTCTTCTCTTCCCTTCTTTTCCCTTTCCATTTCTTTTCTTCCTTCCTTTTGAGAGATATCATGAGCACAGGAGGGGCAGAGAAAGAGTGCGAGAGAGAATCTTAAGCAGGCTCCACACTCAGTGTGGAGCCCACTGCCAAGCTTGATCTCGAGAACTAGGAGATCATGTCCCAAGTAGAAATCAAGAGTCAGATGCTTAACTGACTGAACCACTCAGGTGCCCCAACGTATTAGGATTCTTAACTTGCTTCATTACCAGGTGAAAAAAAAACACTAACAAAGTAATTTTTACTAGAGAAATCAAACAATGATACAAGAATCAAAATTTGTGACTCCAAACAAAATAAAACATTTTATGTAGAAAAAAAATTGAGAAATTTAAATCATATTGGCTATTTTAATTTGTTCAGAGATTCCCTAAAACATACATTCCAAAATAAAATTTTACACATTTAAAGCCAGATATAATCCTAAAAACACAACTAAAATTATACTAAACCATAAAGAAATAGCTGCCATAATGAAATTGTGAGATATGCCTGGAAAAAACTCTCTTAATTCTTCATCTTTTAAGTAGAGTATGGGCATTGGGGAAATAGTTATGTATTCTTTTAATCTGTCACCTAAACCATTGATTCAAAGGCATAGTATGGCAAGTAAGGACACCTTAAGGATTTGTAAACTTCTTTGTGAAGTTTCAGGTTCCATGAAGCTTTTTAGCTCATATAAAAGCATGATAGTCCTGATTATAATTGTGCATTGTTTTAAACAAAATATTATCTTTAAGCTTTACCAAAGCATGGCAATTAGATTTTTAGAACTAGCACCCTAATAAAAAGACTTTTCCGAATGAAATTAACATTACGTAAATCTAGTATTTCTTGAAGAAATCTTATGCTTTCATTCAACTTTCTTATCCTAATGAATTGAAAGTGAAGCAAGGGAGAAAGGAAGAAAAGAGGGAAAGATGAGGTAGGATGGGTGTTTTTAATAGCTATTTTTAAGAAAATATTGAAATCAACAACAGCTTATAGTTTAAGGAGATAACATCGAAAGGATACATTCAAAGGTAAAAAAAGATACAAATAAGGGAACACCTGGAAGCCAAAGTTTCTGGTGTATTGAAATGTCCATTCATCTATTGACATACATCCTCAACAAGAAGAGTTTGAATTTTAAAAAATTCTATTGTCATTACCAAATTATTGAAAATGTAAAAAAACTGAAAGACTAAAAATTAGGCAGATTGAATGGGCAAAGGGCAAATAAAAAGGTTTAACCATCATCAGAATACAGAAGGTAACTGTCAACAGAGATTCTATGTGCCACATTTAAATGTATTTTTGTCTTGGGGCACCTGGATGGTTCAACTGGTTAAGCATCTGACTTCGGCTCAGGTCATGATCTCACAGTTCGTGAATTCGAGCCCCACATCGGGCTCTGTGCTGACGGAGCCTGGAGGCTGCTTCAGATTCTGTCTCCCCCCCCTCTCTCTGTCCCTCTACCCCCCCATGCTCACGCTCTGTCTCTCAATAATAAATAAACGTAAAAAAATAATAAATCTATTTTTGTCTTACAGGAGATATTGATGTATTTTCCTTCACCACAAGAAGCCTAGTTCTAATATTTACTTTATCATTTTTGTTTGATAAATTATTCATATAAATGTTGGAATCTGTTGATTGTCCTTTTCATTGTGGTCAGGTTAAATTTTCCATCTTCTTTGTTAAGTAACTTTGAATTGCAATTTTGAATAACATGGTACATAGTCTCTACTTTTAATTTATTTTTATTATATTTACTTAATACATAATTTATGTATAATTTATATTTATTTTTATTATAAATCTCTGAAAACAACTCATTTATTTATTGTTGTTGTTATTGTTGATATTTTACAAGCAGTCAACATGGTTAGTATTAGATCATAATGTATACATCTTTTATGTATGCTGGTTTGAATCTCAGTTCAATTTTCAAAGCCTTACTATATAACACTTTGAGTTTCTTGTGGATGTTATTTTCATGAGTTAATCTGAGATGTGGTTTATGGCGTAAATTAAGCCTATATCTCAAAATTTCTTCTATGCAGCTCTATGCCTTCCTACCTCATGCACAGCTCAGGGGTGTACCCTGGTCTTATGAGGATTTGTACACATAATTATAAGATCCCTTTCCTCAGCATTCTCTTCTCTCTGTACTTCCCACACTCTTTTGTCTGCAGAGTTCAGTTTTCAAAGTTCTCCTGGCTGACCATAAAGATGAGATTTCTATTATAGACTTAGTCATCTACATCACTATTTTTCTGTGCAGCTCTTAGACTGAGGAGTGTTTCCCATGCAAAGCCACAAGACAAAGCATAAAAAACACATACAACAATAATGAAGCTCATGCCTTTGTGGGAATCTTCCTTAAGTTTTGACTTCCTTTTCCATTCTATTTGCTTATGTTTTCAAAGGCCTTTTATTTGTTCAAAGTTAAGTGGTTACTTTCTGGGATTAGTTGTAATCAGTGGGAGAGATAGGCAGTAGTGATTTTACTTCACCATAATGAAGCTACCACAGTTATTAATTTTATATAGTCAAATATATCTGTTGTTTTATTAATGCCTTTTGGCTTCCTGTTGATTAAAAAGTCCTCAAAACACCCATAATCCAGCTTCCTATTTTCTAAAAAATGTATGTTAAATTAGCTACTAGATTGGATGAACATATGTGAAATTTCATCCAGTTCAAAAAAAATACTTACGCATTGTATATACGTTGCTTTTCAGTTATGGGTTGTCTAGAAATGCATTTATATGAATAACTGGATATATAACCATTTTAAATTATTTTAATGATATGAAAAACTATCGTCTTCCAGAAATACACTTCAATGTTTTTATCATAAAGTATGTGTGCATATGAAATGAATATTTCAGAATATTTTAAATGTAAATTACTTGTCACAAAGTTTTCTTTATTTTGTGTCATGTTTATAATTGCAGATGTTGTAACAAGCCCCTGTTTTTTTGTATGAATGTTACATAATTCAATTAGAATCATAATACTAGGAAAGAGTTAATAATCATCCTTAAATATTTTTGACATCTTTAGGTGTCATAATTCTAAGTCCACATGGTAATTACATAATTATAAGCTGTCAGTATATGACTGCTGATACTTGTAATATTTTGTAATTACATAATTTGGCATGATTACAATTATAAAGAGAGTACATGGTAATTGACTTAAATTACTTTTTTAGTTTTTTAGAAACACAAAACTCTCTTCTAAGTTAAGACAAGAAACAAAATGTGCAATTCCATCTGCACAGATATTAGAAGAAAATTCATATCGATGATACATTATTGCTCAAAATGTGGAAAATCAGATTTTTGCCTTGGTATGATATTTGTCAGTTAACATTACATTATGATTACCTGAGCCTAAGTGTAGTGAAATATGTAGACTATGATTATTCAACCTTTTGTTTTATGGAGGCAACATTGTTAACCGCTTTGGCTCTTTTTCACTAATTTGATATTACTTGACATCTTAGAAATACAATTGATTCAAAAAATAAAAAAAAGAAAAGGTAACAGTACCATTAATATGCTACCATCATACCAACATATACCATTCAACGCATGTTTTCTATTTCTCCCCTGAAATATAAAGTCTAATAATAAAAGAAATGAGCTTTTCTTTAAATCCTACTCAACCTTGGCCTTATATGTTTGATAAAATAGTTGGTATGCTTTTTAAACAATAAAAATTCATTTGAAAAAGTATATTGTATGCAAAGGTGACTGCATGATTCTGGCATGCGTATTTATACAGAACAAGCATAAGAAAGATTATTGGCTTCTCTAAATATTATTCACTTGTCTTTAAACAAACAAAACACTATAGCATATAAATTTCATAGAATTTTTTAGTGTTTAAGTCAAATCACAATTTATCATGATTATTGGTCTTTTTTTTATGATTTATTGCAGCCAGTAGGACTAAACCTTTCTCCAAACCTCTCCCGATCATCACCTCTGTGGATTCCTTATAAAAAGACATAAAAGTGACATTTGTTGAGATCTTACCAGTATCAGACGCTGCATTGAGTACTCTGCATGTCTTACCTCAATGACCATAACTTCTTATCATCCCCCTGCCATTCTCTGACACATCACCTGAAGTACTCGTCAAGATTCTACATGCATTTTTCATCTCCCTCTATACATATAGACATTTTGTATGAGATATCTACTAAATCTTTTTAATTAATATCACTATTTACTTTATTTATTTTTGTTGCTTAAGTTTAATTTTATAAATGTTATTCACTTTCCCAGAATATATCTGCTATGATTTGAATGTTTGTATCTTCCCCATAATTCATATTGAAATCCTAAGTACAAAGATGAAGGTAGGTGATTAGGTCATGAGGGTGGAGCCCTTATGGACAGGATTAGTGCTGTCATAGAAGAGACTGCTCAAAGCTCCCTTGCTCCTTTTGCTATGTGAGGATACAATGAAAAGTCTGCAACCTGGAGAGGGCCATTACCCAGTCATGCAGGTACCCTTAGACCTCCAATTTCTAGAATGTGGGAAGTTCTCATTGATTATAAACTACAGAGTCTATGGTATTTCATTATAGCAGCCCAAATGGACTAAGTTGATATACTTGTTTTGTTTAATTTTTTGTTTAATTTTTTTTCAACGTTTATTTATTTTTAGGACAGAGAGAGACAGAGCATGAACGGGGGGGGGGGGGCAGAGAGAGAGGGAGACACAGCATCGGAAACAGGCTCCAGGCTCCGAGCCATCAGCCCAGAGCCTGACGCGGGGCTTGAACTCCCGGACCGCGAGATCGTGACCTGGCTGAAGTCGGACGCTTAACCGACTGCGCCACCCAGGCGCCCCTGTTTAATTTTTTTAAAAATAGTGTAATATCTACAAGATGACTACAATGAACGGAACTAGAATGTCTTTGTTTTTAATAAATAATAGATACACACAGCACAATTTCCTAAACATAGCACTTTTTTTTCTATTTTAGAAATACTTTTTTTTTAATGTCTATGAAAGTCAGTCACAAATAAGTAGTTTTGTTTTGCTTTATTTTGTTCTGTTTGTAAGTTATGATAGGTCTAAGCCTAGACTCACTTACTGATCTGAGCAATGGACTTAATTGCAAGGTCTACAAGCAGGTTATCATTTTACAGAGAGACTAGAAAATTGGTCAGAGAAAGTAGTCATGTTCTTATAATCATTTAAAATTGTTCACCAATTTTTGAATACTCATTGTGACTGTGGAAAGCATCTTGAATACCCTACTTCTGAAGCAAATTATCAAATGTGGTTGCTAGAAAATAATTATCCTTAAGTTATGAGTTGAAAATCAAAATTTCGGCTCATGAACACATGAAAAAAAAAAGGATGCTATGAGGTGACATATTAATTCTTAAGTTGAAAGGTAGCCAAGAATAAAATCTGATATAAGGGAGACAGGTGGGGGGGGATCGCCTAGATGGGTGATGGCTATTAAAGAAGGTACTTGTGATGAGCATTGGATATTTTATGTAAGTGACAAATCACTGAATTATACACCTGAAACCAATATTGCAGTGTATGTTAACTAGAATTTAAATTTAAAAAATTTTAAATCTAATATGATATACTTTTCTTGGGGCATCTGGGTGGTTCAGTCCGTTAAGCATCCAGGTCATGATTTCCTAGTTCATGATTTTGAGCCCTACATCAGGCTCTGTGCTGACAGCTCAGAGCCTGGAGCCTGCTTCAGATTCTGTGTCTTCCTCCCTCTTTGCCCCTCCCCTGCTTGTGTTCTGTGTCTCTCTCTCAAAAATAAACATTAAAAAAATAAAATAAATGTTCCTTTTTTCAAATTTAATTTTTATAATGTTAAATGCACAGTCTTTTGACCTTCAAATAGTTTTACATTATGGCTAGTCTAGTTATTTCTAAAGTTTTCAGGGTTGATTTCAAATGTATCAATTAAGTTAATGAGGATTTACAATATTAACAAATGACAGAAAATGGAACTGTGGAAATCATTTGTGTTTTCCCTCAAATTATTATTGAATTGAAAATACCAAAAAAATTACTTTAGTGAATTAATTGAAAAATAGTACCTTAAATTAGTATGCTAAGTTACTCCTCTGACCTGAGCACATTATATTTGAAATATTTTGGATATGAGATTTCAAATGTTCCAGGAACCCTAAAGAATTGTGGAGAATAGGAATGGTGAATAAAGAGTGAAGATATACTCATGTGGCTTGGATTTTCCAAAAAGATTTTTAATATTTAAAAATAAGATTAAGCTTTTGTTTTAGAAACACACAATGGATATACTTTTTACTATTCCTTTGCTAAGTACAATTAAAAACTCTGGACATTACATATAAAACGAACATAAGAAGGCAGAAATTTAAGTGAAAAAAAGCAGACCTCCTAAGAATATCAGGAACTGAGGAATAACATGGTGATAAGTTCTGTGTGTGTATGTGTGTGTGTGTGTGTGTGTGTGTGTGTCTGTTTCTTCATATATCCCAGACTTGGAGCTGAAGAAACGATCAACCTGAAAATACCTACAAGCATAGACAAAATAAGCACCAACAAAAGGACTCTCTCTCTAGCAAAAGGACCAGGAAAGGGAAATATTAGCAAGACAGATAACTTGTAGAAAATAATTGCTTTAAATATGGTAAATACCACAGAAAAAATGTGACCCCCTACCCAACCACATCCGCAAAGGCTAAGTGGGAAGCCTAGACACCCACTTTTATGAGACTGTGATAAAATGCCTGACCACCTCACTGGGGTAGTGTTAGATGAGACCAAGTAGGAAGCCAGGACTTTCATCTCCACCAGCTGGCAACAAGGACCCATCTGTGGTATCTCTGGAGACCACAAAGGAAGCCTGATTTCCAGAGTATGGACTTTCATCATTTCCTACTGTATTCCCAGTGGTGAGAATAACTGCATTATAGTGTCTTGGGAGACTATATGTGGAATCAGAACTCCAATCTCTACCTAGCAGTAATCAGGAGCCCCATACCTAGGAATCATGTCGGCCAAGTGAAGAACCTAAAATCCTGTGTTTGTCTCACAGTGATGATGTGGCATTCCACTTCTATTGGAATGATATCAATAAAAGTCAGTTAGAACAGAAGGTTTAATTAAGATCCAGAGTCCCATAACATAATACACAAATGTCTCTGTTTCAATAAAAAATCACTGTTGTAGCAGGAGGTCTCAAAATCAATTCAAAGTGTCAAACAATAGATGACAGAGATGTTAGAATTATCTGACAAATATTGTAAAAGTGTTATAGTAAAAATGTTTCAACAAACAATTATGAGCACATTAGAAACAACAAAAATTTGGTAATAAATCAAAAAGTCTCAGAAAGGAAATAGAAAATATAAGAATCAGATGGAAATTTTGGAACTGAAAATTATGAATGAAATAAAAGGTTTGTTGAACAGATTCAACAGCAGAATACAGGCAATAGAGGAAGAATAAGTAAACTGGTAGATTAAAAAAATTGAAATTACATAGTTTAAATGACAAAGAAGAAATAGGCCAGAAACAAAATAAACAAGACCTATGAGGCTATAACAAATGATACAATATTTGCTTCACTGAAATCACAGAAGCAGGGAGAAATAGAAGGTTGAGTTGAAAAAGTACTCAAAGAAATGATGAGGGAATTTCCCAAATTTAGCAAGAGACAAAACCACATATTACCCTCCCAGGTAATACGTGGTGGGTAATATGTAATATTGTAAGGGTAATTCAAGAAGTGATTAAATCTCAAATCCATAATCCATATCAAGACATCACATAAGTGACTATCTGGAAATTAAAAACAAATAATAGTACAAAAAGAAACCAGAGAAAAATGACACGTATAAAGGAGAAAAACAATTTGAATGTCAGCAACTTTTCTTGTAAGAATCAGTGGGGACCAGAAAGAAGGGTATGATATTATCCAAGTACATAATGAAAAGAAATGCCAATTCAGAACCTATAGCTTGTAAAAATATCCTTCTGGAATGAAGGGGAAAAACAGATATTTTCAGAAAGAGAAAATAAAGAGAATTTTTCACCAGTTGAATTACCCCAAAACAGTGACTAAAGGAAATTCTCCCAAAGAGAAAATAAATAATAAAGGAAAGAATTTTAGAACATCTGAAGGAAGGAAGAAATAATGTGATAGGGAAACCATATTTAGGCAAGCCTTTTGAAGTTTATAAATTATATTTTATATTTTTATATTTTATACTCTAGCACTGCCAAAAATGGTTCTAAGTGTATGTAGGGGAGATATTTGACAATTGTATTTAAACTGGAGAAGATAAATGTATGCAAAAAGCATTTTTATACTGGGCTTAAAAAAATAGTAACAGGACACTGTGATAAATACTGCATATATAACACAATATCTAGAGCAACCGACAACAAAGCTATACAAAAAAATGCACTAAATTGCTATAGATAAATGAAGATAAAATTCCAAAATATGTTCAAGTAATCAACATAAAAGTAGGGAAAAGATAACAGAGAATTAACAAAAAACAGAACAAAAAATAAATTAGAATATTTTAGTCTTAATATACCAATGATTATAATAGATACAAATGGTATAAATATACTACTCAAAATGCAGCATATATTAAAAATATGACCCAACTCTATACTGTCTATAAAAAAAAAAAACAAAAAAAACCACACCTCACTCCTGGGGTGCCTGGGTGGTCCAGTCAGTTAAGCATCTTGGTTTCAGCTCATGTCATGATCTCACAGCTTGTGAGTTCGAGCCCCGCATCAGGCCCTGTGCTGACAGTAGGAGAATGCTTGGAATTATCTCTCTCCCCACACACTCTCTGTTCCTCCTCTGCTTGTATTCTCTCTCTCTCAAAGTAAATAAACAAATTTCAAGAAACTCAACCTACTTCGAATATAACAATATAGGCAGTTTGAAAGTAAAAAGATGGAAAAAGGTATCAAGTAAACATTAATCAAGTGAAAGTAGATCTATATTAATATAATATGAAGCAGAATTCAGAGTAAAGAATATTACCAGAGGGGTATATTACATATGAAAAAAAATGGTTTATCAGGAAAACCTAAATAGATATTTTCAAAGAAGACATACAAATGTCCCACAGGTTACATAAAAAGGTGCTGAAAATGACTAATCATCAGGGTACAAATGCAAAGCCAAGCCACAAGGAGATATCATCTCGCACTTGTTAGGATGACTATTATTAAAAACACAAGAAATAATGAATGTTGGTGAGGGTGTGCTGGTAAGGAAATCATTATAACCTGTTGGTGGGAATGTAAATTGGTATAGCCATTATCAGAACAATGTGCGGTTTCAAGAGATTAAAAGTGGATCTACCATGTGATCCAGAAATCCCACAACTGGGTAAATATCTAAAGAAAATAAAATCACTATCTCAAAGGGATACCTGCACTAACATGTTCACTGCATTTTTTATAATAGCTTAGATATGGAAAAAACCTGATTTCCATCAACATTAAATGAATAAAGAAAATGTGACATAAATATATAAATAATACTCCGTGTGTGTATATATATGTATATAAATATATATGTATGTATTTATATGTATATATATGTATGTGTGTGTGTGTGTGTGTGTGTGTGTGTGTGTATATATATATATAAATGAAAATCCTGACATTGTGATAATATGAGTGAACTTGAAGGATATCATATCAAATAAAATTAGCCTGACAGAAAAAGACAAGTACTGTATGATCTCATCTATTTACAGAATTTAAAAAAATGGAACTCATAAAAGCAGGCAGTAGAGTGGTGGTTACCAGGGTGGGGGAAATGGGGAGATGGATACAAACTTGCATTTCTAAAATGAGTAAGTTCTAAGGATCTAAAGTACTGCAGGATGACTATAGTTAGTAATAGTGTATTATGTACTTGAAATATATTTTAAAAAATAGTTCTTAAATTTTCTAGCCAATTCAGGGGATGGGGGCAATAATTATGTGAGTAGACCAATGTGTTAATTAGCTTGTGATAATCATTTCACAAGGTATATATATATATATATATATATATATATATATATATCACATGTACATTTCATATGTATGCAATTTTTGTCAATTAAACCTCATTAAGGATAGAGGAAAAAAGAAAACAACAATTCTAATATGAATGCACTAAAATATAGGGCTGCAAAATATGTAAAACAAAAAATTAATAGAACTAAGAGGAAAACTAGACAAATTCGCAATTAGAGTTGAGAGAATCTGGTACTCCTCTTACTCACCACCCCCCCCCCAAAAAAAAACAATTGATAGAACAACTTGACAGAAAATGTATCAATATAGAAGAGCTCAATAATACCATCAAGCAAAAAGATCTAATCAAGATCTAATCAACATTCACAGGAAAATCCACAGCAAGCCTTGGAAAATAAACAGCAAAATTCTAAATAATCTATGAGTGAAAAATAGTCTGTGAAATACATATTTAAACACACACACACACATATTTGAATGGAAATAAAAAATACACCAAATTTGTGGGACACAACTAAAGCAGAGCTGAGAGACTGGTTGTTAGTACTAAATGTGGATATTAGAAAACACACAAAGTGTCAAATTAATAATCCAAACTTTCACCATAAGAATATAAAAAAGAAAGAAGCACTAAATGCAAAGCAAATAGACAAAGGAAATAATAAAGATAAAAGCAGAAATCAATGACATTGTAAACAGGAAAACAATAGAGAATATCAAGTAAACAAAGAATTAATTATTGGCAAAGTAAATGCAATGGACAAACTTCTAGCTAGGCTGACAAAGTAAAAGAGAGAATGCACAGTTACCAATTATGAAGAACGACACAGAGCTTACCACTTCCTTCAACACACTAAAAGAATAATTTGGGAATATCAAAACAACTGAATACATAAATTAATAACTCTGATGAAGTAGACAAATTACTAGGAAAATAAAACACCTACCACACCTCACCTAATATGAAATAGATCATTTGAATAGCTCTATAACTAATAAGAAAATCCAATTCATGATTTTAAAATACCCAAAAGAGAAATACTCAGAACCGTATGATTTTACTGGAATTCCACCAAATGTTTAAAGAATTAATACCAGTTTTATACCATCTCTTCCAGAAAATAGAAGAGAAGAGATAACTTCTCAGTTCATTTTCTAAAGCTGTTATTACACCAAAACCAGATAAAATCAAGTAAAACGAAAGAAAGAAAGAAAGAAAGAAAGAAAGAAAGAAAGAAAACAAAACCACTGATCAATATCCCTAAGGAACATAAGCAAAAACCCTTAACAAAATATTAGCAGATAGAATTCAATAATATATAAAAATAATTATACAATAGGAGAAAATGCAGTTTATTCCAGAAATTCAAGAAGAATGGCTATACATTCAAAAATCAATCAGTATAAGCCACATCCACCATATTAATAGGCTAAAGAAAAAAAAAACACAATCACATTATCTAATCACTTGATGTAGAAAAATAATTTGACAAAATTCATTGTCCATTTATGATAAAGTATCTCAGAAAAACAGTAATAGAGGAAACTTTGAAAATATACAACATTACACCTAATTATTAAACACAGAATGCTTTCCCTCTAAGATAAAAAATGAAGCAAAATTGTTCTCCCACGCTTCTTATTTAATATAGTTCTAAAGAAAGAGAAAATAAAAAAAAATACAGGTCAGAAAAAAAAACCTGTCTCTATTTGCAGATAGCAACATGACTGTGTAGAAAATCCCAGGGAACATATGAAAACAATAGCAACAAAACATTCTCTAAGAACTAATAAATAATTTTAGTAAGTCTGAATGATGCAACAACATAGATGGATCTAGACAGTATAATGCTAAGAGGAATAAGCCAGTCAGAGAAGGACAAATACCATATTATTTTCTCATATGTGGAATTTAAGAAACAAAACCAACAACAATAACAATAAAAAAAAAAGGGGGAGGAGTGGGGGAAGGAAAACATAAAGAGAGTCTTAACTGTAGAGAACAAACGGACGGTTACCAGAGGGGAGGTGGGTGGTGGGATGGGTGAAATAGGTGAAGGGGATTAAGAGTAAACTTATCTTGATGAGCACTGAGTATTATATGGAATTATTGACTCACACATTGTACACATGAAACTAATATAACAACTGTATATTAACTACACTGGAATTAAAAAAAGAATGATATAAAATAAATATGCAAAAGACAACTGTATTCTTGTATATTAATAATAAACATGTGGATGCCAAAATTAAAAATTCAGTGCTGTTCACAATCTCTCTAAAAAATGAAACAATTAAATACAAATTTAATAAAGCATGTACAAGACTAATATTTTGAAAAATATGTAACACTGATGAAAGAATTCAAATAACATCTAAATACATGGAGAGATATACTGTATTCATCAATTGGAAGATTATTTTGAAATAGTAAAGATACAGTTCTTCATAAATTGAAATACAGGATTAATGCAATAACTATCAAAATCTCAGCAGGATTGAGATTAGAGATAGAATTATTCTGAAATGTATATGGAAAGTCAAAGGAACTTGAATAGCTAAAAAAATTTTGGAAAACAAAAACCTATAAAGTAGGAAGAAAGAATGTTCCCAATTTCAAGGCTTATTATAAAGCTACAGTAATTAATACTGTGTGGTATTGATGAAGGAATGGATGCATAGATCAGTAGAACAATAAAGAAATCAGAAACAGACTTATGCACATATGCCCCATTGATTTTTTGCAAAGATGTAAAATCAGTTCAGTTGAGTAAAGGTGGCCTTTTCAACAAATGATTCTGAAACAATTAGCCATCCATAAGCAAACAAACAAACAAAACAAATCTTTGATAGACGTGTCAGAGTTTTAAACCAAATATCTTATATCTCATCTTTAAGATCTATAATTAGTCAATTAGAAAATTAGACACTAAAAGCATGATCTGACAAAGAAAAAATTAATAAATTGAGATTCATAAAAATGAAAAACTTTTGCTCTGTTAAAGACTGTTAAGAATATAAAAAAAAAGACAAGACAAAGTACAGAGTGGGTGAAAATATTTACAAGCCATATATCCAAAAAATGACTAGTTTATATCATATATAAAGGACTCTCAGAACTGAAGAATAAAACAAAATCAATTAGAAAATGGGAAATTACATAAACAGACATTTAAGTGAAAAGAGGATACAGATGGCAAATAAGCACTTGAAAATATGTTAAATATCACTATCCGTCAGCAAAATGCAAATTCAAACCATAATAAAGATGTCGGTATACACCTATAAGAATGGATGGCTAAAATAAAAAATAGTGACAAAACAAAACACTCACAAGGATGTGGATGAACAGGATCACTTATATATTAGTGATTGGAATTTAAAATGCTATAGTCCGTCTGGAAAACCATTCAACATTTTTTTAAAAATAAAATTACACATGCATTTACCATACAAACCTACAAAAATACTCCTGTGCATATACCCCAGAGAAATGAAGACTTATGTTCACATAAAAACACATTTGTGAATGTTTATAGCAACTTTATGCATAATAGCCACAAACTGGAAATGATCCAGATGTCCTTCAATGGATGAATGGTTAAACAAACTAGTGTATCCATACTATGGACTAATATGCAGCAAAAAAATGGAGGGAATGATTGATATTCACAACTTGTACTGATCTCAAGAGAATTATATTAGTGATAAAAGTCAATCCCAAAAGGTTACATATTTTACAGCTTCATTTATATAATGTAGAAATGACAAAATTATAGGAATGGAGATCACATTAGTGCTTGCCAGGGCTTACTGAAGAGATGGGAACAGGAGGTAAGAGGGCATGGTTGTAAAAAGGCAATATGAGGAATTCTTGTGGTGATGAAAATGTTATGTATCATCACTGTGTAAATATTCATATCTCCATATTTTATCACAAAATAAGAAGTGTAATTTAAAAAAAAAAAAAAAGGATGTCGGAGTGCCTGGGTGGCTCAGTCGGTTGAGCAACCAACTTCAGCTCAGGTCATGGTCTCACGGTTTGTGGGTTCAAGCCCCACATCAGGCACTGTGCTGACAGCTTGCTCAGAGCCTGCAGCCTGCTTCAGATTCTGTGTCTCCTTCTGTCTCTCTGCCCCTCCCATGCTCATGTTCTGTCTCTCTCTGTCTCTCAAAAATAATAAATGTTAAAAAAATTAAAAATAAATAAAAATAAATAAAAATTTAAAAAGGGACATCAGGGAGCCTTGGTGGCTCAGTCGATTAAGTGTCCGACTTTGGCTCAGGTCATGATCTCGCAGTTCAAGAGTTTGAGCCCTACATCGGGCTCTGTGCTGACAGCTCAGAGCCTGGAGCCTGCTTTGGATTCTGTGTCTCCTTCTCTCTGCCCCTCTCCCACTCACACTCTCTCTCTCTCTCTCTCTCTCTCTCTCTCTCTCTCTCTCTCTCTCTAATATAAATAAACATTAAATGTTTTAAAGTAAATAAAGGGATATCAGTTAATATGCTTCTAAACTTGATTTTTATCCTATGGAAGATTGTAGATTTACTTATTAAAAAGTCTGGCTATGAAAATTTAGAAGGAAAATAGGATATATATAATTGAGAGGGAGATAATGAATCAATGAAATAAAATATAAGGAGAACTATAGATGAAAAATAGGTTAGTCCCTATGTTAACTTAAAATTATATTAATATTTCTGAAATATTTATGTGTAAATCCTATTCCTATGTGACTTTTTGTTCAACACTTTATTTTGGGATATATTTCTTATTCATGTTTACTTAATATAATATATATTTATACCCCATCAGTGAATATTTAATTTTTAACTTATACGTTGCATTCTTCTTATAAACATTTTTATACATACCTCCTCGTCTGTCTGTTAATTTTCTTTGATATAATTTGTTTTTGAAACATTTCTATATTTCAAGTCTACATTCCCAACTAGCATTCTTGCCAACACATTTATATATTGAGAAATCTCTGATTCATATTAAATACTGTGTTTTTCCAACAACATTAATCTGAATGCTTTATACTTCTCAGATAAATAAATTCTTCTTAGTGATATTCTGTTTACTATTACTATTACTGTTCTGTTGACTGGTTTCTTCTTTTCCTTTTCATGAGTCATGACCAAATCCTATTGTTGATGAGTTAAATGGTCTGACATTTTAATTTGTCAGTCACTCAGGCTATTATGTCTTTAATATTAATTCAATGAGCTATTAAATACATATTTTAAATTTTATTATGTAAATATTTGCATATGAAACTACAAATTCAAATATACTTGAGTATTTTTTAAATTTTTATTTAAATTCCAGTTAATATACGGTGTAATACTAGTTTCAGGTGTACAATACAGTGATTCAACAATTCCATACAACACTCAGTGCTCATAACAGTAAGTGCACTTCTTAATCCCCATTACTTATTTCACGCATCCTCCCTCCCACCTCTTGAGTATTTGAAATATAAGGTAAAATTTACTTTCCTTACCTTATTTCTCAGCTCCACAAGGAACTTATGAAGAAGAAATAGAAAGTGAAAGAACTGGTCTTACTCAATGCCAGCATTTCTTTTAAAGTTGCAGTAGTTAAGAGGGTATGACACTTACATAAAGACAGACCAGTCAACAAACAAAATAAAATAGAATGGAGGATCTCAAATGTTATTATCTCAATCTGTTTATAATCTTAGAAAATTCACTGAGGAGGTCAAAGAGCTTTTGTTTATTTCTATATGTACAATATTTGAAATTAAAACAAAAAATTAAAAATTTAGTCAAAGACTACAATATTAAATCTATATTTAAGTTTATTTATTTTGAGAGAGAGACAGAGAGTGAATAGGTAAGGGGCAGAGACAGTGAGAGAGAGAGAGAGAGAGAGAGAGAGAGAGAGAGAGAGAGAGAGATTGGAGAGAAGGAATCCCAATCAGGCTCTGGCTGTTAGTGCAGAGCCTGACATGGGGCTCGAGATCATGACCTGAGTGGAAACCAAGAGTCAGATGCTTAATGAACTGAGCCACCCAGGTGCCCCAATACATTAGAGAACATTCTTATGAAAAACTGCATTCCAAAAACTAAAAGTATTTGAAAATTACAAAGCTATTAAATGATATTTCATTGTATTTATAAATCTGGTGTGAACAGAAGGTGGCTTACTCCTCATATCTGTATTTGCATTCAGTAAGTTGCTATGAATTGTGTTGGGTACATATGAAGAAAATATGGACCCACAAAGATATGCAGCTAGAAAAAGAAAGAATATTTTAAGTTTTTTTCAATTAATTGTGAAAAAAATCTCCTTTGTCACCACAGCAAACTATGGCCAGTGTTAGTTTCTCAATGGTAAATTAAGTATGGAATCTTAAACTCCTATTAACATCTATCATAGTAGTGGGTGAATTCAGCTTGTGAAAATTGTTACCCCTGAAGTAAATTACATATAATTACCTCCTGCTAATGTTGTTTCATATCTACTCTAAAGATCATCTTAAGAGTTCTAATTTCCATAGTACATGTGAGGACTAAGAAGACAAATAGTATTCAGAAGGATGTTTTTCAGAGACTATGAAGTTCAGCTAAGGTACCAGCATGGCCCTGCCTATCAGAGGACTAATGCTGAGTTAAGTAGAAGGATAGAGATGATGAAAGAAGAACCCACAAATGCCAAGTAAGGAGGGTTTGACAGTAGAGAAAGTGCAGTATGTATAATGCTCTTTTATGGATGATAAAATTGAAGCTTGAAAAGAACACATAATTTGTCCAAAGTAACAGAAATTATAATTGATGAAGCTAGCATTCAAATGTATTTACACATCTAAAATTTCCTCATGATCACTCTCATTTTCTGCCTCCTGTAATCAACTTGTTTCTAAACATTGCTTTTTTGTTTAGGTTGATAAAGAATATATTTTTTAAAAAGTGTGTTTCTCTAAATTTCACAAAACCAAGAGAAGTCTGTCTAAATCATTTTTTACTGGAGCTACGAAATATACCTACAAACAGGAGAGGACTTTTGACTCAGAAAGAAAATGTGGGAAAATAAAAAGACTGGAAGTAGAAATTTATAATACTACAGTAGCCTATTCTGTCTGGCTTGCAACTATTTGCTAGTTGTGAAACATAGCTCGATTTCTCTCACAACAATAGGAATGTAATTTTCTGGTATTTATGTAACAGGTGTATTCTGTAAAATACAATGATGTGTGTTAATAAATTTCCCATTTTGTTGCATGGAGAATACTAAATTTAGGATGTTAGTTAAGGGAAAACATTGGCTGGGCCACCTAATATGCCTCAAGTTGATTTTATTCCATGACTTAATAGGATGCAATTATTTTAAATAAATATAACAGGTCCTAGGGAATTGTTATTTTCCGCCTCCATTGAGTATAGTTTTATCTGCCTACTTCTTCAACCATTTAGAAGGAAAATTCCATCAACGCTTACAAACTTTTTACATGTTTCCATATAATACAATTGTAAATTTAAATATATTGATCTAATTTATCACAATATCTCTATACACACACTGAGCTGGTTACGTGGTATATGTGAGTCTGTGGCATCTCTCCCTAGCACAGGAAACTAAAATCATCAAGACAAGCAATCACGAAGAGAAGTGGACACAAAACAAAGCAAGCAATTAGAACTTTGGACTTGTTTAGATGAGCTGTAAACCAAGAGGATAGATAGGAACCTTGTGGGTGTCTCTGTGCATCCAGGCCTCCAATTTTGATAATGAGGGTGTCATGCAGAAGTTTGTGATACTTGTCAAGGAAATAAAGGTATATCTGGCCCAGGAGTAGAAGACTCTGAAGGTGGATTTGGCAGGGTCTGAGGAAGCCATGGGACAAGATGCAATCCCATACCATAAGGGGAAGCAACACATAAGTTATTACGTGTGTGGGCAGTAACAACACCCCATGCCTTGTGCTGGCCTTCTGAGTTCTTCCTATGTATTTATATAGTATATCTATCTACCTATATACCTGCCTATCATCTATCTATACCTGTTTAATTTTCATTCTGCCTTTCAAAATGTCTATGTAAGTCAAAAGATGTATATGTGAATAAGATGTTGTTCATGTTAACATGAAATTCCTCAGAGAAAGGAATTTTGGGGAAAGTAGTCCTTACATAGCTAAACTGACAAAATACAAAGGTTTCACATCATCTGTATTTTGTTTTGTTTCCTGATACCATGGTAGCTTTTCATTAGAGGTGGGAAATATAATACAATGACATGTCAGTTCTGTATGGTACCTGTGGCTTCTAAACTTAGCTTGGTCCCCATCACCTATATATCACTGGTCTCATTTCTTCTTCTAGAGACCCACAGAAGCTATTCTGTCTTTAGAGCTCATCAAATTCTACCTACATTTTCCCTCAACCCAATCGACCACAAAACAAATGACCTTCACTGTTACTTCCTAGAGGACACATGGCAATCAGAAATAACACTCAATTTCCTCCTCAGCACCTACAAAATCATCACTTTCTGTACATGTCACTATATCACACTGTTTACGAAAATACCCTTCTCCAGTTCAAAGTTAATTCCTTAATTTTTTCTCTACACAAATTTCATTCTTCTGCTCTTTGGAGTCTGCAATATGCAGGTAAACACTATTAATTCTGAATTATATCAACTATAATAGTTGCCTGAATATACCTTGCATTAAAGAAAGATACTTCATTTTTCATTCACTGCCTATAAACTGCTTTTATGAGAACAGAATCCTTTGTTGGGATTCAAGAATGCCACCTTCTGGCTAAAATACCTCTAAAGACTATCTGGTGCTGACCAAGTTTAGTATAAACTACACCAATTAGCATTTAGGGCTCTCTTCAATATTGCTATAGCCTTGATTCTGGTTTTTTGTTCAAGTGTGTATTTCACTTTTGCTAGTCAAATTTAACTTACTGTTCACCAAATATAGACCATGAGGTTTTTTTTCCCCATAAGTCTGGCTATTTCTATTGCTCCAGTGTTCATTCTTATAGCCAACATTTATTGAATTTAAACAGTTATCACATAATGTTGGGCATGCAAAATGAACAAGACAGAATCTTGCCATGAAGGAGACAGTTCTTGCCATGAACTATCCAATGGCAAGATATTCCTGTATGCAGTTATCATTTATAGTGATAATTGCCATCATATGGGAACACATGATGGAATGAAAACAGAGAAAAGAAAGACCCAATTCTCCCGAAGGGAAAGGAATGGCTGAGGAAAGCTTTTGTATTAGTTACCACTTGACAGAGTATTGAGTGATCATTCTGGTTCAGCAAGTAAGCAGAGTGGTAACAGACTGTGTTTTCATCTATGGTATATCTGTTTACTTGATAATTTATATATCAAGTACTATCTATTTCAGATGCTTTTCCTATGTCATCACTCTAAAAAACATCCTCCCTATGTAGATCCCTGGTGTAGAATTTTGTATAATCTTCTGACATATGTTAGCACTTGCCTATTCTCCTACCTATGGGTTGGAAACACAGCAAAGCTCTTGATCTATTACTGCCTGAAAAAAAAAAAATACTTAGCAACTTAGTTCCTTTGTGAGTTTCCTACATACTTTTTCACTATCACTTTCTGTTTAAAAAGAAATCATGCAATGTGTGAAATGCAATCTATATATTACCCATCCCAAAGGTGATTTGAATTGATACACTGCTTTTCCAGAAGTCACTGTTTAGCTTGAGAAAGACAACTCTGTATGAATAAGAAACTATGTAAAGTATTTTTGGAAATGGAACAGGGATTCCTCCTGTAGTCTTGGAACACCTGATATTAGGAACAGCCTTGTGTACTTTCATTATCCTTCAGGTGCTTTAATGTAGTGTTTCTACTGCACTGCTTCACTGTAAATTTCAGTAACAGAGTCATGAAAAACTGCTATATGTGTTCTATTTACTTATCTGTTTAGTTATTTAGTTATTTGGATTTATAAGAAGTTACTGAAGGGAAGATTCAGGAATTCTCATTTATGTGCCCCCACTCCCCAGGTATGGAAAGGCTCTTGAGGGGATTTACAGTACTTTATGGTTTAAAATTCTAGTTAGTCCAGGGCGCTTGGGTGGCTTAGTTGATTGAGCATCCAACTTCAGCTCAGTTCATAATCTCACCATCCGTGAGTTTGAGCCCCACATTGGGCTCTGTGCTGACAGCTCAGAGCCTGGAGCCTGCTTCATATTCTGTCTTCCTCTCTCTCTGCCCCTCCCCCACTTACACACTGTCTGTCTCTCAAAAATGAATAAACATTAAAAAAAATTCTAGTTGATCAAGATTGTTATCTCTTTCTACTGCAATGTCCTATTTAATTCTTCCTTAGAAGTGAAATAGATCAAGACTTTTTGTGATACGGCAAAGGAATAATTTATGTTGGTGTACATTATTTTGGTTTTAGTGTGATATCCTTAGGTACTTCATACTCACTTTTTTTAATGTTTATTTTGGAGAGAGAGAGAGACAGAGAGCAAGCAGGGGAGGGCAGAGAGAGAGGAAGACGCGGAATCTGAATCAGGCTCCAGGTTCTGAGCTGTCAGCACAGAGCCCAACTTGGGCTTTGAACTCAGAACCATGAGATCATGACTTGAGCTGAATTCAGACACTTAACTGACTGAGCCACCCAGGCGCCCCAGTTCATACTCACTTTTGAGGGCAATTATTGCAGGTGTCCAGGTAGACAGATGGCTTTGAGGATGCCCTCACCACTCATTGAGCCAACTAATCCAGCATCATAACACAAAGGTAGAAAACAAGAGATGGAACAGTGATATCAACATGTCCTAATTCTCATTGCTACTATTTGTGAACTGGAGAAGAAATAAGATAAGATAAAGATAGGGAGTCTGTAACTATCCTGTGGAAACTTTTCTAATCTTAAGACATATAAAATTGTAATCAGAGTGGACAATTATGTTCTCAGCAATACCTACTCAAATAGAAAGTACTCTCCTGTCAGAAAAATACTCAGCAATGTAACATAAACAAACATAGACACACTACATAGTTTTCTTTTTTATGTGAATCTCCTGAAATAAAATGGATAGATTTCCTATGACAGCAAGGCACATATAGAGCAATACTGCATACAGCAAATATATTGGTATATAAAGTTATCTATTTTATGCAATCCAAGGTATCGGGATTATTTTACAGTAATAAATAGGGGCACCTGGGCGGCTCAGTTCTTTAGGTATCTGACTTCTGCTGAGGTCATCATCTCATAGTTCGTGAGTTCCAGCCACATGTAGGACTCTGTGCTGACAGTTCAGACCCTGGAGCCTGCTTCAGACTCTGCGTCTCCCTCTCTCTCTCTCTGCCCCTCCCTTGCTCGCATTCTGTCTCTCTTCTCTCTTCTCAAATAAACATTTTTAAAAAAGAAAACTTTAAGAATAGTGGTTAAAGAAGAAACAATCATGCATATGGTCTCTGACGTGTGAAAGTGACCCAAAGAAACAAGTGCTCCACTAATAAAACTTCTACACATATCCATCAGGAATTCAACATATTATGAGTATTTTAATTACCCTTTATGGCCTAATGCAACATAGTGTTAATTTTTAAATTCATTACACATATTTTGTGTAATTAATTTAAGATTATTTTTTTATTATTTTACAGAATAATTGGGATTCAGAATTATTTTCAGATTCAGTTGTGATGGAAAGGAAGAATCCTAGTGGATGTAAAAAATCTAAATATAAAGAAAATACTTGTGATATTTTTCACTTTTTAAATATTCTTATAATTTTTTGTGAATTATCATCACAGTGTAAAAGTAAGCATTCACATGTGTACTAATTTCATATTTATAAGGTTGAATCATTTTACTCTGAAAGAGCTCCCACAAATTATATAAGCAGTAGCTCCACAAAACCTGGATTCAACTATGCCAACTATATATGTTTGTCTTGTATTAATAATAAAATTAATTTTTAAAATTTGACTGACACATTTTTTTAGGATAGTGGATAAGAAACCATAGGAATCCTACTGACTTAAGAAAAATGGTGGGGTTTTTTGCATATTAAATAAGTGTTAATTAAACTTGTTTGACATATCTCATTGTAATTTTCCTAAAATACTCATTAAAACACAAGAGAAAATCAATCATAAAATATAAAATAAAAATAAAACAGAGAAATATACAATTACTTTCTGTTTAATTCATCTGAATTACTTATGAATCTTTAACTTGACCTTAATTTGGGAAAATTATGTTACAGTATTGGTTATTTATTAAAGGTCTTAAGGAAAATTCTAAATTTAAAAGTTAAAAATATGTTGTGTAACTTACGCAGGTAAGGTACAAGTAAGTGAAAGTGATTGAATTCTGAAATGTTGAATAATTGATAAATTTATCTTGACACACTGTATTTTTATTTTATAATCAAGTATAAATTATCAATGTCAAACTTGAAATAAAATATTTTTATAGATTCTTCATTTATTGTGTAAAGTATTTTCTAATTATTTATTTTTATCTTCTGTAAAATCTGGAAAAGCTCTATTTGACAGTAAAAGTAGTTTGAACTGTAAATAATGCTGCCTAATATTTTTCAGAACTAAAAAGACTTACAAGAGCCCACAACTCAAAACTAAATCTGCAACTTTTTAAAAATTGCTTATTTTCATTGCTCCATATATATTTCATTATGCTGACCTACTTATGACACCAACTTGAAGGAAGAGCTGTAAAAATCACCTACCTAGCTAAAGAGGAGCATTGCATTTAAAAGTACTATTAAGTTAAAGAAGTTATATTGGAAGAATTGTAAGGAATAATTGAAATATGAAAATAGGTCAAGGATAGGATATTAAAAAATGATAACTTAATTTCTTTTTCTTTTACTTTTTTTTTTTTTTAAATGTGCTTTCACTGACAGGTTTTAAAACATGACTGACTGACCAGACCAACTTAAAGGCTCTTCCAAGAACTGAATACATTGAAGGAGCATTCTTTTAAGATATGCTAATATCTAAAGAAAATAATCCAGACTGCCACCAATTTTATACTCAGCAGTATTGCACCTATGAGTTCTCATTTTCATCCCGTTTATTTAATTATAATTAATTTTCCACTTCTTTGTGTCCATTATGCTCCTAATCCTGAACCTTTATATACCTCTAAATTTTATTGGCTAAAATCTCTAAATTTTCAAGTTTTTCTTTTTTTTAATTTTAGAGAGAAAGCATGGTCTGGGGAGAGGGGCAGAGAGACAGAGAAAGAGAGACAGACAGAGGGAATCTTAAGCAAGCTTACACACTCAGTGCAGAGCCTGATGTAGGACTAGATCCCAGAACCCTGAAATCATGACCTAAGCTGAAATCAAGAGTCAGACACTCAACCAACTCAGCCACTTAGGCACTCCAAGGTGTTCATTTTAAAGCAGTCATTAAATTGTGTGATTATAAATGTTATTGTGTAAAATCATTATTTTTCTAAAATTCATGCTTAAATATGGAGTTCAGAAATCTTGGATCCCAGAAATTATACTGGAACTTGGCATGGCATGAAAGATGTCACTTAATCCCTCCAGGTTTCAGATTTTCTCAAATGCAAAAGGAAGGTATTGGTCTAGAGCTGAGCTAAAACTAAAAACTGTCAGGTTTTTACAAGTCATATCCAGAACAGTTTTACATAGTATTAAAACAGCAGTAAATAAATTAAGTGCTACTTAACAAACTTGGTTAGTCATAAATTTTGGCAGTCTACAGTCTGGCTGGGTGTTATGTTTCATTACAATCTAGTCAACAGATCAAGATCTCTTGTCTTTCACACAAAGCTGACATTATCAGTGCTCTGCTCAGATCCCATCTGTCATTTCCTCAGACCCAGCCCCTAGTTTCTGTGTTCTGTTGTTTCTAATATACATGTACCTGTAACTCTGTACAGAGAATTATGCCTGGGCTGCTGCAGCCACTTGGCCAGCAAGGGCAAGAGCATTGGGCTGGAAAGTTCCCTCCCCCTACAGAGCTCCAGACAGCATTTAGCCACTCACTGGCCAGTCAATAATTGGGTGGTGCTCTATGCAAATCCTCTGCCCAGTCTGGACAGGGACAAATCCTGAGGATGAATTCACTCTCTAGGAATCTCCTGTAGGGACATCCTGTTGGTGGCATTCTGCCTAAAATGGAGCTTTTGGATTGCTTCCTCCTCTCCCTATTCTGCTTTTTCCCCCCAATCCCTAAGAATTTCTCCTGGAGAAATGTCTTTAACTGATCTTTTGTACAAGACATTCACCTCAGGGGTTGTTTCTTGGGGATTCGAGCTAAATCACCTCACTCTACTACCTTTGTTTTATCTCTCACTTATTTTTAACACATACTTTAGTCCCATCATACCTCTTTACTACAAAATTTCAGAAGGCCTTGGAGGCTCATATTTTCTTATTTAATTTTTGAATTTCCTTAAATCAGTTTACTTAACAGTTGATTATTGTCAATATAGTTTATTATAATCATTATTGTTATTATGTTTTATTTGTACTTGTAATTTGTGTTTGTTTTTTTGAATGTCAGGGATCTTTTTAAGGGTTAATTCTCAGTAAAGGTGCAACTGCGGGTATGTGAATAGATGTATATATCAGGTAACTCAAAGATGACATCAATAATTGTCAAAATTCATAAGCCATGTGTTGGATGCATACCATGGAATGTTTAGAGTGGTTGGAAACACTAATTAGAGCCACACATAGAAACAAGGGCAGATCTTAAATACCTGGTTTTCAGTAAAAAAATAAAAATAAATAAAAAATAAAATAAAATAAAACAAAACAAAATACATAGCATAACATTTACATAAATTGAGTAATATAAAACAATACCAATTTTGCAAGAAAGCATATAAAAAGACATCCATTAAAACACTGGAGTAATTGCTTATGGGATGTGAAAGTGGGGAGGGGAATACAAGGAATTCAACCCATCACTCAACATAGAAAACTTGCACAGACCAGTGAAGAAAATATTCCAGTAACTGAGTAGTCTAATTAACTTAACTTTTTTCACCTGAGTTTCAAGTGGACAAGTCATTTGAAGCTTTGCTAGAGTTGTAGGAGAAGAAATAAAGACACAATAAGGAAATATATGAAGAGAACAGGAACAAGCATGAAATACTTGGAAATATATTTTCTTCATTCTGATTGTTATGGACTGAATTGTGTTCACCAAATTTCTTACACTGACACTCTAATTCCCGATGTGACTATATTTGGAAATGAGGACTCTTAAGGAAGTAATTAAAGTTAAATAAAGTCATAAGAGTGGGTCCCTATCTAAAAGGACTAGTGTCCTTATCAAAAGGAGAGACACAGAAGCACAGATGTACAATCATGCAAGGACATAGCAGGAAGAAGGTGGCTATTTTCAAGCCAAGAGGGAGGCCTCAGTGGAAACAACCCTGCCATCACCTTGATCTTGGAATTCTAGACTCCAGAACTGTGAGAAAATAAATCTCTGCTGTTTCAGCCACACAGTCTCTAACACACCAATTAATTTGAAATTAATGTTACCTCTTTTTCTTTTTTTTAAAAATTTTTTTTAACATTTATTCATTTTTGAGAGACAGAGAGGGACAGAGCGCGAGCAGAGGAGGAGCAGACAGAGAGAGGTAGACACAGAATCAGAAGCAGGCTCTAGGCTCTGAGCTATCAACACAGAGCCCAACGTGGGGCTGGAACTCATGGACCAGACCGCGAGATCATGACCTGAGCCGAAGTAGTAGTTTCAACCGACTGAGCCACCCAGGCGCCCCATGTTACCTCTTTTTCTGAATGCTCATACTTTCTAATGGATTTGGAGTAATACTTTCTGAAATCAGTTAGTTGGCTTTTCTCTTTTGCATTTTTCCATATAACATATTCTTCCTTCTCAGTCAAAATATCTATCTATCTTAAGGCTTGGTAAGGAGAAAATACTGGTGACAGATATGAAATTGGGAATGTCACTGATTAGTTCTGATATACCTGGAATGCTAACACAAATAAAGAAGTCAATGTTCAACTTTTGTTTGCTAGAAGAGAATATTAGTATAAAAATAATCTCTTTGAAAGTGAAGCCTTGTTGTCAGAAAAGGATTTTCCTAAATTACTGTAGTTTCAATTTGGCTCATTCTAAGCTAGGTTTGCCTAATTAGACATAGCATCTTATTAACACAGGTTAACACTTAGGATATTACATATATGTAAGTGATGAATCACTAAATTCTACTCCTGAAACCAGTATTACACTATATGTTAACTAACTAGAATTTAAATAAAAATTTTGAAAAAAAAAAAAAGAATTAACCCATGAAAAAGAATTATGAGTAGGGCACCTGAGTGGCTTAGTTGGTTAAGGGTCTGACTGTTGATTTCAGCTCAGGTCATGATCTCATGGTTCATGAGTTTGAGCCCTGCATCGGGCTCTATGATGACAGCTCAGAGCATGCTTGGGGTTCTCTGTCTCCCTCTCTCTCTGTCCCTCCCCTGCTCACTCTCTCTCTCAAAATAAATAAATAAAACATTAAAAAAAGAATTAGGATATTACATAGAAGAAATAACCTCCCACACCTAGTTCTGGGGCAGTGGAAAGAAATTAGAAATCAGAAGTGAGGCAATGATCCAGGAGACACATATGCCTACATAACCAGAAAGGATATTCCCAAGAAACAAGTGAGAAAAACAGCAAGATTTTTCCTGGATTCTCATTTGATTATCTGATATGCAACTTTACTGAAGTCTGCTCTTTCTTCAGTTTGGACCAGCTGCATCCAAGTACGATGTGTTCTGTGTGTGTGTGTGTGTGTGTGTGTGTGTGTGTGTGTGTGAGGGAGAGAGAGAGAGAGGCAGGAAGAGAGAGAGAGATTATTCAGAAGGAGAGGAGGTAGGATATCTTGAATTTTGTTTTCTTTCATTATGAAATGGAATAAAAAATGTCCAGATTTCCTACATGCCCTTAGGGATTATGTTGAGAAGGTTTTAGGAAAATAAGTTGACATGGTGGTAGCTGAGTGATCCTGAAGTCTATACCTCTTGAGTTGACCATTCAAACCCCAAAACCAAAGAGAAGTTATAGTCCATAATATGTCAGTATCAGTAAGAGCTGAAGAAGGTCCAACATGCCCAAGAGAAACATCAAAAGAACATAGACGAGCTGAAAGATAAGACAAATAACAAAATATTACATTTACAGAATTCAGCATCCGCTACCAGAATCCATTTACAGAAATTAGAATTAAATACCAGAAGAAAGCCCATGGATGGAATCCAAGCAAATAACACATGAGTCACCAACCCAGTAACCAGAGCACTAAGGATTATGGATCCATTGAATATTCCCCTCTATTAGGTCATTACACATTGAGCAGTTTAAATAAAAAATATTGAGCTATCCAAGAGACTGCTTATATTACTCACAGGGAAGTTTTCAGTTAGACTAATATTATTTTTTGTTTGTTTTTCTCCAATATCTATATGGGACAGGAACTCTATAAAAAGATATCATCAGTTATTGGAAATAAAAAGATTCATTTACTTCATTAAACTGGCTAAAGTATAGGTAATTTTCTAACTTCAGTATAACGATGTGTTTCTTTCATTAAATGGAAAACTATGAAAAAATTTCCCTAACAGATAGGGAACTAGAAGCTTTGTTGAAAAAAACATTTAATTGCCTAGACTTGTTTCACTATTATGATGATCATTGAATTATTATAATTATTTGGTCCTGTGGCTGAACATGAATGTATATAGCGCTTTAAAAAGGTTTCTGTTAAGTATGTAACTCCTATACAAATACACTCAGCTCTCAAATGGCAAATTAATTTTACAATAGAAAAATAATTGAATGGTTCTTTAAAAATATATCAACAGTGTGTAATTACTGGTAAAAGAGAGATTTTTTAGATGAGTGTAAATAGGGCCCTAAGTAATATAGATATAGCCTGTTTTCCGAGCTAAAAAAGTTTTAAAAAATCCATTTCATCCAAATAAAACAAACAAAATTATTTTTAAAAAACCTATTGTAACTAATCCTAAAGAGAAATTTCAACTTTGAAAATAACTTCTGAATAATCTCCCAATTAACCATCAAAGAAGGGAAAATGGATGTTTACTTACTCATTTGTTATTATATGGCTATTTTTAAATATTCTTAATTCAAAAGAGGAAGCACATAATGTATTATAAAGAATGTCACTTAAATTGAGTACCCCCTGGGGAAGGTAGAGAGCATGATTATTCTAACAAGGGATTAATCAGACTAGAACCAATTGCTATTTTAAATGCTATATATCAACTCATTATTTATTAGAAAATTGAAGGAGTTTTGAAGGATACATTGATATTTTAAGTGTTTCTCAATATATACAACTTCATAGAATTTTCAGTCTTAAAGGCAGATAGAGGATATTTAGTCTAAATAATACACCTTTGAGAATTCCTTCTTCAATACTCCAGATGGTCATTTAGTTCCTCCTGAATAATTCCGAATGAGGGGGAATGCACCGCCTCATTCATTCATTTGCCTTTTTTTCTTTCCTTCATCCTTCTTTATTTTTTTAAATTTTTTTTAAATGTTCATTTATTTTTGAGGAGACAGAGACAGAGCATGAGCAGAGGAGGGGCAAAGAGAGAGGGAGACAGAATCTGAAGCGGGCTCCAGGCTCTGAGCTGTCAGCATAGAGCCCAATGCGGGGCTCGACCTCATGAACTGAACCCATGAGAACATGACCTGAGCCAAAGTCTGGAAGCTCAACTTACTGAGCCGCCCAGGCACCCCTGTTCATCCTTCTGTCCATACTCCCTCCCCTTCCCCTCTCTTCTAATTCCTTCCTTCCTTCCTTCCTTCCTTCCTTCCTTCCTTCCTTCCTTCCTTCCTTCTTTCCAGAAGATGATTATTGCCTGCCCCCTCTTTCAGTCTGGCTAAATACTGAATATGAAGATAAAAACAGACTTGCTGTATACCCCCTTGTATTTTAGGGTGGAAGATAGGAAACAAAGCAAGCACATAACCACCACATTGAAGACAATGTAATGAAAGCTACAGGCTGTCTGATTAGCAAAGTATTTCCTGGAGCATTATCTAACTTGTTACCTAAAGATAAGAGTTATATAGCCAAAAGGGAGACACAGGGTGTTTTTTTTTCCCCCTTCCTTTCTTCTTTCTCCCTCCTTTTTTTTCTTTTTCTTTTTTTTTTTTTTTTTGTTCTTTTTGCTATTTAAAGCAACATACAGGGAACAACTATTCAGTCTTTTAAAAAAATCTAATTTATTTTAAAAAGTCAACTTATAGGTTTGGTATAATTTGTTTCTGGAAATTTTTACCTCTCATTTTGCTTTCTTGTGGGATACTTCAGAACAAGTATGTGTACACTTTAAGACAATAATATTTCAAAGTCAATGGTTTTATCCACCTCTTCTCTATTAGTTTACTATGGCTGTCATAACACAATACCACAGACTGTGTTGCTTAAATAACAGAAAGTTATCCTCTCATAGTTATTGAGGCTGAAAGTTTGAGATCAAGGTGTCAGTATAGTTGGTTTCCTCTGAGGCCTCTCTCCTTGTCTTGCATGGGCACCCTCTTGATACTTTGTCCTCATGTGGTCTTCCTAACTTCCCTTGTGCATCCGTGTATCCAAATGTCCTCCTTTTATAAGGATACCAGTCATATAGGATTAGGGCTCAGCTTGAGGGCCTTATTGTAATTCAGTAACCTATTTAAAGACTTTTTCCCTAAATATAGTTATCTTCTGAGGAACTGGGTGTTAGGATTTCAACAAGTGAATATTAGAGAGACATATAATTCAGCAAAATCACCCCTGCTTAATTTTCTCTCCTACAGATTATAGTCCTCAGCTCTTTCAACAATTTATGTCAGCATTTCTTTTCCCCTGATGAAACTACTTCTAGACACCTTTTCATTCACTAGTGTCTCTCACAAAGGTATAACTATACACAGAAATCTAGACAACACTAATGATTGATGGAGGAACAGGACAACTGTGACTCTTGTACCCAAACTATGTTTTATAGAGGTAAGTATACAGATATGATTTTAGCCAACCTTGATTTTGAATCCTTTTTCAGTAATGAAAGACAAAAGATCAGCAAGTAATTTGGCTTTCTCTGGAAAACAGAAAGTATGTGGACACCATGTGGAGTGTGTAATGATTTAATACCCTGCTTTGTGCTTGGCACATCATGAATATATAAAAAGTAGTTATTTTCTCCCCTTTCTCCTGGCCTAGTATTGCTGTACGTGTACCATTTCTTCCATAATAATTGTGACCAACTCCTCTCATCCCTCATCTTGTTTACATTACTGTAGCCAAGTCAAAGCTTCCCAGTCATAAATGTATTGTTTTATTTTTTAAACTTACAGGCCGATTTTTTTTTGCCTCTGTGATTTATTGGTGCTTAATCCTATGATTTACTTTGTATATCTATATTGTCACACTGACATTTGCACATTCACTAATTAATGTATATAAATAGAACTATAAACATATATATAGTGTTTATATATGAGATCTTAACTGTAGGTTTTTATAGATTTTTTTTGTTTTGTTTTCAGGTTGAGCGAATTCTACTGTATTTTTAGTCTGTATTTTTAGTCTTCTATGAATGTTAGTACAAATGGGTGTGGTATCTCACCATATGTTTTCTATATGTTGAACCAGCCTTGCATACCTGGAGTAAAACCTCATTACTCATAATATATAATTCCTTTTATACACTGTTACATATGTGTTGCTGGTAGTTAAATTTTTATAAAATTTAAATAATCCCAGATACCTTTTCTGACCATACTGGAATAAAAATAGAAATCAACAATACCTGGTAAATGGGAACACTCACAAATACATGGAATTATGCAACACACTCTTGAACAACCATTGGATAAAAGAAGAAATGAAAGGTAAATAAAAATATATCTTAAGACAAACACAAATGAAAACACAACATGCCAAAACTTATAGGATACAGTTTATATTGTATACAGTTTATAGAAATAAAGTCCCACATTAAAAGAGGAAGGATCTTAAATGAACAACATCACATCTCAAGAAACTAGAAGAACAAACTAAACCCAAAGTTATCAAAAGGAAAAAAAAGGAAACAAAGTTTAGAGCAGAAATAAATGAAATAGAGACTAGAAAGACGATAGACAAGATCAACAAAATTTAGAGGTTTTGTTTTTTTTTAAACATCAACAAATCAACAAATCCTTAGAAAGACCAAACAAGAAAAAGGAGAGGAAACACAAATAAATAAAATCAGAAACTAAAGAGGAGATACACTGATACTACAGAAATTCGGGGGAGGGGGAAGCTTATATAGGACTATAAAAAAAAATACATGACAAAATAAGTACATGCCAACCAATTAGACAATCTAGAAGAAATGGATGAATTTTTAGAAACATACACTCTACCAAGACTAAATCATGAAGTAGAAAACCTGAACAGACCAGTAACAAACCTCCCAACAACAAAAAGCCTAGGAGCAGATGACTTCATAGATGAATTTTACCAAACTTTTACAGAATTAATACTAATACTTCTTAAGCCTTTCCCAAAGAGACACTGAGAGAGAACACTTCCAAACTAATTCTATGAAGTCAACATACCTAAAAACAAGCCATACAGACAGCACAGAAAACAAAACTACCATTCAATACTGCTGGTAACATGAATGAAAAATTCCATAACAAAATAGTAGCAACTGAATTCAACAGGACATTAAAAGAATCATAAAGTATGATAAACTAGGATTTATCCCTGGGTTGCAAAGATGGGTTAACATAAATAAATAAATAAGTAAATGTGAGGGGCACCTGTGTCACTCAGTGGCTTAAATCTCCAACCTCACCTTGGGTCATGATCTCATGGCTTATGAGTTCAAGCCTTGTGTCAGGCTCTATGCTGACAGCTCAGAGCCTGAAGCCTGCTTCAGATTCTGTTCCTGTTCTCTATCTCTCTCCCCCACCCCCAACCCCAAGCTCATGCTCTGTCTTTGTCTCTCAAAAATGAATACATGTTTAAAAAAGCTCAATCAATAAATGTGATATACCACATCAACAGAAGGAAGTATAAAAAGTCACATGATAATTTTAATAGATGCAGAATAAGCATTTGACAAAGTTTAACAATGTTTCATGACAAAAGTTCTCAACAAATTAGGTATACAGAAGAAACTTAACACAAAAAGGGAGATATGTGGAAACCCACACCCAGCATTATATTCAATAATGAAAAACTGAAAGCTTTTATTCTAAAATCTGCAGCAAGATACTAATGCTCTCTCTCACCTCTTTTTAAATTTTTTTAATGTTTATTTATTTTGAGAGAGACAGAGTGCAAGAGGGGGAGAGGCAGAAAGAGGAGACAGAGAATCTGATGCAGGCTTCCAGGCTCTGAGCTGTCAGCACAGAGCCCAATGTGGGGCTCAAACTCACCAGCTGTGAGATCATGATCTGAGCCAAAGTTGGATGCTCAACCAACTGAGCCACCCAGGTGCCCCTCTTCTTTTATTTTTTAAGTTTAATTTAAACTTCAGCAAGTTAACATACAGTGTAATATTAGTTTCAGGTATACAATACAGTGATTCAATATTTTCATACAACACCTGCTGCTCATCACAAGTGCACTCCTTAATCCTCATCACCTGTTTAACCAGTCCCTCCAGCCACCTCCCCTCTGGTAACCACAGTTTGTTCTTTATAGTTAAGCATCTGTTTCTTCATTTGCTTTTCTCTTTTTTCTTTTTTCCTCTTTGATCATTTATTTTGTTTCTTAGATTCCACATATGAGTGAAATGATATGCTATTTGTCTTTGACTTAGTTCATTTAGCATAATACTCTCTAGCTCCATGCTGTTGCAAATGACAAGATTCCATTCTTTTTCATGGCTGAGTAATATTACATTATACATAAACATACCACCTCTTCTATATCCACTCATCAGTTGATGGACACTTAAGCTGTTTCTATAATTTGGCTATTGTAGGTAAAGCTGCTGTAAACATCAGGATGCATATATCAATTTGAATTAGTATGTTTGTATGCTTTGGGTAAATACCCAGTAGTGCATTTATAGTAGTTCTATTTTTAACTTAAAAATTAATTAACTAATTAATTAATTTTAGGGAAAGAGATAGCACAAATGGGGGACATAGGCAAAGGGAGAGTGAGAGAGAATCTCAAGCAGGCTTACATACTCATTGTGGGGCTTGATGCAGGGCTTTACCCCATGACTCTGGGATCATGACCTGAGCTTAAATCGAGTCCAACACTTAATCAACTGAGCTACCCAAGTGTCCTTTTTAAAAATATTTATTTATTTATTTATTTGTTTTTTGTTTTTTCTTTAAGAGAGAGAAAGAGCATGAGCTGGATAGAGGGACAGGGGGTGGGGAGGGAGTGAGGGAGGGAGGGAGATACAGAGAGAGAAAGACAGGGAGAACCTAAAGCAGGCTCCACATTCAATGCAGAGCCCAATTAATCTACCTATCCATCATCTAATCTAATCTAATCTATCTATCATGTCTATATTATTCCATTTTTAACTTTTTGAGAAATCTCCAAACTGTTCTCAAGAGTGGATGCACCAGTCTGTATTCCCACTAAGTGTGCATGAGATTCCCTTTCTCCACATCCTTGCAAATACCTGCTGTTTCTTGTGTTGTTGGTTTTAGTCATTCTGACAGGTTTGAGATGATAACTCACTGTAATTTTGACTTGCATTTCCCTGATGATCAGTAATGTTGAGCATCCTTTCATGAGTCTGTAGGCCATCTGTATGTCTTCTTTGGAAAAAATGTCTTTTTATGTCTTCTGTACATTTTTAATTGGATTATTTGTTTTGGAGGTGTTCAGTTTATATATTTTGGATACCAATCGTTTATAAGATATGTCATTTGCAAATATCTTCTCCCATTACATAGGTTCCCTTTTAGTTTTGTTGTTTGTTTCCTTTGTTAGGAAGAAGCTTTTCATTCTGATGAAGTCCCAAAAGTTTATTTCTGTTTTTGTTTCCCCAGCCTCAGGAGACATCTAGAAAGTAGTTGCTGCAGCTGATGTCAAAGAGGTTATTATTGTCTGTGTTCTCCTCCAGGATGTCTACGGTTTCATGTCTCACATTTAGGTCTTTAATCCATTTTGAATTTATCTTTGTTTATGGTGTAAGAAAGTTGTCGAGTCATTCTTTTGCATGTTGCTATCAGTATATCCAGCACCATTTGTTGAAGAGACTGTCATTTTCCTATAAGATATTCTTTCTTGCAAGAGACTGTCTTTTTCACATTGGATATTCTTTCTTGCTTTGTCAAAGATTAATTGACCATATATTTATGGGTACATTTCTGGGTTTTCAATTCTGTTCTATTGATATGTGTCTATTTTTGTATTTACCATACTGTTTTGATTGCTACCATTTTGTAATATAACTTGAAGTCTGGAATTATGATGCCTCCAGGATTGCTTTTCTTTCTCCACATTGCTTTGGCTATTTGGGGTCTTTTGTGATTCCATGCAACTTTATGATAGTTTGTCCTAGCTCAATTGAAAAAAAATTGCTGTTCGTATTTTGAGAGGAATTGCATTAAATGTATAGATTGGTTTGGGTAGTAGACATTTTAACAACATTTGTTCTTCCAATCCACAGGCATGGAATGTCTTTCCATTTCTTTGTGTCCCCTTTAATTTCTTTCATCATGTTTGTAGCTTCCAGGGTGCAGATTCTTTTACCTCTTTGGTTAGGTTTAGCCCTAGGTATCTTAATGCTTTTGGTGCAATTGAAAATGGGATTGATTCCTCAATTTCTCTTTCTTCTGCTTCATTATTGATGTATAGAAATGCAACAGATTTCTGTACCTTGATTTTTTGTCCTGTGACTTTACTGAATTAATGTATCAGTTCCAGCAGTTTTTTTGGGGAATCCTTGGGGTTTTCCATAGATGTATCATGTCATCTGCAAATAGTGAAAGTTTTTCTTTCTTGATGATTTGGATACCCTTTATTTCTTTTTATTGTCTAACTGGTGTGGCTTGAACTTCCAGTACTATGTTAAATATTAGTGGTGATGGTGTACATCCCTATCTTGTTCCTTACTATAAAGAAAAGATATGAGTTTTTCCCCATTGAGGATGATATTAGCTTGGGTTTTTCATATATGGCCCATATTATGTTGAGGAATGTTCTCTCCAAACGTACTTCATTGTGGGCTTTTATCGTAAATAGATGTACTTTGTCAAATGCCTTTTCTGCATCTACTGGAATGATCATAAGGTTCTTATCCTTTCTTTTATTAATGTTCTGTATCACATCGATTGATTTGCGAATATTAAACTGCCCTTACAACCCAGGTGTAAGTCCCACTTGATCATGGTGCATGGTGAATTTTTTTTTTTAATTTTCTTTTTTTTTTTTTTTTTTGGATTTGATGTGCTAGTATTTTATTGAACATTTTTACATCTAAGTTAATCAGGGATATTGGCCTATACTTCTCTTTTTTAGTGGAGTATTTATCTGGTTTTTGTATCATGGTAATGCTGGAATTGTTGAATGAGTTTGTAAGTTTCCTTCCTCTTCTACTTTTTGGAACAGTTTGAGAAGAATAGGTATTAACTCCATTTTTAAATGGTTGGTAAAATTTTATGAAGCCATTTGGTCATGGGATGTTGTTTGTTGGCAGTTTTTCTGATTACTAATTCAATTTCTTTGCTGGTTATCAGTCTGTTAAAGTTTACCATGTCTTCCTGTTTCAATCTTAGCAGTTTATATGTTTCTACGAAATTATTCATTTCTTCCAGGTTGTCCAATTTGTTGGCATACATTTTTTCATAATATTCTCTTATATTTCTGTGGTGTTAGTTATTATTTCTCTTCTCCCCTTTGTGATTTTGTCTGAGTCCTCTCTCTTTTCTTTTTGATAAATCTGGCAAGAGGTTTATCAATTTTATTATTTTTTTCAAAGAACAAGCTCCTGGTTTCATTGATCTGTTTTTTGTTTTTGTTTTAGTTTCTATATAATTTATTACTGCTTAGTTTTTATTGTCTCCTTCCTTTTACTGGCTTTAGGCTTCATTTGTTGTTCTTCTTTTAGCTCCTTTAGGTATAAGGTTAGGTTGTTTGAGATTTTTCTTGCTTCTTCATGTAGGCCTGTATTGCTATATACACTTTTCTCTTGGGACTGTTTTTCCTGCATCTCAAAAGTTTTGGACTGTTGTGTTTTCATTTCCTTTTGTTTATTTGTAATGACCTATTCACTGATTGATAGCATGTTGTTTAGCCTCTGTGTATTTGTGGCCTTTCCAAATTTTTCTTATGGTTGACTTCTACTTTCATAGTGTCATGGTCAGAAAAGATGCATGGTATAATTTCAATCATTTTGTATTTGTTGAAGTCTATTTTGTAACCTAATATGTGATCCATTCTGGAGAATGTTCCATGTGCACTTGAAAAGAATGTTGGGGCGCCTGGGTGGCTCAGTTGGATAAGCGGCCGACTTCGGCTCAGGTCATGATCTCACGGTGTGAGTTTGAGCCCCGCGTCGGGCTCTGTGCTGACAGCTCAGAGCCTGGAGCCTGTTTCAGATTCTGTGTCTCCCTCTCTCTGACCCTCCCCCGTTAATGCTCTGTCTCTCTCTGTCTCAAAAATAATAAAAATAAACATTAAAAAAAAGATTAAAAAAAAAGAAAAGAATGTGTATTATATAGTTTTTAGGTTGAAATGTTCTGGATGTATCTGTTAAGTCCATCTGGTCCAGTGTGTCATTCACAGCCATTGTTGCCTTGTTGATTTTCTTTTTAGATGATCTGTCTATTGGTATAAGTGGTATGTTAAAGTCCCCTACTATTATTGTATTATTATCAATTAGTTCCATTATGTTGATTATTATTTGTTTTACATATCTGGGTGCTTCCATTTGGGTGCATACATATTTACAGTTGTTATGTCTTCTTATTCAAGTGTCCACTTTATTATGAAATAGTGCCCTGCTTTGTGTCTTCTTACAGTCTTTATTTTCAAGTCTATTTTGTTTGATATAAGTATTGCTACTCTGGCTTTCTTTATTTATTTTTATTTATTTATTTTTAAGAGAGAGAGAGAGAATTGGAAAGGGGCAAAAGGAGAGAGAGAGAAGGAGAGAGAGGGAGAAAATCACAAGCAGGCTCTGTGCTTCCATGTCATCAGCATGGAGTGTGACACAGGGCTCAAACCCATGAACCATGAGATCATAACCTGAGCCAAAATCAAGAGTCAAATGCTTAACCAACTGAGCCACCCAGGTGCCCCTCTGGCTTTCTTTTGACATCCATTTGCATGATAAATGTTTCTCAATTCCTCACTTTCAATCTGAAGTTGTCTTTAGGTCTAAAATTGTAGGTAGCATAAATGTGAATAAATAAAAAAAAATAAAGAAATGCAGTGGACTATTATTCAGCCATTAAAAAGTAGGACATTCTGCCTTTTGTTACAACTTAGGACTTGGAGAACATTAAGCTAAGTGAAATAAGCCAAACATATAAGGACAAATACAGCATGATTACACTTATATTAGGGGCCTAAAATAGCCATACTCATGGAAACAGAAAGTAAAATGGTGGCTTACAGGGGAGGGGAGAGAAGGAAATGGGGCATTAGTCAAAGGATACAAAGTTTCAGTTGTGTAATATGAATATGTAGATCCTAGAGATCTACTATATAGTATTTTACCTATAGTTAACAATATTTTAAGCTTCAAAATTTTCTAACACAGTACATCTTCTGTTGTATTCTCATCAATAATAAGGGTAGTGATAATTAAAAGGAATGAGAAGAAACTTTTGAAGGTGATGGATATATTTATGGCATACATTATGGTGATGGGTTTAGAGATATATACTTACCCTCAAACTAATTAAGTTGTAGATATTAAATTTTTACAGCTTTCTGTATGTTAATCATACCTAAATAAAAGTGTTAAAAAATAAAGTCTGGGGAACTGTCACAGACAAAAAGTACCTAAGGAGACATGGCAACTAAACATAACATGGTATCTCCTATAGATTCTGGAACACACAAAGGACACTACATAAAAACTAAGTAAATTTAAATGAAGAACTTTAATAAAAATGTATCAATATTGTTTCATTAATTATCACAAACATATTATACTAATATAAGGTGTTAATAATATTAGAAACTAGTCATGGGTATATTAAAACACTACTACATACAAATTTTCTGTAAAACTAAAAAATATATATGTATATATTTTCTCTCTTTTCTGTACACACACACACACACACACACACACACACGGAAAGAGAGATTAAAAATGTGCAGGGTTTATGGTGGTCTTTGTGCTAACACCCTTCAATTGTTTCAGGAAATTTTTCAGGCAGTTGTAAGAGCCAGAGATACTTTTTTATTTATTATTTTTTTAATGTTTAGTTTTGAGAGACAGAGCATCAGCATGGGAGGGGCAAGGGCAGAGAGAGGAGGAGACACAGAATCCGAAGCAGGCTTCAGGCTTTGAGCTGTCAGCACAGAGCCTGATGTGGGGCTTGAACCCACGAACTGTGAGATCATGGTCTGAGCCAAAAATCAGACTCTCAACTGACTGGGCCACCCAGGTGCCCCTGAAGTTTGAATATTTTAAACATGAAGTGCTTGGAATAATGCCTAACACATAGGAAGAAGTAGCCATGTGTTTACTATTATCTTACTGCCTCAATATTATTATTCCCTTCTGCTGCTACTTCTTTCACTATTTATCACTTGTTTAATGTGCATTGGTTAAATGGTTGTAATGTGTGATGTCTTGCACTTTACATATGTTAGATCAGTTATCTTTACTTGAAACTTGAAAGAGTGTAAAGAAATCAAGGCAAAGAAAAACTTGTGAGCTTGTAAATCTTCTTGCTGTGCTTATGTGTGAATTTGACAGGGACTACAATAAAGGAAATATTCTTCTTATCTTTAAAGAATATGTAGTATTTCAAAGTGGATTTAGGATGGAACAATAAATACCCAGGGTATGGTATCTGGAACCAGATGTCCTTGTTTGAAAATTTATTCTACTAATAATTAAACTTATGGTTTAGGCAAATCAATTGACCTCTCTGTGCCTCTGATTTCTTGTTTGAGAACTAAACAAGGTAGGGCTGTGGACATCTAGATAGATCATAGATCAACATCTTCAAAATGATAACATCTGGCACGATGTGGGCTACCATTAGCTTTATAATTTTTCATTATTGTTTTTTAAACATCAACTTAATAATCAATGTACTTATTAGAAAACTGTGAAAAGAAAAATACTTTCTACAGGCTGTCCCACCTTAAGCATATTTTGTCCTTTTCCATTGTCTGAATTGCTGCCTATAATGCTAACTTTCTCTCTGCCTTTCCACTACTTTCCCAATTGTCAGGTTCTCCCATTGTGCTGTTTTTCCCACTGTCCTGAATCTATTAAACTTCTACAGTGTAGATGTTCTAAACCATTTCTCATAGGATGATTTTGATCTGTTATTTGCATTGTTTACTAGGGTTAAAACTTTTTCATACTTGTTGTTTTCCACTTACCTTTAAAGTAAGCCCCCTTAAGTCAGAACTCTAGTCCTCTACATAAACAATATTTCAGTATTTCACATGTGAAAATGCACTATGACATGATGATTAAAGTCTTATAATCATATGGCTTAGATTTTTATATATAGTCTCACTTACTGCAACATTTATTACTGATGCACCTCTGAAATAATACTGTACTGAATGTAGAATATTTGTTTTGTCTAATGATAGTAACAAGTAGAAATTATTACAGAATAATTTTCTTGATGGCCCATCTAGAAAGCTTTTAGAAATTTGTTTACTCTCTTCAAGATGTCAGAAAACAAAGGCTCTCCAATGTTCTACCATATTCTCTCTCATATCCACTAATATCAAACTCAGTGCCTAGTATATTGTAGGTCAAGATATAGATCAATACATAGTTTGAGAATGATTAATAATTTATAGATGTATATATATTTATGTATATATACAATATATATGTATAATATGTAGGAGTGTGGTAGAATAAAAGTAGAATTTTGTATATTAAAAATTATGCCTTTGTATGGCTAGAAGTCTACACTAATCAACCAGTAAATCCTTGAATCTTTCAAATTCACTGCATTGTTTCCACATGAACATGTTTCCCTGTCTATACAATGCCTTCTGAAAAATGGTCATGCTTCTCTTAAGAAACTTTAATGCATTCTATCAAATGAGCATCTTTAATTTTATAAACTTATTTATTGAATTTGGTGATAACCTTGTCTCTATCATTGATGAAATAAAAATGCTGTGGTTAAGAAATTTTAGCATTCTATAAAAGGTTCATATGAAAACAATACATTCCATTGAAATTTCCAGTTCAAATGAATATCTTATTATGAAGAGAAAATTGCTTGTGATTGAAATAAAAATCACCCATCATCACTATGGGTAATTTTCTCTTTGTTATGACCACATCCCCACCATCCCAACCTGGTACTTTGCCCAGTATCAAGTCCTATTGAATAAAACCCTTCAAAAAAATCCCACATTAAAGAAAGAAAGAAAGAAAGAAAGAAAGAAAGAAAGAAAGAAAGAAAGGAGGGAGGGAGGGAGGGAGGAAAGAAAGAAAGAAAGAAAGAAAGAAAGAAAGAAATCTCACATAATGAATGAGCCCATTTTTATATTGATCTAAAAATACACAAAAACAAAACCACATTCTGTAATTGTTACTAATATGCATAATAATTGATTGATGATATATCATTAGCATAACAAAGTCAAATCATACATTAACTTGATTGAATATATCATAATAACCTATCATGAAGCCTGAAGTATAACTGATGATAGTTCTACCTTCACACTATTTAGAGATAAGTTACCCAAAACTTGAACATACTCCTCCAGTCATTATGTCAAGGTTCTTAGATCATGGACTCCCACATGACAATATACAGAACCCCTGCCAAATATACCAACCTAAAAATCTATATTTGTATATTTAAAAATAGCAATCATTATTTAAAGTATACACTTCAAAATGCGTAGAGGAGACTTTTTTTCTTGACTCTAGTACTAATTATAAATGCATCAGATGTAAAGCACACCATACCTCTTTTGAGAACATGAAGGCTTAGAGTTATTTTATTCATGTTGTCCTTTCACTCAGCTAATATTAAATAAAGTGAGATTATCTTTAGTGTGCAAATTTTTAAGCTTATTCAGGGAATCCTCATCAATCTTATCCTTACAATATTAGGTAGCCCCTAAGGAATGTGACTTAAAAAAAAAAAGCCAGCAGCCAAGAGTGGGGCAGATCAGTGATGGTAGCAAGGAAATGAACTAAGACAGCATATTTTCATGCCATGTGGTACCTGATGAAATGTAAAATGAATAATAAAGGCACTAATGTTCGCACATTTTCTACCTTCATTGCATCCTTATACCAATGCCCCATAATTTAACTATCATTTTCACCCCAATCACTATTTAAAAATTCTGTGTTGCTAAATTTTAGTTTGAAGTCATTGGATTTCAGTAACATAAAGTGAGGATAATTTGTAACCAAAGCAGCTGTCACAGCAAGAACTGAGTTAAAACATACTATTTTCTGATAAGATCTATTATTTTATATGTCTAAACTAAGGGTCTACATGCTGGTGTCTTTATTAAGATTAGGTATTTGTTGTATTACAAGGTCAAGGTAAGTTTCAGTGTATATCAAATGCTCAGTTTAACAGAACAGTTTGCAAAATATCAGAATTTCTTTTGGTGCAGGCTGATCATCTTGAGTAGACAACATTTTTCAAGTACATCCTATAAAATCTATATTACACAACACATTTAGAAGGAGCTTAGTTATAAATTTTTAAATAGTGAAAAATTAAAATACGTGACATAATTTATTCATTCAGGTCATTTGTTCCACCTCTTTCTCCTTCTTGTTTATAAGCATAAACAGGAAAACAGCCCAGATTAGTAACACAGGATGCTTCCTTTCATGAAGAGCTTATGAACACCACCCTACATTGAGGAATAATATAGGCTCACTTTCCTAGTGGCTCTTGCTCCTGTTGAAACAGCTATTATCTTCTGGGTTTAAGCAGGAGCCTCATAGCTGTCCCCAGATACTACCTAAGGAGTTGAAGATTCCACTGGAGGACTGGACTTGCCAGCTTTCACAACGCCTGAGCCTGCTAGCAAAATATCTACAACTGCTGGGCTTTAAACCCAGATGCTGCGCCACCCTATGGATCTAATTAGGCAAACTTGATATAAATTTACATATTCAATTCAACTATAATTCTAGCTAATTGGCTTTAGCTATCTAAAAGATGCATGAAGCAAGGCATTTCCCAAAAGGGATACATCATTTCATTTGGTTCTCAAATTCCGAAATCTTTTCTTTACACAACTTATAGCTTTATGCTTTTGATATGACACATGGCTAAAAGTTAGATCACTGGGGTCTTAGTTAGAGTAGGCCCTTTTAAGCACTTAGATGAATAATGCAAATCACCTATAATAAAACAGCAATCCAGTATTTCCTGGCCTTGGTGGCTCAAATGATGTTAAAGTGCATTAATTGATTGATGATAGGTTGTTAGGGTAACAAAGTCAAATAGTACATAAAAAGTGATATTTGAGTTAACTCTGACATAAGTCTACCAAGAAGATGCCTACAAAAGCAAACAGGCAATAATTTCTATCTTTTCAGAACAAAAAGGAATCATAAACTAAGATATAATATATCCAGATACCAATGTGTTATACTCCAAGTTCCAGGAGAGCTTATTGAGTAGAGTCATGCATTAAACTATGATATAAATAAGGATTGAGAAGTTTGATTCAGGAAAACAAGCTTTGTTTATAAATCTGTTACATTGTGAACATTAGGCATCAATTTAACTTCAGTCCTATCCTCTGACTTTTTTTTTCCAATAAAATTAAATGGTAGATATCATTTAAGGAATACATGGAGGGTTATCAATTGGTGTTTAAAATACCACTGTAAAATACAGTGGCTTAAAAATAATAACCATTTGGTGCACAGATCTGAATTTGAGGCAGGGTTCATTGGGAATGGATGGTTTGTCTCTGTTCCACATGGTGTTAAAAGTAGAAGCTTACTTGGGGCTAGAGGATCCACTCTCAAGAAGGCTTATCTATAAGCCTCGCAAAGTGGTGCTGGCTGTCAGCTGAGAGTTCGGTACAGCTGCTGGTCTGGAGGCCTCAGTTCCTCTCCTCACAGCATGATGCCTGGGTGCTAAGTGCTAGTGTTCCATGAGCTAGAAGGTGGAAGCTTCTAGTTTGCTAAGGTCTGGGTCTAAAACAAGCAGGGCCTCACTTCTGCCTTATTTATTATTTTTAAATTTATTTATTTAAATTCAAGTTAGTTAACATATAGTGTAGTCTTGGCTACAGGAGTAGAACCCAGTGATTCATCTCTTACATATGACACCCAGTGCTCATCCCAACAAGTTTCCCCCTTAATGCCCTTCACCCATTTAGCCCATTCCCCTACCCACCTCTCCTCTAGCAACCCTCAGTTTGTTTTCTGTATCTAAGAGTCTCTTAGAGTTTCCCTCACTATTTTTATCTTATTTTCTCTTCCCTTCCTCTATGTTCATCTGTTTTGTTTCTTCAATCCTACATATGAGTGAAGTCATATGATATATCTCCAATTTCGCTTAGCATAATACATTCTAGTTCAATCCATGTGTTGCAAATGGCAAGATCTCATTCTTTTTTATTGCTGAGTTATATCCCATCATGTATCTATATCTATCTATTATCTATCTATCTATCTATCTATCTATCTATCATGTCTTTTTTATTCATTAATTAGTCAGTGGACATCTGCCATACTTAATTGATCCAAAGATATCCACAACCTGATGAAATACAAGGCAAAATAACCTAGTCCCACCTTCAGGTGGGAGGAGTGGGTCAATCTTTTATCTACTTTATCTTTTTTCTACCTCAAACACTGAGCTGCTACTACAGTCCATTTGATAGACATGTAAACTGAAGGTTACAGATTATAAATGGTCCTATGGAAGTCTCACAGTGGTTGAACATGGAGAAATACAAATAAATCATATTTATTTAGGATTTACCATTGAACAGATATCTTGAGGTTATTTTGTATTTTGCTGTGAGTTGATACTCACAGCAACTCAATGGGATATATATACTTTACAAAAAAGAAACAAAAAACAAAAAACAAAAACCTGAGGCACAAAGAGATTAAATAATTTTCCCAAGATCAAGTATCTTATAAATGGAAAAGCCAGAACTTAAACCAAGACTTTCATGCTAACAACTGTGACATTCTGCTGCATCTTGACAGGTGCTTTGAACACCTGATTCTAATTCCATTGCTAACCCTGTACATCGATGTACGTCATTGTCTGTCATTGTCTCTTCTACTGTTATATCCATTTGAATAAGTCAATATAATGTTAACAGAAGATTTCAACTAGTTCAATACAAGTTAACTTTTTGTGTGTGAAAAACCACCTTCTCTGAAGATATTAATTGTGCTTGTAATTTTCAAAATTTTTATGACTATTCTCATTGCAACTTTTACAAAAATTTAGGGTCACATAGCATTTATTTACAGATCTTATACTTTCATATCAGAAAAAGTGCTAGGCACTAATAACATTATTGAGATACACATTTCAGATTCATTTTGTTGTGAGGAAACTGAAATGAAACTAGGAGGGAACTGAGGGCTTCTAATTTCAAGTTCAGTGCTATTTCTATTACTCTGCACTGCTTCAAGGTGTCAACAACTTAAAAGTATATGCCAAAATGAATGCAAGCTTTGTCTTATACATTGAGAATAACATTATTTAAAATTGTGCTGACTTATAAATTGTTAATACCTCTGCTATATAGTATACGACATATACTTATACATACGTATATACAAATATAATTTTTATATAAAATAATTTAATGGATGAGACCAAGGTATGACCTATCCTAAGGCAAAATTTCTTTCCATCTGTGAAGCTGTATATGATGAAACAAGTTATCTGTTTCCAAAATACAATAGAGGGGACAGGCATGGAATAGACATTGTATTCCAAAATGAACAGTTGGGAGCAAAAAGGGAATAATGGGTCCCAGGCAAGTCCAAAACACAGCAGGGAAAATTCATTAGATTTTAGGACCTAAGAATAATTCTCTATGGCTTAATGGTCTGTCTTCTGAGCCCATGCGACAATGATCCCACCCTCTTGTCCCAAGGAGGTACCATCAGCTCAGTCCTCTGGTTCTAGGGCTCTTTCTTCATTTTGTTTTTGTTTTTGTTTTCATTTTGTTTTTTGTTTAGTTTTTTTTAATGTTTATTTTTGAGAGCAAGACAGAGACAGAGCATGAGTGGGAGAGGGGCTGAAAGAGAGGGAGACAGAATCAGAAGCAGGCTCCAGGCTGTGAGCTGTCAGCACAGAGCCTGATGCAGAGCTCAGACCCATGAACCCCAAGATCATGACCTGAGCCAAAGTTGGATGCTTAATTGACTGATCCACCCAGGCACCTTTCTCTTCCTCCTTTTTTAGTCAATCTTCCTTTATTTCATCCTATCTCTGTTCCTTTTAGTCCAAGCTGGCAGTGCTTGAAACTCTCAAAAATCACTTTCATGCAATTCATGGGAATTATGCTATTAGACAAAAGGGTCCTCCACAAATCTTTCCTGGATAACTGCTTCTCTGTTCCTGGCTTCTGCTGAGATGGCTGATCCTAATCATGAGTCACTCACCTGGTAGCTTTAACAAAAGATTTTCCAGCTATGCACTTGACTCTGTTTCCAGACCCTGGTCTCCAGATAAGCTGATGATTTTCCAAATCATCAGGTACTGGTTTATTTTTGCTGAGCAATCAGTTCCTTAATTTATCATTCCTCTTGCGTTGTACTCTAATAGCAAAATCAGGTTGTACCTCCACATTTTTCTTGGAAATTTTTTCAGCCATAATTCTATTCATAATCATACATATGAACAATAAGATCCCTCTCTACTGCTCTTCCCTATTCTTCCCAAGTCCTCACTAGAATTGCTTTTAACAACCATATATCTATTGAAAGTCTCTTGAAGGGATGTTTTATTGTTTTAACATTTGTTAGGTTCTGATAATAGTTGACATAACACAATAACTTATGGATAGAGGAAAAAAGAATTCCTTATTACTTCCAGCTCCAGGCAAGAGAAGGCTACAGGACTACACAGAAAGTTGCAGCAAGGGAAAGTGTAATAAAAATGTGAAGCTATAGGCTGTTTATGTATGTCAATGAGGTGCAGTTAGGTTAGGTTTTACAGTCTTCCTTTGGATTGGGTATTGTGAACAATTTCATGGGCCCAAGAAAGAAGAGGCTGTCTCTGGATGTTTGGCTTCAGGGCATCTGGAAGTTGAGTTGTGTGTTGCAACCCAGGAGTTTTAAAGCCTGATAAGACAAACAGTTGAGGTGTGGATTTAGCAAACTTCCCTTGAAGGGAATTGGGAATTTTTATAGCAATGATGTCAAAACAGGGTCAAGAGAGCATTTGTCAAATATTATAGGATGATCTAATCTTTTTATATCAAGGGCCTCAAAATTCTTCTAGCCTCTGTCCATTACCCAATTCCAAAGCCACTTTCACATTTTTAGGTATTTGTTACAACAGCACACTATTTGCCAGCATCAAAATCTTCATTAGTTTCTGAGGGCTGCCATAATAAAAGGACCACAAACTGGGTAGCTTAACCAATGGAAATCATTTTCTCATATTTCTGAATGCTAGAAATTCAAATCAAGTTGTATGTAGGCCATGTTCTCTGTGAAGGAAAAAAAAATCATTTTATGACATCCTCTTGTCTACTGGTGTTTACTAGCAATCTTTGGCTTTATGTTGTATTATTCTGCCTCAATGTTCACATGGCATTCTTTGTGTGTCTCTGTGTTATTTTCTTGTATCAACAACAGTCATTTAATTAGAACCCAGTGTAATGACCTCATCTTAGTTTGATTATCTCTACAAAGACACTACCTACTTCCAAATAAGGTCACATTCTAAAGTTTGGGGAAGGGCATGGATATTGGGGGGACATCAACCAATTCAATATATCTATAAATAAATATTTCTCAATGAAAATATTTTGTCATGTAGAAATTATCAAGAATGTAATTTCACTAAAATATCTTAATGTCTCTGTGTATCTACAGAATAGCTGAAGTCTAGTCACATGCGTTCTTTTATTAAAACATAGAGAAATTCACTTTTACTGATTTAAGGAAAATATCCTCTCATGTAATTAATAACCATAATAGAAATGAAATATGTGGGTAATTTTAAAGAAAATATTATAGCTTAGAGTTTAAAAATTCAAACTGTAAACTCCAAGACCTGGTTTTAAGTCCTATATCTTTCATTATTACTAGTGATGTGATCTGAGGTAGGTTAACTGTATCATAGTCCCAACTTGGTTGCATCCACTGTTGAAAGGAAAAATTATATGTTTTCTGACAAATATGTATTTAGTGCTTAACAAAGACTATTCACTCAATACATTTTATCTGTTATTTGTCACTAATTGAATACTTTTAGCTGGTATTTGGGAAAAAGTATTTATGATTATCCTTAATTCATTTGATGTCTTATTATTTCTTACACATGTGCCTATCTCAGATAATATTTACATGCTCCTTTATCACAATAGAATGATTGATAATCACAATTTTAACATCACTAAAAATTCTAAGGGTAATTTACAGGCTCCTGTAATGCACAGACATATATTCAAGCTTGAAAATATATAAAAATAAGGAAAAATAACTACTGAAAGACTCGTTTCTGGATAGGGAGAGGCACATAATGACAAGCTTATACTCTCACTATAATAACTAGAAAAATATGTAAATTATAATAATAATATTTTCTAAAACATCAAACTAGTGCAGAAGTAATAAGAACCATATGAGCTAAAACTGAATAAAGAGATAACTTTTCCTAGGTGAGTTAATGGTCTCTAACCATTTCTTCCCTGGGATTATTTGTACATTCCAGATGCAGATTTAGGACTGGGCTTGGAATACCCAAGATGACTCTATTGGAGGAAAAGAGAAACCAACAGAGCTTTTGATGTCTGTTCAGGAAGGCATGGGACCTATTAAGGCCCATGTCCAGAAGAGCACAGGTGCACAACCAGGTATCTCCATGGGCCACCTACTATGCTTATGGCCTGGAGGCTGGAGACCTGGTATAAAATTTCTAAAGATCAGAGTAAAGTCTTTTATAGTGTCCTGTTATTTGTGAGACAAAATTATGCTAAAGAATAGACCTTGGAACAAACATTGGTTTGGTCACAAGATTGGTCACAAGAGCCAAGGATTTTGGGTGAGAGATTGTAGCACCTGGTTGAAGCATAGAAATAAGAAAGAATACATTGAAGAAGGTAGGAAAAAAAGATGGATACTCCTATCACACTCTCCTCCACCCCGCACCCCATTCCTGGGCAGCCTAGCACAGACAGACACTGCCCTGTGGGAGGAGAATGAAGAGAGTGAATTACCTCACTGCAGACTCCAGGGCTGGCCAGACTCAGATTCTAGCTGAATCTCATGGCCTTAAGTGGCTCCTGAAAACTTTGGCTCCAATTGGTCAGAGGCAGCATCCAAGCTGCCAGGTAGATTTCTTGGCTACAAGCTCCCAGCAGACTCCTCCAGTTCAAGCCCCTAGGACCCACTAACTGGCTACCCTGGGCCTTAGATTACAACCATAGCACTAAGCTCCCAGTTAATGTTTCTATACACTAACAACAAATTATCCAAAAGAAACCTAAAGAAAACAATCCAACTTACAATAGCAATAAAAAGAATCATTAGGAATAAATTTATCTAAGAAGGTAAAAAATCTATACATTGAAAATTATAAGATGTTGATGACAACAATTTAAGATGACACAAATAAATGGAAAAAAATACCCTGTGTCCATAGGTCAGAAGATTTCATGTTGTTAAAATCTCCATAACCTGGGGCACCTGGGTGGCTCAGTAGGTTAAGCATCTGACCCTCTTGAGTTGGGCTCAGGTCATTATCTCACAGTTTCTGACTTTGAGCCCTTTGTTGGGCTCCGCACTAACAGCTTAGAGCCTGCTTAGGATTCTCTCTCCCTCTCTCCTCCCCTCCCCCTACTTTCTCTCTCTTTCTCTTTTAAAATAAAATTAATTTTTAAAATATTATTTATCTTGAGAGAGAGAAAGACAGAGTGAGAGTGAGGGAGGGGCAGAGAGAGAGGGAGACAGAATCTGAAGCAGGCTCCAGTCTCTGAGCAGTCAGCACAGAGCTCAAAGTGGGGCTCAAACCCACAAGTGCGAGATCATGACCTGAGCCGAAGTCATATGCTCAACAAACTGAGCCAACCAGGAGCCCCTCAAAATAAATAAAATTAAAAACAAACAAACAAACAGTATGATTCTGGAATAAAATCAGACACATGGACCAAAGGAACAAAATTGATATACCAGAAATAAAATTACATATATACAGCCAACTAATATTTGACAAGGGGCAAAAATACTCAGTGGGCAAAGGACAGTCTTCTCAATAAATGGTACTGAAGAAACTGGATAATCATATGCAGAACAATGAAACTGGATCCCTATCTCTACCGCTCACAGAAAACAATTTAAATGAGTTAAAAATTTAAATGTAAGACCCCAAACTGTAAAGCTACTAGAAAAAAAACAGGGGAAATTATTGATCTTGGAAATGACTTTTGGATATGACAACAAAAGCTCAAGCTATAATAATAAAAATAAACAAATGGGACTATGTCAAACTAAAAACTTACGTACAACAAAGAAACAATCAATAATATGAAAAGACAACCTATGGAAAGGGACAAATTATTTGAAAACCATTTATTTGATAAAGGGTTAATATCCAAAATATATAAGGAATTCACGTAACTCAATAGCAAAAATACAACCTGATTTAAAAAATGGGCAAAGAACTTTAATAGACATTTTTTTCAAAGAATGTATACAAATAGCCAACAAGTACATGAAAAGATGCTCAACATCAGTAATTGCCAAAGAAATGAAAATCAAAACTACAGGGGGATATCACACCTGTTGGAATAACTCTAATCCAAAAGACAAGACACATAAGTGATGGTAAGCATGTGGAAAAATTGTACATTTCCATAGTACAGCCACTATGGAAAATAGTTTCCTCAAAAAACTAAAAGTAGAATTACCATATGATCCAGCAATCCTGTTTTGAAGGAAATGACTATATATTCATAGGATATATTCAAAGGAAATGAAATCACTATCGGGAAAATATATTTGCACCCGCTATGTTTATGACTACTGCAGCATTAGTCACAATAGCCAAAACATGAAAGCAGCCTAAGTGTCCATGGATGGGTGGAAGGGTAAAGAAATGTGGGAGAATAAAGACTATATATGGAATTCCACACAATGCATGATTATTCAGCCATAAAAAAGAAAGAAATCCAGCCCTTTGTGCCAATGTGGGTGGGTGGTGGGTTTTGAGAGCATTATGCTAAATGAAATAAGTCAGACAAAGACAAATACTGTATGTTCTCATTTATATGTGGAATGAAAAAAAAAAACAAAATTTCACAGAATAGGGAATATAGTCATGACATTGTAATGTACTCGTGGTAGCTACACTTGTGATGAGCATAGCATAACATATAGACAAGTTGAATCACTATGTTGTACACTTCAAACTAATATAATATTGCATGTCAACTATACTCAAAATTAAAAATTAAAAAAATAATGTTAGCTGCTATAACAACAATAACAAAAGGCTGAATTCATACAAATATAGAGTAGAATGGTGTTTGCAGGGCCTTTTATTTACTATGCTATATTATGGGCATTTTTTTTTCAAAGAATGAATTTTGATTTTTCAAAAGAAAACATTTTCTTTTTTATGAATTTTTAAAGAACTCACTGAGGGCAAATACTACTTGATAAAAAGCAAAGGCAAATAAGGTTTATCATATATAAATAGGAACAATGGTACATAACACAAAGATTATATAATTCATATTTCAGATGAAACAAGTATATTTAAATTGTGCATTTGCTGCAGTTAAATGCAAATACCTGTAATTTAATAGTTAGCAGGATTGCCTATGCTCCCAAGCTATCATTCCAATCCCACCACTAATGTGTCAAGTATAATTAATAACCCAGAAGTCCTACACATGACCTTTATTTTGTTTGTGAAGAAAAATAAATTATAAAGTGAAATGGTTTTATTTTTGCTATGATTGTTGTTTGGCCTCTTGAAATGATATTAAGAGTACAGTAATATTAATTTGCAAATGAAGATATATTTTGTTCCACATAACGGCAATTTTGGGTGTAGCAAATAGGCACTTTTTATACAATAGTAAACCATTACCTTCCTATAAATTGCATCATAAAAGAAATGTAAGCATATATTTAGAATATATATATATACACACACACACACACACACACACACACACACACATATATATTACTTTTCTTCTTTTGGTGCCAATGTATACACTGAATAACTTGAGTTTGCTAGTCTTGTCAACAATATATTTTTTTTAAATGCTGGCTCAAGCTTCATGTTGTATGTGTGCATACATATATTTTGTTTGAATGACTAAATGGACAAACTGACTCTCTAGGCTTACTCATTAAACTACATTTCAGTACATTTCCCTGTTTATTAGAGAGTGATTATTTAAAAAATAAGCACATAATCAAATAATATTTTCCCCCTAAACTAAAAATTTTGCTTTTTTCCAAGGAAATTTCCTACAAGCAAACATCCATATTCTATCACATTAATTCTTCTGGGATGATTTTTGAGGCTAGAATAAAGGTTATATTGTTGTAAAGAGTAAACAAAAAATGAAAAATGAAAATGTTAGAAACCCTAAAATAAAATACTGAAACTTCAGGATGGAAAAGACAACAGTTGATCCACTAAGTCTGCCTTTAGGCCCTTTTCCTATTTTCTATTGATAAATGGGTATATAAACTGAAAAGACCAGACGTTCTTGTAGAAAGTCCAACAGAGTATATGGAAGATTGGCATTTGGGGAAGGGTGTGTCTTCAACTTTAGTCTCTGTTTACCAAAGCAAAAGACATTCTAATGTTGTGCTTAAAAACCTCTGTGCTTAATTTTGTCAAGCTCTGTTACCAGAGAAGAGAAAATCAAAGACTCAGGATGGTACCAGGTCCTCTTTCTGCAGTTATATTTCTTTCCACATAAAATATCTCCATGATTCACAGAAAAGTAAATAATTCTTGTGGGAAGAATCTCACTTAGTCTTTATATGAAAATACTTTCAAGTAGATATTGAGAGAAAATATTGAATGAGATAGATTTTCTTATCCAGATTAAGTTACATGTCTATATTTTACATTAGAAGTTTTCTACTAAAGGTTTGCTCTTCCTACTGTTACACTTTTCGTGGCTATCATCTTGGAAATCATCATAAATGAATAACCATTGCATAGTGAGTAATGGAAAAAACAGAAAATATCTCTGAAAATATCTGATAGTGATGTTTACAGTGTTCACCAGGAAAATGGTCTCAGAATTCCTGGGAGAATTTTATTTGTTTCATGTACAATTTCCTCCCCTAGTACCTTGAAAGCTGAGATGTGTAGCATGTGTGTGTTTGTGCACGTGTGTACATATGTACAAATGATGATAGTCCAGGCATAACCCAAAGATAGTTGAAAGTCATTATCACATCAACAGGATCATGAGCAGAAAGAGAAGCCTGGGCCAAAGAAAATAAGCATAGCTTGAGAAACTCCAAGCATTTGTTCTTGTCAGTGTTTTGGATTTTGGCCGTTGGAATAGATGTGTAGTGGTGTCTCATTGTTACTTGAATTTGCATTTCTCTGATGACATATGATGTGGAGCATCTTATCATATGCTTATTTGCTATCTGTATAGCTTCTTTGGTGAGAGGTTTGTTAAGATTTTTGGCCCATTAAAAAGAAAATCACATTGTTTTCTTATTGTTGAGTTTTAAAAGTTCTTAATGTATTTTGCGTAAGTCTTTCATCAGATGTGTCTTTTGAAAATATTTTCTCCTAGTTGGTGGCTTGCCTTCTCATTCTCTTAACACTGTCTTTTGCAGAGTGGAAATTTTTAATCTTAATGAAGTCTAGCTTATCAATTATTTCCTTAATGGGTTGTACCTTTTTCTATTGTTTGCCCTTGTTCTTTGTTCTTATTTTTGTCTTCCATTCTTTTTCTGCCCTTTATAGCTTTAATTGTGTGTTTAATATAAATCAATTTTTCTCTCCCTTTCTTAGCATATCAGTTATACTTCTTTTCTTACTTTATTTTAGTGGTTGCCCTTGACTTTGCAAAAACATCTACAACCAATCCAAGTCTGCTTTCAAACAATAATATATCACTTCATGGATAGTGTGATAAACTTATAATAACAAAATAATCTTAATTCCTACCTCCGGTCCCTTGTATGTTGCAGGTTGGCATTCATCCCACTTATGCATTAGCTTGTGTAAGTATATATATGATAAATAAAAGTTTTTATTTTATCTGCACTTATTTCTTCTTGATGCTCTTCTTTATGCAGATCCAAGTTTCTGACCTATATTATTTTCTAAGAAACTTATGTTAACTTTTTTGTGTAAATTTGGTCTATAAAAATTTATTTAATTTTTGTTTGAGAAAGTTTATTTCTCCTTCACTTTTGAAAGATAATTTCACAGGGTATAGATTTCAGGTTAGTGTTTTTTTTTTCTCCCAACACTTTAAATATTTCACTCTATTGTTCTCTTGCTTGCATGATTTCTGAAAAGTCTGATTTAATTATCTTTGTACCTCTACAGATGAGTATATATATATATATATATATATTCTTTTGCCTTATTTCAGGATTTGTTTCTTTATCAGTGATTTTCTTAAGCTTCCAAATGAAATGCCTAGGTGTAGTTTGTTTTTGTTTGCTTGTTTGTTTTATCTGGTTGGTGTTCTCTGAGTTTCCTGGATCAGTGGTTTCAAGTCTAACATTAATTTGGCATCATTCTTAATCATTATCATTTCAACTATTTCTTTTATTCCTTTTTCTCTTTTGTCTTCTTCTAGCATTCCAATGATGTGTATGTTACACCTGTTGTAGTTTTTCCACCATCCCTAGATATTGTTTTTTCCTTTGTTCCCTTTGCTTTTTGGTGTGTGTGTGGTTGGTGTTTTTTTTTTTTTTTTTTTTTTTGCTTTTTGGTTTTTAATGTCCAATGCCTCTGGACTGTGAATTTTATTAGTGTTTCCCAACCTTCGAGTCAGTTATGATTTGATAAGATTGTAGTAGTTTAGGATCTGGTTAACTGGTTTCCACTGAGGATAGGCCTTCTTAAGAACACAGTGCTCTGGAATATTTAGAAATGGATCTTCTTCCCTTCTCCTTACATGAATCAATTATTCTTTGATATTTACTGTGGGAATCTTGTTGAGCTAATGTGGGAATCTGGTTGAGCTATATCACAATATTATGGAGGCCCTTAATGAATTGGTCACTCTGGACTTTTTAACTTTTAGGCTTGTCCATATCTAGCCCCCAACAATCTGTCAATTACAATTTATGTTTTCTTACCCTTGCATTGGAGTCTTTGGAGATATTTACTCTAGTATTTTCTTTCTCTATGTTTTTCTCTCTGTCTTTCCAATTTTGGTGGCAGTTCTTTGCCCTGCAACATCACTTGTATACTCCCTTTGAATCTTTTTTTTTAATCAAGATTTAACCTTTATAACATGATTGCAATATACATTGAATACAGGAAATACACTATTGTAATAATTTTAATATTCATTATCTCTACTTAATTAACTAAGAATAATTCATCAGACAAGTACAGAAAAGTGTATACTCCTCAATGAAAAACTTGACTACAAAATTAGCAAATGGGATAATGTATTAGTTTTTTTTTGTTATTTCCATAACAAATTACTACAAGTTTAGCAGCTAAGTCATCCTTTTATTACCCCACATTCCTATACATCAAAACCTCAGGCTCAGAATGGCTCAAGTTGTACTCTGCTCTGCTTTTCACAGGGTGAAAATCAGATGTCAGCAGGGTTGTGCTTCTTTCTGGAGGCTCTGGGGATAAATCTACCACCAGGTACATTCAGGATGTGGGCAGTATTTGCTGCTATTGCAGTTTTGGACCAGAGTTCACATTTGCTTAGTGACTACTGGCTCAGGTATTTCTCAGTGTCAATTGGCCACCTGCATTTTATAACTCATGGCCCCTCTATTACAGTTTCAATGACAGCAATCACTAGTCAACTGCATCCTATGCTTTGACCATGTCTGATCTCCTTTTCTACTTTGTCTCTTCCACATCTCTCTTTTTTGCTCCCTGATGGTTCTGCATTTCTCTTCTGCTTATAACTGATTCTGTGATTACATTAAGCACACCTGGATAATGTAGCATCATCTCTCTTTTTTTAAGGTCAGCTAACTAGTAAATATAATATATATGCAAAGGTCCTTCACAGAAGAACCTAGATTAGTGCTTGATTGAATAACTAGGGGGTAGAAATTTTATGAGAGGAGGAGTCATCTTAATAATTCTCCCTATCGCAAATGACAAATAATTTTATTCTTTACATTAAACTATCAATGAATGATGTAATAAACCATTCTGACATAAATGCAAAGAAAATTGATAGGTTGATTATGCCAGGTTGTCAAAGGATTTATGCAAATGAACACAATAAATAGTGGTGGCTGCAACTAGACATATTTTGACATTGTAATTAATGTGACATTGCATGTCACATTAAAGAAGAATTTGCATTTTTACAAAATTCAGCTTCATTTACTTTCTGGAAGTAATTGAGAAATTTTCAGAATTCAAATTCACATTTTCCATTTTGCAAAACTATTTCCCATATTCTAGTACACTTCTATAAGAAAAATGCCTTTATCTAGGTGTCAATCTTACATAATATGAAGCTATTTTTAAGCGTTCTAAAGACTTTAATATTTAATTAGTACTATCAACTTAATATGAAAAACATCCCCCATATCTCACTTTTGTAAATAAATCTGGGCACTTAAAAAATTAATGGACTCCTCCAAATTCACACATTGAGTCAATGACAAAAGAGAGATGATGTTTCTGTCCCCCTTCTTTAAATCCCACCTGGTAGACTACATTACTTTAAGACAATAAGTTCTTATATTCTTTCATTATCTGGGCTTTCAAGTACTATATAGACTTTTACTATAGAGGAAACAATTTTCAAAATTTGTGTTTCCTTAAAACAACATCTTCAGAAAATTAATGTAAACAAACAAGAAAACAAACAAAAAAGTGTTCTACTTCTTGTTTTTATTAATCTTTGCTTAGAAAAGGAAAAAGTGATGTACAGAAAGCTTTAAAGGCCTCAGAGGACTTCTGAGATATTAGGACATTTTGCACATCAAAGAGCTATTAAAGGCATCAATTTTACCATATAAAGCAGAAAATAATAAAGACATGATTAATTTGTCATGAAAATCTAATTGGTTTTAGAAATGGAGAAAATGTCCTAGGAAACATTTTTAAATAGCCATTTCAAAAATAATTCAAGCTATTAATAAGCTAAAAGTGCTGGAAGCTTTATATTATGACTATAATATATTTTAAATAACCCAATAATCACAACCAACAAAAAAAGCAATTATTTACTACTTACATATTTTGTGTACTGTACTCTCTACCATCCTAATGATAAGAGATATTTACAATTTTCACCCTGCAATTACTGCACTGAGGTAGAGATATGGAACACATGAATGAGATAATTTTTAAAAATGTGTTAAAGTAGCTTGGGACCAAAGGAGTACTGATTATGGCAATTTAGAGGAGAAAGTGGCTGTGACTCACAGTTTGTTTAGAGCAGTGGTTCTCAAAGTATGGTCCTTAGACCATCAGTATCACCTAGGAACCTGTTGGAAATGTGAATTATCAGACGGTATCCTAGACCTACTGAATCAGAACTTCTGGATGGCGTCTCAGCCATTTGTGCTTTTACAAGCCCTTTAGATGATTCTAAGGTAGCATATGTTTGAGAGAACCACTCTTCTGATGGATAGGAAGAAAAAAAAATTGGAAAGCTACGAATGCATTTAGATAGATTTTGGATTTGATTCTTAAGACCTAGAAAAATTTAATTTAGAAGATTTGAACTGAAAATTTTTGAAGGTTACTTTGTATGATGGATTTTTAGGGGAGAGGGTATGGACAGATAAAGCACACAGATATTTAGATTGATTTTCCTTAAAGTCACAACCAAAAAAGGAACTACAGGCCAATATCTCTGATGAACACAGCTACAAAAATCCTCAACATAATATTAACAAACTGAATCCAACAACATGTTAAAAAACTCATTCGCCAAACTGAATACAACAATATATCAAAAAAATCATTCACCACAATCAAGTAGGATTTATTCCTGGATAGCAAGGGTGGTTCAATACTCACAAGTCAATCAATGTGATACAGCACACCAATAAGAGAAAGGATAAAAATCATATGACCATTTCAATGGATTCAGAAAAAGCATTTGACAGAGTACAACATCCATTCATGATAAAACTCTCAACAAAGTAGGTTTGGAGGGACCATATCCCAACATAATAAAGAACTTACATGAAAAACCCACAACTAACATCCTACTCAAAGGGGAAAACTGTCAGCTTTTCCTCTAAGGTTAGGAATAAGACCGGTCACTCTCACCACTTTTATTCAACATAGTACAGGAAGTCCTAGTCACAGCAATCAGATAAGGAAAAGGAATAAAAGGCATCCAAACTGGTAAAGAAGAAGTAAAATTCTCACTATTTGCAGATGACGTGATACTATATATAGAAAATCCTAAAGATTCCACAAAAAAAACTACTATAACAGATAAATTCAGTAAAGTTGCAGGATACAAAATCAGTGTTGCATTTCTATACACTAATACTGAAGACACAGAAAGAGAAATTAAGAAAACAATTCCATTTACAGTTGCGCCAAAAATAAAAGAAAAAAAAAAAAGAAAATACCTAGGAATGAACTTAACCAAAGAGGTGAAAAACCTGTAGTCTGAAAAACTATAAAACAATAATCAAATACATTGAAAATGATGCAAAGAAATGGAAAGACATTCCATGCTGATGGGTTGGAAAACCATTCTATACTACTTGAAAAAAAATCTATAGATTTAATGAAATTCCTGTCAAAATACCAATGGTATTTTTCACAAAACTAGAATAAATGATCCTAAAATTTGTATGGAACCACTGAAGAACCTGAATAGCCAAAGCAGTCTTGAAAACAAAACAAAACAAAACAAAACAAAACAAATTGGAGGTATCACAATTTCAGACTTTAAGTTATATCACAACACTGTAGCAATCAAAATAATACAGTACTGGCACAATAATAGACACACAGAGCAATAGAACAGAATAGAAATTCCAGAAATATACCCACAGTTATATAGTCAATTAACCTATGACAAAGGAGGCAAGAATATACAATGGGAAAAAGACACTCTTTTCAACAAATGCCATTGGGAAAACTGGACAGCAACATACAAACGAATGCAACTAGACCACTTTCTTGCACCATGGACAGAAGAACCTAAATATGAGACATGAAACCATAAAAAATTATAGAAGAGAGCATAGGCAATAATTTCTCTGACACTGGCCATAATAACATATATCTAGATATGTCTACTGAGACAAGGGAAATAAAAGCAAAGATAAACTATTGGGACTACATCAAAATAGAAAGCTTCTGCACAGAGAAGGAAACAACAAAACTAAAAGACAAGCTATGGAATAGGAGAATATATTTGCAAATGACATATCTGATAAAGAGTTAGTATTCAAAATATATAAAGAACTTATAAAACTCAATACACATAAAACAAATTATCCAATTAAATACCGGACAGAAGATATGGACAGACATTTCTCCAAAGAAGACATAGAGATGGCCAACAGACCCAAGAAAAGATGCTCAACATCACTCATTATCAGGGAAATGTAAATCAAAACTACAATGAGATATCACCTCACACCTGTCAGAATTGCTAACGTCAAAAAAAGGAAACAACAAATTTTTCAAGGATGTAGAGGAAAATGAACCCTCATGCACTGACAGTGGGAATGCAAACAAGGGTAGCCATTGTGGAAAACAGTATGGAGAGTGCTCAAGAAATTAAAAATAGAAGTAGCATATGAACCATTAATCACACTACTAGGTATTTACCAAAAGAATACAAAAACACTAAATAAAAGGGATATATGTACCCTGTATTTATGTGGCGTTATTTATAATAGCCAAATCATGGAAGCAACTGAAGTGTCCATCAACTGCTCAATGGATGAAGATGTGGTATATATGCACACTAAAATGTTACTTGGTCATAAAAAAAGAATAAGATCTTGCCATTTTCAACATAGGTGGATCTAGAGAGTATAATGGTAAACAAAGTAGGCTAATCAGAGAAAGACAAATACTATATGATTTCACTCCTATATGGAACTTAAGAAACAAAATAAGCAAATAAAAGAGAAAAAAGAGACAAACAACAAAACAGAGTCTTAACTATAGAGAACAAACAGATGGCTACCAGATGGGAGATGTGGACATGGGGAGGGAATGGCTGAAAAAGGAGATGGGGATTAAGGAATGCATTTGTTCTTTTTTGTTTTGTTTTTTTTTTAAAGTTTTTTAATGTTTGTTTATTTTTGAGAGTGAGACAGAGCACGAGTGGGGGAGGAGAAGAGAGAGAGGGAGACACAGAATCCAAAGCAGGCTCCAGTCTTTGAGCTGTTGACACAGAGCCTGACCCAGGACTCGAATTCACGAACTGCAAGATTATGACTTGAGCTGAAGTCAGACATTCAACCCACTGAATGACCCAGGCACCCCAAGGGATGCCCTTGTGATAAGCACTGGGTGATGTTTGGAATTGTTGAATCACTATAATGTACACCTGAAATGAATATAACATTGTATGTTATCTACACTGAGATTAAAATTTTAAAATATATTAAAAAAGAAAGAAATAGGGGTGCCTGGATGTCTCCTTTGGTTAAGCATCTGACTCTTGATTTTGGCTCAGGTCATGATCTCACAGTTGGGATCCTGCCCCACGTTGGGCACTTCACTGACAATGTGGAGCCTGCTTGGCATTCTCTTTCTCTCTCCCTCTCTCTGACTCTTCCCTGCTCTCTCTCTCTCTCAAAATAAATGAATAAACTTAAAATATATATATATATATTTTTTTTTAAGTTTATTCATATATATATATATATATATATATATATATATATATAAATTGGTTTTAGTTTTTAGTTCTAAGAGAGAAAAATAATGCAGATTACTTGTACAAAAGACAGGCAATACTTTGAGTACTCTGAGAATGAAGAGTTTATTCTAAGTATGTAATGTATACTGAAAGGCAGAAACTAGTCAAAGGCGTTATGCTGAGATGGCAAGAAAATGTAAGCTATGCATTCCACCTCAATATACATGAACTTATTACCCACAAAAACTTATGCTTTTTATGCCAATGTATAAGAAAACTATATATTTACATAGGATTGTTCCATTATGTAAAGTTTGTTTGTTTGTTTGTTTTATTATTGAGAGAGAGAAAGTGGGGCAAGGGCAAATAGAGAAGGAGAGAGAGAATCCCAAGCAAGCTTTGTACTGACAGCGTAGAGCCAGACATAGGGCTTAACCTCATGAATCGTAAGATCATGACCTGAGCTAAAACCAAGATTCTGATGCTTAACCAAGAGTCACCTAGGCAACCCAAACATTCTGTAGAGTGAAAGTAATAAATTTGTCTTTTCCCCAGCTCTTAAAGCTCTACGTTAGCTCATCAAAAGATACTTCTTCCTATTTTCCTTAGAGAAATAACCATTTATATAATGATTTACAGAAAGCATCTCATTAAAAATAGTGCAGGTTATTATAACTCATTAATATACTTCTGGAAGAAGTTCCTAAATAATTATTTTTTAAACATTTATTTTCTTATGAATATTTTTTCTCTTTTATTATTGGTATAATTTTTAAAATATTTAAATCCTGGGCTATATACGAGGCATAAATGAAATGTCTAAATCATTATAGTAATTACAAAGATGATAGAAATTATTTTTTCAAGTTTATTTTGAGAGAGAGAGAGAGAGAGAGCACATGCGTGCCACGTGCAATCAGGAGAGGGGCAGAGAGAAGGAGAGACCATCCCAGGCAGGCTCCGTGCTGTCAGCTCAGCAGGACTGATTTCAGGAACCCTGAGATCATGATCTGAGACAAAAATCAAGAGTCAGACACTCAGCCAACTAAGGTACCTCGGTGTCTCTAGAAATTCTTATGTATGGTCAGTGTAATATCAAAGTACTCAATATTATTAACCTAGCATCCGAAAGATTATTTTGTGTGAGTTATTAGTTGTAGAGCTGACATGCCATTTGTATGTTGACAATTTTTTTTTCTGAAGTGTAGCACACACAAGCTAACTGGTCATACCATAATCCAAACAATTTAGTATACAATCAATATAAAACAGACTTGGGGAACTTGTACAAAATTTCAAAGCAGAATTTCCTCCAGGAACATTTTAAAAGTGAACTTTCTGAAGCATTTGCAGAAAGTTGAGAGCATATTCTTTAAGATTTCACTTTAATATTGTGTTTTACTTTAGAATAATCTTAAAAGATATAAACATAGATTATACGGATAGCTAAATCTCTAACATGTAACTGTCACAAGATTCCAGTGCCAGTATTCACTTTTGTAGTTATAATAAAACTGGCATAAACAAGCTGGTAAGAAATAAGTTGAGGTGGATTTAATATATAAATGGTAACATCCACAGCCAAGTGAAGCAGAATGAACTCAAAGGACACTGCCAAAAAAGATCTTCCAATTTGTCCAAATACAAATGGCATTGAAATATGGAATATAAAAGAACACGCAAAAAGGCACTAATACCGATCATTAAATGTTAAGCAGTAATTTAGTCAAAATACGTAAATGGCCTATGACATAGGGGCATAATAAAGCTAATATTTACTGAGTGATTATAACATGACAGGTGCCAAGAATTGTTCTAAATACTTAAAATAGATTAGCTCACTTAACTTTTACAATAATTCTATAAGGCAAGCTCATTTAATATCCCGATTTTACTAATAAGGAATCAAAGACACAGAAAGGAAAGGCAGTTTGACTAGGGTCACACATCTAAACAGTGAAATAAAAATTGGAAACTGAGAAATGTTTTTCCAGCATTTATAATCTTAACCACCTTCCAGTGTGTGTGTGTGTGTGTGTGTGTGTGTGTGTGTATGTGTGTGTAAATAATGTATGTATGTATTCACCTATTTATTTATTTATAGAAAAATAAATCATGGGATTATTGATATTCAAGAGTTATTTACAGGAAGTTTATTCAACCATAGGAGCAGTTGAAATCAAGTATTTTTGCACTTATTTTCAAAAACAAAAACTAATTTTTATTTTGGAGTGAAATGGGGAGATCACAAAGGAGGCCAGAAATATTTTTCATATTCATACCTTTAGCCAACATATAGCCATTCACCAAATGGTATTGAAAAATCCAGTGACTATTTACTTTTTTGTATTGAAAAAGCTGGAAATAATGAAAGTCAAATTTCAAAGGGGATATTTTCTGTGAACTTAAAGACAATATAGGATCCTGATTTATTTCAATTTTTCTTTTTTGACTAGGTAGGTAAACATCAAGTTTTATTCCACAATATGATTTCTTTAAAAGACCTGTCATAACTACAATAGTTCCTTTTATGACTATAAAATCTTCAAAACAATAGCATCAGTAAATTCTGTGTGAACATATACATAAGTGTGTGTGCTCTGGGTATATCCAAATCATTCTTATATTAATGCTAAATATTATTTGTATATATTTAAATTAAATATATGTAATTTAAAATATATTTAATGTATAATTATTTATGATATATATTCTGATACTTTTTTCTAATATTAAAGGAACATCAAAATAGAAATTAAAAAATCTACATAACTGGTATTATATTTGTGAAGTATTTTCTGCAATCACAAAAGGAATAATTAAATATCTATTTCAGGAAAGACATATCCTCTCAGAAAATCATTTGCAACAGAAAATTTTTGAGGTAGTCTTGGTTTAAAATATTCTATTTACAGATAAATACTACTTAAGTATAATTCAGCATATTATATCTAAAAAAATAAAGTATAATGAAACCATTCTCATAAGTAAATTAAAAAATAAGTAATACAAAATGAAAAATATTTCGTAAAAAATAGCAAATACCATGTTGGCACTCACTAGAAAAAAAGCACATTAAAAAATTTAGAAATCAGGAGCTCCTGGGTGGTTGAGTCGGTTGATTTTGGCTCAGGCCATGATCTGACAGTTTTGTGAGTTTGAGCCCCATGCTGGGCTCTGGGCTGACTCTGTGGAGCTTGCTTGGGATTCATATTCTCTCTCCCTCCCTCCCTCCCAGCCTCTCTCTCTCCCTCCCTCCCTCTCTCTCTCTCTCCCTCTCTCTCTCTCCCCCCCCATCCCCCCACTGGCACTCTTGCTCTTTCAATAAATAAATGAAAAAATATTTAAAAAATAGAAATCATAGTACAATCAGATAATAATTTTATTTAAGAGAAACTTTTTCTAACTTCTCAAGATTGGCATAAATAGGCAGCCATAGAAACATAGACTGTAAGTATGGTGTAAAAATGAACCACCAATATTCAGCATTAAGTTTTTACTGCATGATTTGTTTTTCTTTCCAGAAATGTGCATGTTTTAGACATCATAACTGCTCTAAATATATGATAATATAAATTTAACACAAGGGGCTTAAATCATTTTTCTTAAACCAATTATTTTCTACAGTTTCTCTCAAGCTACTTAAAATGAACAACATAGGCACTTGGTAGTCAATAGTTGTCATAACTATTGTATTCATTATACATTTCAGTGATATAAGAGGCCAAATTCCTTTCTGTGCTGACTATTATATGAAAATGTTTTACATTTAAAGAAAATAAAGAGATCAAATGCCAGTTTATTCCCATCTAAAGGACACTGTAAGAGAGGTAATAGCTTTATTTTACATAGCTGCCTTTTATTGCTTAACTTTATAGTACATTTATATCATTTATAGGAATGCACATGTCCTATTAAAAACATTCAGTCTGAGGAAGAGGGAGATGAAACACGTGATATTGAGAAGCATTTCTGAACAAGTGATCCATGTCAGCCAATTGAAATATTTGATTTAATCTCTCTTCAAGCTATTGTTTCTTTGGAAGGAAGAAATTGGATATGTTAAAATGGAGAATTGATGCTTGCTACTACAGTTAAAATGGCCTGACCTTCAAGCGTCTTAGGGAAAACAGATGAAGGATATAGAAGTGTTTAAGCTGGTTCTTATTGTTTCCATTGGAGTTTCAACATTTACGTGTTTTTATTGATCTGAGTCTTATTAAATAAGACTAGTAACTTAGGATCATACAGTCTAGTGATTTATGCCTGTAATCTTTAAATAGTTTGAGAGTCTTTGGAGAATGTTTCTAGATTATACAAATAACATTCTTAATAATTTGCTTTGTTTCAATATTTCATGTATTCTAATTTTAAAAGATAATGAATAATTAAAATCTATATCTTTATGCTGAAATGCATGATTAAACACGAATATTAGTTTATCTCACCAAGACATTACAGAAAATGTGTAAATCAATTTATTTTTGTGACACATACTGTCAACTAGGTATCCTATGTATATTCTTGATTTTCTCCTTGATAATATGATTTTAAGGTAGGAGCAATGTACTCCCTTCCTTCATCTCCTTGCATCCCGGGTAGCTATTTCCTATTGCTTCCCCTGGAAATCTCCTAGAGTTCTGCTTAAACTTGTTTTCCTGATAGAATAAAATAAAAAAAACTTCCCTCATCCTCTTTTCTTCCTAACTTAAAGGTACACCTAACTCCTGGAGCTGAAGCAGCTTCCAGAAAGCAAGCATGAGGATAAGAATCAAAGAAATGTCAGGATTAATATCATTGAGTCACTCAATCATTTCTGCTTCCCTGAGATAGCACTTCCAAATAAAGTCATAACATGTATATTTTGACTATGGATCTATTTTGTTTCTTCTTTAAGGCTTTATTGAGGTATAACTGACAAATTAAATCATAAGACAAGTGTACATAATTTGATATGCATACACATTGTGAAAGGATTCCTCCCATCTAGTTAATTAACATATCCATCATCTCACGTATTTATCTCTGTGTCTGAGAACCTTAAATTCTTCCTTAGTATACTGAATTATACAATATAGTGTTGTTAGCTATAGTCACCATGTTTTACATGACACCCTCAGACATATCTTCTAGCTGAAAGTTTCTACACTTTGACCAACATCTCCCTATTTCCCCCATGCCCCCAGCCCGTGGCAGCCACCTTTCTTCTCTCTCTCTAGTTTAACTTTATTTTAGATTTCGTGTGTAAGATATAATATGTAGTACTTTCTCTATATACTTAATTTACTTAGCATAATGCCCCAAAGTCCATTCATGTTGTAGCAAAAGACAGGATTTCCTTCTTTCTCATGAGTGAATGATATTCAGCTGTGTATGTGTGTGTATACATACATACACATACTTACCTACAACATTCTTTATTCATCTCTTGACAGATTTTGTTTATTTCCATATGTTGGCTATTGTGAATAATTCTGCAATGACCACAAGAAGCACAGAGATGTCTGTGATATCCTATTTTTCATTTCCTTTGTACATGTACCCAGAAGTGGGATTATTGGACAGCTATATTTTTAATCTTTTAAGAAACCTCTATGCTACTCTCCATGATGACTGCACCAATTTTCATTCCTATCAAGAGTGCACAAGTGTTTCCTTTTCTCCCCAACTTCACCACCACTTGTTATGTCTTGTTTTTTTGAACATAGCCATCTTAACAGGTATGAGGTGATGTCTCATTCTGGTTTTGACTAGCATTTCCCTAATGAAAAGTGATGTTGAGTACCTTTTCAGTTATCTATTGACCACTTGTATGCCTTCTTTGGGGAAAAAAATCTATTCAGGCCTTCTATTTTTTTTTTGACCAGATTGTTTTTTGTCTGTTTGTTTGTTTGTTTGGATGATTGGTTGGTTGGTTTTTATTTTTATCTATTGAGCTGTATAGGTTCAATATATTTTAGATATTAAATCCTATCAGATACATGACTTGTAAATATTTTGTCCCATTCCTTGTGTTGCCTTTTCACTTTTATGATGGTTCCCTTGACTTTGCAGAAGTTTTTTAGTTTGCTATAGTCCCACTTATTTATTTTTGCTTTTGTTTCCTTTGCCTTTAGTGTCAAATAAAAAAAAATTCATTGCCAAGACTGATGACAAAGAGCTTACCCCATATACTTTCTTCTAGGAGTTTTATAGTTTGAGGTATAACATTCAAGTCTTTAATCCATGTTTGGTTGATTTTTTTAAGTTGGTATAAGATAGTGGTCCAATTTCATTATTTTCCACGTATATGCAGTTTTCCTACCAGCACTTATGAAAGAAACTATCCTTTCCCCATTCTATATTCTTAGCTCCTTTGTTGGAAATTAATTGATCATATACGCATGGGTTTATTTCTGGGCTTTCAATTTTGTTCTTTTGATCTATTCATCTGTTTCTATGCAAATATCATACTGTTTTGATCACTGTAGATTTGTAAAATAGTTTGGAAACAGGAAATGTGATGTCTCAACTGTGTTCTTTTGCAAGGTTCCTTTAGCTATTTGGAGTCTTTTGTTCTTCCATACAATTTTAGGATTGTGTTTTCTATTTCTGCCATTGAAATTTTGATAGGAATTGCATTGAATCTATAGATTGCTTTGGGAAGTATAGACATTTTAACAATATTAATTATTCCAACTCATGAGCATGCAGTATCCATTTATTTGTCTTCTGAAATTTGTTTTATTAATCTCATAAACTTTTCAGTGTAGAGAGGATTCATTTGGTTAAATTCATTCCTAATTATTGTATTCTTTTGATGCTACTGTAAGTGGGATTGTTTTCTTAATTTCTCACTCTGATAGTTTATTATTTTTATATAAAGACACAACTGGTGTGTCAAAGATTAGTTGGCCATACATTTGTGGTCCATTTCTGGGTTCTCTAGTCTGTTCCACTCATCTAAGTGTCTGTTTTGTGCCAATACTATACTGTCTTGATGATTACGGCTTACAGTACATTTTGAAGTCCAGAATTGTGATGCTTCCAGCTTTGGTTTTCTTTTTCAGGATTGCTTTGGCTATTCAGGGTCTCTTGTGATTCCATGCAAATGTTAGGATTGTTTATTCTAGCTCTGTGAAGAATTCTGGTATTATTTTCATAGGGATTGCATTGAATATGTAGATTTCTTTGAGTAGTATAAACATTTTAACAATATTTGTTCTTCCAATCCATTAGCATGGCATCTTTTTCCATTTTTTTGTGTCTTCTTCAATTTCTTTCATAAGCTTTCTATACTCTTCAGTGTATAGGTTTTTCACCTCTTTGGTTAGGTTTATTCCTAGGTATTTTATGGTTTTGGGTGCAATTGTAAATGGGATCAATACCTTGACTTCTCTTTGTGCTGCTTCATTATTGGTGTATAGAAATGCAACTGATTTCTGTGCACTGATTTTGTTACCTGGGACTTTGTTCAATTTATGGATCAGTTCTAGCAGTTTTTTGGACCTGCAAATGTATGGCTAACTAATCTTTGACAAAGCAGGAAAGAATATCCAATGGAGTAAAGACAGTCTCTTCCGCAAGTGGTGCTGAGAAAACTGTACAGCAACATGCTGAAGAATGAACCTGCACCACTTTCTTACACCATACACAAAAATAAACTCAAAATGGATGAAAGACCTAAACATAAGACAGGAAGCCATCAAAATCCTAGAGGATAAAGCAGGCAAAAACCTCTTTGACCTCACCTATAAGCAACTTTCTTATGCAATATGTCTCTGAGGAAGGGAAACAAAAGCAAAAATTAACTAGTGTGACCTCGTCAAGATAAAAATCTTCTGCATGACAAAGGGAACAATCAGCAAAACTAAAAGGCAACCAATGGAATGGGAGAAGATATTTGAAAATGACATATCAGATAGAGGGTTAGTATCCAAAATCTATACAGAAGTTATCAAACTCAACACTCAAAAAACAAATAATCCAGTGAAGAAATGGGCAAACGATATGAATAGATACATTTATAAGACATCCAGATGGGTAACAGACACATGAGAAAATGCTCACCATCACTCATCATCAGGGAAATACAAATAAAAACCACAATGAGAACAATGAGATACCATCTCACAGCAGTCAGAATGGCTAAAATTAACAACTCAGGCAATGACAGACACTGGCGAGGATGCAGAGAAAGAGGAAACCTATTGCACTGGTGGTGGGAATGAAAACTGGTGAAGCCACTCTGAAAATCAGTATGAAGTTTCCTCAAAAAGTTAGAAACAGAATTGCCTTACAACCCAGAAATTCCACTACTGAATATTTATCCAAAGGGCACATGCACCCCAATATTTATAGCAGCATTATGGACAATAGCCAAAGTATGGAAAGAACCTAAATGTCATCGACAGATGAATGGATAAAGAAGGTGTGGTATATATATATATACAATGGAGTATCACTCAGCAATCAAATGAATGAAATCTTGCCATTTGCAGCAACATGGATGTAACCAGAGTGTGACGTTAGTCAGAGAAAGACACATATCATATGACTTCACTCATATGAGGAATTTAAGATACAAAACAAATAAATGTAAGGGAAGGGAAGCAAAAATAATATAAAAACAGGGAGGGGGCCAAAACATAGGAGACTCTTAAATATACAGAACAAACTGAGGGTTGCTGGAAGAGTTGTGGGTTCGGGGGATGGGTTAAATTGGCAAGGTAATTAAGGAAGACACTTGTTGGGATGAGTACTGGGTGTTATATGTAGATGATGAATCACTGGATTCTACTCCTGAAATTATTATTGTACTATATGCTAACTAACTTGGATGCACATTTAAAAAATAAATAAGTATATTATAAAAAATGACACGACAGATTTTTGTAAAAACTAGGAATAAAGGGTGACTTTCTCAACTTGATAAAGACTTTATTCAAACTATCTACAGCTAACATCATAGTTAATGATGAGAAATTCAAAGCTTTCCCACTGAGATCTGGTATAAGGCAAGGATGTCCCTCCTCAACTTGATCTACAGATTCAATGTAATCTCAGTCAAATTCCCAGCAAGTTATCTCATGAATAACAACAAACTGATTCTACAGTTTATAAGGAGAGGCAAAACTCCCATAACAAGTGAATATAATATTGAAGGAAAAGAACAAATTTAGAGGACTGACGCTTTCTGACTTCAAGGCCTATTAAAAAGCTATAGTGATCAAGACTGTGTGGTGCGTGTTAGAAAAACAGACAAATAGATCAATGGAACAGAATAGAGAGCCTAGAAATAGAGCCCTAAAACCATAGTCAACTTCTCTGTGACACATTAGCACAGACAATAAAATGGAGCAAAGATAATCTCTTGAACAAATGGGCTTGAACAACAAAATCCATGTGCAAAAAAAAAAAAATCTAGAAACAAGACCTTACAGATTTCACAAAACTTAACACAAAATGGATCGTAGGTCTAAATGTAAAATGCAAAATTATAAAACTCTTAGAAGATAATATAGGAGAAATTCTAAATGACATGGCTATTGTAGTGACACAGAGAATTTTAAGGTGGTGAAAATGCTCTAATATTATCATGGTGAATAAAAGTATATGTTTGTTCAAATCTATAGAATATACAATACCAAGAGTGAACCCCAAAAATCTATGGACTTTTATATATCAATGCAGGTTCTTCATTGTTTAAAAATGTGCAATTCTTGAGGCGCATGGGTGGCTAGTCAGTTAAGCCTCTGACTTTGGCTCAGGTCATGATCTCGGGGTTTGTGGGGTAAAGCCCTGTATCGGGCTCTGTGCTGACGGCTCAGAGGCTGGAGCCTGCTTCAGATTCTTGTCTCCTCTCTCTGCTCCTCCTCCACTTATACTCTGTCTCTCTCTCTCTCTCCCCCTCAAAAATAAATAAACATTAATTTTTTAATGTGCAATTCTGATGAGTGATGTTAATAATGGGAGAGGCTGTACATATGTGGGGCAGAGCATATATAAATACTATTTTGTACCTGTCTCTCAATTTTATTGTAAACCTGAAAGTTGCTCTAAAAAATAGTCTTAAAAACTAATATTTAAAGTATGCTTAGGATCCTAACTCAATATTCTGAAAATTGTCCCAAGCAAAATAGCATCAGCCTTTCCTGCAGAAACTATAACTTAAGATAATTAAATATTTGATGATAGAAATTCTTTTTAATGCTAAAATTCTAGTTAATAAATACTGAAGCAATGATGGATTACAGTATCACCAATTACAGCACCTAAAGAAATAATGGATCTAGGCCACATTGTTACTCGCTGCTAACACCAATAAATAAAAGGTTTGGGGGAAACATTATAATAGATGATCTATGCTGGACACACCTGAACCCACAGAAAAATCCTACAAACAAAAAAGAAATATACCAGTATTATGTTTCCTGATATAACAGAATATAAAATACAGAGCACCACTTATAAAGTATTCTTGCCCAAAGTCAGTATCAATCTGATCAAGTCTCAAGATCTAACCGCCAGTTTAGAACAAATATAGGAGAGGAAGGAACATGCAAATAACACCAATAAGAAGTCATCAGCAAAATCCAGAAAGTGAAAAATTCTACAGGACAGAAGTCTCAATTTAGTCAATAAAGAAAGATTAGAGTTTAAAAGGGACCTGAAAGATGTATCCATTAGTTATAGCCTTTATATGGATCCTGAATCAAACAATACCCTAAAATAAATAGGCAGACAACAAATTATTTAATTAATTTCTCTGAGACAATCTAAGAAATCTTACCAACGGATATTTCATATTAGGGAATAAGTTAATTTTAAAATTATTAATAATGGTTTTCTTGCACATCTCTTGTGACCCTTGCAAATCCATCTACTGATGTACATCCATGCAGACAACAAAAACTTTTGTACAAAACAGATGAACATAGGAGAAAGAAGAAGAAAGAAGAAAAAGTAAAAAAGAAAGAAAAAGTAAAAGAAAAAGAAAGGGAGGCAAACCATAAGATAAACTCCTTACTATAGAGTTACTGGAGGGAAGGTGGGTGGGGGGATGGGCTAAATGGGTGATGGGTATTAAGGAGGACACTTGTTGGGATGAGCACTGAGTGTCATATGTAAGTGAAGAACAACTGAATTCTATTCCTGAAACTAATATTATGCTACATGTTAACTAACTAGAATTTAAATTAAAAAAAAAAACATGAAACATAAAACAAAACAAAACACAACTTTGTGCAAAGATAATCTGACAGTAACTTGACCCTGGATGTAACACTACCTATTTCTATTCTAGGGCTTTTCTGATATCATACTACATGAAAATACAGAACTCAGCAGTGGTGGAGTTGGTGGTGGAGTGTTAAGGCCCATGTGTTCAATCTTTACAATAGTTAAGGGAAATTAAATGATAAATATTTCTTTTGGGCTCCCTGGATGATCAGGCCTTAAATTCATTGTACATGGCTCTTCAGAAGGTACCATTGGATTGACCATCATGCAACCCTGTATTGATTTTTTTCATATATTAATATTTTCTGCTATTAACTCTTGAACTTCAGAATAGCTTCCCAAATAAAGGACCTACTCATAAGAGTTTATATTAGGCTTTAATTGTAAGAAAACCCAGTTAAAGATATGACATGGTGATTATGTTTAAAAAGAGACATAATGAATTCCTATACTGTAGGATCCCGTGAGGTCTTTGTGGATGACATTATATGTTGTTTAGGATTTGCCAGTACAGTAAGTTCACAAGGGAAATTAAACACACCAATGAGGGACTAGATGAAACAAGATTGGCATAAGTTAATAAATGTTGAAATTGGGTAGTGGATGCATGAGGCTGATACTACTCTTCTCACTTTTTTTCATGAATATTTTGAAAAAGATTTTTAAAAAGTCATATAGTAACTCTGTTGTTTATCTTTGTTCTGATCTTTTCCCTAGTATAAAATAGTGATTCTCAAATGGGGGTGACTTTGCCCCACATAGGAAACATCTGGCATTGCATGGAGACATTTTTGAATGTCACAAGTAGGAGGAGTGTGTGCTACTGACATCATTGGGGTAGATGCCATGGATGCTCCTTGTCACCTACACAGGGACACAGGACAAACCCCAGCCCCAAATATCAATAGTACCAATGTTGAGATACTCTGGCAGCATTACCATGCAAACTGAGGGCTGGTAGTGTCTTAGCCCTGTTTCTTCTATTTTTAATGATCTTCTTCATTAATTGCCCCAGTTTACTGTTCACCTGATTTATAGAATCCCTTTGCATGGCAGAGAAAATAAAATCAATAATTTCAAATCAAATATTTGATCAAATATCAAAATTTAAAAAGCAAAATATTTTTAGTGAGGGTAAAGCTCAATGTCCTCACTTTAAAAAAAACATTTAATTTTAATATATATGAGTGTATCATAGTTTCCTCTAACTCTATAATGTGTACTATTTAAAATATTTGTGAAACTAAAATGTATGACCAAGATAACACAAAAGGCAGGGAGACTGTAAGGTGTTCTAAAATTCCAGTATCATAAAAGTAGTAAAATGTTTTATTAGAAATTAATACATCTACAAAAGTATGTTTTATCTCTAAGGTAACCAAAGAAAGATAAAAGAGTACATTATCATATATCGATAAAAGGGAAAGGAAATAATTATAGGAAACCAACCTTGAATTATTGGAGAGCAAACTTTTTTTTTCTATCCCTGTACACTTACAGTGGCAAGTGTATGTGTGTGGGAGGGTATGTGTGCTTGTGTGCACACACATACCTATACATGCTCTCAGTCTTAGGATCCAGATAATGAAATAAGTAGCCACCATCATTTTCTATGATGCCTAGACTGTGGATGTAATCAGAAGGTAATCATAAATTAAAAAAAAAATCCTGAAACAGGTATCAAGTAGTGGAGGAATAATTCAAAAAAGGTTAAGCCTTGTCACATCTTGTAGGAGGTTTTGAATAAAAATCTTTCCAGAGAGCACAGTTAATTTAATTTAAAATTAAAATCTTGACTCTTTATTGACCCCCTTATTCTAAAACAGATGAACTAAGACTTAACGGATTTTTTAAAGTTAATTAGAACCTAGTTTAAACTGCACACCTAGTCCCAGAAGGAACATTTTACAGGTGTAACAGATGAATTACTATTAAATATTTCATAGCCTAGTAGAAATTTCTAACAATTTATGAATATGTATAATAGGTCAAGTTTCTTGCTCTTACTCCATTTGTCAAACTAGGAGATATAAATCACTTAAATCAATCAGTTTGGAATGAAAAAGTTGATAGCCAAACATCTATTGAACATAAGGCAATACACTGATGAATGAAATCTATAAAAGTAATCCAAAATTCATAAAGAATCTTTAAATCTGTCAAGCTTAAATATCACCTGACATACAAATTTGTTATAGTAATCCCTGAGAAGTGTTAATATTTTTACATTAAAATATAAGGCAGCAAATTCTAATTTGGAGCTGTTCTAAATCGTTATATATTAATAATATTGTATAGTTCTAACATTTTTTATACTATTCTTTTTTCTAGTCCAAATAGAACATCCTTCCTCTTCTACATGATAGCTGCATCACATGTTAGTTTATACTGAATACTTAGTAAAAGTCAGGCATACCTCTGACAGTTTTATCTCAATCTATTAAAGTATTTCTATGTTATAAATTAAGCCCTGCTTTTAGGAGAGAAAAAGGAGGCGCAGAGAACCTAAATTTCCCATGGTGTTAATCATTTAATCACTTAATCACTAGTTAGTTCTGGAGTCCTATTCATATCTACACTCTGGTTCCAGGGTCTGAGATTTTAAGTATTCTGCTCTATTGTGCCTGTTTCCAATAAATCATTTCCCAAATCAAATCCTAGGGATTTTTTTCTACTCTTCTAGTCTAAAGGAAATCATATGCTTTTTTCTGCCCTAGTTAGCCATTTATTTGTTTTTGACAAGAACTTTTTACTTATTTATAATACATGTAAACAAATTAAGCTTTATTTGAATTTTCCCACTATGTCTCCCAATTTTATTGAGATGTAATTGACATGCATCACTGTATAAGTTTAAGGCATACAGTATAATGGTTTGATTTACATATGTTATGAAATGATTACCACAATAAGTTTAGTTAGCCTCTATAATCTCATATAGATACAGAAAAAAAAATAAAGGATTTTTTATCAGAAATAAACACAATATCCTGAATGAAATATCCTGTTCTATTCTGAACTGTAAACAACGCACATCACCAATTTATGTTCTACATCCATGCCATCTCTTAAAAACTCATCTCCCCCCTGCCAAATAGAGCTCATTCCAAAAACACTTGTGAACAAAAACTGCAGAATACACTAAGATGATGTGGGAAACTATGTCATAAATATATTGGATCCCATTCAAAGTCCTATTTTCTGGCATATTTCCATTGTAAGTCCCTTCTTCTCTCTCCTCTTCTTCAAAGCACCAACTTTCCTCATTAAACTTCTATCCACATATGCAGGAGGATATCATCCACCTTCCTCCCAGCAACTGAATTCACTCATGGGCCTTGGTGATGGAGAATATGGAGTCATTATTTGTTTCATGGTGAAATTAAAGGGTTTATTTTACAGAATTATTAATATATAATTCAAACATCATGAAATTCACCCATATAAAGTACACAATATAATGATTTTTAGTATATTTACAAGCATGTGCAACTATCACCTTAGCCAAATTTTCACTATCTTAAAAAAACAAAACCCATAACACTATTAGCTGTCATCCGCCTATCTTTCTACCCCACTCCACAGCCCTAAGAAACCATGGATCTACTGGATGTATAGATTTCCATATTCTGGACATTTCATATGAATGAAATTATATAGTATGCTGTCTTACATAACTAGATTCTTTCACTTAGCATCATGTTCTCAAGGTTCACGTATCATGTTGTAGCATGTGTCAGTACCTCACTCCTTTTATGACCAAAAAATATGCCACTGTATTGATATGTTACATTTGGTTATCCGTTCACTAATTGATGGACATTTAGGTTATTTCCACCTTTTGGCTATTATGAATAATGTATCTATAAATATTTGTGTACATGTTTTTATGTAGACATGTTTTCATTTCTCTTGGGTAAATATCTAGTAGTGTGTTTTATAAGTCATATGGTAACTCTTGTTTAGTAGTTTGAGAATATCAGACTGTTCCCCAAACTGCCTATAAATCCCCACCAACAGTGCATGAGAGTTCCAATTTTCCCATGTCTTCACCAACACTTGTAACTATATGACTTTTTGATTCTAAATATGTGGGGTAAATCTTCAAGACCTTGGATTTAGCATAGAATTCTTAGATATACATGAAAAGCATAAACAACAAAAGAAAAAAAAGACTGTACTTCATCAAAAGTAAAAACTTCTGGGGGCACCTGGGTGGCTCAGTTGGTTAAGCATTCAACTTTGGCTCAGATCATGATCTTGTGATTGGTGGGTCTGAGCCCTGTGTCAGGTTCTGTGCTGACAGCTCAGAGCCTGGGGCCTGCGTCCGATTCTGTGTCTCCCTGTCTCTCTCCCCCTCCCCCCACCTCTAAAATAAATAAGCATTAATTTTTTTTTAAAGTAAAAACTTCTTCAAAGGATACAATCAAGAAAGAAAAAGACAACCCACGGAACAGGAAAAATATATGTAAATCATATATCTGATAAGGGACTTGCATCTAGAATATATAAAGAGGCCTTGCAACTCAATAGTGAAGGAACAATTTAATTTTTAAAATGAGCATAGTATCAGAATAGATATTTCTCCAATGAAGACATACAAATCACCAGTAAGAGCATGAAAAGATGTTTGACATCACTACTTATCAGAAAAATACATATCAAATCCACAATGAGATACTAGTTCACACCATTAGGATAGCCAGAATCTAACCTGTGCCTTTGGGTTGAATTACCATTTTCCTTTTTGTTTTCCATATGTCTGTCTTTTCTGTTCCTCTACTCTTCCTTTACTGCTTTTTTTTTCCTTTTTTTAAATTAAGTAGATATTTTCTCTCTTTTTTAAAATTTTTATTTATTGATTTTGAGATAAAGAGGGAGAGAGCATGTGCACACACAAGCAGGGGAAAGGCAGAGAGATAGGGAGACACAGATTCCCAAGCAGGCTCCATCCGCTCCATCAGTGCAGAGCCTGATGCGGGGCTCAAACTCACGAACCCCAAAATCATGACCTGGGCCGAGATCAGGAATTGGACACTTAACTGTCTGAGCCACCCAAGCACCCCTTAAGTGGATATTTTCTAATGTAGCATTTAAATTAATGATTTTCACTATATTTTTAGGTTATTTTACTGGTTGCTATAGCATTTACCATAAACATACTAATTTACCATAATTAACTTCAAATTTATGCTAGCTTAATTCCAGTAATATATAGAAATATTACTCCTAAATAGTTCTATATGTTTTCCCTTTGTGATGTTATGCATATTACAAATATTAATATTAAAAACTAAACAATACATTATTATTATTTTTCAATCTATAGTCTTTTCCTTAGACTAATACAGCTTAGCTCATTATAGCTTTGCTCCCATCCACTACCGTTGTGCTAGAATTGACAATTATACTACACACCTATTACATTTCTAGATGTATAAGCCATATATATATATATATTTATATATATATTTATAAGCCATATATACATATATATATGTGTGTGTGTATGTGTGTGTGTTTGTGTATTATACAATTTTGTTGTTCCGTATGTATAGTTTTATATGTATAGTTATGTATGTTTTGTACAATTAATTTTTAAATCATTTAAGAGAAGAGAAAATATGCATTTATATTGTCTTTCATAATTTTATATTTAACTTTACTGGTGCTCTTTTGTGTGTTTGTGTGTAGAATCTAATTATAATCAGAGTTTACTTGCTTTCATCCTAAAGATCTCCCTTTATTATGCCTCGCAAGATGAGTATGCAAGCAGCACATTCTTTCAGTTTTGATTGTTTTGAAAGTTTATTTGACTTCCATTTTGAATGATAACACCCCTGGATTTAAGATTTTCAACTGTTTTTGTTGTTGTTGCTATATTTTGTTGGTTTTTTTTTCCATGAACACATTGAACATGTCATGCCATGACTTTCTGAGAAGTCCACTGTAAATCATATTGAGATTCCATTTGAAGTTAAAAGTCATTTTCCCATCACTTATTTCAAATTTTCTCCTTGTTTGGGACATTCAGCACTTTTACTCTGATGTGACTATGGATCTATTTGCATTTATGTCACTTGGATTTCATTAAGTTTATGTATGTAAAGGTTATTGTTTTTCAGTATATTTGGAGAAATTTTAGTACTTATTTCTGAGATATTTTTTTCTGCTTCTTTCTTCTCCTGCTAGTACTCGTATTAAGAATATGCTTCTTTCCTTTAATGGTTTTTTCATTTCTCTGAAGCTATGTTTATTTTTCTTCATTACTTTTAAAAAATTTTCTTGAGCTTGCAAACTATTGCTGTATCTTCAAGTGCACTAATTTTTTGTTATTTTAATGTTTGTTTATTTTTGAGAGAGAGACAGAGCGTGAGTGGGGGAGGGACAGAGAGACAGGGAGACAGAGAATCCGAAGCAGGCTCCAGGCTCTGAGCTGTCAGCATAGAGCCTGACGCAGGGCTCGAACCCATGAACCACAAGATCATGATGTGAGCCGAGTTCCAACCCTTAACCGGCTGAACCACCCAGGTGACCCAAAAAGTTCACTAATTCTTTACACTACCAGTTAAAATCTGTTAAGCCTCTAGTGAATTTTAAAATTTCAGCTGTACTTTTAAAATCCTGAATTTCCTTTTGCTTTTTCTTAAACTATCTTTTTGTTGATGTGTTCTCTTTGATGTGACAATATTCTCATACCTTCCTTTACTTTTAAGATCATGCCTTCATTCTGTGAACATAATATCTATGTTGAACTTTTTATTTGTTAAATCTAGCATTTGAGGCCTCTCACAGCAGTTTGTGTTTTGCTACATGGTCATATTTTCCTGTTGTTTTACATGCTTTATAATTCTTTGGGTAGAAACTGGACATTTTAGGTAATATATTTTATCTAATTGGTTATATATTAATATAAATGAATTAATATATATAAAATATAAATGTATACTTCTTCCCAGGGGCTTGTTATTGTTATTTGCTTGTTTATGTGTTTAGTGACTGGCTGGATTATTTTAGTGTAGTCTACTTACTTCCACAATATTAAGCCTTTGATGCTGCTCCTCAGGGAGGTACAATTTTGGGTATGCTCATGCTATCCTTGAGACAGTATTATTTTTGGTGGGGTTCCCTTCTTCTCTTTCCCTGACTGCACCCAGCTGCTAAACTTCACATGGCCAACTGACTGCTCTATTATTTTCAACATTCCCTGAGGCATAAATTGCTACACAAACTAACCCAATCAAATTATGCATTCTCAAAAGGAATAGTTTCTGGGATCAGTGTTTGATGTTTATTTTAAACCCAAGAGCATTTCTCACAAATGTCGTATTCCCTATTATTGTCTACAAACTAGCCGGGCTTCAGTCTAAGCTGTATGCTCATTGAATACATGAATCTCCTCCTGATTGTCTTTGTCCACTACCTCCACAATCCTAGCAAGCACCCTTAGACTTGAATTTCTCCATGCTCTACTGAAAATTAAATCCATTACATTTGGTAGAGATGAATGGATGTTTTAGGGCCTGTTTCTCCCTACAGGTAAAATATCTGAGCCAGGACTCTGGAGTTAGAGGCAAGGACACTGTCAGGCTTTTCTCTGAGTGACATCCCCGACTTGAATTGTTGAGCACTTGGTAGAGGGTCAGACAGAGACTTGCCTTTCTTTGCATAGGACCACCACCTCAAAATCTGAAGCAATCACAACTGGGGCCACAGTATTCTCAGCATGCTATACGCATGGTAGAGCCTCCAATCCATGAGAGAGGGCTGGGAAGAAGAGAGGTTCCATCTCTGGGTCACAGATGCCCAAGACAGCCTTAGCAACAGGTAGCTGGCAACCTGATGAGAAAGGCTGATGCCTTGCTCCTCCCAGGAAGAAAGCTGAGTGGGAGCTCAATAGACAGGGAGACTTATTTTCTTAGCTACATCAGTTTGGAGTGGTATCTCTACCTCACTGAGGTGAGAGCAGGGAAGGGACCAATCCTTGATCACATACCACATTTTTGCCTTTCTTAGTAAATTTTCACAGACTTTCTGGAGTGGGTATTTCTTCATTTATTATTTACCTTGAGGTCCATTTGAAAAGGGTTTAAATGATTTTGTTTTTATAATTTTCACTAGTTTCACTGGAGAGCATGTCAGTGGAACCTCATACACTGTCATGCCAGAAGCTGATGTCTTTAAATTAGATGTCTTAAGCGACATAAAATGACAATAATTGTCCCATTTCACCTGAATCAAACTTTTTTTACTCTGGGAACCCAGGACAAATTCCAGTATTTGACCCATATGTACTGGGAAGGACTACAGTTAGGCACATTTCTCTATCTTCCCCAGGAACTTGGTGAACTACAAGGTGTGATTACCTTTTTCTTTTCCCTTAGAAAGTCCTATGATTCCTTTCTTTAGCTCCTCAAGACAGGTATCACTTTTATGTGAAGTTGGCACAGAATGCCAGTTTCCACCCCCCTCAATACAATGTAAATAATGAATAAAGTATTGAAAAAATAGGTTTTGATGCCAGAAATGTTAAAATCAATCATCTATTTATACAATTTAATTTTACAATAATTTTAAATATATTGTTTAATTTATACTCAAACTATATGATGAGATACTAGCATCTACTTTTTTTCTTTCACTTTATACATTTCTTTATTGTTTGAATCATTCGCAGTAATTATCTGTTCATATTTACTATCTATTCTTTTTTTTTAATTTTTTTTTCAACGTTTTTTTTTTTTTTAATTTATTTTTGGGACAGAGAGAGACAGAGCATGAATGGGGGAGGGGCAGAGAGAGAGGGAGACACAGAATCGGAAACAGGCTCCAGGCTCTGAGCCATCAGCCCAGAGCCTGACGCGGGGCTCGAACTCCCGGACCGCGAGATCGTGACCTGGCTGAAGTCGGACGCTTAACCGACTGCGCCACCCAGGCGCCCCTCTAGTCTTACATAATACTTTTTTTAATTTCTAAAAACTATTTATGTATGGGCAGGAAGGAAACCACAGACATTAAGAAGATAGGTAAGAAATAATTAAGCTAAGGCAGGTTTTCTCAGCCACAGAACTACTGGCATTTTGGAACAAATAATTCCTTGGTTTGGGGAGGGGGAGGGCTTTCCTATGCATTGTAGAGTGTTTAGCAGCATCCCTGGCCCCTACCTGCTCGATACTGGTAGCACATCCTCCCTATTCCCCATTAAATCATAACAATCAAAAATGTCCACAAACATTGCCATATTTTCCTACAGGGCAAAAATGTCCCCACATTCTACCCACCTTCACACTAGGAGTCACTGAATTAAGGAATCAAATATTCTGAGAGGCCTTTCCTAGTTCCTCAATCAGAATTGGAATTTCCTGAAATTGTCCCCACATAGTCTCAATTAGTAGTCATTTCATTGTTTGCCTCCAATAGACTGTGAACCTGTTCAAAGCAGGTGTTTAGGTTGATTAAATAGTTGTGTCTTGGACTGTTCCTCAAACTGTAGACTGAGACCACCGTCATCAACAGCACCTGATCAGGTGCTTAACCATTATTGAATGAATGAATAAATGTATCATTCTCTTTTAAATTTTTTTTTAAAGAATTATTTTGATAGAGACAGAGACAGTGTGAGTGGGAAGAGGCAAAGAGAGAGGAGACAGAATATCCCAAGCAGGCTCTGTGCTGCCAGCGCAGAGCCAGATGTGAGACTTGAACTTACAAAACCACGAGATAGTGACCTGAGCTGAAACCAAGAGTCGGATGCTTAACTGATTGATAATTTTATCATTTTTCTATGACAAATGTCCACTCTTCATCTTCACATTCCTCTGCATGATATCCTTAAAAAGTGTCACGGTGATTTCACTGTTTTCAGGAACAGGCCAGACTACAACCACACTATGAATTTTTTATTCCAGGTTGACAGCTATGAGTTTTAGAAGACTTCCTTAGGCTTCTTTTTGTCCAAATTACTGCCAGTTTATCTGGTTGCCATTTCTTGGTACACTCAACAATCAACTCCTGGTAGGAAACCACAAACTGGAATTTGGGTGCATGTTTTACCACATGCTGTCGCCTCTTCCAAACTGAAGCCATGATGATCAGTCATGGAGGCAGTACTGGGTTAGCAGTACAGCATCTTTAACAAAGTAGAGGGCCCAAAGCAGAGGAGCTTTGTGTCGATGTCTGTACTTTAAAAACCTCCACTACAACTTGAAATGATGTTTGGGGTCTATAAGCCTTCTCCCTGTTTCACAGGTAAATCCCATCTTAGATGAATGGTCCAGTCAAGAACAGTATGATACACATGTCAGGATGAGTGAGAGGAGGTTTCCTCATGGAACCTCCACCCCACCTCAGGGGCTATATGATGTGTATTCTGGAGGATTCTAATTCCACTCTTGGGCGGAGTCTGGACATGTTCTCTCAGCGCCACTCCTCTGCCACCAGTAGCAAGCCCTCCATGCCCACCAGAGCCACATGGAACAGCCCCCTGTACTCTCTCTTGAAGTGATTTTTAGATTCAGAGAGTTGATATTTGCAAAGCTAAATAAATAATTTTGCTCAAAGTCAAAAATAGAGCCAAATTTTCCAAATTCTTACTAAAAGAAGTAACATGTATAAGTTGCATAGCCTTGGTTAAGTTATTAAGCTCACTCTGAAGTGCTTTCCTCATCTGAAAATACCAATTTTCATCTTTACCGAGTTAAGAGAATTGGAAGCTATGATATAAGTGGAAATATATGAAGGATTTTAAAAGACTGGTTGTTTATATTTTACTACCTTTTTCCTGTACACAGGTGGTAGCAACTTAAAATCCAGCATTTTTAATGAATATAAATTCAACATTAGTTTTACACTATATATGACAAATAGTCTTAGAATGTCAAATACCAATATAAGTATTGTTATAAGTATATATGCTTACATTTTCTAAAAAGGGAAAACCTTTTGCTTAAAAAAAAAAGCTTGACCTTATTCAACATGCACATACTCAATGAACTTATTACAGAATTGTTTTAAGTATTAAAGAAGAACCACCTAGATTCCTAGGTTTCAACACTAGATCATACTGATGTCAAGTTTAACATTTATTTATTTTTGAGACAGAGAGAGACAGAGCATGAACGGGGAGGGTCAGAGAGAGGGAGACACAGAATCTGAAACAGGCTCCAGGCTCTAAGCTGTCAGCACAGAGCCCGACGCGGGGCTCGAACTCACGGACCGCGAGATCGTGACCTGAGCCGAAGTCGGCCGCTCAACCGACTGAGCCACCCAAGCGCCCCTGATGTCAAGTTTAAAGATGTTTAGTATACTGTCAAAAAATTTTGTTTAATTTTGAAATGCATTTATATGTAAAAACTTGATTTAATGATGTTTTTATACTACAGTATAAAAGAGCTACCTAATAATTGAAAAGGGACAAAAATACAACACTATTTATCTACTAGCATCAGTATATTGCAAACTGTTACTGTAAATTCAATCTCTAGTAATTTTAAAAAATTGCAAATTATTAATCCTAAATAAAGCATCTTGGCTACTGAACTTAGTTGAGTTGAATATAAAGGATCAAAGGATTAATTGCTGATTAGTTGAATGGTATTCTTACTTTAAGAAAATAATTTAAATTATCTAAGGTATCAGTGCATGTTACAGATGCAAAATGACCTTTAAAGCACAACTATCAGTAAGTTTTACTCATTTTCATCCATCATAAAGCCAACTGTTTTTATGACAACACAGTTGGCATTAGCTCAAAGGTATTAGTCTCTCTGTTGGGACACTGTGTTGACAACATTCTCCCATTGCTTGTCCATTTGCTTTACTTGGCAAGTCCCCAGATTAATTAAAAAGAAATACTTACAATAAGAATGAAATAGTATGATTATTCTCATAAAGTGATCTGAGAATAAATTAACACGAGCCTAAAAAGAATAGCAGAATAAACATTTCAGTATAAATACTTAAGGAATATTACTATGTGAAAATGAAGACTACTTTCAACTATGGCATCTGGTATATTTGGAAAGTGTTCCTTCCAATATTTCCTTCCATGTAATATCAGAGTCTTATGACTAAAAGCCATATGACTACTGCATTGGGTGATACACAAGAAATACCAAACAGTTTCTATTAAGAAATTATTTTTCACACTCTCTTCCAGAAATTATGAGTCTAAAATCTCAAATAATACTTTATACTTCTGGAGTATGATGAGTATGACTTCCAAGAAGGCTTTAAAGTTGAGAAATTCAGTCATTCATTCATCAGTGCAGTGAGGCTTCCAAAGTCTGGAGCTATAAATACAATGATGCTAAAGGATTTCTATATCACAGCACACTAACATAAGCAAATATACCTTTTGTGACAATGAATTCTATGTCATAATAGTGGTTTCACTTACTCATAAATTTTTTTCAGCTTCTATCTTTAAATTATAAACTTATTATATTAAACCAGTAAAAGGTTATAAATTTGTGCAATGATATTAAATAGCTCTATTTTATAAATAATCTAATATTAAAAAATAATATTAAGAAAATATTCACCTTTCAATCTGTAAAAGTGTATTATTCTCCTTAGAGAAATTTAGATTATAACATTTTTCATTTTCTTAAATGTTTACTTATTTATTTTGAAAGAGAGAGAGAGAGAGAGAGATAGAGAGAGAAGAAGGAATGGAGAGAGAGAGAGAGAAAGAGAATCCCAAGCAGGCTCTGCTCTGTCAGCACAGAGCTTGATGCAGGGCTTGAACTCACAAACTATTAGACCTAGACCTGACCCCAAATCAAGAGTCAGATGCTTAACCTACTGAGCCACTCAAGTACCCCTAAAGTTATATATTTTATAACAATTTCCAATGCAATTGGATGTCATGTCCATTCATTTGTATATCTATTTTTCTTCTTCAGTTATCTTTTACTACATGTAGATATTTTAAAACATTATCACTGTCTGAATCATAGGACTATGCAAGAGAATGTTTCTAAAATTTCAGAAAAGGCAATCATCTATGGAAAAGTCTACAACAAAGATTACTCTCTCCTCCTATAAAAGAATATGCTAGTGTATCAAGGTGAATGGTATATTAAATATTAAAGTGTATATTAAAATGCTATAATGTGGTCTTTATTTCTTATAAATGTTTTATAAAAAATTCTATATATTTTTAAGAAATAAAATGTTTTTATAGTTACACAATATAAGACTCCATGATATTAAAAAGCATTATATAGCCTCATGTCTGTGATTAATTGATCTAAAGCTTCTGAAACTCAGCTTAACATGTACAGATTCATATGGAAGATTTAATAGTCTTACAGGCAAATTATGAAAGTGCCTTAATATTGAAACTAATAATAATGATAGTTATAATCATATTAGATGACAAACACTTATAAGAACTTAAAATATGCTAGGTATTTTCAAGAAATATTTGAAGATGCTAGATATATTCTATGAGAGCTTAAATCAGTAATTCATGGGATATAAGTATTCTAGCTTTTTAAGGGATAAAGGACGAAAATAAAATACAGACAATATTAAATACAGCAAAGAGGAAGGAAGCAGTAAAAATGCAGGATTAAACAATAAAATTGGACATCTATTTTAGATGATTATATATGTTATAGATTCACCTACTAAAATAAAGAGTAGCTTAGAATTAAAATAAGTAAATTAGGGGGCGCCTGGGTGACTCATTTGGTTAAGCATACAACTTCTGCTCAGGTCATGATCTCTCAGCTTGTGAGCTCGAGCCCTACATTGGGCCCTGTGCTGACAGCTCAGAGCCCGGAGCCTGCTTCAGAATCTGTGTCTTCCTCTCTCTCTGCCCCTCCTCCATTCATGCTCTATCTCAAAAATAAATAAACGTTAAAAAATAACAAAATATATATAAATATAAAAAATATATAAAATAAGTGAATTAATGGTGGAGGCGACAATGCATATAAAAATGCATTTGTTTGACAAACGTGAAATACTATGACTTGCAGAAACTGAAAGCACAAATATGTTATGGCAAACCATGTAAATTTATACAAACATAATGCAGAGTTTAGGAGATTTATAAAGTTTAAGTATAAAGGGAAAATTATACAACTGCAAATTCTGCTTGTGTTTTGCTTTTAACGTTATGTATTTCCTGAGTATAATTGAACTAGATCTTAAAATAAACTAATGATCAAAACAAAACAAAATGCTCCCAACCGAAACAAACAAACAAAAATCCAATTCCCCAATACAACAACTACAAAGTTTCAAAGATACTACTTGAGTTAAGAAAAAATAAGGTAAATATATATCCAAGATCCAATAACACAAGAAAAATCAACTGAAACCTGAGCAAGGCCAGGTGAAATATGCAATGTTAAAGAAAGACTTGTTCTGTAGGCAAACTGCTATCTCGGAACTGAACTTAGTGCTTCCAAAACAAAATGGTATTGTGTACCAGAAATGATACTTAAAGTGTAAATATAAAGACTTTTTGGCTTATTGTTTGAATTTCTTTAAATAAAAATTTACATTTAAACAATAATAAAATCAATGTTTTATGTGTTTAAAATATATTTAGCACTAAAATGTATGTCACTCATAGCACAAAACCAGGAGGGGAGAACATTAAATGTAATGTAAGAATCCTAACTCATATAATATGGTTTACAGGCAGACTGATAAATTACAGAGGTACATGAGAAATCCTAAAACCACTTAAATAATAAAACAAAATTATAGTTAATTAGTCATCAAAGGAGATAATATGGAATAATAAAAATATGCAACTAATCCAAAAGTAGGCAATAAAGAGGAGAAAAAGGACATAAAAAGGAAAGGACAAATAAAAAGAAATAGCAACATGCAAGATATAAACCTAACCATATTAAAAAGAACAATAAACTCAATGGTGTAAGTAACTCATTGAAAGGGCAGAGATTGTCAGACTAAATTAGTATTAGATATATGCCAGGTTCATAACATGGTTAATGTCAGTTCCCAAATCAATCTACAGAGTTTACAAAATGTCAAAATGTCAGCCTTTTTTCTGGCAGAAATTAACAACATAATTTTAAAATTCATATGAAAATGCAAAGACCTAGGATATCTAAAACAACCTTTATAAAAAACAAAGTTGAAGGACTTCTAATTCTTACTTTAAACATTACTATAATGCTACAGTTATCAATAGAGTGTCCTATTGGGATCAAGATCATATGAATAAATCGATAGAACATCCTAGAGAGTCTAGAAATATACCCATGAATATATACGCAGTTGATTTTTGATGAAGGTACAACAGGCAAAAATTCAGTGGATAAAAATAATCTTTTCAACAAATGGTGTCAGAATAGATATCTATATGCTTTAAAAAATCTTTAACCCATATGTCAAGCTTAACAAAAATTATATGAAAATGGGTTAGAGATCAAAATGTAAAGCCTAAACTCCCCCCAAAAATTTTTTACAAGGAAACATAGGGGAAAAAATATTTGGATGGTGGCAAAAATAGGTACAATTCCAAAAGCATGATCCATAAAAGAAAATTTTTAAAAAGTAGTTAATCAAAATTAAGATTTAAGAATCTTCATTCAAAAGGCATTATTAAAAGAATGAAAATAAAAGTCCCAGACTGGGAGATCTATAGTATATCTAAAAACAAAACTTCTATCCAGAATATATAATGAACTCTCAAAACTTAAACAAACAGGGGCACCTGGGTGGCTCAGTCAGTTAAGCGTCTGATTTCAGCTCAGGTCATGATCTCATGGTGAGTTTGAGTCCCATGTCAGGCTCTGTGCTGACAGCTCAGAGCCTGGAGCCTGCTTCAGATTCTGTGTCTACCTCTCTCTCTCTCTCTCTCTCTCTCTCTCTCTCTCTCTCTCTGCCCCTCCCCCACTAGTGCTCTCTGTCAAAAATAAATGTTAAAAATTAAAAAATAAATAAAACTTAAAACAAGATTATAGACAGAAGTTCTGAGCCAATACTTTTGTACAAAAATACACAGATGGTAAATACATGAAACATCCTCAGTATCATTAGTCAATAGGGAAATGTAAATTAAAACCACAACGAATGTAAATAGTTCCACCTCCTTGGAAATCGTCAGTTTCTTAAAATGTTAAACATACACCTACCATATGACACAGCTATTCTGTCCTACATCAGCTTATACCTAGTCTTGGGGGCAAGCAATTGTGTTCTTGAAGTAAGCCTCTTTCTTTCTGTCCCTTAGTGGACACGGTGAGGCAGACCTGCTTTACTCATTTAGGTAGCTGTTTGGATAACTGGACTCTCATGTGATCCATGTTTTTCATTTTTTCAATATTTTCTTCATTCACATTCATCCTTTCCATTTTCCTTCTCTATTTTCCATGTATGTGTCTATTATCTCTTCCTCTCTCACTTCTACCCCTCCCATTTCTGTAATCTACCTGACTAGACAGGTTCTAAGATACATATGTAAGTTACGAATTAGCATTAAGTTTTTATTGGGTTGTAGGTGCTTGTTGACTGTGTGTTCTCTTTCATTCAGAATCCTGGGAGCTCAGAGAAGTTGACTGAATTGCCCAAGTTATCTCAATATGTAAGTGATGGGATTATAAATCATATTAAATTTTCTTTTCTTCATGCTTATGAGTATACAGATCAACTTAATCGATCATGAATATGCATATTAGCAGAATTATTTAGTTGATATTGACACAAATGAACAAATTTTACATTATGAAGTTTATATATTATGGAAAATGAAAATATTTCATGTCTTTCCATGTTTTTTTAAACATTTTTTTCGCTGTTCTACTTTCAAATTGCCATGCCTGTGTTGTGTTTGAAGTAATTAATTATTTGAAACATTTAACAACACAAAGGATTCTTATTTTATTAGTACATATGACAAATAATTTAGGTATATTTATAAATCTATTGCAAATACGATTATCACCAGCTGTCAAAAATACTCACTAATACATAAGAGTAAATAAATAAATACTTCTGACATTAAATCTAAAATTTTATATTTGCCTTTTGAATAAATCTGAAAATATATATTCAACTGTGAGAAACATGGATACTTGGAAAATATAATGTCAAAAAGAACAATGGGGCCCAACTATTTGCCTAATAAGGCATTCAATATTCTCCAGATTTCACATCTTACTCTTAGCCTAAATTTTCCTGTATTCCTTTTTCATGTTGTATTAATGGTTCAATTTTGGATAGATAATGCAGTTACCTTCTCTCAAACTTGCCTCAAGCTGAAGAGGAGAACAAATTGATATAAAATCTACCTAAAAAGGAATATATGCGATACAGAAATAGCACTTGGAAAGTACTATAGAATAATTGTCTCATAATTGTTTTCACAGTTATTACTGAAAACACTGAATACCAAGTAAAACGTTGAGTTTTACAGATGAATGCAATTTTAAAATGGCATTTGTGGTACACAAACTTCATAGTTTTTACCTGTTTTAAAAAGTGCAGGAGTGCAACGTATCCTAAGATTTGCTTTCTGCCAGAAACAGAAATTAAGAGAACATGATCTTTGCCAATGTGTAAGTTAATAAATAGTTCTCAGTGTTCACCCTAGAAGCATGTGTAGTCCATTATCCACAGAATTGTATGGGATTAAAAAATTCCATCAAGGAGAAAAAAATGTACTTTAAACATAAATTTGTGATTCATAAAAGCACTTCAAAATGAAAACAGAGACAGAAATTGATTTTTAAAATATGTTCATGTTACCTCTAAATTTATAATAGTATATTGCTCTGAACAACTCTTTAACACATCTCAGTACTAATTTGCTGAATTTGTCATCATATGCTCATCTCTAGATTAGTAGCAATGTGATAGTTGCTTTTTTAGTATTTAAATTTAGAAACACTACCCACCCTACAAATTGTTTTTAAAAGATGAAAATAAAATAAAATAAAATAATTATTAAATATTCTCTGTGTGCATGGATGAGTGTATGTGTGTGCATGTAATTTTTAAGTATTTCCTGCTAGCTATGTTTTCATAAGCCTATAAAATGAGAATTACCATCACAATATTTACTAAGTACAATTACCATCATATTTCTTTACCAGTTATAGTTCCTCCTCCCCACATTGTGAGATTAGTAATAGCTCCATAAAACTAAGACACAGTAAAGTTCAAACAGAACAGAAAGAATATATTTTATATTTACAAACTATATATTTATATTTAATATATACACTTCTATTATTATTTAGGTTTTTGAAATAACATTTGAATCTGCTTATGAATCTGCCTTCTATCTAAATGCCAATGCCTGAACCACAAGGATAAGTTTTATCTTTAGGCATACATTTTCCTGACAACACATATGATTAAAGATGAGCATATTAACAAGAAAAAGACAATATCAAAAGACAAATAATATTATGAGTGAGAAATTAGCAGAAAAGGAATTATAGAGATGGGAAAATTTCTCTGACTCATTAATTTTTAAGTGTTTATTTATTTATGAGAGAAGGTGGGAAGAGAGGCAGAGAGAGAGGAAGAAAGAGAATCCCAAGCAGATTCCACACTGTCAGTGCAGAGCCCAAGGCGGGGCTTGATTCCATAAATCAAAAGATCATGATCTGAGCTGAAATCAAGAGTCAGATGCTTAACTGACTGAGCCACCCAGGGACCCCATCTCTAATTAATTAATTTAAAAATATAAATTTAATCAATAATAAAATAGCACTCAACATATTTTGCCCTTGCAAATATTTGAAAACCTGATTATGCCGTTTTTTTGTTTTTGTTTTTGTTTTTGTTTCTTAAGATATAGGGATATAGAAAGGGTCATGCACTGTTGGTGGCAGTGCTGCCTGATGTAACATTCTGGAAAGCAACCTGGCAATAATTTAATTCTGGGTGTACAATTTTAAAAAGATGTCCACAAGGAGACCATGGTATGAATATTCAATGGAACAATATGTATAGTCATTACTAGATGAAGACAGTCATAGGGAGATTTTATAAGAAAGTTTCAGTATATATATAAAACATACCATAGAATATTATGAAGCAGCTGAAAGAAACATTTTAGTTGTACCACACATATAAGTAATAGAAAACAAAGTGCCCAGTGAAAAAAATTAAGTCTCTATAATACCATTTCTATAGACAAAAATGTCATACACATAAAGAATCTATGTAATTGTGGCAAAACATGTACAAAAATATCACACATATTAAAAGTTTTTTTATTTTTGTTTTAGAGAGAGGAAAATGTGAGTAGAAAATATAGATAAAAAGGGATAAATAAAACAAGATAAAACCAGAAAGAAGCCTTACATAACCAAAGAGAATAATAAATGTTCAGCTGAGCTGTATGATTATTTCAGTTCTCTGCCCTTTGCTGTGAGTAGAGATTGTGAATAAATAAGTGAGTGAATGTGACTGATGGGACTTTATGTAATTAATTACATGAATGTTTAGATTCAGAAAACATACTTCTCACAATTAGGATTAGGAGGAACTCACTTATAAATATTGTAGAGAAACTACAGAAACTAAAGAAAACCAAATATCTCAAAAGGAAGACATGGCAAAATGTCAGTAAGATTAACAGTAGACTTCTTAGTAATTGGGGAAAGGAATGATATATTCACAATGATGAGAAACAATAACTTCAAACAAGAATGGTATGGCCTCCTAAACAATCATTCATTGTCAACTCCAGCCACCTTTTGCCTTGCATTCAGCCAATATCTCCTCCAGAAGCAAACTGTTTCAAAATAATTCTGAGCATATTTTTCCAAAGTGTATAAAATACCTCTTTTCAAAACAGAATACACAGAAGGGATTGCGCTTAAAAGAAATGAAATATGAAGAAATATTTAGATTATAAAAGAGCTGAGAGCCACGTGGGACAGTAAAGCAAACCAAAATAGTGCCAGAACACGTGTCCTGTTTCTATCAAAAGGATGGAGGAATGTAGATAATGCTGCTATAAACGTTAGGGTCCATGTATTCATTTGAATTAATATTTTTGTATTCTTTGGATAAATACCTACTAATGCAATCTCTAGGTCATAGGGTAGTTCTATGTTTAATTTTTAGAGGAAACTCCTTACTGCTCTCCAAAGTAGCTGCACCAGTTTACATTCCCACCACGGGGCAAGAAGATTCCCCTTTCTCCACATCCTTACCAGCAACTATTGATTCCTGTGTTGCTGATTTTAGTTTAGTTTGCTTTTATTCTGACAGGTGTGAGGTGATAGCTATTGTAGTTTTGATTTTCATTTCCCTGATGATGACTGATGCTAAGCACCTTTTCATGTGTCTATTGGCCATCTATATGTCTTCTTTGGAAAAAAAAGAAAAAAGGTCTATTCATGTCTTTAGCCAATTTTTTAATTGAATTATTCTTTTTGTGGGGGTTTATATTTTATGTTCTTTATGTATTTTGGATAGTAACCCTTTATCCGTAAATAACTTCTCTCATCCAGTAGATGTCTTTTAGTTTTGTTGGTTCTTTCCTTTGCTGTGCAGAAGATTTTTATTTTGATGAAGTCCCAATAGTTTGGTTTTGCTTTTGTTTCCCTTACCTCAGGAGACCTATCTAGAAAGAAATTGTTATGTCTGATGTCAAGAGGTTACTGCCTGTGTTCTTCTCTAGGATTTTAATACTCAGCCATAAAAAAAAAAGAATGGGGCGCCTGGGTGGCGCAGTCGGTTAAGCGTCCGACTTCAGCCAGGTCACGATCTCGCGGTCCGTGAGTTCGAGCCCCGCGTCGGGCTCTGGGCTGATGGCTCGATGCCTGGAGCCTGTTTCCGATTCTTTGTCTCCCTCTCTCTCTGCCCCTCCCCCGTTCATGCTCTGTCTCTCTCTGTCCCAAAAATAAATAAACGTTGAAAAAAAAAAAAATTTAAAAAAAAAAAAAAAAAAAAAAAAAAGAATGAAATCTTGCCATTTGCAATGACATGGATGAAGCTAGACGATATTATGCTAAGTGAAATGAAATCAGTCAGAGAAAGACAAATAACATATGATTTCACTCATGTGTGGAATTTAAGAAACAAAACAAAGGAGCACAGGGAAAATAGAGACAGAGTCAAGCCAAGAAACAGACTCTCAACTCTAGACAACAAACTGATGGTTACCAGATGGGAGGTGGGTGGGTGGGGGGGAAATAGGTGATGGGGATGAAAGAGGGCACTTGTGATAAGCCCCGGTGTTGTATGTAAAATAACTATTAAATATAATTATTAAATATTAATATTAAATATTAAAAATGGATATAGATAGTTGTAGGTCTTAAACCACGTCAGTCCATGTTTACTATTTTTCAAGATTGGTAAATAAAGTGTGTAAATCTCTATCTCTCCTTTTACAAAATTACATACACAGTAGAGTCGTGGGTTTCTTTTAGACTGTATGGGTTAGCAAACTATTACTGTAAAGGCACAGAAAGTATTTTTGGCTTGTAGGGGAAACAGAGTCTGTTGCTACTACTCAACCATGCTGTTATAGGATGAAAGGAGTCATAGACAACATGTAAATAAATAGCATAGCTGGATTCACTCTTCCAGAAGGGACACTTGGCCTGTGACCCACTGTTTGCCAATCACTGCCTTAGACTACAACTTCACACTAGTGATGGCTTCAAAGTTAACTAATAATTTTAAAATAAATGTCGTCTGCTTTAGAAAGCTGTAGAATTTTAAAGACAGCCATTTATTTCCTTGCAAGTAGTAAAATGATTACAAGCATTGTTGAATTTGCCTCATGCCTGTAAATTTATCAGATAACCTGGAAATTACTTGAACTAGAAAAGGAAAATAGGAAGGAAGAAAGAAGGAAAGAAGGAAGGAATGAGGTGGAAAGAAGAAAATTATAATAATTCTCTTATGTAATGACTTAATTCAGAACTTTCAGAAATTCCAAGTATCTTGTGTTAACTTTTGACCTGTCATCCTCATTATCTTCTCCATGCTAAAGAGAATGACTCTTACCTACGTTGATGAAAACATTGTCCTAACTCAAAACTTTTCAGAAGCAAAGGAGAAAAATTGGATGCAATTTATGTTATTTTACTATCCAAAGTGTATGTGTATATATAGTTTCATATATACATTCTACTCTTAGATACAGATATAATCTCATATATACATTTATATGTATATTTGTGAACTAAAGAAATAAATGAAGACAGATCAGGTTTATGTAAAACAATAAAGGAGAGAATTCTACGTTATTGAGTGACTACAGCAGGCTTAACTAAATTGACAGCTATAACATGTTTATTAGGAAGAATAAATGTCATTAAGATATCAGCACTTCTACATTAATCTTTAAATTTGATTCAGTTTCAATGAAAACGTCAATAGCATTCTTCACAAAATTTTGCATTTCGATTCCAAATTCTATACAGAAGAATAAGTGTCCAAGATATTAGGACACTTTTAAGGAGGGGCAAAGTGAAAGATTGCTCTACCAGATATCAATATTTTTATAAACTTATAATAAATACACATAGGATTACAAACAGTCAACAAATTACAGTCAACAAGAGAATTAAGTGCTCCATAGAAGATACACATGTCTACCTAGAGATATATTTTATGAAAATCACTAACACATGATGGATAAATGCCAAAAGAGCTGTAGAAGTTGGTCAGCTGTATGGATAAAAAAAAAAAAAAAGAAAAGAAAAGAAAAAAGAAAAGCTATAACACTTAACCAGTAGCTATCCATCAGAAAAGTATTTTGAGATTTGAAAAGAGCTGAAAAATAAGATGTGAAAAGCAAAACTTTAAATATTGCAAAAACAAATATGAAGGAACACATATATGCCAGTGGGTTAGGGATGTATTTCCTAAATAAAACACAAGGGTATGACTTTGGTTTCTGGTTCCATACATAAAGAACCTGGAATGACTGCTCTTTCCTATCACTAAGTACAAAGGTAAAAAAAATGAAAGATCAACTCTTTTTAGATCCATGTAAGAACTGAAATCACAGGGTAAACTGTTGCCCCAAAAACTGGAAGGAAAAAATAGAATGATACAGAGAATCACAATATACTAGAGTAGAACTGCTGGAACCAGTGCTGGAACAGGAAAACCTGAACCAGAACTGATGACTTGCTGGAGGCTCAGTGTGGACAAGTCTGAGAGCTAAAAACTACAGGGAATGGGGCACCTGGGTGTCTCAGTCAGTTAAGCATCAGACTCTTGACTTCAGCTCAGCTCACTATCTCAGGGTTTGTGGGATAGAGCCCTGTGTCTGGCTCTGCACTGACAGACAGAACCTGCTTGGGATTCTCTCTCTTCCTCTCTCTCTGCCCCTCCCTGCTCCTGTTCTTGCTCTCTCTCAAAATAAATGAATAAACTTAAACAAAGAAAAAAGCAAAAACAAAAACAAAAACTACAGGGGGAACCCAGTCATAGGTAAGCTTCACACTTTTAAAGGTTTTGCTTCCAGGAACTTGACCAATAAGTAACAAGAAAAAAATCTCCAAATGCTTCTGTCAGAGGAGGGGAAAAGGAGCCATTTTGAAATACATCAAAGCACTCTGTTCTTAAAAAGGCCCACCCTCAGGGGGAAAAACAAAACAAAACAAAACAAAACAAAACAAAACAAAACAAAACAAAAAAACTACTTAACCAGATCGTAACCTGCTTGGGATTTATCAAAGCCTCACTGACCTGAAGGAAGAGAAATACATAACCCCAGCTAGCTTTAGCCATCTAAATGGGAAAAGTAAATGCCTCCCCTAGCCAACCTCTGCCAAAATAAGGGGGAGAAAATCTGAGAAACATTTGCAAAGTGCACAGTTCAGAGGCATAGGCTTACTAAAAGACTGAAAGGTAGTTATATACTATGGAATGCTTTCCTCCCGGCACATCTCACCACCACATTACTAAAGGTCTATTCACAGGAGTTCCATTTTCCCAGCACATTGTATTTGGCTGTATAAGGCTATAACCTCAGTTACAAGGCACACTGACAGGCAAAAACACACAGTTTGAAGAGACAGAGTAAACATCAGAACTAGACATGGTAGGGGGGCACCTGGGTGGCCCAGTAGGTTGAGCCTCCAACTCAGGCTCACGTCATGTTCTCACAGTTCGTGGTTGGAGCCCTGCGAGGGGCTCTGTGCTGAGGGCTCAGAGCCTGAAGTCTGCTTCCGATTCTGTGCCTCCCTCTCTCTGGCTCTCACACTCTGTCTCACTCTTTCTCTCAAAAATAAATAAACATTAAAAAAAAATTAGAACTAGACATGGTAGGGATGATGGAATTATCAGACCAAAAATTTAAAAAAACTTAAAAAAATTTAAAAAGGAGCCTCTGGCTGGCTCAGTTGGTAAAACATGTGACACTTGATCTCAGGGTAGTGAGTTCAAGCCCCATGTTGGACATAGAGCTTACTTAAAAAAAAAAAAAGAGACAGAGATAGAGAGAATTTAAAATGATTACAATTGCTGGGGCGCCTGGGTGGCTCAGTTGGTTAAGTGTCTCACTTGGGCTCAGTACATGATCTCATGGTTTGTGAGTTCAAGCCCCACATTGGGCTCTGTGCTGACAGCTCAGAGCCTGGAGTCTGCTTTGGATTCTGTGTTTCTCTCTCTCTCTCTCTCTCTCTCTCTCTCTCTCTCTCTCTCTCTCTCTGTTTCTCCCCAGAGAGTTCCTCACACTCTGTCTTTCTCTTTCTCAAAAATAAAGATTAAACATTTGTTTTTAATTTAAATAAATAAATAAAATGAATACAATTTTTATAATAAGGGCTGTAACTGGTAAAGTTGGCGGCATACAAGAGTAGATAGGCAATGTATGTGGAGAGATAAAAATCCTAGGAACCAAAAAGAAATACCAGAGATCAAAAACACTGCATCAGAAATGGTAAATGGCCTTTGATAGACATATTAGTAAACTGGATAAAGCTGAGAATAAAATGTCTGAGCTTGAGGATATTTCAACAGAAATCTTCAAAACCAAAAAGCAAAGTAAACAAGGGTGAGAAGAAAAGAAAAGAGAGGGCCACCTGGTGGCTCAGTTAAGTGTCCCACTCTTAATTTTGGCTCAGGTCATGATCTCACAGTTTCACGAGTTCGAGCCCCACGTTGGGCTCTTTGTGCGGACCACACAGAGCCTGCTTGGGATTCTCCATCTCCTTCTCTCCCTGCTCCTCCCCTGATCACACTCTCTCTCAAAAAAAAAGAGAGAAAAAAAATAATACCCAAGAATTTTGGACAACTACAAAGGTATACCACATGTATAATGGAAATATCTGAACCAGAAGAAAGGAATTGAAGAAATATTTGAAACAGTAAAATTAGTGTCAGATACCAGTCTTCAGAACCAGCAAGCTCTTAGAATACCTATCAAAGTAAATACCTAACAAACTCCATGTAAGCATAATTTTCAACTGCAGAAAATCAAAGATAAAGTAAAGATCCTGAAAGAAGCTGGAATGGTGGGGGGAAATCTACCAATAGAGAAGCAAAAATAAGAATTACATATGATTTCTCCTCAGAACCTTCAAGCAAGAAGAGTGCAGTAAAATATGTAAACTGTGAGAGAATGGAGGGAACAGACTAAAATTCTGTACCTTGAAAAATTGTCCATTAAAAATGAAGGAGAAATAAGACTTTCCTAGGAGAGAAAATAATAGTTGAGGTATTTATTGCCAGTAACTTGTCGTGCAAGAAATACTAAAAGAAATTCTCTAGAAAGAAGTAAAATAACACAGGTCAGACACATGGATAAATAAAAGGAAAAAAAAAAGAGCATCAAAAGAGGAATAAATGAAGGTAAAAGAAAAACTCTTATTTTTCTTAATTGACCTAAGAGATAAAACTTTGTTCAAAATAATAATAGCTACAGTTTATTCCATTATGTATGCTTATGTATATTCACAAAACTATGTACACATATCTATGTATTATATACACATCTACATATCTCCATGTATATTTATATAAAGTGAAATAAATGACAGTAATGATTCAAAGCACAGGAGGGAGCAATTTGATTATTTTGTTATTATAAGGCCCTCACACTATCCATCAAATGGTACAGTGTTTTTTGAAAGTAGAGATGGATTAGCGTTAAATGCATATTACAAAGCCAAAAGAAGAAAAGAAGTATAATTGAAATGCCAAAAAGTGAGTGAAAATGAATCGTAAAATGCTCAGTTAAAAACCACAAAATGCAGAAAATGAGTGGATAATAAATAGAAACAAAGAATGAGGGTAACAAATAGACAACATTAATAAACATGATAGATATTAATCCAACTACAACAATAATTACTTTGAATGTAAATGGTCTAAAGGCATCAAATAAAAGAGATTTTCAGAGTGGATCAGTAAACAAGGCCCAACTATTTGTTCTCTACAAGAAGCCCACATTACATAAAAAGAAACCTGTAGATTAAAAGTAAGTGAGTGGAGAGAACTATACCATGATATCATGCTAACACTAACGAAAACAAAGCAAACATAGCTATATTAATTTCAGACAAAGCAGACTTAAAAGTAAGAAAATTTTCAGGGATACAGAAGAGCATTGCATGATGATAAAATGATCAATTCTCCCAGAAGATACAACAATTCTGAACGTGTATTTGCTTAGAAGAGCATCAAACTTGGAAGCAAAAATTCATTAAACTGAAAAGAGAGATAGATAAATCCACTATCATAGTTGGACCCTTCAATACCTCTCTATCAGAAACAGACAGATCCAGCAGACATAAAACCAGGAAGAACAGAGTTGAACTCAACACCATCGGTCAACTGCATACAATCAACATCTACAAGGTACTTTAACAGCAGAATACTCATTCTTCTCAAGTTCACTGAAATAGTCACCAAAAAAGACCACACATTGTGGGACATAAATAAATCTTAAGAAATTTAAAAAACAATAGAAATTTAGTGTCCATCTCAGACTACCGCAGAATTAAACAATTGATAACAGAAAGTTAACCAGAAAATCCCAAAATATGTGGAGATTAAACAATGCACTTCTAAATAACACATGGGTTGAATAAATCTTAAGAGAAATTATAAAAAAATATTTTGAACTAAATGAAACTGAAAACACAATTTATCAAAACTTATTGTATGAAGCAAAAGCAGTACTTAGAGGGAAATTGACAAAATTGAATGCATGTAACAGAAAAGAATATATAAAATCAATCATCTTAGCTTCCATTTTAGGAAACTAGAAAAAGTAGAATAAATTAAATCTAAAGGAAGAAGAAAAAAATTAATAAGAGAAAGTATCGATAAAAATGAAAACAGGGAGTCTATATGGAAAATGAAACCAAAAGCTTGTTCTTCGAAGAGATCAATAAAATCAGTGAACCTCTGGTTAGACTGAAAAAAAAAGAAAGGACAAAAAATTACTAATATCAGAAATCAAACAGGGAGATCACCACACATCTAGTGTGAACTGAAAGGACACAAGAGTACTATGAAAAACTCTATGCCACAATATTTGATAATCTACATTAAATGAACTAGATCCTTGAAAGACATACTTTTCCAAATGCACATAAGAAGAAACACACAATCTGAACAGGCCTATATTTATTAAATAAATTGAATAAATAATTAATAACCTTCAAAAACATAAAGTGCCAAGCAAAGACTGAATTACTGGTGAATTATATTAAACATTATGGTATAAATTATTACCAATTCTCCATAGTCTCTTTTAGAAGATAGAAGTAGAGGGAATACTTCCTAACTCATTCTATGAGGCAAGATCATAACAAAGACAAGATACGGTCAAAACAAGACAAGAGCATAACAAAAAAAACAAAACAAAACAAAACCTCATAGATCTAAATCTCTCATGAACACAGATGTAAAAATCTTCAAGAGAATAGTAAATTTATTTCTATATATAAAAATAAGTGTATACCATGACCAAATGGGACTTATTCCAGGTATGCAAGGCTTTTCAGCATTTAAAAATTAATGTCATTCATCTCAAAAAGCTAAAGAATAAAAACCTCATCAATAGATGCAGAAAAAGCATTTGAAAAAATCCAAAACCTATTTATAATAAAAACTCTCAGTAAGCTAAAAACGGAGGATAAGGTCTTTAACTTGATAAAGAATATCTACAAAAAAACTGTAGCTAACATCATATTTAATGGTGAGAAACTAAAAGCTTTCCCACCAACATAAGGAACAAGGCAAGTATGTCTTTTTTCATGACTCTGGTTCAACATCATACTTTAAATCCTTCCTAATACAATGAGACAAAAAAAAAAAAAGAAATGAAAATTTTACAGTTTGGGAAGGAAGAAAAACTGTCTTTGTTTGCAGATAGCATGATCATCTGTGTAAGAAATCTTAAAAACAAAACAGACCAGGGGAATCTGGGTGGCTCAGTCAGTTAAGCGTCCAACCTTGGCTCAGGTCATGATCTCCTGGCTTGTGCGTTTGAGCCCTGCATGGGGCTCTGTGCTGACAGCTCACATCCCAGAACCTGCTTCAGATTCTGTGTCTCCCTCTCTGCCCCACCCCTGCTTGTGCTTGCTCTAAATACATACATACATACATACATACATACATACATACTGGCAAAGAAACTTCTGGAACCAGTAAGGGCTATAGCAAGGCTGCAGAAAGAAAGCTAATATACAAAAGTCAGTCACATTCCTCTATATCAGCAATGAACAAGTAGAATTTGAAATTAAAAACAAACACAATATCATTTACATTAGCATTTCCCAAAATGAATACTTCAGTGTAAATCTAACAAACTATGTATAAAACCTATCTGAGGAGAACTATAAAACTTGGTTAAAAGAAAAACAAATCTAAATAGATGGAGAGATAGTCCGTCTGTGGACAGAAACACTCGATATTGTTAAGATGTCAGTTCTTCCCACTTGATATATAGATTCAAGGCAATCTCAATTAACATTCCATTGAGATATTTTGTAGATATCAACAAACTGATTTTTAAATATATATGGAGAGGCAAAAGATCCAGAATAGCCAACACAAAGTCAAAAAAAAAAAAAAAAAGTTGGAAGACTGACTCTATGCCATTATTTAAGATTTTATTTTTAAGTAATCCCTATACCTAATGAAGGGCTCAAACTCAACAACCCCAAGTTCAAGAGTTACACATCCTTCCAACTGAGCCAGCCAGGAGCCCCTGACACTTTCCCATTTAAAAAGTTACTATAAATCTCAGTATCCAGACAATGTGGTATTGTTGAAAGAACAGACTAATAGAGCAGTGGGAAAGATTGTAGAGACCACAAACAGACCCACATTAATATGGTCAACTTATCTTTGCCAAAGGAGCAAAGGAATTACAGTGGAACAAAGATCGTCTCTTCAACAAATTGCACTGGAACAACTAGGTATCTGTGTATGCAAAAAACACAAACAATATATCCTTCACACAAATTACCTCAAAAAGGATCACAGACATAAATGTAAAGCAAATATATATATACAGCTTTTACGAAATGACATAGGAGAAAAACTAGATGACTGTCAATAATCTGACTATCCATTAATAACTTTTTAGATACAACACAAAAGATATTATTCAAGAAAAAATAATTGATCAATAGGACCTGTTACAGTTAAAAATGTCTGCTCTGCAAGAGCCTCTGGCAAGAAAATAAAAAGGCAAGCCACAGACATGGAGAAAATATTTGCAAAACATGCATGATAGGACTGCTTTCCAAACATAAAAAATATATATAAAAGCAAAACAAAACAAAAACCTCCTAAAACAACAAGAAAACAAGCAACCTTATTTAAAAATGAGACACAAATCTTAAAAGATATCTCAACAAAGATGATATAAAGATGACAAATAAGCATATGAAAAGATGTTTCACATCATACATCATCAGGGAAATGCAAACTCAAACAAAAATGAGCTATCCCTACAAACCTATTAAAATGGCCAAATCCAGAACACTGACAAAACCAAATACCGATAAGGATGTGGAGCAACAGAAACTTTCATTCACTGCCAGTGGGAATAACAAAATGGTACAGCCACTTTGGAAGACAGTTTCTTATAAAAGTAAACATACTCTTAAAATATGATCCAGAAATCATTCTGTTTGGTATTTGTCAAGGGGCATAGAAAACGTATGTAAATAAAACTTGCACATGAATGCGTATAGCAGCTTTATTTATAATTAACCAAATTTGAAAGTAACCATGATGTCCTTCAGTAGGTGAAAATATAAATAAGCTGGTACATACAGATAATGGAATATTATTTGGTATATTATTTGGTATATTATTGGTATATTATTTGGTATATTGGTATATTTGGTATATTACTTGGTATGTTATTTGGTATATTATTTGGCTAAAAAGAAATGAGCCACCAAATCATGAAGAGTCAAGGAGAAGACTTAGATGGCATAACCAATCTGAAAAACTACATACTGTATGATTTCAGCCATATAACTTTCTGGGAAAAAGCAAAACTATGAAGACAGTAAAAAGATAAGTGGTTTCCAGGATTTAAGTGGGAGGAAGGGACAAGTAGGGCAATGCTCAGAATTTTTAGGGCAATTAAAGTACTCAGTATGATATAATAATGATGGATAGATGTCACTGTATATTTGTCTAAACCTACAGAAGGTACAATATCAGAATGAACCCTACTGTAAACTATGAGTTTTGGGTGCCATTTATGTGTGAATATAGGTTCATAAATTGTAACAACTGTACTACCCTTGTGCAGATATTGATAATGGAGATGGCTATTCATGTAGGAGATTCTCTTTACTTTCCTCTCAATCTTACTGTGAACTTAAAATTGCTCTAATAAAATAATGTCTGAAAAATACACAGGGATTCAAGTGTGAATACATAAAAATACTTACATCTTTGATTCCATTAAAATTCTGATAATCCCTTTGGCCGCATTCTAATTAATTAAAAGTCTATTAGGTAGACTAAGTACATAAAGTTCTTTCAAATGTACATATAAAGAAACAGACTAAAATAAACAGAATATCATTCATTGAAGAATAAAAATAAATGCTAATAAATGTTTTTAAAATTACAATCATCAGAGAAAATTAAAATCCCATCCATCAAATTAGTAAATATGTATAATTTCTGGCAACACTGTCAGGGAAGATAATGAGTAACAGGAACCCTTAAACACTGCTAGGTGAGATAAATATTGCATAATCACAGTGGGGAGCAATGTGACACTTTTGATGTGAAGTTGAAGATGAAGATGCACATACAATGTGAATACAATAGTTTCTATTTATAACTTTTGAGAAACACCTGCAAAAGAAGGTTAATGAAATACAGTCTATGCTAGGAAAAACACAGGAAGGAATCCAAAGTCCACTGATAAAATGATAATGATTTATTTTAGACAATAGAATACTACCTAGCTTGGAAAATAAACGTTATCTATATATATCAACCTAGGTGAATCCCAGAATAGACTAAATATTTTTAAAAAGAAAAAATAAAAACCAGAAAATACAGAAAGTAGAATCTCATTTTTATAAATCCAGTTTGTGCAAAATATTCCTTCTTATTTTTACCTATATTAATATGTAAATGCTGTGAAATATATGTGTGAAATATAAATAAGCTAGATGGTATGACTGCTTGTGTTGGCTATATATTGTTTTTAATATTCTATGTGGATTTCTAAGTCTTTTAAGTTTAAAAAAATTACAACTTATTTCAGTCATTTCCTTTACTTAGTATCTACAGTACAAACCTTCTTATTCTCATGCTTCAGAAAGTGTAAGCATTTCCCATTTCTTTTTGCCAAGCTCTTCTCTTTTATACTCTGTGGCAAAAACATCTGCTCCCAGTGTGTTAGCTTTCAGCTTTATGAAAATATCTTTCAAATCTACATCTCCTGTCTAAACCACTCCCTCACGAATTCTGCATTTCCAATTTCCTGTTGGGCACTACCAGCTGGGTATCCTACTGGCAACTTGAAGAGGAGTATTTGGTTTCATGAGCATCAAGCAAAGTTTAGTTAAAGCTCACTGAGCATTGCTATAATTAGCAAACAAGTTGTTTAAGTCTTTTTTTTTAACGTTTATTTATTTTTGAGACAGGGAGAGACAGAGCATGAACGGGGGAGGGTCAGAGAAAGAGGGAGACACAGAATCCGAAACAGGCTCCAGGCTCTGAGCTGTCAGCACAGAGCCCCACGCTGGGCTCAAACTCACAGACCGTGAGATCATGACCTGAGCCGAAGTTGGAGGCTTAACCAACTGAGCCACCCAGGCGCCCCTAAGTCTTTTTTATATACACTAATCTCTCCTATAGCTGTATTGATTTATGAACTTTGTGATACATATATCACATACACATTTTGCATGTACGTGACATACATATCACACATGTATCATATATATTATATAATAAATATTATACATATATTTCTCATATACTAATTACTATATTTACGAAGCCTTTATCAGAATCCAAGAGGAAGGGTCTCTTAAGGGGTAAAACTCTAATTTAAATGGGATAAAACAGAATCATGTTCCAAATGACCTGAAACCATTTTAAAGTTTGTTAAATAAATATGTTTACTTCTTTGAAAGAATACAATGAGTAACCTATTCTTTTAATTTATGGTATCCTGACTCAACTATCACTAATCAAGAGAAGCTGAGCACATTTGCATTTTTCTGGTCTCCCCTGAGACTCTGTCCTTTTTGATCTTCAGTCTTTCATAGTTAAACCCCAACCATATGAAAATAAAAACAAAAGCAAAATGCCTCATTTAATCTTGCTTCTTCAACATATTAATGCCCATCACTTTTTATCCTGTACTTTTCTTCTTCAATTAAAGCTTCTACCTCCTCTGAAAATATTTAATCCTTTACCCATTGAATTCTCACTTCAACTATATAATCTGGTCTTTTAAGTCTTTAATAGACTTTGAATTAAAAATTCAACTGTTTCCGCTTAATGTGCATCTTATTCAATCTCTCTGTCAGATATAATGTCAATATCTATACTTTTTTTTAACTATCTCATTTTGTCCTTTCTATTTAGTTTTCTCTTCTTCAATAAATGCTACTACTCCATGTATTTTTCAGGATCTTTTATTCTGCCAGTTTCTAAAATATTATCTTTCAGAAGGCATTAAGATTTAAGGGGATTTTTAATTGTTCTTTCCTGGGAACTAATATAATGAATAACAATACCTTACATTTTTATGGTTTGAGGAACCAAGTATAAAAACAGAATAATAAATTGAAGATTGTTTTAGACAGTTTCAGGTTTTGCATACAAATCAACCCAAAACTGAATCCAAGACAGAGGAATGAAATGTGTGTCACAGAAAAGGAAGAGTCCTGGGGGTGTTTCATGTTGAACTGCACATTTATTTTGAAAATCTTCCCATCCCCACTCTCTTCCTCTCCTCATTTCTCTGTAGTAACGTTGTTGCCTGGAAGTTGCACCAATCACTCCCTCCCTAGAAAGCGGCTATACCCATTAAAAGGAATTGGAATCTCAAACTCTTGGCATATTTTGCATAACAAAATGGCTGAAAGTCTATAGCTTTCTCTTCCACCTGATTCACTGTGACTACAGAGAAAGAATTAAGATTTTAGTTTGTTTTACAATCAAAGAAAGGGGGAACAGAACTGGGTACTATGATTGAGGTGCTGCCATAGCAAAACCTAAACCATGTGATACTGATTTGGGGACCACACAGTAGGTAGAAGCCTGACAGGTCTCAACAACAGGAAATTTTGAAGGAAAATGAGACAAAAAAATATTCCTAGAAGCTGGGATTAGAATGACCCTTGTTATTTGGTGGCAGAAAGCTTAGCAACATTGTCATTGATGTTCTGTAAAACAGAAAATGTATTCAATAAACAGTGGCCTCATTATGAGGATTTCCTGGTTTCTGCTCACTGACAGTGATGAAATTTGGGAGGAGACTGATCACTTAAAGAACAAAGTTTTCAGGTTCAGTGAGAATTTTGAAGAAATGTATAGGGGTAGGGCAGTCTTCCTAGATAGGGAAACATTTTCAAAGTAATAAATGTCCTTGGGACTAATGTCAAATAAATCCAGAGTACCGCCAGTAAAACATGACCTCTGGGAATCCAGAGTATGGCTAGAAGGCCCTTTGTTAAGACCCAAGAAACCAAATCTCAGAAGCCTTCCCAGTTCAACAAAAAGGCTACTAAGAATCAAAAGGCCTGTCCCCATTGACCCACTTGGCTAGATAACAGTGCTTCTAAACTCCTAAAAGCGTTGTCCCACCGCTTCCTTACAGAAGGGGTCTAACGTAGGGAAGGCTTATCTTCAGGACATTTGCGGGTGTGGATTCTGTCTAATGGAGTTAAGTATAAGGTGACAAAACATGCACAACATTTTATAAGGAATAATGGCAGCTTTAATGGAAAAGGGGAGACAGAAGTAAAATTGAAAAAAAAAAGGTTTTTGAATATCTAAATTCTGTGCATAGAAAAGTCTAAAAATTTATCTGATTCCAAACAGGAGCTACTTTTGGTGGAAACACATGTATGAATCGTTGGTGGGTGGGGAGAGAGAACACGAAAGGCAGAATTGAGAGCCAGGAGAATCACTGCCAGGAATCGGGCCCTAATCAAAATATGGACAGCACAGGCACAACTACATTTCAGAATTGCTAAGAACTACTTACTGAATGCTGCTTCCCTGCCCCACCTCTACCTTTCTGGATGGGGGATGTTTTATTACAGTTGTCCTATCCAGACCACCACTGTATGTTGAATGTATGTTGGGCTGATTGCCTTTTTTATTCAAAGGAATGAAAGTAACCATATCCAAGTAACAGAACCAATGACAAACATCTCTACCATGCCCTCTCTTAAATACAGAAAACAAACTGAGGGTTGCTGGAGGAGATGTGTGTGTGTGTGGGGGGGGTGATCGATTAAATGGGTGATGGACATTAAGGAGGGCACTTGTGGAATGATCACTGGGTATCATATGTAAGAGATGAATCACTGGGTTCTACACCTGAAGCAAAGTCTACACTGTATTCTAACTAACTTGAATTTAAATAAAAAATCAATCAATCAATCAAATAAAAGGCAATAGGGTAAAAGGACTTGTAGTAGAATTCATTCAGCATTTTAAAACTGGTAAACTAGACTAGAAACAAAGGACCAGAGTGGGAAAAGTAAACATTTTCTAGTACATATCAAATGGTGATGCTTTGTATAAATTTTATAAACCTGTCATTAATCAGTATAGCAGTTTTAAGAGAGACACAATAAGGTTCCTCATTATAGATATGGTAGTGGAAGTTTATAGAAGTGGCAAAGGCAGGTTTCTAGTCCAGGTATGTTTGACTATAGCATTTTGACTATTTCACTTCACCAAAATATTAACATTCAAGCAGCAGCTTGCCTAAACATCACTGAGTCAATGGGGATTCTGTGTCAGTAAAAAGACTGAACCTCCTAGAAAAAAACAAAACAAAACAAAAAACTGTGAAAAACGTCTCCTACCTGTCAACATGAAGAGGTAGCCTTAGGGAGAAGAAACTTAAAGATGACAAACCTGGAACCTTCTGCACTTTCAGAAATAGGATTCCCAGAGGACATCATACACAGGGGGTAGGAGCAAGTGGTAAAATTATATATGCAAAATTGCATAAGTGAACTGAAAAATTGTACATAGGCAAAGCCCTTGATTTTGTTTTTGAGGTAATAAATGGATTGCTTCTAGTTGATTGCTTGTCTATCCCTCACAATTTAACTCAGTATTTATTAATGCCATACCTTAGAGTTATATCAGGTTATTCTTCACTAGGGATCACTTCTTGGAGCCATTATTATTTTTCTTTTAATTATGAAATAATGATTACTTTATATTTTCTTGTAAATACAAAATATGAAACTTTTTCAAGAGTGTATGTAGTGTTGTTTGTTTGTGGTGGTATGTATGTGGCATGAAGAAAAATGGTAACAGTATTATTAACAGCCATGAATCCACCCTCTCAACTTAATAATGAAATAAATCACCTTCTCTACTAATAAATAGGGTTATGTTATTTTGAAATAGAAAAATATATTTCAAAACAACATTGGAAAATTAAATAAAATTTCCTCCAAAATACTATAGACCTCAAAATTTTACAAATACCTTTAAGATTATATGAAGAAGTTTAAAATGATTCCTTTATGTGTACCCAGGCAAAGACAAATGACCATATTAAAAGATGATTTATCAGAATCTCTCTTACTTTTCCATTGTGCTTATTTTATCAAAGCTCAAAACCAGGTTATCTTATGTGATCTTCAATACTGTTGTAGGTTGGGTTCACTGGGAAGAAGTATTTGATGAAAGACTGGGGTACAGATGTTTATTAGTGAGTACTCTTGGCATCAGCCCTGATTTGGGGCATGGGAAAGAGGGACTGGATTTATTGAGAGATCCAACTATTGTGCAAGCCCCAGTGACAGCCTCAGTTGACCCCACGGAAAACTCAAGAGTGAAACTAGTCCATCAGGAGTGTTCCACATGGAATGTAACTGGAAAGATGGAAGTCTTTATCTTCCCTCTGTGGATGGTGGATGTGAGCCACCTCCAGGAGGTTAACTCTAAGAATCTCTCTGCATTTGAGGAAGTCCCTGAGGGCAAATGAACTTTGTTTGCAAACTGCCAGCCCAAAAGTTAGGAAAATGTGTTCTTCTTGAAGGATAAACAGCATAATGTATCTCTGTGTGAGAAGAGCTTTTTCCAGGGTCATTGATGAAGAACTGGCAAGAACAATTTGAATAATGTAACAATAGATATCAAGCAGTAGAATCATGGATATGAACTTTCTCAGTCTCTCCCACTGCCTTACCCCAGAACTTATTCGTAATAGAGACTGGTCCAGGCCCAAAAGATTATTTGTAAATTATGAAGCAAATGTTGCTTTGCTTAGAAAAATTTCATGTGTCTTAGTTTCTGTTTTAAATTGAAAATATATCTGTCATTTTCTTTCTCTTTTCTGGGGTTTCCAAATATCCAATTAAGTTTTGTTAAAGTAGACAATAAATTTCTGTGATTCCAGGCCTTGTAAAAAATCCCTAGGCTTAAAAGAGGTTTTATCACAATGGGGTTATCCACATTGAAACAATCATAGAAAAGAAGGCTGTATCAGCTCTTAAACAAGAGTCTTTTAAAACAGCCAGAATAGAAGAGCCTTTGAAGTTGATTTAAGGATATCCAAGCTGCCAATGGAGACATGGCCTTTTGTGCAGAGTAAATGACAGGTAATAATTAACTCAAATTGTAATTGTATAATCATCCATGGTAATCAAAGTCCTTGTTGCATAGTATCTAAAATGGTACATAGGATATTAGAAAAAATGTAATAGCCTGCAGAATTTGATCTCAACATCATCCAAGGGCACATAATGATAATTTTTGGAAAAATATAATGACCTGTAGCTGTTAAATGATTTCTAAGTGAATAACTACCCTTAATATTGTTATGGTTACTTACTTTCTTATGAAATGATTTTATTTTATATGATGCTAGCTAATGCTAATGAAAAATTAATGCATCATATAAAATTGAAAAAAGATAATATTACCTTTTGTTCACAATGAGATTTCATAAGATACTCTTAGTTAAGGAGACAATTCTCAGAGAATGCAAAAGCAATGTAAATACTGACATGTGTAATATGGTCCACAATGAAAGAGTCTATATATACATAGGTATATGTATACATATTTGTATGTGTTGTGCAGCTATGAGTGTGGCCATTGTAAATGATTGTTACCAATAGTCAGATTCTCTCAGGGTATTTGATAGGATAGTACTTCCTGACTAGTTCTGTCCAATGACATATAATGTGTCACTTCTAGCCCAAGGATTTAGTGGCCAGTGTAAGTCCCTCTAAGATAAGACCTCTCTGGGGGGGCACATGGGTGTCTCAGTTGTTTAAGTGTCTGACTTCAGCTCAGGTCATGATCTCACGGTTCTTGAGTTTGAGCCCCATGTCAGGCTCTGTGCTGACAGCTCAGAGCCTGGAAGCTGCTTCAGATTCTCTGCTTCAGATTCTATGTCTCCCTCTCTCTCCGCCCCTTCCCCACTTGTGCTGTCTCTCTCTCTCTCAAAAATAAATGAACATTAAAAAAAAAGATAAGTCCTCTCTTTTCTCTCTGTGATGGTGACAGTAAGTGTTGGAGATGATGGCTGCTCCATGAGCCTTGTGTCCCTCAGTCACCGCAATGAGTACTCTCTTGTCAGCCTGTGACTAGTATGTGGATGGATCAGAGACTAGCTGGGCCTCTGCTGTATTAAGCCACTGAGATTCTGAGGTTATTTACCATACCTGGTCTGTTCTAGTTCAAAAGTTAGGAAAAGGCCTTGGAAGTTAGGTGAAACTTAAAAGTAAAGGCAAAGTGACTTGCCAGCATAAACAAAAACAGAAACACTCGGATGCAGATATGTTATACAAACAATGAAAATAATCTTTCGTGAGAGGGAGCTTGGAGTGTTGTGTGTCACAGACTGTAAATGAAGTCATAAATGTGCATTACTGAACATATGTATAAATTAGGTGCTCTGATCCTCACTGATTCTATGGCCATATATTTCCATTATGTCATATTCAATGTTTGGAAGGAACCCTATAAACTGTCAAATGAGGACAAGGAAAGGTCCCAACCCTCTCCAGGTGTACTGTGCAGGTTGATCAGCCACTTGATGACAAACTCTAGAGGGTTGGTTCATTCTGGCTGGGAAGGTTACAGCTAGGTCTATGGAAAAAGAATCCACATACAGGAATTCATAGAACTAAGTCATCCATTGGACTCATTTAATTTGTTGGAAAAAAAAATCCAGTAGAGCCAGTCTTTTTCTTACATATCATAGTCAGAACTATCAAAAATATGATAAAACTGTTATTGAGGCATCTTCATATGCATTTCAACATTTTCAATTATCTTTATTTTGTGGTTCTGGGGAATGTTCCCTTATAATTGTTCTCAACCAATTGTAAATTAATTTCGTTTCTGACTTTTTTTTGAAATGTTTTTAAAGTACTAACATAGTACTATTTTTAATGGAAATTTTCAAATATGCACAGAATAGAGAAGACAGTATAATGAATTCTCAGGTACACTTCAGCAAGCCTCAGTAGTTCTTATTTTCCTAATCTTATCTCACCTATCTCACATATTGTCTTGCCCTGTCTCTTTCTCCAGCTCTCTTTGTCTCTTTACACCACCACCATTCCCCCTTCCTGTCTTTTGCCCTTTTTTGGCTACAATATTTTAAAGTAAACGCAGCCCTAATGAAGGAATTTAATTTTTCAAAAGCAATATACAATTATTGCGACAACAATAACAATACTTCTGAAATATCAGCCATGGTTTCTAAATTTCCTTGATAGTCCTAAAAATGTGTTTCTAGAATTTATTAAGAATCATCATTCCAATGGTATTCACACATAACATTTGGTTGGTATGTTTCTTAAGTCTCGTTAGTCTATAATTACCTCTCTGTCCACTTGTTTTTTTAATCTGATAAGATATCCAATCATTTGTCCTCTGGAATTTTCCACATTATGGTTTGAATTAATTCTTGTGATATTTAATTGTTACTCTGCTTTAAGCATATTAAACTGGCCACTAGATCCAGAGACTTATATTTAATTCAGATTCAGTTAGATGTCATGTTGTACTTCCTAAAGCATCTTGATCAGTGGCTTTCTGAGATTACTGATCCAATTAATCCATTACAAAATTCCATATCAATTTTCCATCTAATGATTTTTTGAGACTGTAATGATTATTTCTGAGATAATTTATTTTGGGGAAATAAAATGGGGATATTTGAATTTTACAACTTTTTTACATCTCTTCTGGATAATTACTTTATAAAGTGGAAATTTCCTTCATCAACACTTTTGGACCTTAAAAGACATTACATTTAGGAAATCTAGAATAATTTGTGCTCCCCTCCTTTTAAAATTTTCAGAGCAGGGGCGCCTGGGTGGCGCAGTCGGTTAAGCGTCCGACTTCAGCCAGGTCACGATCTCGCGGTCCGTGAGTTCGAGCCCCGCGTCAGGCTCTGGGCTGATGGCTCGGAGCCTGGAGCCTGTTTCCGATTCTGTGTCTCCCTCTCTCTCTGCCCCTCCCCCGTTCATGCTCTGTCTCTCTCTGTCCCAAAAATAAATAAAAATTTTGAAAAAAAAATTTTTAATTTTCAGAGCAATGATTTGGTACTCTAGCAAATCCACTGGTATGACCAGTGATATTTTTTAAATATTATTTTGAATTTAATATTATTTGTGCACTTTATCAGTGATCTCCACTTCTCCATCATTGCTAAGATAACTCCAACACAGTTATTCCCATACTCTTCCTTTTTCCTCATGATTAAAACATGCTTACGTTCACCATTGGAAATGGTGAACCACCAAATGGAAATTTCATCTGCTTGGAAGAATTTTGAGTGGTCAGAAGCCATTCAGGAGCTCAGGAATATTTATGATGAGTTGTCTCCTCATTAACCAGAAAGCATCCTGAATGACTAATGCACTACAGTCATTTCTCTTGGAGGTCATAACCCAAATTAACAGAGAGAACATCTTATCCAAAAATAACAAATGTTAGGAAAATTTATTAGCAGCTAAAATTTGCAGAGATAGTGAATACTATTTGTAATAGTTTATGCAGTTAATGCTAAAGGAAAGAACAATAATATGAACGCTGGTAGACAACTTTTAAAATATGAAAACCTTTTATCTGACAATAATTTGTACACCAAATAAGCTTGACGCAACTGATGTAGAATAATATCTAAGCTCAACTCAAATACTCTTTCTTTAAATACATCTCATGAAATAAATGCTGAACATTCATGTCAACTAATTATTCTATCATTTTTAAATATGTATATAACTTGTGATTGAATATCTTTAAGGTTTGTTCATAGAGCTTAAATACATTTATTATCTTATAATTTAGAAAACAGAAATAACTAGCATTTGGAATAACTAAAGTTAATTCACTAAGTTATAATTTCTAGTATCCCTCTACCAAGACCGTTAAAATTTACTTCCCTATGTTGTTAAGTGCAGGATTTATTATATCACTGTCTAACATAAATAACAAACTATTGATAGACTTTACTCAGCATTTTCTTTCCCATATCACATTTTTACGTTTATTTTTAAGTGCACTTTTATTCTCCTGCCTTCATCTCAGTGGTCAGCAATTTGTACCCTCTTTTACTTCAGAAAAACATTCACCAGCACTTCTTGCTTCCTCAGGGACCAAGTACAATGAGAAAGAGGACATTGTTATCAACTGAAAACTACTCAAAATATAAACATTTAGGTGGTGTTTTTACTTCATTTCATATTTTGGCATCGGGAGAAGTTTTGGCAAAAAATAGCAAGATGCCAAATTACATCTGGATAATGTGAAAAAAATATCCTGATTATACATTTGTATGATTCCTATGGCTCAAGAAAACAGAGAAAGGTTAAAAGTAAATGAAATTCCAAAAATCTTAACTTCTACTGTCAGAGTATTTCAAAAAGATTAAAAACTTTGTCTTTGATTTGATATCAGACATGCAAAGAAACATTGCTATTGCTAAAAAGTATTTTAAAAATGATTTAATTATTCTATTCTTACCATAAAAAAGGGGAAAAAACTATTTTTGCACTGCAACTTCCTTTTCCTATTTATATTTATATGGTGTGAAGAAATCCTGCTCCCTCTTCCACCTGAAATTTCATCACATTGGGAGATTTTATTAGTTGGTAAGTCTACGTCAATATCGTTCTGTAAAACTTGTTCAGGAAACGTATGTTACTAGATAATAAACAGCATTGCTTTTCTTCAGATATACACAGATTGGGGGAATTTAATCACTGAACCCTTTTAAAAATGTATTACAGTATTTTTCTATTAATCGGGATAATAAAATGTATTCATAGCATTTTCTTTTTTTCCTTCAGCTTTGAAAATAAATGCAGGGAGCAAAAAGTGGGTTCATGTGACATATGGCTATTCATACATTAAACTTCTAAGTGTAAATTTCACAGGTAGCTAGCTAAATTTGATCCACTATCAAATTCACCACGAAAGGGTCTACTTTCATTCCGTGGTCATCCTAAAGCATCCTGGTTGGCCTTGAAAGATGGGATTTAGTAACACTTTGAAAAGTTAACTCTAGCATATACTTTTGTATAAATTAATGAGTGACCTGCTCTCCCATGATAACAAATTGGGTTTTATATTTTTGAAGCATTATAAGAGATAATAAATTATTCTGTAAATTTGGCTAATAAATGTGATACTACTTTCGGGCTATACACGCAAACACAGAGACTCATAAGTAGCAGCTGCTCTATTTTTAATATATATACCCCAAATTGGTCTATTTTTGCTTTTGATCCCCTGCACAATATACTTACTACATTATGTATTGACCCTAGGCTTTTGTTTATACTAAAATGTTTTCCTCATCTTTGAAGAATTTCAAAATCACCTCCTAAGAGTTTCATTTAATGTTGCAACAAATACAGTGCCAAGAATGCTAATGAGTTGGCCATTTTTTTAAAAATTAAAAAATGATAAATGATCATCTTTAAGGGTTGATCATGTAATCTATAATCAATCTACTTCACTGTTAAAGAATGACAAACAATAGACTTCATTTTACTACCAAGTCCATTTTATTAACATACCTTGAAATTAATATTGAGTTATATCTTTATAATGTTGTTAAATGCTAAGATTTATTATTTCCTTATTTTTGTGGGTAATTTAATGTATTGCACTAAGTATTATTTATGGGTAAGTTAATCAGCAATGTTTATATTCCTTAGCAGTGTATCCATTAATCAACAGTGAAATCAATCATTTATATTATTGTAATTTTCTAATAAAAATATTCAGAAGAAAATTCTTATTTAACTTAGTTGTGCCATAACTAGAAATTACAGCAAATAAAATGATTTGTGCTGAATGTTCCTTTACTAAATCTTTGAAGAGGAAAAAAATCACTTACTATAGGATTATTTAATGGCAAATAATCCACTACAAGTGCTAATTTGAGACATCAATTGGGAATCTTTAAATCATCTATTAATAAGATAGATCTATGAGAATGGGTTGTCTGAGAACTAGTGTTGGCAAATCCTCAAGCCTTTCTGGAGTCAGTGAAACAAAAACTTAGCAGAGGGTTACAACAATTCCAAAGTACAATTCAGAATCAAATTTACAACTCTGCAAATGATATCAAAGTGTACCAATCTAACAATTATGATGACTTAAAAACAAAACAAAACAAAACTAACCACTGGGCAATAAATACCTTGATGGCATCAATGTTTACTCCCAAAGCAACTGTCATTAGCTTACCTTAGCAAAGAAACACATCTTCGTTTTGAAATTCTTATATCTCATTATACTGAAGTGTCAATTGTATTATACTGTTTTATTACTGAGTTAATTTTTGTTACATATTTCTATTTTATGTCATTCTGAAAACAACTTGTTGAAAGACAATACAAATCAGCATTACTGAAATATGAATATCTAAAAATACATTTTAAGTATATTTTACCTTAATTGGTAAGGAAACAAGATATATCATCTAGCCTACAAGCTTAGTATAATTAACTTAAAAATTATCATATAAAATATCTCCAAAGTGAAATATCTGTAAAATAAATTATTGGATTTAGCTATTCATATATATGCATACAAATGTATTCAAGTATATAAAGGTTATTAAGCATTTAATGTGTTATACTTATTAGTATTTATTGTTTTACTACAAATATTCACACTACTTTTATCAAAATAATTTCACCAGTTGTAAATGCAAATTGAGGCAGTCACTATGGAAGACAGTGTGGAGGCTCCTCAAAAAATTAAAAACAAGATTACCATGTGATCTGGTAATTCAACTATTGGATATTTACCCAAAGAATATGAAAACACTAATTCAAAAGATATATGCCCCCCTATGTTTATTGCAACATTATTTACAATAGCCAAATTATGAAAACAGCCCATGTATCCATTAATAGATGAAGAGATAAAGAAGTGGCATAGACACACAATGGAACATGATTTGGCCATAAAAAAGAAAGAATACTTGTCCTTTGCAACAATACGGATGGAGCTAGAGGGTACAATGCTAAGATAAATAAGTCAGAGAAAGACAAATACCATATGATTTCACTTATATGTGGAATTTAAAAAGCAAAACACATGAAAAAATAAAAACCAGAGAGACAAACCAGAAAACAGACTCTAAACTACAGAGAACTGATTGTTACCAGATGGGAGGTGGGTGGAGGGTTGGGTGAAACAGGTGAAGGGAATTTGGATTACACTTTTTTTGATGAGCACTGAGTAACGTACAGAATTATTGAATCACTGTATTGCAGACCCGAAATGAATATAACACTTTATGTTAACTATACTGGAATTAAAATTTTAAAAATAATAATAATTTCACCAGAAACTAAACAATGTATTAATAACAAAAAAACCCACATTTATTACTGTGTAATAAAGTTACCATAAACAGTAGACTCAAAATATAAAATATCTTTTATTTCAATTTTTTTCTAGTGAATTAAAATTAAATATGATGAAATGCAAATATATTGAGAGTAAAAGTGGATGAGTTTTGATACACTGATGATAAGCCTTGAAAATGTCAACTCAAATAATAGACTTTTCTATCATCCCAAAAAGTTGTCTTGTGTTTCTTTCTAGTTAATCCCTCCCGACCTCTGTCAATATGCAACCACTGATATGCTTTCAGTCATCAACTTATTTGTCCATTATTTTTTGATGGACAGTTGGATGCTTTCCAGTCAGGAGTAACTATGAATAAATCTACCATAAACATTTGTTTCACACAAATTTTTACTGTTCTTGGAAAATAGGTAGAAATGTCATTTCTAGAAGATTAAATATATATTGTACTTTAAAATACTGTTCCAAATTGCATTCCCAATTTATATGATTTTATAGTCCCACCAGTAATGAGTATAAATTCCAGTTGCTCTGCCTCCTAGTCAATATTGTGTGTTGTCAGACTAATTGTGATCACTCTAGTGGGTGTGAAATGCCATCTCTTTGTAGTTTCAATTTGACTTTATCAAATGAACAATGATTCTGAGCACCTTTTCAAATTAGTTTTGTATATCTTCCTTTGAAATATCTCCTCAAATCTTGTGCCTATATTTTATATAATTTCTCTCATTTTATTGGTTTTATGTATTCCTTATGTAGTCTGTATCCAAGAAATGCCATGAATGTACTGCAAATATTTTCTCCCAGTCTGTTTGCTTTACATTTTCTTTATACACACACACACACACACACACACACACACACACACACACACACACTTTGGTTGCGAATATAATGTAAATATGATAAGGAAGCCTAATCTAAATACGATAAACTACACAGTCTCATGTCCTCAGTTCAATGACCTCTGAGAATTGTATGCATTTTATAACTCACACACAGAACAAGATAGTGTGCCATTATCCAAAACACATCCATTCTGCATTTTTCTCCTCCATTCAAATGTCTACAGAAACAACCATTTTTTAATTCCTGTGCCCACAAATAAGCTTCTATTGTTCTAGAATTTCATATAAAAATATATAATATATTGATTTTGGTTTATCTTGTTTCACTTAACATAATACTAATAAAATTGTGATGGAACTCTTGTCTATATTTTTTGGCATTATGGTTATAATGTGTCCACAATCATCAAAATTTAAGTAGTTAAAAATTGATAAGTGATAACTGTTTTGACCTAGGGTAATAATTTTTCCCTTTTCTTAAAAAAAGTGTATTTGAGTATAAAAATCAAGCAGTCATGGGGGAACAATTTACTAAGTAGAAATTACAGTAAAATGAAAACTTCCCAAGAGTAGGGAGAAAACAGTTTTATCTTCAAAGTATTACGAAAATAAATAACTGTCAAACCACACTTTTGTACTCAGTTAAATTATGATTTAACCATATGAGCAATTTTAATACTCTTTTTAGATAAATAAAAACAATGTTTATCACTGAATAAAAAAGATGTTTACTTTAGGAAAAGAGGAAAGCCATTTCAGGAGAAATGTTGACAGAAATAAGTGGAAAAATTATGAGTTAATCTATAAAATTACATATTGCTTAATTTATAGCTAATTTGAATTTTTAAAATAAGCTGATTTTAAAAACTGGATCACAATTAGTATAAACTCCTATGAAATGACCAGATTTCATGCTTTCTAAGATTTCTCTATTGTTAGGGAGAGAGAAAGAGATGTTTTTTAATATTAAGGTTTTATTATTATTTTTTTTTTAAATTTTTTTTTCAACGTTTATTTATTTTTGGGACAGAGAGAGACAGAGCATGAACAGGGGAGGGGCAGAGAGAGAGGGAGACACAGAATCGGAAACAGGCTCCAGGCTCTGAGCCATCAGCCCAGAGCCTGACGCGGGGCTCGAACTCACGGACCACGAGATCGTGACCTGGCTGAAGTCGGACGCTTAACCGACTGCGCCACCCAGGTGCCCCAAGGTTTTATTTTTTAAGTTAGTCCTTTTAACAACAGTTTAAGAATATTAACTAAAAAATTAGGGGCACCTAGCTGGCTCAGCCAGCAGAGCATGTGATTCTTAATCTCAGGGTTGTAAATTCAAGCCCCATGTTGGCTGTATGGATTACTTAAAAATAAAATATTTTTAAAAAGGTTATTCACTAGAAATTTTTAATAATAATAATTTCTCAACTACTAAAAGGAAAAAATAGAAAAAACACCCATGATCAACATAAGACAATAAAGTAGAATAAATTAAGGATAGAAAATCAAGGAATATAGAAGCACATATAATGATAGAGATAAATTGAAATATGTTAGTGGTTACAAGGAATGCATATGTACTGCTTTCTGTAGTTAAATGGCAGAGATTGTGATATCATTTTGAAAATGTGAATGTATAATTTGGCTAAGCTATGGCAGGGCATGGAAATGTTAATAGTAAATGTATAGGAAAATACACTCAGCAGATACTAATGAAAAGAAAGCCAATGAAATTGAAACAGAATGTCCATTTTCTTTGTAACTAATTACTTAGTCATAAGCAAAAAACAAAACAATTACCAGAAAATTTAAACACCTATACAATCAGAACAAAAATAATGTAAAACAAAATAAATACCAACCAAATCAGTTATAACAATACATGTCAATGACCCCTTGATTAAGTACAAAGAAAAATATAGTATCAATTGATTAATAAATATAAAATAATATCAACTATCTGCTGCAGCATATAAGCATTTTTAAAACAAATTAAAGTTTGACAGTAGAAGAATAATCAAAGATGTAAAAAGAAAATAGATAAATTAGAGGTTGGGATACTAATTTCAGGCAAGGTGTAATTAAGGCAGAAAAGCACTCAATGGGACAGAGAATGTTATAGTATATTGATACAAAATACTGTCTACAATGAAAATATCATAGTCATAAAATTTTATGAGCCAAATAACAGAGCATTAAAGTATATTAAGCAGAAAGTGTTTGAAATCCAGAGATATATACAAAGTACACAATGCATTTGAAGATTTTAACAGGCCATTATCTGCACATGAAACATAAAACAGAAAATAAACCATATAGAATTCTTACTATATATCTGAGTATTCTATGGTGTTAGATGGAGAAAACTAAAGAGCAGGGATGTAAGTTTCTCTCTTCCGTTTCCAAAATGGATATATACATTTACTTTTGAAGCATAAATTTGGGGATATGTAGGATAGGATATTGTAAATCAAGAGAATGACTCCTTACTTAACTGATTTTTTCCTTTAATTGTGGATAAAACAGTGGAAACACCATTAATCTAAATGTAGATGTTTTAATATGATATGCTAATAGCTATATACAGTAAAGAAGATTAGGCGTAACTTTATTTCTCTCCAAAGTTAGAAATCTTTTAGCTTCTATAATACATAAAGTTAGATGGCAAGGTCTTAGAATTATTATTAGTTGAAAGATGTAAATGTGCATTTTTTTTCTCTCCCAAACTTTCTTACATTGGGACAATACCATGACAAAAAGGTGAGCCTTATCATATCTTAATCTGACATTGAATAATATACCATAACAAGTCTTAGTTTGCCTAGTAGGTTAATGTTTATATATTTTTTTGTTTTTACGTATTCAAGCTAAGTGCATAGAGCACTTATCAATGAATAAAGCTTCAACACAAGAGCAGCTTTCAAGAAGAGAGTGTCTTACCACAGTTTTGCACTTTTTTTACATGTTATTTTAACCTTTTTTTATTGTGTAGCAATAAATTCTGGTACCTCTAACATAAAACAAAAACAAAGACAGAAACAAAACAATAATGGCTTAAGATGCAAGCTTCATTATTTCTATATATGAAAGACAGGAAGTTTATTATGGGAGAGAGCTCTGAATCTTTATGGATTCTGAGTCTTTTTTATTTTATTTTACTATTTTATTTTACTATTTTATTTTATTTAATTAATTTATTTATTTTATTCTGCTATCCTTGGTAAAGGTTGGTCCAAGAAGGATGCTGACCTCAACCTTTCTATGACCTCTTTTTTTCTTGTAGCCTTCTTTTTCTGGGCAAAAATCAGAGAAACTCTCCTACTATTTACTTGCCTGAGCTCCAGAAAGAAATACAGCAGAAAACCATCTTGCCTTTCTTAAATTCCTGTGTCCTTGATGTGGCCAAAAATGAACTGATCTTAAACTGGAAAGGCCATGTGGCTAATGGGCAATTCAGCATACTGAAAATGGAATGGATGCATGATCAATATTGCCTAAATGATTTGCACAGCGTAAGTCCCAAAGCCCTTTCTCGACCAAAAGAAACAGCTCTAAAATTGAGATTGAATTATTCACGAATTTGGTGACCTAATTCAAGTTACACTTAATGTGTATATACATGTAAGTATGTTATTATGGACTGAGTTGTGTTCTCTCAAAATTCATATGCTAAAGTCCTGTCAATGTGACTGTATTTGGAGATAGGGCCTTTATGGAGGCAATTTGAGTTCAATGTGGTCATCAATCCCTAACCAATGGGATTGATGTCCTTATAAAAAGAGAGACATCAGAAAGCTGGAGTTCTCTTATTGCATGCACACAAAGGGAAGGCCAGGTGATGACTGTGAGAAGGTGGCTGTCTACAAGTCAGGAAAAGAGCCCTTACCAGAAACCAAATTTGCTGGCACCTTGATCATGGAATTCTAGCCTCCAGAACTGTGAGGAAAATGTCTGCTGGTTAAGGTACCTTGTTTCTAGTAGTGTAGCACTTTGTAATGGCAGCCTGAGCAGACAAATATGTATGTATGTCATATATGTGTATATACAAACTGTTCTGTGGTATTTCTCAAATATTAGAGAGAGTTGTCTGGCAAATACTTATTAGTATGCTAAGAATTTTAATCTCAGATGTTTTTATTAAAAAAATCTTCATCTATCGTTAGATTTATAGAATAGCTGCAAAAATAGCTTAGGCGGTTTCCATAATCCTTCAATCTCTCCCCACTTGTTTATTACTTATATAACTGTAGCTCTATTATCATAATAAAACATCTATGAAAATTTGTCATGAACAATGTACATTTATTGAATGTGTGAAAGATAACTCGATTCTGTTTTTTATTTATAAATACAACTATTATAAAATATTTGTGCTTACTAACTTCTTTCTTTCTGCTTATTCTGAAAAAGTCCTGCATATAGTCTTTCTTTTGACACTGTAGACACTTCAGTTGACAGACTGTGAGATCATAAACAAAGAATAATGATCTCTTAATGTGATCAAACAGCAGGAGGGAAAGAAAACTCTTCAAATATGACATATTTAACAATTAGCAATTTAGGGAAGAACATAAACATAAAAAAACACACAATTTAATGTATTTTCTGAATGCATATATATCAGTTCAAGCTAGTGTGAAGTCTCAGCTGTCCCCACCTTGCATTTCTAAGCATTATCAGAGAGGCTACACCAGTATTCTTACAAGCTGTGGTCCTATAATCAGCCACAAAATTCTTAGTCTTACAGTTGAGTTTAGCTTTTAATAGCACCAAGAGCTTCAGTAAAGCTGTACCCTCTGGATTGTATCAATTTCAAAAAAGAACTACCTTTCTCTACTATTTATATCATCACATGAAAAACACATGACTGTTCAATCAAGGCATTTGATCCTGCAAAAATTATAGAAGAAAATATTCCACAGTTTTCTCTCTTCACAATGAGACTTAATTTAAGCACAAAACCAACTTTAAAGGAACAATGGGTAGCAGAGGAGAACATGAATGTTCAGGACAGAATGAAATTTGAAATTCATCTTTTCATGTGGTAAATTGCTTACAATTTCATATTTTATGCTAATTCAAAGCATATAATTCATGTAAAGATCCAATCAGAAAAAATAGGCAAATCCATCAATTCACTGACTAATATTTTATTATCCATATGTTGCTTTAACACTTAAATGAAGTCATGGCTCCAAAAATGTCTCAATTATATAGACAATTAAATATCACTATTAAATATACAAAAAATATTTTCTGGGGGCCTGGGTGGCTTAGTCGGTTGAGCGTCTAAATTCAGCTCAGGTCATGATATCATGGTCTGTGAGTTCAAACCCCATGTCAGGCTCTGTGCTGACAGCTCAGAGCCTGGAGCCTGCTTCGGATTCTGTGTCTCCCTCTCTCTCTGCCCCTCCCCTCCTCATGCTCTGTTTCTGTCTCTGAAAAATGAATAAACCATAAAAAAATAAAAATAAAATCTTTTCTAATATAAGCTTAGTTCTATCTTTTTTAGTTTTTTTAAAAAAAAATTTTTTTTGAGACAGAGAGAGACAGAGCATGAGCAGGGGAGGAGCAAAGAGAGAGGGAGACACAGAATCTGAAGCAGGCTCCAGGCTCTGAGCTGTCAGCACAGAGACCAACACGGGGCTCGAACTCACAGAGTGTGAGATCATGACCTGAGCTGAAGTCGGAAGCTCAACCTACTGAGCCACCCAGGTGCCCCTATCTTTTTTAGTTTTAAGTCTACTTATATGGGAAAAGATTGTGGAATATTAGCATGAGCTGCTTAAGATATTTTAGTATTCACCTAATAATTTTTTATTAATGATTTAAATAATTTTAACATAATTTAAATTTCTTCTTTTAATATTATCTCCAGATTATTTCACTGAATTTATATGTTATAGGCATTATTTGGCAGTCAGAAAATTGTCCTTTCCTTGTTAGCAGAAGCTAAATATGCCATTTTTCCACTTTTAAAGAACTACAGGTAATAGACATATTTGATATATTCACAGCTTTAAGCAAGTGAAACAAATTATTAAAGAATGTAAATCAATAAAAAATGTAATATTTAGACTGAAAACTGTCAGTCCACAGAACTGCTATATATCACCTTATGGAAATGATATTTCCTTAGGAAGTGATAAATAATAATTAACACATTAATAAGTTGATGTGTTTTCACATCAGAGTTTGACTGTCTATAAATATAAAACTGAATGAGTAGCGAGCCAAGCAGAATAGGCAACATTTATGTCTCTTTCCTTAAATTATGTGGGGGAAAAAACAAACAGTGTCTTGCTCAGGTTTATACTTTTGAGTCCTATTTAGGGGGAAGAATAATATCTAATGTAAATATGTCAGTTTTAACCCTAGAATAGAGCTTAAACAGCACCTGTTCTATCCTGCTCTGTTATAAAACAAGAATCTGAATTTTCCATCTGTACTCACAGGATTCCAGCTATGCTATAATTACCATGGATAAACTAGAAAAGTAAAAGTAAGTTCACCAAATTTCATGGAATGCATAGTACATATTAGGAAAAAAAAAACTAAGTAAACTGACATACATTTAAACCAAAATTCATCCTGTATTGTTCAACTCAGAGAGTGGTCTTAATCAATATGAATCATTAAAGCCTTACTGAGTCTTCAAACTTCGCTGTGAATATGGCCAAATCACTGACTAGCATTGCCTTCCTATAGTACATATTTTAGTCACTTACAGAGTCACAGTCTCTGGGCAATTATTGAAATTAGCAAATCTATAAAGCATTTGGAATAAAGTTTTTGAAGGTAGTCTAATGAAACATGTTGTGTACAATCAATACAAAACAGCAGGAGTAAAGTTACACAGTGATTCTCAATCATATATTGAAATGCAAATAGTAGAGCTTGCTGTGTAATGCCTTCCATAAAATCTTTACATTTCAAAACTGTAAAAAATGGTAGGATTTCTTTCCAGAGAAAAAGAGAAACCAAAATTGTACATACTAACTACTTGCAAAGGAAAGAAGAAAAATAAAAATAAATACATTTGATTCTTGGACAAAATGGGTTTCAACTGTATGGGTCCACTTATATGTGGATTTTTTTCAATAAGTTCAGTATAGTACTGTAAATGTATTCTATTATCCTCTGAATAACATTTCCTTTTCTCTAGCTTACTTTATGTAAGAATACAGTATATAATATATATAACATATAAAATAGGTGTTAATTGATTATTTTATAAGTAAGGCTTCCAGATAACAATAGGTTATTAATTAAGTTTTGGAGGAGTCAAAAGTTCCAGAGATTTTTTTACTGTACTGGGGGCTCAGCACAGGGGGCTAACCCCTGTGTTGTTTGAGGGTCAACTGTTTTTCTCTAAAGTTTGGGGGGGCATACTATATTACTATATATAGTTTACAGTTGATCTAATTTTTTCTATTAGCCATGCATTCACTATACTTCATTAAAACCTTTATTTTTTTTGTATTGTTTTCACCTTGTTATTTTCCTAGATGCCAATAAATGGCATATCTTTCTCCAAAGTCCCATGGCTTATGCCTCCTAAGTGTCACAGACACCCAATGGCAGGCTAAGGCTAAAGAGATTGGAACTTTACTGTTCTTAAGAAGTGCAAAATCCTTTATTGCCTTTAAGTCAATGGGTCTCAACCATGGTGATTTGGCCTCCCAGAAGATATTGTGAAATGTCTAGAGACATTTTTGTTTGTCACAACTACTGGAAAAGGTTGTTACTGGCACTAGTGGGTAGAGGTCAGGGATGCTGCTAAGTATCCTATAATGCACAGGTCAGATCCTACAGCAAAGAGTTACCCATCCCAATATTAACAACTGCCTGGAAGTTAAGAAAGCATAGTTTAGATGGACCTTGGTTTGCTTCTTTTTTTCTGGTATACAAATACACTTGTCGTGAAATTTGACATACTTGCTTTTCCTCTACAGTTTTAGCTATGAAAATTACATGTTTTCATATTTTTCTGCTCTTCTCTTTCTTTTCAGTCTCTCCAGTCAGCAATCTTTGATTGTTTGCTATCAACATTATTTCCAGTAAGGCTTCTTCTGCTTAAAATAATTACATATTCACTAAATGCCTTCCTTATTCTTATAATGCTTTTCATGTTGCATTTCAAAACCTAAGTAAGACTTTAGTATTTATTATTTTTAAATTAGGGGTTTTATTGAGCATATGCCGTGCATAGAATTTGTTGTGGATATAAGGAAACATAAAACATCCCTCCTGCTATTTGGATATCAAAAATTTACTGAAAAGAATAAATTGAGTAAATAGCTAATATTCCTCTTTTTTCAATGGAGAAAAATATCCACAAATTAATGAAAAATCTCATGTGTTTCTGTGTATATGGGCATATAAAATGTACACATATAAATGTATATATATATAATGTATACATGTATATACATATACTCATACATGCATACACATAAAATTATGACCTATAAAAGTTTTCAGGATCACAGAATTTTTTGAAAATTACATTGAACTCATACATGAAAAATATAACTTAATTTTATATGGAAAACTATTTTCTTGAGATAAACTATTTTATATTATACTTTATAATGAAAAAATGTATTACTTACAATACTTCATTTTTACATTTAATTTAGTTGAACAAAATTGAATTGTATATGTTCCAAGTATTAGACAATCAGAAATTTGGAGGTATAGAATGGTCAGAAACTAGTATACATGAATTGTGATTCAAAGTTAGAAGAGTTTGGACTAGGGGTGCCTGGGTGGGTCAGTCAGTTAAGCATCTGACTTGATTTCAGTTCACATCATGATCCCATGGTTGTGGTGTTGAGCCCCATGTTGGGCCCCATGCTGAGCATAGAGCTTACTTGGGATTCTCTCTCTCTGTCTCTGTCCCGCCCCCCCCCCCAAATAAATAAGCTAAAACAAACAAACAAACAAACAAACAAACAAACAAACAAACAAAAAGAGCTTGGATTAATTATAAACCCGATTGTATGGCCACTTAAAAATAAAAAAGGAGAGGGGCTGGATAAACAGAAAGTCATTGGAAAGACGTCAAGAAATCAGGAGGGCAGGATTTCGGATGGATCATTCACAAATACAAAAAGTTGCTCAAACTCTAGGCTGTGAAGCAAAAGTCATTAAGAATGAGGGAAAATAACTCAATGAATAACTTATTGAGAAAATGATAAGGGTACACGATTATAAACAACTTGTATAAACCTTAAAGATCAAAGATTTGTTTGTTTTTATTGTTTATTATTATTATTAATAGAGGACAGTGGTCTCAAAAAGACACTGGTTAGGGAGGGGAAGAGGAAAGTGATATTTCAAACTTATGTAACTACATATGGATTTTGATAAAATGACCAAATTCCACTTGGAAGATTTAAGAAAGCAGAATCTTGCGAAGTACCAATTTTTGTTAAGGCTAGGTGTTATAGGGAACATTCAGGAAAGAGCTTAAAAATACTGAGGCATCCATTAATTACCTTCTACTTCCAAGAAAAAGAAATTGTGAACATAAATCAAAATGTCAAATTTATTTCTGTTTATAGAGTTCAATTAAAATCTGTCTTTAAATAACTTGAAAATGTTTTAAATTATTGGGTGACCTAAAGCAAATTATTATATTTGATCTCCAATTTTTCACTTTTCATTTTTATGCAATAAGTGCTGAAACCTTGAATTAAAAGAACATATAGAAAAAGAATCAAAACTCCCATAGCTCACTTTGCCAAATGAGGATAAGTCTGTGTCAAGGAACAACAAAATTCTCTAAGACTTGAGTGAAATTCATGAAGCATCGTTCCCTTTGTCCTTAAGTCAGTGAGGTCATTTTTGGCAAGGCCTGCATCATTGATTTGCTGTCCATGTCAGCAAAGAAAGGATTACAAATCCATGTTTCAATTTTAAGGTCATCTGAGCAAAAGTAACCTTTGACAATTTTCTTTAGGGTTTCCAGGTTTCTGCAGATTCCTGCCTGCAGATAAATTAAATGGGAGAATTTGCATAGTTGTCTTTCTCAAGTAACTTTAATGCAGACTACCAGCTTGACCCAAGCAGTATTTGTAATTGTGACCTGCAGGACTTTGAATTTTGAAGGCTTTAAGTCACTCGTACATACATCTATAGAATTCCACCCAATGCACCACAATATGGTTTTACCTTTTATTTTTATATTGTTCTGAAAGTGGGCCACTGTCTTAATCTTTAAACAAGTGAAACTCTTGCTGGATTTGAATAAATTCTTCCATGACATGGTCAATGAAACCGGTGAATACTATGTACTTTGAAAACTATTTCTCTCCCTAATTTTCACAAGTTCACTTGAAAAGGTGATGATGGTTCAAGGTTTAGCTCATAGAGATCCACTCTCATGGCAGTAGAGAAAAAAAAGCAAAACAAAAAAAAAATCACTTAAGAATCCCATAATAATGTTGAACTATGCATGCGTTGAGAAACAAACGGGACATCACAATGTGCAGTATTTTTGTCCTCACAAAATCCATAAAAACCCATCAGTTGTGAAAATTCAAAATGGTTTCTAAAGCAAATAGAATGCCAAGAATTTTCTTCCAATTTAGCTTTTCTTTAACCAAAAAGCCACCAACTATTTCAAAGTTATCAACTTTTCTAGTTCCTTAAATAGGATGAAACAAATGTTAGCTATCTTTATAGACATTGGTAATTTTATTTATGTTCATGGTTAAGAGCTATGGCAAGGTCATTTCTTTAATAACTACTACCCAAACATGAGAAAATAGGGTATTAGAAAACAGGACTTTGCTTGATTTCCTTGCATTTCAAATACATAAACCAGCTGAATATCTAGCTTCACAAGATTCCCCATAATGTATGGTTTACTTTTTAACAATATCATGAGGGGCGCCTGGGTGGCGCAGTCGGTTAAGCGTCCGACTTCAGCCAGGTCGCGATCCCGATCCCGCGGTCCGTGAGTTCGAGCCCCGCGTCAGGCTCTGGGCTGATGGCTCGGAGTCTGGAGCCTGTTTCCGATTCTGTGTCTCCCTCTCTCTCTGCCCCTCCCCCGTTCATGCTCTGTCTCTCTCTGTCCCAAAAATAAATAAAAAACGTTGAAAAAAATTAAAAAAAAAAACCAATATCATGAGCATGTATTTTGTGATCATGTAAATCTAGATTTAGATAAAGTTCCAGATATATTAGCCTAATATTTAATTTGAAAGAAAAATTTCAGATTTTGCCACTTAGTGTCCTCTTCCATTTTGCTAGATGTGCTAAAAGTATAATTTTATATATTTATTTACTTTGGATGTTTGTTTTCATTCTCTCATGATCAATTTAAATAAACCTAAAGGATAATTGTTTTTCAGTTTATTTGCTCATATTTACAAAGAGAGCCTGTACATGTAAGAAAAGACCCATGTTCTTAACCATATGTTCAGTCTTTTTAGTTCCAACTTATTAGAAACTATTCAAGACATTGTAAAATAGTATAATTGAAGACCATGTTATGTAACCAAGTACTATTCTATCTTCTATCTCTCTAAATACTGGAAAGAGGAAGAGTACTTTTAAAATTTAGGTTAGGGTTCCAGGTAAAGAAGGCAGATTAAAGACATTTAATGTTGTGTCATCGTGAAATCTCGTTTTGTGAAAAAAATTATTTTTAAGGTATAAAACTACAGTGATAGAGACTTTAGAGATGTGACAACAGCAACAAGATTCTGTCAGCTAGAAAGCAGATAAACAAAGGGTAATCAGAAGCAGTTATGAGATAGCTGAAATCTAAACAAAAAGTGGGCAGAAGTTGATTTCCATGGAAGAACCCTCAAAAGGATTAAGAAGTGTTATCAAGGGTCCCTTTGAAATTAGAGACAAAGGGTTGGTGGCTAACACAAGCAGGGTTAGTTGAAGGCTGCTCAGTTAGAAAGCAGTTTGATCCCAGTATCACCCACAGCAATCTGCTACAAAACTCCACTTCCCTCAATGCAGATGAACTCTGAGTCATATTTTTTGTGACTAGGGACAGTGAAAGTATCCATATTGTATCTTCCAGAACACTCACAAATTATAAAAATAAATTCTAAAATTATACATAATAGTGATATAGTATGGCTAGGAATGATTAATGAGACCAAAATGAAGTATTTTATAAACATCCATGGCTACAGGAAAGCTTAACAATTCTTTTTTTTTTCTTTAATGAGTATTTACTTTTCAGAGAGAGAGTGCAAGTAGGGGAAGGACAGAGAGAGAGAGGGAGAGAGGATAATAAGTGGGCTCTGCACTGACAGCAGACAGCCCAAAGCGGGGCTTGAATCCACAAACTGGGAGATCATAACCTAAGCCGAAGTCAAATGTTTAGTCAACTGAGCCACACAGGTGCCCCAACAATTCTTTTTTTAAACAATAACTTGACACATATTTTCTAATATTTATAAATGGTAATGCAAATGAAAATATGAACTTGCCAAAGTAAAGGAAATTATCTATTTGTAATAAGCACGTGCTTATATATTCATAGATTCTTGTAAATAATATATAGGAAGTCGATATGATTCTTTCCCCTTGGGAAAAAGAACTAGGTGGCTCGGGTCAAAGGACATAACGGAAATTCAGTATGCGTTTTTAGTCAATCTGTGTTTCCGACTTTGAATAACATCAATATGTCACCTATTCAAAAATAATGTTAAAAATATTTTTTTCCTCTAGCAATAAATAGGTAGCAATATGTATCAACCATTGGGGATAATGGGTTTTAAAAAGTCACCATATATAAAGAGTTTCTCACCAAGAAAAATTTTAAAAGAGGAAATATTTAAAGAAAAAAGTATGTTTTATATTTCAGTCATGAATTTATTCAAGTTTATTAATTAAACGCCCAAGTTAATAATAATAGAATTTAGAAAATACAATAAAAAACCTTGAAATTCATAGGCATGGAAGTTTCACACTTTTTATATTTCATAGCAAGCACATATTTTATTAACATATAACAATACATTTATTTTATGCATCACTTTTTCTTTATTAAATTTGAACACATAATATATGTAGAACACTAACTGCCAAAATAATAACCTAAGAAAAACAACAAAAAAGCACCTAACTTGTAAGATCCCAGATGGCAGATGTATCTGTTAAGAATATTTTTGTTGCAAGTTATAAAATACCTGACAGGACTGTCTTAAGGCAATCAGACTCCATTTATTGACAGAAGTCTAGAGGTAGGTATTTACTTCTTTAATAATGCAATGCTATCAGGCACAACAAATATGTGATTCTTTTGACCTTATCTTCAGAGGCATCAGATGGCTAGGACAGACTAAGCCACCATATAAACGTTTACCATAAAAAGGAGGAAAGAAGCAGATAAGAATAGTTCCACAAGTCTTGAGGGTACCTGGGTAGCTCAGTTGGTTAAGCATCTGACTCTTGGTTTTGGCTCAGCTCATGAGCTCATGATTTTTGAGATCAAGTCCCACATTGGGCTCTGTGCTGACAACACTGAGCCTGCTCTTGGGATTCTCTCTCTCCCTCTCTCTCTCTCTGCCCCCTTTCCCTCTTCTGCACGTTCGTTCTCTCTCTCTCTCTCTCTTTGTCTCCCTCTCCCCCCAAATAAATAAATAAAACGAAGAACAATTCCACAAGTCTTTGATTATGATTCACTAATGATAATTGAACCAAATGGACGTGAATGATGGGAGAGCAGATATTTAGCTATTATAGACTCTATCGTAGTGGCAAACATGAGAGATGAATTGGGTGTACTATTATTCGGTGTCTGCCACAGCATGAACAAAATATACTACTTGATTACCAAATCTTCATCTTTGGTTGTCACATAGCTAGACTTCATCTTGCAGAATTTCTGAAGTTTTCTGAGACTTAAAAAAATTGAAGTGATACAATTCTATTTTTAGAAGTGGCCATCACACCATTCTCTATTATCTTCTTTAGTTGGTCACTGGATGTTGATATCCAGAGTAAGTTGGATATCATGTGGTGAAGATAGCAGAATCCCCTGGATCTTTGAGTCACACGTGCTTTTTAGGGGTGCCTGGGTCACTCAGTCGGTTAAGCATCTGACACGGTTAGGCATCAGGTCATGATCTCGTGGAGAGCTCAAGCCCTGCATCAGGTGAGGTCAACCCCTATTTTGGGTGAGGTCAAACCCGACTTCAGCCTCCATACTCTCTCTTCCTCTCTCCCTTCCCTTTCTCACTCAAATACTCATTCTCACTCTCTCTCTCTCTCTCTCTCTCTCTCAAACATAAATAAAATGTGCTTTCTATTGCCTATCAGAAAAACTCATTATGGAATTAATACTTGGGAGGAAGTAAAGTTTTATGTTTAAACAACTGAAATTCTGAGGCATCTCCTACAGCAACTAGCTTAGTTATATAGTGTCTTAATTTGTCTTTAACCCCAAATTTCTTTAAAAATACCTAAGGTCTGTGGACATCTGAGCTGTTTCCATAATTTGGCTAGTGTAGATAATGCTGCTATAAATGTCTGTATGCACATATCACTTTGAATTAGTATTTTTGTATTCTTTGGGCAAATACCTAGTAGTACAACTGCTGGATAATAGGGTAGTTCTATTTTTAACTTTTTGAGGAACCTGCATATTGCTTTCCAAAGTGGCTGCACCAGTTTGACTTTAGTAGCTTAGGATAGGTATAGAAAAGACTAGCAGGACTGATCTAAAGTTAAAGTTTTGCAAAACTGTGAAACAGAGGGCAGTGGGAATTAGCAATTTCAGTATCAGGAAAGTTCTTGTGATTTATTTTGAAGTTTATATTAGATAAAGAAAGACAATTACAGGTAACTGAGTTAATAGCAAGTTACATGTAAAGAGTTGGAATCTAAAATGATTTGTTTAATGCTTATTATTTTTGAGAGACCGAAAAAGACAGTGTGAGTCAGGGTGGGGCAGAGAGAGGGGGAGACACAGAATCCTTAGCAGGCACCAGGCTCTGAGGTGTCAGCATAGAGCCCAACGTGGGGCTTGAATTCAAGAACCTTGAGATCATGACCTGAGTCAAAGTTGAATGCCCAACGGACTGAGCCACACAGGCACCCTTAATTTTTTTTTAATGTTAATTTATTTTGAGAGAGACAGAGACGGGACATGACCAGGGGAGGGGCAGAAAGAGGGATACACAGAATCAAAAGCAGGCACCAGGCTCTGAGGTGTCAGCATAGAGCCCAACATGGGCTTGAATTCAAGAACTGTGAGATCATGACCTGAGCTGAAGTCGGATGCCTAACTGACTGAGCCACCCAGGCGCCTCAGGAATATGAAATTTTTAAAGTAAATCAGTTTGGGGCTATCAGCAGTGATGTGCTGGAGTAGATTATGTGCAACTTTTCCCAACTTATGTTCAGTGGGAGAATTTACCAATATAAAACTTTAAGTGACCCAAATTAGGCTTTTTTGTCTATTGTTAAAACAATTATGACATCCTATTGACAATAAATTCAATTCAACGTTTATTTATTTTTGGGACAGAGAGAGACAGAGCATGAACGGGGGAGGGGCAGAGAGAGAGGGAGACACAGAATTGGAAACAGGCTCCAGGCTCCGAGCCATCAGCCCAGAGCCTGACGCGGGGCATGAACCCACGGACCGCGAGATCGCGACCTGGCTGAAGTCGGACGCTTAACCGACTGCGCCACCCAGGCGCCCCGACAATAAATTCAATTCAATTTGAAATTGGATGTTGGCTGACATAAGCAGGGGTAGATAAGTAGGGATACTGAGTTATTAGTTCATCCACAGGACAATTTGAAATTCTTGATCATGATGGCAAGACTTTGAGTGAAGAATCCAGGTTTCAATATTTCTAATCATCTATTTATTACCTTATAGATTCCACTAAAGTACTAAAGTTGAATAGAGAGTGATTTTAAGTGGATAAGAATATATATATATTAAGCATAAGAGAGATTTATATAAACATAAAAAACATCAATGATTATAAGGTGATATTTTGAAGTGAGGATGAATAAACTCACATCCTAATACTGAGGTATGTGGAGTGTGAATGAGTCAGTAGTCCTGAGAAGCCAAAGAGTAAATGACAACCTCAAAGGTAAAGAGTTCCATTTGATACAATGTAGAGAGTATATTGAGATCAAGTAAGTGTAAGTGCATTTGTCTATTAGAGAACAAGTTTTCCAGATGGCTCAGGAGTTTGGTCTGTATGTTTATTTTCCTAAGGATATAGTGGGAGGATGTGGGACCAGAGAGAAAAAGACAAGTCCCTGTGGTAATGAGAGCATAAAAGACCATGAACGATCAAGGGAATCTTACATTTTAGGTGGTAACCAAGACCTCAGTGATGTAAAACACAGATGTTGTCAAGTTTTAAGAGAAATTAATCCCTGAAGCCCATATTAGATGGAGATCTTGAGCATCTCCTTAACTTTATTTAATTGAGCTTCTGAAGCAAAGTACAATGAATCAAATGGTTTGTGAACACTACATGTGAATTGAAAAGAAAAGACAGTGGTCCCTCATAATTTCAAGAGATACTGAGTTTTAGAAGTAGCCACCCTTGGCTTTGATTCTCTTCCCAGCAGAAGCAGCTCTGGGAGGAGCACCATCAGGAATACTTGAAGCCCCTTGCAGAGAAAGAGGAGGCAGACAAACTAGACAGGCTAGTGACAGCAAACACAGAGTTGGTGCAGCATTGATCACCCCAACCACACAGTCACTGTGACCACCATCAGGGACCTGGACCTCTAGGGGTCCTGGCTGCTTGGACTGCCCCTACCTGAGCAAGGGTTTGGGTATGGGTCTGAGGAAGAGGTTGTCATCCATGGAGAAGCTGACCAGAGCCTTACCCAGGAAGTCCAGAGATCCCCTGCTATCCCAGCAGATCTCCACTCTCACACCACTGAGCCTTCACTGGCTTTGTGAAACTAAGAAAACAACAACAACAACAAACAAAACGAAACCAAAAAACAAAACAAAACAAAACAACAACAACAAAAAACAAGACAAAAGGCAACTGATTCTCATTTATTAAAAAAAAAAATGTGGGGTGCCTGGATGGTTCAGTCGGTTAGGCATCTGACTTCAGCTCTGGTCATTATCTCATGGTCCCTGAGTTCAAGCCCCGCATGGGGCTCTGTGCTAACAGCTCAGAGCCAGGAGCCTGCTTCAGATTCTGTGTCTCCTTATCTCTCTGCCCCTCCCCTGCTTGCTTGCTTGCTTTCTCTCTCTCTCCCAAAAATAAATAAAATGTTTAAAAAAAATAATTTAAAAAAAAGGGGGCATCTGAGTGGCTCAGTCAGTTAAGCGTCCAACTTCGGCCCAGGTCATGATCTCATGGTTTGTGAGTTTGAGCTCCGTGTTGGGCTCTGTGCTGACAGCTCGGGGACTAAAGCCGGCTTCGGATTCTGTGTCTCCGACTGTCTCTGCCCCTCCCCCCTTGTGCTCTGTCTCTATCAAAAATAAATAAAATGTAAAAAAAATTTTTTTAAATAAAATAATTTTTAAAATGTTATGATAAAATATTTATAGTCTCTAATTTGCTTTAAGAAATGTGGACAAGTCCATTGGGAAAGTAAGATAAGCAATTGGAAGAGATCTATCTCAAAAGTAAAACAGGCTCCTAGGACACCAAATTCCCAAAATGGTGTTTAATTATTATTTTATATTCCTGTAAATATATAATATCCACATATGTACACATATATAATTTTCTAATAATTAAATCTTTAATATTATCATTATAAAATAATATTATTTTTATAGGAATTAAGGGTATAAGAGATGGCTTTATTGGTCAAATTTATGACCTATGTAGTTAAAAATATTTATTTATTCCATGTTTCAAGTAGTACTCTTAGAGCAAAAGACTGATGAACCTCCATAGCAAAATAGAGATATGATCTAATTATCCCTAATTTCACTTTAAAAATCCAATTAGTTATGATGTACATACCTATAGTTTATACCAGTGTATTTTTATATCATAAAGGCAGCTGGATTACAATCAGGTAGGCTTGCAGATGGATGGAAATGTAGAGATTTATGTAATGTATCCTCCTAAGTGTTAGCAAAGAGGAAGACCAAGGAGAATTACACATACATATCCTAAAAAAACAACCTGAGTCCAAAACCCAGTTCTCTTGAAAATAAATCCACTGCTCTTTCTATCATTGCATTGCTTATTGTAATAGCAAGAAAATTATGTTCCAACTTATACTAACCATTATGTATCTGTGGAGCTGAGCTTTTCCAACCTAACTGAGTTGGAACAATGTAAATGTAAACAAGTGGAATCCAAAAATGAACATAAATTTACCCACGTTGGCTGATTTTCCTTAGTGGTGGGATTTAATGAGTATCTTCTCCAGTGACAGATTTTGAACAGTCATATTAGAATAAATGTTGACAGTGGATAGTAACAAAACTTCAGTTGAGGTCAATAGCAAACCAAATAAATAGAAGGGAAGATAAATTACAGCAATGATCCAAGAAGGCATACCGAAAATCAGTATGACGTGATAGTTACTAATAACTGAAATATTTTATAAAAGAGGGCCAGGGGCGCCTGGGTGGCGCAGTCGGTTAAGTGTCCGACTTCAGCCAGGTCACGATCTCGCGGTCCGTGAGTTCGAGCCCCGCATTGGGCTCTGGGCTGATGGCTCAGAGACTGGAGCCTGTTTCTGATTCTGTGTCTCCCTCTCTCTCTGCCCCTCCCCCGTTCATGCTCTGTCTCTCTCTGTCCCAAAAATAAATAAATGTTGAAAAAAAATTTTAATAAAAGAGGGCCATAGGACAGCAGTACACTAGTAACCATTAAAAGATAAGGGACAAATTATAGTCTTGGTGGTGGTACCAATAAGTTAACAGGTAAGGTAATTTCTTCCCAAATTAAAACCAATACCATTGTGTCTTCAAAATAGAAAGGGCAAAACCAGAAATTTTATCAACACACACACACACACACACACACACAAAAGACAAAAGAAAAACAAAAAACGAAACACTGGGTCATAGTTGTTTGTCTTAAATAAATAGGTCACATTGGTTTCTGGTTCAGAAACATCATTGCCGAGGTAAACAGGAAGTTGATACTGAGGGTAAAGGACATCTGAGTCATGAAGCTTTGACAAAAGTTATCCATTTCAGGGCACATGGGTTGCTGTCAGTTAAGCATCTGACTCTTGATTTAGGCTTAGGTCATGATCTCAGGGTCATGAAATTGAGTCCCGTTGTCAGCATGGCTCCTGCTTGGGATTCTCTCTCCACTCTCTGTACCCCTCCCCCATTCTCACCTGCTCTCTCTCTCTCAAAATAGACATTAAAAAAAATCATCCATCTCAATCAGACTAACTTCACATAGAATACCTGAAATATACAACCATCTAGACCATGGCATGAAACCAACAGAGGCTATTTCTAGTAAATTCTCATGCATCTGTTAAGCCAGAGAGAAACCAGAAGTCTGACTCTGTCTCATGTTATAGCAGACCTTGAATGAAAGGAGACTAGCACGTAAAGAAATGGATAGCTTTGCAATAGGAAACTGTAATGTGAGAGAAACCATCGAAATTTATATTAAAAATATTAAGTAGTATTTAACATTTTTTAAGATTTATATTTCTAGTTTAAACATATTGGGACTTTTTCATGCCAGTCTCTTTAACATTATTTTCCCTTTTCATTATTTTTTGTTGAGGTATAATTTTGTGGTATGCAGATCAGTGGCCACATAGGCCACATAATAATCCCCAGAACCTGTGAAGGTGTTACCTAACATGGCAAAGGAAAATCAAGGTTGCAGATGGAATTAAGTTTGCTAGTCAGCTGGTTTAACATAGGGAGGTTATCCAAGATTAACCAGTTGGGCCAATGTAATTACAAGGATACTTAAATGTGGAAGAGGGAGGCAGAAGAGTCTATATCAGACTCAAGATGTGAGAAAAACACGACCAGCCATTGCTACCTTTGAAGATGGAAAGGGGCCAAAAGAAAGAAAGGCAGGAAGCCTCTAGAAGCTGAAAAGGCAAGAAAAAAAAACAGACTCTCTCTTAGAGCCTGAAAAAGACAAACATTTAATTAATATCTTGATTTCAGCCCAGTGAGACCTATTTGGAGTTCTGACCTCCCAAACTATATTTGTGTTGTTTTAGGCCATTAAATTTGTGATTTGTTATAGCAGCAATAGCACATTAACAACTTTCTACATAGTGAAAAGTGTATTTCTTTCAATCACCAAGAGAATAGTGCTTCTAATATTGTGAATTTTTCTATCTCTCCCTTTCATACTGTAAGGGTTCCTTCTGCATCATTTGAAACTCTATTATTACATGCACATTATATTAGACTTCCTACTTCTTCCTAGTGAATTACTCCTTTTAAAATTATGGAATGCCCTTCTTTATATATTATATATAATACTCCTTGCCTTGAGGTTTACTTTGTCTGACATTTGATAGACTCACATCATCTTCCTTCAGCTGTTTGTGAGATATGCTTATTTTTTCATCCTTTTATTTTCAACCTATGTGTTTCTGTAGACAACATAAATTTGGATTTTTTTAAGTTTACTGAGAGAGAGAGAGAGAGAGAGAGAGAGAGAAAGAGAAAGAGAAAGAGAGAGAATGAGAAGGGGAGGGACAGAGAGAGAGAGAGGGAGAAAGTGAATCCCAATCAGGGGTTCTTGGGGTTCTTGATGCAGGGGGCAATCTCATCAACTGTGAGATCATGACCTGAGCCGAGATCAAGAGTTGGATGCTTCACTGAATGAGCCACCCAGGTGCCCCTGCATCTTGCTTTCTTTTCCAGTTTAAAAATCTATGTCTGTTCGAGCCACACCACCCCACAGTGAATCCCACCCCTAGGAGAAGGCACACACCAGTCTGACTGTGGCCCCAGCGGTGGGCTGGGGGCAGACATCAGGTCTGACTGCGGCCCCACCCACCAACTCCAGTTATACACCACAGCACAGGGGAAGTGCCCTGCAGGTCCTCACCACGCCAGGGACTACCCAAAATGACCAAGCGGAAGAATTCCCCTCAGAAGAATCTCCAGGAAATAACAACAGCTAATGAGCTGATCAAAAAGGACTTAAATAACATAACAGAAAGTGAATTTAGAATAATAGTCATAAAATTAATCGCTGAGCTTGAAAACAGTATACAGGACAGCAGAGAATCTCTTGCTACAGAGATCAAGGGACTAAGGAACAGTCACGAGGAGCTGAAAAACGCTTTAAACGAAATGCATAACAAAATGGAAACCACCACAGCTCGGCTTGAAGAGGCAGAGGAGAGAATAGGTGAACTAGAAGATAAAGTTATGGAAAAAGAGGAAGCTGAGAAAAAGAGAGATAAAAAAATCCAGGAGTATGAGGGGAAAATTAGAGAACTAAGTGATGCACTAAAGAGAAATAATATACGCATAATTGGTATCCCAGAGGAGGAAGAGAGAGGGAAAGGTGCTGAAGGGGTACTTGAAGAAATAATAGCTGAGAACTTCCCTGAACTGGGGAAGGAAAAAGGCATTGAAATCCAAGAGGCACAGAGAACTCCCTTCAGACGTAACTTGAATCAATCTTCTGCATGACATATCATAGTGAAACTGGCAAAATACAAGGATAAAGAGAAAATTCTGAAAGCAGCAAGGGGTAAACGTGCCCTCACATATAAAGGGAGACCTATAAGACTCGTGACTGATCTCTCTTTTGAAACTTGGCAGGCCAGAAAGAATTGGCACGAGATTTTCAGGGTGCTAGACAGAAAAAATATGCAGCCGAGAATCCTTTATCCAGCAAGTCTGTCATTTAGAATAGAAGGAGAGATAAAGGTCTTCCCGAACAAACAAAAACTGAAGGAATTTGTCACCACTAAACCAGCCCTACAAGAGATCCTAAGGGGGACCCTGTGAGACAAAGTCCCAGAGACATCACTACAAGCATAAAACATACAGACATCACAATGACTCTAAACCCGTATCTTTCTATAATAACACTGAATGTAAATGGATTAAATGCGCCAACCAAAAGACATAGGGTATCAGAATGGATAAAAAAACAAGACCCATCTATTTGCTGTCTACAAGAGACTCATTTTAGACCTGAGGACACCTTTAGATTGAGAGTGAGGGGATGGAGAACTATTTATCATGCGACTGGAAGCCAAAAAAAAGCTGGAGTAGCCATACTTATATCAGACAAACTAGACTTTAAATTAAAGGCTGTAACAAGAGATGAAGAAGGACATTATATAATAGTTACAGGGTCTATCCATCAGGAAGAGGTAACAATTATAAATGTCTATGCGCCGAACACCGGAGCCCCCAAATATATAAAACAATTACTCATAAACATAAGCAACCTTATTGATAAGAATGTGGTAATTGCAGGGGACTTTAATACACCACTTACAGAAATGGATAGATCATCTAGACACACGGTCAATAAAGAAACAAGGGCCCTGAATGACACATTGGATCAGATGGACTTGACAGATATATTTAGAACTCTGCATCCCAAAGCAACAGAATATACTTTCTTCTCGAGTGCACATGGAACATTCTCCAAGATAGATCATATACTGGGTCACAAAACAGCCCTTCATAAGTTTACAAGAATTGAAATTATACCATGCTTACTTTCAGACCACAATGCTATGAAGCTTGAAATCAACCACAGAAAAAAGTCTGGAAAACCTCCAAAAGCATGGAGGTTAAAGAACACCCTACTAACGAATGAGTGGGTCAACCAGGCAATTAGAGAAGAAATTAAAAAATATTTGGAAACAAACGAAAACGAAAATACAATAATCCAAACGCTTTGGGACGCAGCGAAGGCAGTCCTGAGAGGAAAATACATCGCCATCCAGTCCTATCTCAAGAAACAAGAAAAATCCCAAATACAAACTCTAACAGCACACCTAAAGGAACTAGAAGCAGAACAGCAAAGGCAGCCTACACCCAGCAGAAGAAGAGAAATAATAAAGATCAGAGCAGAAATAAACAATATAGAATCTAAAAAAACTGTAGAGCAGATCAACGAAACCAAGAGTTGGTTTTTTGAAAAAATAAACAAAATTGACAAACCTCTAGCCAGGCTTCTCAAAAAGAAAAGGGAGAGGACCCAAATAGATAAAATCATGAATGAAAATGGAATTATTACAACCAATCCCTCAGAGATACAAACAATTATCAGGGAATACTATGAAAACTTATATGCCAACAAATTGGACAACCTGGAAGAAATGGACAAATTCCTGAACACCCACACGCTTCCAAAACTCAATCAGGAGGAAATAGAAAGCTTGAACAGACCCATAACCAGCGAAGAAATTGAATCGGTTATCAAAAATCTCCCAACAAATAAGAGTCCAGGACCAGATGGCTTCCCAGGGGAGTTCTACCAGACGTTTAAAGCAGAGATAATACCTATCCTTCTCAAGCTATTCCAAGAAATAGAAAGGGAAGGAAAACTTCCAGACTCATTCTATGAAGCCAGTATTACTTTGATTCCTAAACCAGACAGAGACCCAGTAAAAAAAGAGAACTACAGACCAATATCCCTGATGAATATGGATGCAAAAATTCTCAATAAGATACTAGCAAATCGAATTCAACGGCATATAAAAAGAATTATTCACCATGATCAACTGGGATTCATTCCTGGGATGCAGGGCTGGTTCAACATTCGCAAATCAATCAACGTGATACATCACATTAACAAAAAAAAAGAGAAGAACCATATGATCCTGTCAATCGATGCAGAAAAGGCCTTCGACAAAATCCAGCACCCTTTCTTAATAAAAACCCTTGAGAAAGTCGGGATAGAAGGAACATACTTAAAGATCATAAAAGCCATTTATGAAAAGCCCACAGCTAACATCATCCTCAACGGGGAAAAACTGAGAGCTTTTTCCCTGAGATCAGGAACACGACAAGGATGCCCACTCTCACCGCTGCTGTTTAACATAGTGCTGGAAGTTCTAGCATCAGCAATCAGACAACAAAAGGAAATCAAAGGCATCAAAATTGGCAAAGATGAAGTCAAGCTTTCGCTTTTTGCAGATGACATGATATTATACATGGAAAATCCGATAGACTCCACCAAAAGTCTGCTAGAACTGATACAGGAATTCAGCAAAGTTGCAGGATACAAAATCAATGTACAGAAATCAGTTGCATTCTTATACACTAACAATGAAGCAACAGAAAGACAAATAAAGAAACTGATCCCATTCACAATTGCACCAAGAAGCATAAAATACCTAGGAATAAATCTAACCAAAGATGTAAAGGATCTGTATGCTGAAAACTATAGAAAGCTTATGAAGGAAATTGAAGAAGATTTAAAGAAATGGAAAGACATTCCCTGCTCATGGATTGGAAAAATAAATATTGTCAAAATGTCAATACTACCCAAAGCTATCTACACATTCAATGCAATCCCAATCAAAATTGCACCAGCATTCTTCTCGAAACTAGAACAAGCCATCCTAAAATTCATATGGAACCACAAAAGGCCCCGAATAGCCAAAGGAATTTTGAAGAAGAAGACCAAAGCAGGAGGCATCACAATCCCAGACTTTAGCCTCTACTACAAAGCTGTCATCGTCAAGACAGCATGGTATTGGCACCAAAACAGACACATAGACCAATGGAATAGAATAGAAACCCCAGAACTAGACCCACAAACGTATGGCCAACTCATCTTTGACAAAGCAGGAAAGAACATCCAATGGAAAAAAGACAGCCTCTTTAACAAATGGTGCTGGGAGAATTGGACAGCAACATGCAGAAGGTTGAAACTAGACCACTTTCTCACACCATTCACAAAAATAAACTCAAAATGGATAAAGTACCTAAATGTGAGACAAGAAACCATCAAAACCTTAGAGGAGAAAGCAGGAAAAGACCTCTCTGACCTCAGCCGTAGCAATCTCTTACTCGACACATCCCCAAAGGCAAGGGAATTAAAAGCAAAAGTGAATTACTGGGACCTTATGAAGATAAAAAGCTTCTGCACAGCAAAGGAAACAACCAACAAAACTAAAAGGCAACCAACGGAATGGGAAAAGATATTTGCAAATGACATATCGGACAAAGGGCTAGTATCCAAAATCTATAAAGAGCTCACCAAACTCCACACCCGAAAAACAAATAACCCAGTGAAGAAATGGGCAGAAAACATGAATAGACACTTCTCTAAAGAAGACATCCGGATGGCCAACAGGCACATGAAAAGATGTTCAGCGTCGCTCCTTATCAGGGAAATACAAATCAAAACCACACTCAGGTATCACCTCACGCCAGTCAGAGTGGCCAAAATGAACAAATCAGGAGACTATAGATGCTGGAGAGGATGTGGAGAAACGGGAACCCTCTTGCACTGTTGGTGGGAATGCAAATTGGTGCAGCCGCTCTGGAAAGCAGTGTGGAGGTTCCTCAGAAAATTAAAAATAGACCTACCCTATGACCCAGCAATAGCACTGCTAGGAATTTATCCAAGGGATACAGGAGTACTGATGCATAGGGCCACTTGTACCCCAATGTTCATAGCAGCACTCTCAACAATAGCCAAATTATGGAAAGAGCCTAAATGTCCATCAACTGATGAATGGATAAAGAAACTGTGGTTTATATACACAATGGAATATTACGTGGCAACGAGAAAAAATGAAATATGGCCTTTTGTAGCAACGTGGATGGAACTGGAGAGTGTGATGCTAAGTGAAATAAGCCATACAGAGAAAGACAGATACCATATGGTTTCACTCTTATGTGGATCCTGAGAAACTTACCAGGAACCCATGGGGGAGGGGAAGGAAAAAAAAAAAAAAGAGGTTAGAGTGGCAGACAGCCAAAGCATAAGAGACTGTTAAAACCCGAGAACTGAGGGTTGATGGAGGGTGGGAGGGAGGAGAGGGTGGGTGATGGGTACTGAGGAGGGCACCTTTTGGGATGAGCACTGGGTGTTGTATGGAAACCAATTTGTCAATAAATTTCATAAAAAATAAAAAATAAAAAAAAATAAAAATCTATGTCTGTTAAATAGAATGTTTATTCCTTTTAGATTTAATATAATTATTGATATGGTTTAAGTGTATCATCTTGTTATTTTCTATTGCCCAAGCTTTTAATAAGCTCTTATTCTTTTTCCTATATTTTCATTTAATAAAATATTTTTATTTTTCAGGGCACCTGGGTGGCTCAGTTGATTAAGCATCCAACTTCTGCTCAGGTCATGATCTCATGATTTGGGAGCTCGAGCCCTGCATCGAGTTCTTTGCCATCAGCACAGAACCTACTTCGGATCCTTTGTTTCCCTCTCCCTCTGTCCCTCCCATGCACTCCTTCTGTCTGTCTCAAAAATAAACATTTTTAAAATAAAATATTTTTAGTTTTCTAATTTCTTCTTCTATTGGCTAGTAAGTCTCACCTCTTTCAATACAGATATCCCTAACTTACTAAAATATGTGTCACATTAACTGTCTGCCATTGTCAACTTCACACTTGACACTTCACATTTCCCAATTCTTACTCCCCCACATCTGACTATATGAAAATGCACACTTTCTACTTCACATTTCATGATTCCCACTCTTCCTACCCTCAACCTTCTCCCATTTTCTACATTAAGAATGTAATAAACATAGCATAATTTTGTTCAGCTGTTCCAACTGTTTATGCTATTGTTCACAGATCTTTTCTATATCAGAGAACATTTCTGCTTATTTTGTTTTATAATTTCCAATGTCTGCTTTTATATTTTTATGCTAAAATACCTACATTTTTACTCACGAAGGTGATCTCTTTGCCTTTAAATATATTTATAACAGCTGTTTAAAGTTTTTGTGGATTAAATCCTATTTCTTGAGTCTTTTGAGATCAATTTGTATTGACTGCTTTCTCTTTTGACTCTGGATAATATTTTACTGTGGTTTTGTATGTCTGGCAATGTTTTTAATTGCATCCTGGACATGTTGGGTGATATATTTTAGAAGCTATACATTCTGTTATCTTGTACTGAAAATGTTAATGTTTTTTCTAGTAGGTAGTTCATTATTGCCTAATAACCTATGTAGACTTGGTTTAGTGTTTAATTAGGGAAGATAAGTGAAAACTTAAAGGTGTTTCCTAAGGTGATCTAGCTTGGTGGTTCTTAATCTACAAATGCTGTCTCCCCTGTAGGTCTTGTTGAAGCTTGGTGTTAAACTTAGTAAGAGTGCTCAGAGTAGTCCTTTTATTAGAGTAGTCATCATTCCTAAATTTGGTATTTCTGGTATCTCAGGTAAATGTCCTGGGCATTAAAATGTTTTCTGTATTCTGGCTAGGACACTGTAAATGATTTCTCAGGATGTTTGTCTTTTACACTTGTTTTTCTTCTTATAACCTCACAGCAGCTGCTCTTCTGTAAACATCATATTATCTTGCCCTGATGCACTTACATGAGCCTAACTCTCAATCAAAAACCCATGGGGAACCCCAGTCAGGCTCCTGTTTTTTTTTCATTATACTTCTTTCCTAAGGGCCCCACCTCCTAGATTCCAAATTTAGGGGCTTCAGCAGCCCCAAATTCTCATCTCAGCCTCTCTAACTCACAAAATTACAATCTTCTGCTTTGGAGAATTGTTCATAGGGTGGGGTGATCATAAGTTCCATGTTATGAGTTTAATTTCTATTAGCAATTGCCATCTTATGATGTCCAGTCCAGGGCTAAAGACTTTGCCACATGTATTTTGCTAATTTTTATAGTTTCTTATAGTAATAAGCCTATTATAATAATTTTTCTGTCATTTCAGGAAACATGTTGCTTCCTTACTTTTTGTCTACCTTTTCTCTATTCATTGCTCTATTTAAAACATAACGCTAGGGGCGCCTGGGTGGTGCAGTCGGTTAAGCGTCCGACTTCAGCCAGGTCATGATCTCGTGGTCCGGGAGTTCGAGCCCCGCGTCAGTCTCTGGGCTGATGGCTCAGAGCCTGGAGCCTGTTTCCGATTCTGTGTCTCCCTCTCTCTCTGCCCCTCCCCCGTTCATGCTCTGTCTCTTTCTGTCCCAAAAATAAATAAACGTTGAAAAAAAAATTAAAAAAAAAAACATAACGCTAAATCTCCAACAATTTTAATAAATTTTGTCTATTCATTCTTGTATTTGTCTATTTTTATTTCATGGTTTTGATGTCCTATCATGTGCATCTACTTTTAGGATTATGTTTTTTTGAAGATTTGACACTTTTATAACTCTGAAATATCCCTCTATCCTTAGTGATACTATTTCTCCTTAGGTATATATTTTTGTCCTATAAATACAGTGTTTTCTTAACATTAAGGTTTATATTAAATCTTTTTCCTATATTTATACTTATAAATTATCAGTCTTCATATTTAAAGTACAACCAGTGAAGACATCATTGAATTGGGTCTTGTGTTTTTAAACACATTCTGACAATCTAACTTTGAATACTTTGTCAATTTACATTAATGTAACTATATGATTACACCTATTTTTCATCTTTTCCTCTATTCTTTGTCTCTTCTCTCCTGCTTTTGCATTACTTCATTTTTTTATCATATTTTATTTCTTCAACTGGTATATAGTTATAGGATTTTATTTCACTTTTTAATGGCTGCTTTTCAAGTTAAAATCATAAAGTAAGGAGGAAAATATAGGAATATGAATAATTTGTTACCTAGATGAAGTTTATTTCAAAATTTTATCTACAACTATCTTTTCAGCAGAACTATTTATACTCTAATACTCCAATCTAACACTGCAGTCAAAACTGTCATCCTTCAGTAATGATTGTAATTAAGATGCTTACTCAGTACCATTTAGGAACTGAGCATAATAAGAATCAATCAGGCAGGTCTGTGTTTGAATCATGGAACTTCCTTTAAATGCTATCTAATCTTGGGCAAGTTTCTTAACTTTTCTTAGTATTGGACCTAACCTGTAAAATGAGAATAATCGTGTGTCTTCATTTGTTTTCAATCCCCCCTTATTTTTTTTCCTCCACTGTTTATTTTAGAATAATGTTTTAGGTTATTTTATTTTAAAGTTTTTATTTAAATTCCAGTTAACATAAATGTGATATTAGTTTCAGGTATACAGTATAGTGATTCCATATAACACCCAGTGCTCATAACAGTAGGTGTACCCCATCACCTATTTTGCCCATCCCCCACCCACCTCCACTCTGGTAACAATCAGTTCTCTATAAAGAGTCTGTTCCTTGGTTTGCCTATTTTCCCCTTTGTTTTGTTTTTTAAATTCCACATATGAAATAATATGGTATTTGTCTTTCTTTGACTGACTTTCACTTAGCATAATACTCTCTAGCTCCATCCATGTAATTGCAAATGGCAAGATTCATTCTTTTTTTCAATGTTTATTTACTTACTTTGAGAGAGAGAGAGAGAACTAGTAGGGGAGGGGCACAGAGAGAGGTAGACTGAGAATTCCAAACAAGCTCCACAGCTGTCAGTGCAGAGCCCAATCAATGTGGTGCTAGAACTCATGAACCATGAGATCATGACCTGAGCTGAAACCAAGAGTAGGATGTTTAACCAACTGAGCCATGCAGGCACTCGCTCATTTCTTTTTTTATGGCTGAGTAATATTCTGTTATATATATATATTGTGTGTGTGTGTATATATATTGTGTATATATATATATATAATATGTATATATTGTGTGTATATATATACACACACACACAATATATATATATGTATATATATATATATATAAATACACAATACACACACACACATATATACATATTCAAATCTATATTTTTGTATTCTTTGGATAAATATTTAGTAGTGCAATTGCTGGATCATAGGCTACATAGTCAATTGACCTTTTTTAAAATATTTTTTAATGTTTATTTATTTTTGACAGAGAGATACAGAGAGACAGAGCATGAGCGGGGGAGGGGCAGAGAGAGAGGGAGACACAGAATCTGAAGCAGGCTCTAGGCTCTGAGCTGTCAGCACAGAGCCTGATGTGGGGCTCAAACTCACGGACTGCGAGATTATGACCTGAGCCGAAGTCAAATGCTCAACTGACTGAGCCACCCAAGCACCTCTTTTTTTTTTAATTTTTTTAACGTTTATTTATTTTTTGAGAGACAGAGAGAGCACAAGCAGGAGAGGGGCAGAGAGAGAGGGAGACACAGAATCCAAAGCAGGCTCCAGGCTCTGAGCTGTCAGCACAGAGCCCGATGCAGGGCTCAAACCCACGAACCGTGAGATAATGACCTGAGCCAAAGTTGGATGTTTAACTGACTGAGCCACCCAGGCGTCCCCATAGTCAACTGATCTTTGACAAAACAAGAAAAATATATAAAAAAGATATAAATATATGTAAATATATGTAAAATATATAAATATTTATATTTATATATAAATGTATAATATATATAATATATATTTTATATATAAATATAAATATTTATATATATAAATGTATAATTATATATATAATATATAAATATATATTTATATATATATAAAATATATATAAGAATACATAATGGGAAAGACGGTCTCTTCAACAAATGGTGCTGGGAAAACTGGACAGCAACATGCAAAAGAATGAAACTGGACGACTTTCTTACACCATACACACAAAAAAATTCAAAATGGACTAAAGACCTAAATGTGAGACCTGAAACCGTAAAAATCCTAGAGAGGGACACTGGCAATAACCCCTTTGATATCAGCTGTAGCAACTTCTATTTATATAGGTCTCTGGAGGCAAGGGAAACAGAAAGAAAAATAAACTACTGGGACTACATCAATATAAAAATCTTCTGCACAGTGAAAGGAAACAATCAACAAAACTAAAAGGCAACATATGGAGTAAGAGAAGCACCTGTAAATGACATATCTGATAAAGGAGTAGTATCCAAAATATATAAAGAACTTCTAAAACTCAACACTCAAAAAATGAATAATCCAATTGAAAATAGAAGACATGAATAGACATTTTTACAGGACATACTGATGGCCAATAGACACATGAAAAGATGCTCAACATTACTGATTATCAGGAAATACAATTCCAAACTACAATAAGGTATCATCTCATACCTGTCAGAATGGCTAAAATCAACAATACAAAAAAACAGGTGCTAGTGAGGATATGAAGAAAGGGGAATCCTTCTTACAGTATTGGTGGGAATGCAAACTGGTGTGTTCACTGTGGAAAACAGTACGGAGGTTCCAAAAAAATGTTTTTTTTAATCAATTAATTTCAGTATTTGTTTTTATCCTTTCTGTATACATGCAACTATACCTGTTTTCCCTCCAATGGCTTCCCTAAGAGTTACAGTATATATTAACATCACAGCCTGAGTTATACCATTTTATCATATGTCTATCATTTCACGGAGAATCTTAAACTGCTGATATCCATCCATCATATCACTGTTCTGTACTTCTACATAAGCCTAAAAGTACATTTTATTATCTCTTCACTAAATAACTCAAGTTTTTTAATTTAAAAATCAGGAAAAATTATTTGCCCATGTATTTATTTTTGCCATTCTTCAGCTATTCTTGTAGATCTGAATTTTTGTCTAGAATCATATCCTTTCAGTCTGAAGACCTTCCTTTGGAAGTTCCTTTAATATATCTTCTCATGCAAATCTGGTGACAACTGATTGTTTTTATAATATTTAATGATATAACATTTGTAAAGAATTTGGCACATATAAATGAAAAATATATGCTCATGGTTATGCCAGGGTTATCATATTTAGTACAAAATAGTGTTTTGATATTTTAAATCTTTACAAATAGACTATAGAAAATTGGACAGTATAAGACATTTCTAACTTGCTTAGAAGGAGTTTGTGCCAACTTGATATATTGAACACATACATATTTATGAAATCAGCCATTTCTTTGGGACTGTAAGAATTAGCTTTCTATTGATTGTGCCTAGTTATCTGTTATGTGTGTGACAATATGAAAATGGGCACAAGTTGCTCCTATTGATTTACTGTCCAATAAATAAGTATTTTTCATTACTTATTGATTATATACTTCCATAACTATTTCACTTCTCTCTTTGTGGCATCAGTGTCAGTTTTAGAACCTGAACAACTTACAGAAAAAAGTCAGTTTTACAGACAATGTGCACTGCCAGATAAAGGGTCTCTTGGCTTGCCTATTTGCATATGACAAAAGGATATATTATTCTGATTACTAGCATTAGTTTTTCTAAATATATTGAGCAAATATCACTAAATAGGCAATAGAGGCTGTTTTGATTGATTAAAGAAGGTTTCAAAAACTGTCTGTCAGAAACTTTCCATTCCAAGAGCCAAGACAAGGTATCTTAGAGGAAGAATACTCAGGGTCCAGTTTTCCAGATGGGAAAGGGGCCAGGGAGCACTTTAGGAAATTATCCACAATTTCATTTATCTTGGTGTCCCTAATTGCTATTGGTGGAAATTATTGGCACCTGTTTTACTGAGAAGACAAGAAGACAATTAAAAATAGACAAAAAGAAAATAGATGGTCAAATTCTATCACCTTAAGGACTGAAACTGCGTCTTTCTCTCATTGTTACCACGGCTATTAACACAGTACCAGGAATTCTTGAAGGCATTCAGTTTCTCCCTAATGCGTTCCCAGAATGAACTTAAAAAAATCATTTGTGTGTGAATACAATCTTTCATCTAAAGCATGAAGAAATTCTGTGTTCTATGTGTAAAGACCACATGGTATCAAGTCCTAAATTAAGAGAAATATAACCATCCCAAAAAAGAGTTTCAGGTAAGTTCTTGGATTCCTTTAGGCATAACAAACAAACATGAAAATAGCTTAGAAACCTTAAAATTTGCCACGGGTGGATTTCTTTGAGCAAAGAGAGCAAATGATTTTCCATTCTGTGCTTAGCAATGTCCCCAAGATTAAGAAGTGCATGCCAACATAGTAAGTCTTAATTGGTGATTTAATTTCATTTTTATTAGTTTTTATATAGTTGTAATAAAAATACACCATGTCTATTTAGCTACTGTCAACAGAATAAATAAAAATATGGCATTTGACACTTTCAAATTTATGTTTATGCTGAATATTTAAAATTAAAGGTAAAATTGGAAACTATCAAATTTTTTAAATTATTGCATATTTTTACTATTGTCACTATTTTCTTCATATTAGCTAATCACATAAAAGAAAGTCCTATAATCACAGTTGACTTCAGTATCAAAAACCATTCCTATCACAACCCTCGATCATATTCAGTGGGTCTGACAAGGAATCAGAATGTCTCCTTTCATTTAATCCCACCATAAAAATTACTTTATTTGATAAATCTGTATCAAGTATATTATACCCTTAACCAAAATTATTCATGCTGCTTAGTGTCCACTGAGTTGCCTCGGTCAGTGATTTTCCATGTCATTAGTTCTGAAAAATTCTTATCCAGTATTCATTCAAATATTTCTTCTACTCCAATCTCTTTCTTCTCCTTTTGGCATTCCAGTTACATGTCTATAATACCTTTTGAAGTTGTCCAAGAGTTTATAAATGTTCTGTTATATTCATTCTTTGTTTTCTCTTTGCATTTCAGTTTATATTGGCATGTTTTCAAGCATACTGATTTTCTTCAGTCACATCCTTTCCACTGACAAGTCCATCAAAGACATTCTTCATTTCTGTTGCATTTTATTTATAATACTTCCTTTTGATTTTTCCTTAGAATTTCTTTCTCTCTGGGGCACCTGGGTGGCTCAGTCGGTTGAGCCCCCAACTTTGGCTCAGATCACGATCTCGCGGTGAGTTAGAGCCCCATGTTGGGCTCTGGGCTGACAGTCAGAGCCTGGAGCCTGCTTTGGATTCTGTGTCTCCCTCTCTCTCTGCCCCTCCCCCACTTATGCTCTGTCTCTCTCACTCTGAAAAATAAATAAACATAAAAAATTAAAAATTTCTTTCTCTCTGTTTACATTATCCATCTGCTCTTAAACATTCTCCATTTTTTTCCCATTAGCACAATGTTAAATTTCCTGCCAGATAATTCTAAAATCTGTTTCTTATCTGAGTCTGGTTCTGATGCTTAATTTGTCTCTTTAGATGGTTTTCCTTTCCTTTTAGCTTGCTTGAAAATGTTATTTAAAGTCAGACATAATGTATTAGGTAATAGTAACTGACAAAAATAGGAACTTAGTATGTTATATGTTAATCTGGCAAGTAGCTTCTCTGTGTTCAACATTTGCTGTAGCTGAAGTTATCCGAGGCTTCAAACTCCTTTAGTGCTATTTTATTCTCCCATGGAATCCTTGGGCTTCCCTAATAATTTCTCCTCAGACAGAGCTGGCACTTTGGAGTTCTTTCAGGAGTAATCCACTATAATTAAGAATCCTGCTGTCATGGGGGTAGTTCTGGTAAGATGGGTGGAATCTTTCCATTCCTCTGTATCCTTATAATTAATTCTCAGCTTTTTAGTAGGCTTGCATCTGCAGGTTGTGACCTTCATTAGTATTTCTCCTCTTAGTGGAGATGGGAAAGCTAGAGGGGCCTGGAGTCAGGGAAATGCCCTTCTCCCATGAAAGATAAGGCTCTGATAAAGTCTTTTACCCTAGAGAGTAGTCTTTTATGGAGAGTGCTCTGGATATATTTAGAATGGTTTCTACTTTCTTCCCCTTGCCAGATCCTAGAGTTTATCCCTCTTGGCTCTTCACCATGAAAACCTGGTGGGATTTTTAAAGGTTAGACCCACCACAGTTTAAGACTCCCCTTCAAACTGTGGCCCTAACAGTTTCCCACTTTCAAAGCTAATCATTTACTCTCAAGAAATTCATCAAAATTTTTATGTACAAGTTCATACCAGTTTATGGTTCAGTGACTTCTGCTCCTAAGAAGTAGACCTGATCTCTGACTACCTGGGTTCCTCTCCTCAAATTTCAGAGTAGCAGTTTGTCCTGCACCTCATTTCTCTGAGGAGTCCAAGAAAAGTCCTTATTTTTCAGTTTGCTAAGCTTTATCTTATTAGGATGGGAGTGATGACTTCCAAGCTCTTTACATGTCACGACTAAAATGGAAAGTTTCCCAAAATAGCTCTTCAATGAAATGAAAATTTCTCTGAGTAAAAGTCTATATTAGAATGTATACTAAATAAAAAGGAACTATACAGAGAAAGACAAAAAGAAGAAAGTAAAATTGTTTAATTATAGTCTAGATAGACCAAAAATATTTGGTGCAGAAATATATTGATAATTAGTTATAGCACAATAGGGTAACAAATGTATATTGAAAAATTAAGTATGTAGGCACCGTTTGCTTTTCTCACATTAGAGGTGCCTGAATGGCTCAGTTGGTTAAGCAACTGACTTCAGCTCAGGTTATGATCTCATGATCTCATGGTTTCTGGGTTTGAGCCTCACATCAGGCTCTATGCTGACAGCTCAGAGCCTGGAGCCTGCTTCAGATTTTGTGTCTCCCTCTCTCTCTCTCTCTCTGCCCCTCCCCACTTGTGTACTCTCCCTCTTTCTCAAAAAGTAAATAAATGAAACTTAAAAAAAAAAAGAAAATTTCATATTAAACTGAATTTTCTGAGACATGAGAAGGAGAAATTAATGGCACACAGGATCCAAATAGAATGTACAATATTGACAATGTTTAAATATATATATGTGTGTGTATATATATATGTATACACACATATATATATATATATATATATATATATATATATATATTAGAGAAATACATAGTGCAATGCAAATGCAAAGTAGATCAAATTAAACATGTCCTGGGCTCGAAATCACATAGGAGCTGAATCCAATGCCACTACTTAACTGGCTATATAACCTTTCATGTTTCTGAGTCACAGTTTTCTGATGTATAAAGCCAGAGTAATACAGCCACAGAATGAGAGAGAAAGTAGGAGGAAAAAAATGGCTAAGTAGTTTAAGTGATGCAGGCAACGTTTCTGGTGTATTTGAGATATTCAATAAATTTCTTTCCTCTATCATTCATTGTTTGTTGGAGGTATTCTTATTTTTCAAATAATGGTATCCACACCCAATACCTAACTGCAGTAATCTTGTCAACAAATGAATTTTTGACCTCAGAAAGGAAATTTTCAATTTATGTTTGTGGGCTCTGTTCCTGGGCTCCTAGAGAAGCTATACTTTAACATTTACCAAAGTCAAAATGACTCCACAAAACCTCACAACATGGGCTTTATTTCTGCCCCAAGCACACATAGTAGGTCTGCCTCATTAAAAATAACAACCACCACCACCAAAAAGGAGCCTTCCAAAGAAAAAAAAATCTTCTGGGTTCCCAGATCAAACTCATACAGCCTTGCACCCACTAAAATCATAAAGTCTAATTTTCTGGAATATAAAAACAAAAACAAAACATTTAAACCTACACCAAATATTCATTTCCTAGAGTACCCTCTTCTTTGTCAAGACCATGTATCCCAAGAAGCTATCCTAACTTAGAATTGAATAAAATTCCTTTCTCTTAAATTTTTATTTTAAAGGTTTATTCATTTTGAGTGGACAGGTCCCAGAATAAACAGTAGATTAAAATCTAGTTCCTTGGGAATTTGGGAATGGTTGCCATTAACATAGGAACAAATAGAAGATAAAGTTTAAAATAGAGTATATTCAATAAAATTTAACCTTTCTTAACAAAACAGGATTATCAGTACTATTTATTTAACTGCATTGTGATGTGTTAATCAGGTTTAATATTAATTCCTTCAATAATTTTTATCATTTGTAATTTTCTAGGCACTTGTTACAAAGGTTAAGATTATGAACAAAACCACAAGTTTTGTACTTTGGTTGTAGAGTACAGTGGTAAATCTAAGTGGCTACAAAAATTTACAGTGTTCCAAAACAGTTTTTCCTCAGTAGTCTGTACATCTGAGATGGTAAAAAAAAAAAAAAAAAAAAGTATTAAAAAATTGCATAGAACATAATGTTCAACCATGTTCATTCTTTCCTTTAAAAACTTCTGACTCATTTTTACCAACTACTAAGAGGTAATTGACTTTAAAAAGTTTTGTTTTTGTTTTTGTTTATGTCTTTTTTAAAACTATGGAGAAACTTGTGAAAGCTTTTTGATACCTCTGTACCCAGAGGGCATTTTCACTTGTTTTCACATCACCACCTAAACCAAAGTTTTAAAAATCTTCCCTCTGGAGAGTCATAGCACAACTCTATTTCAGAGTACAATATCCTATCTGAAAAATGTACCCTTACCCGCACTTACAAACAAGTAACTATAATAAACAAGAGATTATACTATGTGTTGACAATATTAGTAGCCTAAAGTTTTATTATATTTCATGAATTTAAAGCAAAGTTATTTGTTGGTTTAGAACCATTAGAAGTTAAGCAAAGTAGTTTCTACTCTTTGATGCTTTATATTACTTTCTCAGATGTGGTACATTACTTTTGCTGATATCATCCATCAAAAATTATAATATGCAGCTTTGTGTATATTACAGGCATAGTATACACTAAATTTTATAAAAATATATTTTAACTAGGCCTTCAAACTAGATCAAAAGCAATAAGAATGAGAAGTATATACAGAATGTTGATTTTCATACAGGACAAAAGGAGTTACCTGAAATAATAATGTCAGAGATTGCAACTAATACAGTGATTAGTGTAAACGAATGCAAGTTGATCAAAGAATGTTTAAGTCTCCACACCTTTATTTTATTGATCTTTTCACATTGGTTTCCAGGGAAAATTAGTCATATGGGGGAAAGAAAAAAAAAAGAGTAGCCGTTGCTATTCTTATAGCAAATGAAAGAACTATATCCTTTCAGTATTTACATAATTGAATATTTATCTATTATTTTCCTTAATGGAAAAGAAATTTCAATCAAGAAATCACAATTTGTTTCAGAAAACCTAAATGGCTATACTTTTAAGTATTTAAACTGAATGAAATAAATGAAAGGAAGCTAGAAAATGAAAAGTTTACATTAATGGGGAGACATCAAAAGGAGGCAGATGGAAGGAAGCCAGCACGTGCAATGGGTAATAGAGGAGATGGTTTTTTCCAAAATTCTATTCTGAAAGGATTGCCACACTATCAAAGGCAGCTCAGAAATGACACTCCATTAGCACCCTTCTCATTTCCACCATCACTGAAACCAAAGCCATGCAGAGCTTTGCAGAGGCATGAGCAACAAGGGAGGCAAGACACTACCCTTCTTCACCAGTATATATTGAGAATTTGAAAGCAAGCTGTTTTCTCCCCTCTGGTCCTTGTGTAATACTAAAATGTGTCCTTCAAACGATGTTAGATTTCTTTTGAAACACAATGTATAATATAATTCCAGTGATCAAAGGATTTCATTGCATTTTTAATATTACTTTTCTCAGTTAAGATGTAGAGATACTTATGATATATCTACTTCAAGAATAGGCAATATCCCAGTTAATTTAGTGAGGCCCAGGGACATATCATCTGTATTTCTGCATTACCTTGGACAAATGGAAGATTCCCCTATTTCAATGGTTCCAGCTGTTTATAACAAACTCAAAATAATTGTCATGATGGATGATCAACATAAAAACACCTGTAATTCTAATAGACATGTAGGTACTGAAACAATGTTGAAGAAAAATATATAGGATTGTAATTGACATGTAGATGTAAAGGAGGCTAAATTTTACTTTTACCCACTTTGGGGTTTCAGTTTGGACTTTTTTACAAAAAGATTAATAAGAAAAAAATAGTTTGTTAATATGTACAGCAGACAACATTCAAGAGAAATTGAACCAAAAAGTAACTCAAAGTAGCAGCTTGTATAGCATCTTCAGCTAAGAACAAATTTGTAGAGAAAGGACAGGACAAAGAAAAGCAGTTCAAGGATTCCAAGGGTGGCAAACTGTGGGAACAAAAACTGATGGAATGAGGTGTGTTTGTGGATTCCTCTCATGCTATCTCTGGCCTGAAAAGAATCGGTCTCCAGTAAAAGGAAACTTTATACCTGCTAAGCAGAAAAGGGAAAGCTTTTTCTGGATTTGCTTCTTAATTGCTTTCAGTTCAAACTAATTTTTATGTCAAAGAGACACTTTGGGGTGACATTCTGGCTTCTTTCATAGGCTACAAAATAATGTTTAAGAAAAATTAGCTGATTATTCCACTTAATGTGGAAAAGGCATCCATGCATAATCCATTACTTTCACTTATAAACCTCTCAGGAATTAATAAATGGAAGTCACTCTGTAGGCTATTGTATTGTTTGATGAAGACCTGTGTGTCTTGTATGTAAGTTCATGAAAAAGTTTGAAATAATAATCAGCATTCATTAATAGTGTATTAAAATTCTATCAGGAAAACAGTTTAAGCCCTAAATTTGACTCTTTCAGAAATATGACTCCATAGAAGGTTTTAGATTCAACTTTGAGATTATAGCTAATTTATAAAATGTTCATTCTTACAAGGAAGAAAAATGACTTACCTTAGTCACATAGGCAGTTAATGAGAGTTAGACACAATGCTTCAGCTCTAATTTAGAGCCCACATGAGGTTGATGAGGACACTGAGGGTCAAAAAGATAAAAATCCCCTCATAGGGATGAGACTAGAACCCTGGTAATACATATGTACCAGTATCTTCAATGAATTAAATCTTAATTATATCACTTACTTTTATAAACTGAAAATATTCTCATGAATAATTTCTTACAGTCCAATGATTATTTTGGACTTTTTTGCATGTAAAATAATATTGATGAGAACATGAAGTTACTATTGATACAAATTAGACTTTTTCTTCTATTTATAGCTTAATGCTAATTAAATAAAAGCATTAAAATTAACTCGACTGGGGCGCCTGGGTGGCGCAGTCGGTTGAGCGTCCGACTTCAGCCAGGTCACGATCTCGCGGTCGTGAGTTCGAGCCCCGCGACAGGCTCTGGGCTGATGGCTCAGAGCCTGGGGCCTGTTTCCGATTCTGTGTCTCCCTCTCTCTCTGCTCCTCCCCCGTTCATGCTCTGTCTCTCTCTGTCCCAAAAATAAATAAACGTTGAAAAAAAATTAAAAAAAAAATTAACTCGACTGTATGTGTATAATTTTAAATTCAATAGTTAAAATACCAATATGTCCTTATTTTAAATGGTAGATTTTTTTTACACAAATAGTTTCACTCCTCTCTTAAATACCAATAAGAAAAAAAAAATGCCAATAGGGTTAGTGAAATTTATAACACAGACTATATAAGAAACATTTTGGTTTAAATTTAGATTCTTATAAAATTAAAAAAAATGGGAAAATCAGTTTAGAATTTTTTCCACATAAAAAGCCACATATGTGCCTTCTTGTTGACAGAGTAGGAGTTCTAAATGATGATTTGTAATCTTAATTTGTGTATTACTTTGTATTTTATTTTTATTTATTTATTTTTTATTTGAGAGAGCATGCATGCACACAGGCACAAATGGGTAAGGGGCAAACAGAGAGGAAGAGATAATCTCAAGCAGGCTCCACACCCAGCACAGAGTCTGAGGTGGGGTGGGATCTCACAACTGCAAGATTATGACCTGAGCCAAAAATCAAGAGTCAGAAGCTTAACCAACCACCCAGGCACCCCTACTTTGTATTTTAAACTTTCTATCATCACTTACATAAATTGTATAAGATTTAACAGCTTTAAAGTGAAAGTCAACCTATGATTTTGATAAGATTTCCTGAAAGGACCAATTAGAACACCATCACATACAACAGAACGAATATCTAAATGTGGAAGCCTCATAAAATATTTCTACCCTGTACACTGAAACTTTGTTGTGCAATGAAGCATTGCTACCTTCTAAAATGATATTTTTTAAATCATTATTGGAGTTCTAAGATGATTGTAATACTATTTATTGAAACTGAGCTGGATATTATTCTATATATCATTTCACCTTGCTTAAAAAGGAGTATCAATAGGAAAGAGGAAGCAAATGTCTACTGCTACTGATCATGTACAATGTGTATAATAAGAAAAACAATTTTTGCAGAAAACTTAAAAAAATTTTAACACACTAATTTTTTTTTAAGTTTGTTTTGATAAAGAAACCAGGTTCCTTCTCTGGTGAATGTAGCCATAAGATATTTTCAACAGAAAAAATATATAAATGTGAATTAGCAAAACAAGCAAACCAAAAAAAAAACCACCAAGAGTTAGGTTTATAAAATAAATGCATTTTAAAAATGTACCATTTCCAAATTTATTTTATCATTATCTCTTGTGTTTTATAACCAGGACATATATACAAATTAATGTAAAGCTATATTCAAAATGAAGTAGCCATTAAATGACTTAACCCTGCCTCTACCTACTGTTCTTGGAAGAACATTAATGTTATTATAAAGGGTGGACAAAACCAGAGCTAAACTATAGGGGAACTGTTTCCACTTAGACTCAAATGGGAAATAAATTTTTCCTCAAGAAATAAATTAAGATATCCTTTGCTCCTTCAGTTAAAAAAAAATGCTTAATGCAGACTGGACCAGGAAAATATATTCTGGGAAAATCATAGAGTAACAGGTCTGTGTCCTGAGTTTAATTTAGTAATTGGAGGAGGGATATTGTAGTGGACCCTTCCCCTTGGGCATTCCCAAGAGCACATATCATGAGCCACCAAGACCAGGAGCTCAAAAGCTACAAGACCAGATCACAACATCTATTCATCAGAATCTTAACAGTGATAATACAACTAGAGGTACATATACCATATGTCTAATACCCAAAAGCTATAAACCAGACAATGAAATATGTTTTAGCCTCCTAACTTGATAAACATACCTTCATAATGACCTAGAAAGTAAGACTCAATTACAACATTCTTATATTCCTGAATGTGGTAGTTAAGAAAGAGCCAGCTTCTGGCCCTTGACCAACTTCCCCTTGATCACATGGTAGGTTCAATCTCATACCATGAGGCAACTTTTGCACATGGGCATGGAGCCATCAGCCTGTCTATTCAAGCTCTGTCCACAGTGTCTGACAAGAACTATGTCTTGGTCACTTCTTCTCTACCCCCACCCCAACTTAGACTTGAATACACTTGAATACACTTAGACCACCCTGTAGGAAACACACTGTGAAAGAGACTCATGCCCATGCAAGTCCTAGAACCAGGTTCTGGACAATTTACCCTATGGTTTTCAGGTTCTGAGTATCAGGAGATTGATCTAGATCGAGTTATCTGATATTTAATATTTTACAAATAACTTGTTTTTGTTTTTGGTTTTCTTATCAAATTTGTTCCTAACATGATTAAACACACACACACACACACACACACACACACACACACACACACACACACACACCTGGAGAGGCACATGGGATCTAGGTGACTACAATACCTTAGGCTTAAGTACTTTCCTCCCTGTTGAGAGGATCAGGATGGAGCACTTTCAAGCCTGGTCAGAAAAGTGGTCACATCTAGTTGGGTTTAAGGATGGTCCTGGTCTTCTCAAAGCCAACGCTCTTCATGTCACCACACCCCTTAACTACACTAGTAAAGGTTAACACGGAATTTCAGTGAGGATAAACTAGAATTCAGATTCCCTTTTTATAATTTCTAATGTAACAACTCAGGTACATACAGAGTTAGAGAAAAAATACAAATATTCCTCATGCAGTGCATTCCATTCTCAAATTTTAATGCAATTATAATGTTTTCATCTGAAGAATCTTTAATTGAAGGATTAGAAATAAACATTTCATTTGACAGAGAAAAAAAAACTCAAGCAAGAACCAATCCCTAAATACATGTTAAAAAGGATTATCCTTTCTATATATTACAAGGAGCGAAATCTAGATAGCATAGGTGATATGTATGTACAGTTAAAAGAAATTTGATTCTATAAAAATACACTTTTAGGTAACTCATTCAATATGAGATTGTTTTAATTGGGGAGTATTTGCTTTCCAGGGTCCAAGAATCTTTCAGATGAGCCCAGATTACAAAGGTAGCTAATTGAGAACATACAAAACACTTTCCAGATACCCAATTTTAGGAAGTACAGTTAGCTACCATAAAATTGGAAAAAAAATCTTTAGATAGCTGATCTTAATGTCTGGGGCTACATGGTCTCTATTTCCTATTTCTTGTTGTAGAAATATTTCATTCTCTCTTGAGCATATCAGTTCTGCTCAGTGTTTTGTTTCTGCTTACCCAAATATAAATTTCTTAAGGTTGACCCAGTGGGGCCAACTCCAGCCTGGTTCTACTTAACTTTGCTGCTCCAATGTTCAACTTGAGTTAAATCACTTGTTTCTGTATTTCTTTCTTCAAATAAAAATAAAATAATTGAATAGGATCAATCTGGGTCAAGTTACAACACACATCTCTTTTCACTGTCTTTGGCAAATAGTCCCTCAGTTTTAAAAAGAGGCAAAATTCCATTCATATTTCATTAATATATAATTTCCATTACATCTATTGGAAGCTTTGAAAAAAATATCTAATTTTTTAAAAGTTAATCATTAAATCAAACTTGTTTTCTTTTAAGAGAGAAAGAGAACATGAGGCCACTTGTTTGAATTTATATGGAAATCATAATGTAAACAGCTACATTAAATATTTTACAAATAACTTGTTTTTCTTGTTTTTGGTTTTCTTATCAAATTCGTTCCTAACATGATAAAAAAAAACATTTATTGACTAACATTTTTAAACTTGCAAAATAGAAGTAATTTTGCTAATATAGTAATTCTTGTACTTTTTCACATTTGAGAAAATCAGATATAGTTGATACCATTTCCTTTAGTGATTAACAAACCAGAACTACTTACTAACAAAAGATATAAATTATTAGTCAAATTATTACTACAAGCAGAAATATATTGCATTTCATGAAAACTGTTAACATGTATACTGATAACTAATGTGCAAATCAGTTATCTGAGTAAGCTGCTAAAGATGGCATTGCAACACGGAAAGTGTATAGAATCAGAAAGGAAAAGGATTATCATAAGGTATTCAGTTATTGATAACTATATTGGCTAGCACTGGGAATCTCTCTCCAGGACATATCTAAAAGCATACCTACTAAAGATCTGTCCAGACCCAAGATGGGTCTCCCACTCTTAAGTGCATTAATACTAGTGTATCACGAATACACAGATTACTAGCTACTCAGGCAATCTTAAACCATAAAAACACATGTTCTTTGAATACTACTTACAGAAGAGACCCCACTGGCTGGCTTTCTGGGTTCAATTCTTCCCCTAACATTTGCTACATGAAAAAGTCTCTGTAGATACTAAGGTTACTCATGTTTTTAATGAGGATAATATCTGTAGTTATCTCAGAATTGTTGTGAAGATTATATCTGATGCTAAGTAAGCACTCTGTCCATGTATGCAATATAGAGAATATGATGATAATAATGAGAAGGATGGGACACCTGGGTGGCTCGGTGGGTTAAGCGTCTGACTCTTGGTTTCACCTCAGGTCATGATCTCACAGTTTGGGATTTGAGCCCCACATTGGGCTCTGTGTTGACAGTGCAGAGCTTGCTTGGGATTCTCCCTCTCTCCCTCCTTCTCTCTGCCCCTCCCTGCTCACTCTCTGTCTCTCAAAAATAAATAAACTTAAAAAAATTTTTAAAAATAATGAGAAGGAAAATTTCAATACTAAATTTTGTGAGGTATAGAAAACATTGGAGATTTTCCATGAACGTAAGGAGTTAAAGCATCAATTAAGAAAAAAAAAAGAAAAAGATGGGAAAAAATGTATTGTGATACCTAATAAATTGCAATGTCAATATTTATGTATCTGAAGAGATTTACCGATTGGTCTGTCTGCCACTTATAAATGGGGTAAGATACTGAAGTCAATATTTACAAAAATACCAATATAAAAAAATCATCTGAAAGAGGCCAGGTAATTTTTAGAACAGGGCTTATACCTGATGTCATTTCATCCAGATTTTTTTAAATGCATTATTCTAAAATGAGCTTAGACTTGAATAAAGGCATAGAAAAATCAATTATTTGTTCATTTTTTATTAAAAATGTATTAAGTGTCAGTCATTATAGGCATCAAAAAAACTCTAACAAAGACTAAGCACTATATTTTAATATAGAATATTACATGAGATGACCTGTCTCTGAGTTTAGCTCTACTGGAGAAATAATAAAGTGTGCACTAAAAGATGAACATGATTTAGCTAGAAAACTAAGTGGAAATAGAAGAGGGTAGTGTGTTCAAAGGCCAGAAGCAGGAAAGATGTAAAAACTTCCAAGGAACTGTAAATAGCCTTTTATGGTGGGAGTGGTTGAACATGAGCCCAGAGAAACTTAAAATATGGTTATATTATTCAAGGCTTTGCAGACTAGGATAGGAATTGATTTTATTCTATGAAGAATGGAAGCAGTTAAAAGATTTTAAAGAGCTAGGTGAAATAAAGTTTGATATAATCAATACATATTAATGTTAATCAATATTTATATCAATATAGTAATATTTAAGGTCAAGAAACTCTTTGTCTATGAAAGGAATACAGAGCAAATAGTAAGGTCTTTTCTAAAGAACAGAAAAGAATGTGTATTATCTAATTTATTTCCCAGGAAATTGATTTGCAGACATCCAATATTAAGAATATCCATGCCCCCAAAACAAAATATTTGTTTTGTGTATGGATGCCAGAAATTATAAAAAGGGTTTTTCTTTTCTTTGGCGATATCAAATTTCCTAACTTCAACCTTAAAATATTCTTTTGAAATTTGTTTTCATAGTCATTTACATATCTGCAGTATCAAGAGAAGACTGGGGAGCTTTCCTCTGTGGCTTGCATTACCAAAATTTCATGCACTTGTTCTCTCTCTCTCTCTCCAGACATATAATACATATGTCTATAGATCTAATATAAATATATACACACAAATATTTAATATAAATGCAATCCTTCCAACATATTTCTGAGGGTAATTAAAGGGAATTGTGATGCTATGTTTGAGACATAATCAGTGATAGTGTTACTATAGGACATTAGCTTGAAGTGGTCAAATATTTAAATCATTAAACTCCCTCGCTCTCATTCCATCCTTAAAACCTTTGGATGCAATTCGGTTGTCCATATGCTTTGACTACAAGCAGGAAAGGCAATTTATTATGGACACACATGAGTGTTGAGGTCTATATGACAGTTATCAGTATCTTTCCCAAGATTGTACACCTAGTAAGCTTCAAGGAGGAGTTCTGATGCAGATCTTTACAAAACTCTGAACAGAGTCAAATGCCACCTGAGAGTTACTAACTCTATGACCTTGTATAAAGTTAAACTTTTTTTTTTTTTTTTTTTTTTTTTTTTAATTTTTGGGACAGAGAGAGACAGAGCATGAACGGGGGAAGGGCAGAGAGAGAGGGAGACACAGAATCGGAAACAGGCTCCAGGCTCTGAGCCATCAGCCCAGAGCCCGACGCGGGGCTCGAACTCACGGACCGCGAGATCGTGACCTGGCTGAAGTCGGACGCTTAACCGACTGCGCCACCCAGGCGCCCCTATAGTTAAACTTATACCTAAAATGGAGAAATCAATAAAAACCTCAAAGTGTTGCAGCAAGAATTAAACTGGGTGTGTTTAATTATTTGCCTGGTATAGTATACATTTAATAAACTATATTTGAGTGCAGTATATTTGTGTTTGCTTTAGTCATGTGTGCATTTTCTGTTCATTCATGGCCCTGATACGGATAAAAATCTAAGCCTACATCAAAGCCCGGATCACAGAGCCTGACATCCCTTTTGACTTTTTTGCAATAAACCTTCCATAGCCTCAGTGCACATTTTCTTTTTTTTTTTTAATGTTTATTTATTTTTGAGACAGAGAGAGACAGAGCATGAATGGGGGAGGGGCAGAGAGAGAGGGAGACACAGAATCGGAAGCAGGCTCCAGGCTCTGAGCCATCAGCCCAGAGCCCGATGCGGGGCTCGAACTGACGAACCGTGAGATTGTGACCTGAGCTGAAGTCGGACGCTCAACCGACTGAGCCACCCAGGCGCCCCACAGTGCACATTTTCTTAGAGAATTCTTTCCTTCCATGATTTATGTCCAGAAACATATAAAGGAACAAGTATATATAGTAAAGGTTCTATATGTTGACAAGATTCTAAATAGTTAATGAGTGTTTAGAACATGAAATTTGGGGGTATAAAGATATGACCTATCCATAATTATAGTGAACAAATAGTTCAAGTTAACCTTACATTTTTTTTTCAAATTCAAGAGTGGGGATACACTAAAGCCATAATTAAAACTGATTGTGGTGCCTGGGTGCCTCAGTTGAGTGTCCAACTATTAGTTTTGGCTCAGATCATGATCCTAGGGTCTTGGGATTGAACCCCACACCAGGTTCTGCACTAATCACATGGAGCCTGCTTGGGATTCTCTCTCTCTCCCCCTCTGCCCCTCTCCAACATTTGCATGTGCACTCTCTAAAATTAAAAAAAAAAAGAAATTTTAAATGTAGATTTTTTTTATGTATGGTTGATATTCTTTTAGGAAGGTTAGAAAAATACTGTCTACATAGTTGCATATACTCTCAAAAGGTGTTAGATCAGTCTAAACTAGTGTTATTCAACTGGGTTAGGAAGAGACTGTATCACAAGATACTTGTGAACTTTGCAAAATACACATGGCCATCAACTCCTTCTCCAATTTTGCTCCCCACAAATCTCCTCCATACAAGAGAATTTCCAGGAGTTATAAGTGTGGAAAAGGGCAGGGAGCATGTGCCTTTGGGAATTGGAGAACCATTCCCTAATATTATTATAGAGGCATTTTTCTAGTCTATTGACCTACTAATCCAGTAATATAATTATAAGAACAGTAAACATTAAATAACTTATTTTTTACATAATGAATTTACTTGAAGTACATTAACTGGGGGAAAAAATCCACTGCTCTTCTGTTTTATAGGTAATATGCTTGGTAACAGGTTAGAAACAAAATTCCAGAGTTTCAAGAATGGCCTTCTGACTATGCTACTTTGTTCTACATATTATGTATCAGAAACACAGAAAGCTTAAAAATCTTCCCCAAACACAGACAACTAATTTGTGAAACACTCAGGTTACTTAGTGTTATTTTCCAATTTTTGAATTCAAGTGGGGTCATAAATTTTGATCAAATTAATGACTTTATGTGCGAGGAGAATCATAACTCCTGAATTTCTCCCATTCTCAGAGAAAATATCGATGATTTTGAGTTATTTAAAAAGAGGAACTCATTGGCAAATATGCTAATTTGGGTATATTAAATTTTGTTTTCTTACAAGATAAGTTATTTTATTCAGAAGCAACATTCCTCAAGTTCCTTTTTTTTTTTTTTCCTAGTAAGATCCTTAGTAATGATATCCTTAATTAGGTGCATTTTAGTCAGATGCATAAAGTTGATGCCTTTAATTTATTAAGCAGAGCAGTCTAGAAGTCAGATCAAAGGATTTTTCAGTCTGGTTTCCAATGCTTTTACTTCTTTCTCCATTTGACTATGCTATTTAAAAGAACATTTTTAGTAATATATTTACATGGTTGCTCATAAAAATATAATTATATTCTTTGTCTTCTAGCTCTACCTTTTCCTGTCCCATGAGAGTAAGTCATGAGCTTTTTGCTTTCTTCTTCTGAAAACTACCATATTGCCATAAGCCAAATATGATAAGTGGGAAATTTATCTGACAAATGCATGGTGAAATTTCTGCCCACCAAATGATTTTAAAATCCCAGAATAAAAAGGACCCGTGGGAGATGAATCTACAGAATTTGGAACAGCTCTTTTAAAATAGCCAGAATAATCTTCTGCATGGCCCAAAGCAAGACGTAAATTAAGAAGCAATACACTCTGAGTGTAATGGAGCATGTACTTATAAATTCATGGTTCCATTCATCTCATGTAAACAGCTCACACAATGTACCTCCCAGGAATAATTACACAACACTAAGGAGTTTGAAATTATAAATATTAGGACAGAAAATTTTCTTTGCATTTCTTCAGGAATAAGTTTGGAGAGATTAAGAAGGGGTATAATTCTTAATTGTTATATTGCTTTCTAATTGTATAGTTTGTATGTTGAATGTCAAAAGAATTGAAAAAGCTTTGGGCAAAATAAGCAGGAGATATGTGCCTGTTGTCAGTTGAAAATAGATGTTTGCTAGCCTGTTGGCATGGCAGCAGTGTGTTGTACGACCAGACAGGCCTTTAGCATTCAGGAAAGAACATGAAGATTTCAGTGTTCAAAGTGCGAGAAGCTGGATTCATTAAATAGATAACAATTGACCTCTTCAGGAAAGGAAACTATTAGCAGGGGACTGATGGAACAAAAGGTGTCTTGTACAAGAGGAGTCTTTAAATTTTTCCAAATAGGCTATTAGATTCAAGTCATCCAAATCAGGTTGTTGGTGGTATATGTGGATACATACATGTGTATATTTGGGAAAAGAATTAGAAAATTTTATTTATGTATATAAATGTCAATGTCAATATATGTATGTGTACTGTATATGTATACTAATTTATATATATATATATACATATATATGTGTGTATATATATATATATACATATATATGTGTGTGTGTGTATATATATATATATATATATATATAATGATGTATATTAGCAGAAGTTCAGATACTTTATCCTGGAAAATAGAATTATAGCTTCAAAGATTAGTTTTCAAAATTAAAAGGGACATCTAGCATATAAATCTAATAGTAATACTGAATACACTTGAAAGAGTAAATATAGAAATAAATATTTCTATGCTTATTATTATAACAAAATATTTTATAAAAACCATTAACTCAAAAGACCAAAAACAAAACTTTTGGGGGCACCTGGGTGACTCAGTTGGTTGGGTGTCCGACTTCAGCTCAGGTCTTGATCTCATGTCTGTGAGTTCAAGTCCCACATTGGGCTCTGTGCTGTCAGGTCGGAGCCTGTAGCCTGCTTTGGATTCTATTTCTCCCTCTCTCTCTGCCCCTTCTCCACTCACACTCTCTCTCTTTCTCAAATATATATATACTAAAAATTTAAAAAAAAAAAAACTTTTTGATGTGATCACCAAAACTCTGAAATATTGGAGATTGGAAGGACCAGAGATAAAGGTCAGAAAAATAAAGATGGCTCATATATATTTTTTAATGAAATATATACAATTTTAGAAAGCTGCAAGCTTGTAAGCCCAAAAGTAATCATAAAAAGAAAAAAAAGAAAAGAAAATTCTAGAACAGCACATTGAGCTGCCATTTGGGTTAACCTTAGAAAATAAATAGAAATAAGATGGCATCATATTTAAGCTCTTAGCTTCAAGATGCATCAAGATCTTAGTAGCAGGCATGAGAAGAACAAGCAGCAAAGGGGAGAAACAAGATAAAACAATGAATTTGTTTGTCTTGAATAATGCCAAAATATTATAAAATACCAGCTTGTCTCATATTCTAAAAGTTAGAATATTGGTATAATTTCTAAGGAGTCAAAGATGGTAAGTTGGTAGTGCCTCAAAATTCCAAGTTTTCTGCCCAGTTTACAAGAGGACTCCTGTTAGAAAACAAAGTTTTAGAAAATGGGGCTCAGGCTCAGCCCTGGGCCAAGTTGTCTGACAATGTGGTGGCATGAAGGTAGAATCATAGCCAAATTAGCTCACAGAAGACTCACATTTTCATGGAGGAAAGATTTCACATTTTTATGGAGGAAATGAAATACTCTGATAAAACTTAGGCAGATACAAGGAAAGGGTTTTAAAACACTGAAACAAGTTAATAAAAATTTTATACCCTCTTGGATTCAATTTGCTAATATTTTCTTGAGTATTTTTCCTCATGAGAGATATTGGTCTATAATTTTCCTTTCTTGCAATGTCTTTACCTAGTTTTGCTGTTAGGATAATAGGGTAATAATGGCTTCATAGAAGGAGTTAGAAAGTATTCTATTTCTACTCTCTGAAAGAGATTGAGAGCTGCTATAATTTCATTTTTAAATATTTGGGAGAATACACGAGTAAAATCATCTGGACTTGCTGCTTTCCTTTTTGGAAGGTCATTAGTGATCCAATATCTTTAATAGACAGAAGTATTCAGTTTATTTCTCCTTTTGTGAGTATTGGTAGCATGTGTCCTTCAAGGGATTTGTCCATCATATACAAGATATTAGATTTATGTAAAGAGTTGTTCACAGTTTCCTTTATTACATTTTGATGGTTGTGAGATCAATATTAATGACCTATCATTTTTGGTAATATGTACTTTTTCTTGGTTAGACTGACTAGAGGTTAATCAATTTTTACTGATATTTAAAAAAAAAAACCAACTCTTAGTTTCATTGATTTTGCTTTTCCATTTTCAATTTCACAATTTTGACTGCAATTTATTGTGTATTTTCTTTAGCTTGCTGTACACTTAAGCTTCTCTCTTTTCTATGTTTCCTCAGATAGAAACTTAGATAATTGGATTTAGATTGGAAAAGAGAAAATAAAAGTCAATGTCACCACTTATGTAATAAATTTCATTCCAAGCACTACCTTCATTTCATCCCAACAAATTTTGAAAATTTCAATTTGGCCCCAAAATTATATATACATATACATACATATGTATACATGTACATACATATATATATATATAGAGAGAGAGAGAAAGAGACACTGAGAGCATGCAAGCCCAAGCGAGGGGGAGAGAGGGAGAGGAGGAGCTCAGTGTGGAGCCTGATGCAGGGCTTGATCCTGGGATCATGACCTGAGCTAAAATCAAGAGTTGGATGCTTAACCAACAGAGCTACCCAGGAGCTCTAGTCCAAAATTATTTTAAATTTCTCTTGAGACTTATACTAATGTGTTATTTAGAAGTGTGATGTGGGTGCCTGGGTGGCGCAGTTCAGTTAAGCATCTGAGTCTTGATTTCAGCTCAGGTTATGATCTCACAGTTGGTGAGTCCAACCTCGCATCTGGCTCTACACTAACAGTAAGAGCATGCTTGGATTTCTCTTTCCCCCTCTCTCTCTGCCCCTCTTTCTCTCTCTTTGTCAAAAATAAAAACATACATAGAAAAAATATTTGGAAAAAAAGTGTGATGTGTAGTCACCAAATATTGGGGGATTTTCCAGCTATCTTCAATTTAAAACATTAAATGTATATTAGTTATACATTTATAACATTTATAACATTTATACATTTATATATTTATAAATGTATATATATACATTATATATATGTATATGTATATACATATAACATTTATAACATTATAAATGTTAAATCTTTAACAAAATATTAACAAATCAAATATAATATGTGAACAGAACTATAGCCCATAACAAGTAGAATTCATTAGAGTCTTGGAAGTCTGTTCCAACATCAAAATTCAATCAGTATAATGTACCATTTCAACAGATATGCAAAGAAACTGGATCACTAATTGCGTGGGGGGGGGAAAGTAGTACAATTTTGGAAGATAGTTTGGCAGTTTTCAAAATTATAAGCACACTCCAGTAATTACATACATAGGTATTTAGGATTTAAAAATGCCTAATCTATAAGCAACTGATATGCCTTTCAATTGGTGAATGGATAAACTGTGGTATACTCATAAAAATATTATTCAGTGATAAATAAGCTATAAATTCATAAAGAGACACAATAAATCTTAAGCACATATTTTAAATGAAAGAAACCAATCTGAAAAGTATACTGTGTAGTTCCCATTGTATAATGCTCTAGAAACACAAAACCATTAAGACAGTAAATATATTCGTGGTTCCTAAGCGTCCAGGGTTGGAGAGAGAAGTTTGAGTAGATGAAGTACATAGATCTCTCCAGGGCTGTGAAACCATTTTATATAAAATTGTGTAGATACATGCCATGATTTATTTGTTGAAACACTTAGAAGTTTACAGCACAAATAATAACTTTAATGCATAAAAATCTTAGAAAATCATTTAGGTGTCTGAGATTTTAGGACAGAATAGAACGAGGAAAAAAAAACAATTTTTGTGTATTGCAAGTATATGAAACCACTTTACTGAAAATGAGGGGGTGGAAAGTTGCAGACCTAGGTTATTTTGGAAATGAGTGAAATCTAGAGGATTAAAGGACACAAATTAAATGACTCAAAAGAAATGGTAAGTAAGCATTATACTCTAGTTGATAGAGCCCTTTCTGTGGAGATAGGGTTAACAAGTCTGAGGCCACAATGTATGTATATAGAAACAGAACAATTAATTAAATGGACAGCAGATGATAGAAGCCAGTTTTTCTGATCTGTGAGTAGATTACTGGTAAGTAAGGGGAAATGTGTATGATGATCCAATTGTTTATCAAGGGATTAGATTTGGAGATATGAGTGTGAATTCAAGTTTAGCTTTAGATAGAAGTAACTACATACAGGAATATCAATAAATATGTATAATAAACACAGATCAGTATACAAATATTTCCCTATTCTCTCCAATAGTAGTGAGAACACCTAGAGCCTGTATAGTAGTTTCTCACACAATTCTCTAATTAAAGGAACCAGAGTTCTTTGGAGAAATGGCTGATTCTAGGACTGGGGCAAATAATATACAAATTAGCCTAGATCATTTTGCGCTGTCAGAAAGTAAAGAAGTGCTCAAGTAAAAGCAGTGATCCACATGACAGGAATATGTTGAAGTGACATGGGAGTAGACTTTCTAATAGCCAAGCCTGGACTAATTGAGTATCTAAATAAGTATACCATTATTGGATTATAATTCAACATTTTAAATTAATATCTGTGAATTCTTACTTATGTAAGTTACCAAATAAAGAGAAGAGACAAATACCCTATGCAAAATAATTAAGGAACATTCTATGAAGTACTTGGCTAATACTCTCAAAGAGTTAAATTAATAAAATTATACACACATGCACAAAATCTGAGAACTTCTCATAGTTAAGGGGAGATTAAAGAGAAATGATGACAAAATGTAATGAAGTATCCTGGTTAGGATCCTGGACAATATCAGGGTAGTAGATGTGAGCTAAAAGAATTTGAACAATGGAGACTGGCTCATAACAACAACAAATTTACTGGTTCATTAATTGTACAAAGGAGTCATTTTAATGTAAGATATCCCAATAAACTGGCTGTAGTCTATGCAGGCGCTTTGCAATATCTTCACAATTTATCTTTATTTATAAATCTGATCAGATTTATAAAATATATGTAATGTTACATTCTAAGTAAAAACTATGATAAATGAGGCAACTTTTTAAAAATTTAAAAAATATATAATATAAAGTTTAAGGTGATTAATGACCATCTTTTCTTTTGGAAAAAAAATTGTCAAATAATGCCTCTGCACAGAGAAGAAAACCAAAAAAAATGAAAAAAAAAAAAACAACCTATGGAATAAGAAAAAAATTTGCAAATCATATATCTGATAAGGGGTCAATACCCAAGGTATTTAATGAACTCCTTTAACTCAATAATAAAACAGCAAGCAACTGAAAAAAGGAAATGAATAGGCATTTTTCCAAAGAAGACCTCCAATGTCCAATAGGTACATGAAAAGATGCTCAGTATCACTAATTATTAGGGCAACACAAATCAAAACCACAATGAGCCATTCATACCTGTTAGAATGGCTGTCATCAAAAACATAGGAGGTAGGTGTTGGTGAGAGTGTGGAGAAAAGAGAACCTTTGTTGTAAATTGGTGCAACTACTGTGGAAAACAGTATGGAGGGTCCTCAAAAAATTAAAAATAGAACTAGCATATGATCCAGTAATCACACTTCTGGGTACATATCCAAAGAAAATGTAAATTGGATCTCAAAGAGATATCTGCATTCCTAATGTCCTCACAGCATTATTCATGACAGCCAAGATACGGAAACAAACTAATTTCCCAATGAATGATTCAAGATGTGGTACACACAGAAGGATATTATTTAGCGATGAGAAAGAAGGAAGTTCTGTCATTTTCTACAACATGGATGGAACTTGAGGAATATACTGAGGAAAGTCAGACAGAAAGATGTCTGTATGATGTCACCCAGATCTGAATCTAAAAACACCAAACACATAGAAACAAACTAAAATGATGGTTACCAGGGGCTGAGGGAGGGAGGAAAATCAAAGATGTTGGTCAAGGAGCATAAACTTCCAGCTATAAGATTAACACATTCTGGGGATCTTATGTATAGTACAGTGACTATAATTAGTAATACTGTATTATAGGCTTGAAAATCCCTAAGAGTAGATCTTAAATGTTCTCACCACATGCCAGGTTTGACCAGCAAACCTCGGGGTGGCGGATGACAGATAACTCCAGACTCCTGAGTAAGATAAAGGAGGAGGGGAGTTGCAGCAAGATGGCGGCTTAGGAGGACACTGGGCTCACCGCATGTCCTGCTGATCACTTAGATTCCATCTACACCTGCCTAAATAACCCAGAAAACCGCCAGAGGATTAGCAGAACGGAGTCGCCAGAGCCAAACGCAGACGAGAGGCCCACGGAAGAGGGTAGGAAGGGCGGCGAGGCGGTGCGCGCTCCACGGACTGGCGGGAAGGAGCCGGGGCAGAGGGGCGGCTCACAGGCCAAGCAGAGCCCCCGAGTCTGGCTGGCAAAAGCGGAGGGGCCTGAAGGACTGTGTTCCCACAACAAGCGCGACTTAGCGTCTGGGAGGTCATAAGTTAACAGCTCTGCTCGGAAAGCGGGAAGGCTGGAGGACAAAGGGAGGGAGAGCTGCTGAGCCCCCTGACAACAGAGCTCAGTTTGGTGGGGAACAAAGGCGCTCGCCAGCGCCATCTCCCCTGCCCATCCCCCAGGCGAAATCCCAAAGGGAACCCGTTCCTGCCAGGGAACTTGCTCGCTCCGCGCAAACACCCAACTCTGCGCTTCTGCGGAGCCAAACTTCAGCAGCGGATCTGACTCCCTCCCGCTGCCACAGGGCCCCTCCTGAAGTGGATCACCTAAGGAGAAGCGATCTAAGCCTGCCCCTCCTGCCCCTGAGCACCTTGCCTACCCACCCCAGCTAATACGCCAGATCCCCAGCATCACAAGCCTGGCAGGGTGCAAGTAGCCCAGACGAGCCACACCACCCCACAGTGAATCCCACCCCTAGGAGAGGGGAAGAGAAGGCACACACCAGTCTGACTGTGGCCCCAGCGGTGGGCTGGGGGCAGACATCAGGTCTGACTGCGGCCCCGCCCACCAACTCCAGTTATCACCACAGCACAGGGGAAGTGCCCTGCAGGTCCTCACCACGCCAGGGACTATCCAAAATGACCAAGCGGAAGAACTCCCCTCAGAAGAATCTCCAGGAAATAACAACAGCTAATGAGCTGATCAAAAAATATATTAATAACAGAAAGTGAATTTAGAATAATAGTCATAAAATTAATCGCTGGGCTTGAAAACAGTATACAGGACAGCAGAGAATCTCTTGCTACAGAGATCAAGGGACTAAGGAACAGTCACGAGGAGCTGAAAAACGCTTTAAACGAAATGCATAACAAAATGGAAACCACCACAGCTCGGCTTGAAGAGGCAGAGGAGAGAATAGGTGAACTAGAAGATAAAGTTATGGAAAAAGAGGAAGCTGAGAAAAAGAGAGATAAAAAAATCCAGGAGTATGAGGGGAAAATTAGAGAACTAAGTGATAGACTAAAAAGAAATAATATACGCATAATTGGTATCCCAGAGGAGGAAGAGAGAGGGAAAGGTGCTGAAGGGGTACTTGAAGAAATAATAGCTGAGAACTTCCCTGAACTGGGGAAGGAAAAATGCATTGAAATCCAAGAGGCACAGAGAACTCCCTTCAGACGTAACTTGAATCGATCTTCTGCACAACATATCATAGTGAAACTGGCAAAATACAAGGATAAAGAGAAAATTCTGAAAGCAGCAAGGGGTAAACGTGCCCTCACATATAAAGGGAGATCTATAAGACTCGTGACTGATCTCTCTTTTGAAACTTGGCAGGCCAGAAAGAATTGGCACGAGATTTTCAGGGTGCTAGACAGAAAAAATATGCAGCCAAGAATCCTTTATCCAGCAAGTCTGTCATTTAGAATAGAAGGAGAGATAAAGGTCTTCCCAAACAAACAAAAACTGAAGGAATTTGTCACCACTAAACCAGCCCTACAAGAGATCCTAAGGGGGACCCTGTGAGACAAAGTCCCAGAGACATCACTATAAGCATAAAACATACAGACATCACAATGACTCTAAACCCATATCTTTCTATAATAACACTGAATGTAAATGGATTAAATGCGCCAACCAGGGGCGCCTGGGTGGCGCAGTCGGTTAAGCGTCCGACTTCAGCCAGGTCATGATCTCTTGGTCCGTGAGTTCGAGCCCCGCGTCGGGCTCTGGGCTGATGGCTCAGAGCCCGGAGCCTGTTTCCGATTCTGTGTCTCCCTCTCTCTCTCCCCTCCCCCGTTCATGCTCTGTCTCTCTCTGTCCCAAAAATAAATAAACGTTGAAAAAAAAATTTAAAAAAAAATGCGCCAACCAAAAGACATAGGGTATGAGAATGGATAAAAAAACAAGACCCATCTATTTGCTGTCTACCAGAGACTCATTTTAGACCTGAGGACACCTTTAGATTGAGAGTGAGGGGATGGAGAACTATTTATCATGCGACTGGAAGCCAAAAGAAAGCTGGAGTAGCCATACTTATATCAGACAAACTAGACTTTAAATTAAAGGCTGTAACAAGAGATGAAGAAGGACATTATATAATAGTTACAGGGTCTATCCATCAGGAAGAGCTAACAATTATAAATGTCTATGCACCAAACACCGGAGCCCCCAAATATATAAAACAATTACTCATAAACATAAGCAACCTTATTGATAAGAATGTGGTAAATGCAGGGGACTTTAATACACCACTTACAGAAATGGTTAGATCATCTAGACACACGGTCAATAAAGAAACAAGGGCCCTGAATGAGACATTGGATCAGATGGACTTGACAGTTATATTTAGAACTCTGCATCCCAAAGCAACAGAATATACTTTCTTCTCGAGTGCACATGGAACATTCTCCAAGATAGATCATATACTGGGTCACAAAACAGCCCTTCATAAGTTTACAAGAATTGAAATTATACCATGCTTACTTTCAGACCACAATGCTATGAAGCTTGAAATCAACCACAGAAAAAAGTCTGGAAAACCTCCAAGCATGGAGGTTAAAGAACACCCTACTAACGAATGAGTGGGTCAACCAGGCAATTAGAGAAGAAATTAAAAAATATATGGAAACAAACGAAAATGAAAATACAACAATCCAAACGCTTTGGGACGCAGCAAAGGCAGTCCTGAGAGGAAAATACATTGCAGTCCAGGCCTATCTCAAGAAACAAGAAAAATCCCAAATACAAAATCTAACCGCACACCTAAAGGAACTAGAAGCAGAACAGCAAAGGCAGCCTAAGCCCAGCAGAAGAAGAGAAATAATAAAGATCAGAGCAGAAATAAACAATATAGAAACTAAAAAAACTGTAGAGCAGATCAACGAAACCAAGAGTTGGTTTTTTGAAAAAATAAACAAAATTGACAAACCTCTAGCCAGGCTTCTCAAAAAGAAAAGGGAGAGGACCCAAATAGATAAAATCATGAATGAAAATGGAATTATTACAACCAATCCCTCAGAGATACAAACAATTATCAGGGAATACTATGAAAACTTATATGCCAACAAATTGGACAACCTGGAAGAAATGGACAAATTCCTGAACACCCACACTCTTCCAAAACTCAATCAGGAGGAAATAGAAAGCCTGAACAGACCCATAACCAGCGAAGAAATTGAATCGGTTATCAAAAATCTCCCAACAAATAAGAGTCCAGGACCAGATGGCTTCCCAGGGGAGTTCTACCAGACGTTTAAAGCAGAGATAATACCTATCCTTCTCAAGCTATTCCAAGAAATAGAAAGGGAAGGAAAACTTCCAGACTCATTCTATGAAGCCAGTATTACTTTGATTCCTAAACCAGACAGAGAACCAGTAAAAAAAGAGAACTACAGGCCAATATCCCTGATGAATATGGATGCAAAAATTCTCAATAAGATACTAGCAAATCGAATTCAACGGCATATAAAAAGAATTATTCACCATGATCAACTGGGATTCATTCCTGGGATGCAGGGCTGGTTCAACATTCGCAAATCAATCAACGTGATACATCACATTAACAAAAAAAGAGAGAAGAACCATATGATCCTGTCAATCGATGCAGAAAAGGCCTTCGACAAAATCCAGCACCCTTTCTTAATAAAAACCCTTGAGAAAGTCGGGATAGAAGGAACATACTTAAAGATCATAAAAGCCATTTATGAAAAGCCCACAGCTAACATCATCCTCAACGGGGAAAAACTGAAAGCTTTTTCCCTGAGATCAGGAACACGACAAGGATGCCCACTCTCACCGCTGCTGTTTAACATAGTGCTGGAAGTTCTAGCATCAGCAATCAGACAACAAAAGGAAATCAAAGGCATCAAAATTGGCAAAGATGAAGTCAAGCTTTCGCTTTTTGCAGATGACATGATACTATACATGGAAAATCCGATAGACTCCACCAAAAGTCTGCTAGAACTGATACAGGAATTCAGCAAAGTTGCAGGATACAAAATCAATGTACAGAAATCAGTTGCATTCTTATACACTAACAATGAAGCAACAGAAAGACAAATAAAGAAACTGATCCCATTCACAATTGCACCAAGAAGCATAAAATACCTAGGAATAAATCTAACCAAAGATGTAAAGGATCTGTATGCTGAAAACTATAGAAAGCTTATGAAGGAAATTGAAGAAGATTTAAAGAAATGGAAAGACATTCCCTGCTCATGGATTGGAAAAAATAATATTGTCAAAATGTCAATACTACCCAAAGCTATCTACACATTCAATGCAATCCCAATCAAAATTGCACCAGCATTCTTCTCGAAACTAGAACAAGCCATCCTAAAATTCATATGGAACCACAAAAGGCCCCGAATAGCCAAAGGAATTTTGAAGAAGAAGACCAAAGCAGGAGGCATCACAATCCCAGACTTTAGCCTCTACTACAAAGCTGTCATCGTCAAGACAGCATGGTATTGGCACCAAAACAGACACATAGACCAATGGAATAGAATAGAAACCCCAGAACTAGACCCACAAACGTATGGCCAACTCATCTTTGACAAAGCAGGAAAGAATATCCAATGGAAAAAAGACAGCCTCTTTAACAAATGGTGCTGGGAGAACTGGACAGCAACATGCAGAAGGTTGAAACTAGACCACTTTCTCACACCATTCACAAAAATAAACTCAAAATGGATAAAGGACCTAAATGTGAGACAGGAAACCATCAAAACCTTAGAGGAGAAAGCAGGAAAAGACCTCTCTGACCTCAGCCGTAGCAATCTCTTACTCGACACATCCCCAAAGGCAAGGGAATTAAAAGCAAAAGTGAATTACTGGGACCTTATGAAGATAAAAAGCTTCTGCACAGCAAAGGAAACAACCAACAAAACTAAAAGGCAACCAACGGAATGGGAAAAGATATTCGCAAATGACATATCGGACAAAGGACTAGTATCCAAAATCTATAAAGAGCTCACCAAACTCCACACCCGAAAAACAAATAACCCAGTGAAGAAATGGGCAGAAAACATGAATAGACACTTCTCTAAAGAAGACATCCGGATGGCCAACAGGCACATGAAAAGATGTTCAGCGTCGCTCCTTATCAGGGAAATACAAATCAAAACCACACTCAGGTATCACCTCACGCCAGTCAGAGTGGCCAAAATGAACAAATCAGGAGACTATAGATGCTGGAGAGGATGTGGAGAAACGGGAACCCTCTTGCACTGTTGGTGGGAATGCAAATTGGTGCAGCCGCTCTGGAAAGCAGTGTGGAGGTTCCTCAGAAAATTAAAAATAGACCTACCCTATGACCCAGCAATAGCACTGCTAGGAATTTATCCAAGGGATACAGGAGCACTGATGCATAGGGCCACTTGTACCCCAATGTTCATAGCAGCACTCTCAACAATAGCCAAATTATGGAAAGAGCCTAAATGTCCATCAACTGATGAATGGATAAAGAAATTGTGGTTTATATACACAATGGAATATTACGTGGCAACGAGAAAAAATGAAATATGGCCTTTTGTAGCAACGTGGATGGAACTGGAGAGTGTGATGCTAAGTGAAATAAGCCATACAGAGAAAGACAGATACCATATGGTTTCACTCTTATGTGGATCCTGAGAAACTTAACAGGAACCCATGGGGGAGGGGATGGAAAAAAAAAAAAGAGGTTAGAATGGGAGAGAGCCAAAGCATAAGAGACTGTTAAAAACTGAGAACAAACTGAGGGTTGATGGGGGGTGGGAGGGAGGAGAGAGTGGGTGATGGGTATTGAGGAGGGCACCTTTTGGGTTGAGCACTGGGTGTTGTATGGAAACCAATTTGTCAATAAATTTCAGGAAAAAAAAAAAAAGATAAAGGAGGAGGTCAAAGGAGCCAAGCATTCTATTGGTGATGGCTCCAGCCAAGCAGCCATTGGGATGGCTCCAAGCAAAGTTCTTCTCCAGTTTTCATTGAGAATCTTATTAGTACATTTCAAGGTGTGCAGGGGAAAGCAATGTGTAGTTTCAAAAGAGGAAACAAAGCATACTCATAGATTATTGGTGGAACAGTACAATCAGGGTAGTGACGTGTAAGTGTATATCACAAGGGCAGTGTATACATCATAGGAAGGGGGTTGTTTTACTACTTTAGATTTAGAATTTACAGAGTGAGAAAACATGTTGATCTATAGGCAAGGTCTGGCTGTTTTCAGCCTTGACATTCCAAAGGAGACAGGTTTTCCTGGTCTGCTTTGCTGCTTCTCAGCCTGCCATTCCCCAGGCTGCAAATATTTCTTTCTTAATCTTAACCAGCCAGGCTCTATGAGCTCCTACAACCAACCCCCCTACCGCCCCCGACACACAGACACACTAGTAATTATGGGACGTGATGTGATGAAGGTGCTTACTAGGTGTTACTGTGATGGTGGTATTCATTTAATATAGAAGTATCAAATCAACACATTGTACACATTAAATTATACAGTGTTACATGCCACTTATTTCTTAACAAAGCTGGAGAAAAAAAACAAGCAAACCAACCAACAAACAAAAAACCCTACACATCTTTATGCTTCTCACTTATCTGGGTTTCAGATATTCTATATTTCTACAAAACATATACCCTGCTTTCCCAAAATTACCACCACCTATTTGAAATTTTTTAAGGTAGTTTTGGAAAAACTTCAACAGTCAGAACTGAGTGAAGATGCCTATATTATACGAGCTAACTCTATCAAAAGTACCTTAAACTAATATGAGGATGCCATGCTTAGTATCTTTCTCTGACCTCTCTTTGCTCCAGAAAGGATCATGGAGTTAGGGAGATAACTTCTATAAATCAAATTACAAAATTATTCGTTTTTAATGAGTATTATATTTCTAAAATATAAATCAAAGATGTTTATTATAGTTCACAAAAATGCATAAAAGGAAAAAAAATTAAATGGCTGATAATTTCAAACCTGAAATTGTGTTCCCTCATTCCACCTTGAAGTTCTACTTAGCAAATAAACATGCTGATGATAAAAATTCTAAGATTTTTAGGACTAAAAGTTGTTATAATATGTACTTGTGTGTATATGACATGATTAAAATGGACATACAAGCAGATTAGTAATTTCCCAGAAGTGTGCAAGGTACCAGCTACTCTATAGAAGACTTAATTATATTTACTTTGTCCTGAACTCCTCACAATTTATATATAAATATGTATTTTCATTTAGTGACATGATACCTCAAAATGGACATGCAGTCTTTGCTTCCCACATTGATGAATTTTTCACTGAAGCCTTCCAACTCTGAGTAATACAATGTGGTGTCTTCTCCAGCAAACTGGTTCACTTTTCTTACTCTACTCATTCAACCCCCGAGGCTGCCATTCTGGTTATAATAAAGCATCAGTACACTACATGCCAGAAGAGACAGATACACATTTCTTATCTTGCATATTGAGCCTTAAAGGGACACAGTTTTCACTTGAAAGAATTCTAGCTAATGTTTTGTCTAACTGGTGTAATCATCGAGGTTCAGAAACTGATAAAAATCAAATAAATTTTTCTTAGAGAAGGATCTCCTCTCCTAGCTGGAGAGCCATATCTTCTGTTTATTGAAAGAAAGCAAGACAAGTGGGGGGGGCGGGTGGCAAGGGGAGCACATAGAGGAATGTACAATGAGAAGGTATCCCCACAGGTATTGGTTTGGAATATAAAATGGGCTGAATTTCATGACTTCTTGCAATCAACAGGGCTTAAACCCTGGAGTTCTAAAGGTCAGCAGCAGGTGTGGCTGGGATAGAGCCCAGAGGACACTGCCCTGCTCCTGAAGAGAAGGCAGGCAAACAATGCAGGGAAGACAGCATGGGAGTAGCTATTTGAAGAATGCCCGGGGCACACAGTAGGGAGAATTTTCGTACTCTTCAGAGTGGATCCCAGAGAGGCAGCATTCACACAGATGTCTCTCTAGGACAAAGAAGTTGGCCAGCACAATTTACCTCTCCCAGCCCTCAGCATAAACTCAAAGACACCCCTGGAACACTGCATAAGTTGCTTACACCAAGTTCCATCTCCCTGCACACTGGTGGGACTGCCTTTCTTAATCACACTTGTCAAAGTACCAGCATGGTGGGTACCCCTCCCACAAGACTAGCACAAACCCCTGCCCCTACCATATCTTCTGAGCAGAGAATTCTGCAGGGCCTCAGATCTGGTGGAGGTAGTGACAGTCTCATTTCACATTCAGACAAGAGCACACCAAGTTAAAATTCACCACATCTGGGCAAGGGACCACACACCACCCACAGCAGGCAAGGAGAACATCCACAGATGACTGACCTGAAGGACAAAGAAGTCAAAACACATCAGAAGACTATATACAGCACACACCAGAGAGACTCCCTGAAACGCTAGGCCCTGGGAACTGCATGACCTCTTCTCTATAAGGCCATTATTTCAGGAACAAGAGATATAACTGGCTTTTCTAACACAGAGAAGAAGGCAGAGATTTAGACAAAATACCAAGATGGAAGAATTTACCCAAAATGAAATAATAAGACAAGGCCACAGTCAGAGATCTAAGTAAAACAAATATAAATAATATGCCTGATGGAGAATTTAAAACCATAATCATAACAATACTTACTGGGCTGGAGAAAAAGAATAGAAGGTATCAGTAAGACCCTTACCACAGAGATAAGAGAGGTAAAAAATAATCAGGGATGAAGAATGAAATAAATGAGGTTAGAAACAGACTTAAAGAAATGAATAGGAGACTAGAAGAAGCAGAGGACCAAGGACATCTGTATTAAGGACCAAGAAGACAAAATAACAGAAATTAACAGAGATGAACAAAAGAGAGAAGAATTATGCAACATGAGAATAGATTTAGGGAAACTCACCAACTCCATCAAACATAATATTTGTATAAGAGTCCCAGAAGAAGAGAGAGAAAAGGAGGCAGAAAATGTATTTGAAGAAATAATAGCAGACAACTTCCCTAATCAGGGAAGGAAGCAGACATCCAGATCCAGGAGGCACAGAGAACTCCCATCAAATCAACAAAAGCAGACCAGGGGTGCCTGGGTGGCTCAGTTGGTTAACTGTTCAACTTCAGTTCAGGTCACGATCTCATGGCCTGTGAGTTCACGTCCTGCATGGGGCTCTGTGGTGACAGCTCAGAGCCTGGAACCTGCCTTGGATTCTGTGTCTCCCTCTCTGTGGCCAACCCCACTCATGCTCTGTGTGTCTCTCTCCCTCAAAAATAAACAAACATTAAAAGAAAAGTTTAAAAAATTCAGGCCAAAACCAAGATATATTATAATTAAATTTGAAAAGTGTAATGATAAAGAAAAACATCTTAAAAGGAGCCAGAGAAAAGAAGTCCTGAACTTATAAGGGAGAAACCAAAAGGTTAGCTGGAGATTTCTTAACAGAAACTTGGCAAGCCAGAGGGAGTGGCATAGTATATTCAAAGTGCTGTATGGAAAAAAAATCTGCAGCCAAGAACACTCTACCAGCAAGGTTATCATTCAGAGTAGAAGGAGGGAAAAAGTTTCCCAGACAAACAACAACTAATGGAGTTTGTGCCCACCAAACCAGCCCTGCAAGAAATATTAAGAGGGACTTTTTAAGTGTGAAGGAGATGCCAAAAATGACAAAGACCAGAAAGGATCAGGGAAAATCTCCAGAAACAATGACAATGAAAAAATGACAATAAATACATAGCAATAATTACTTTGAATGTAAATGGAGTAAACACTCTGATCAAAAGACATAAGGTGTCAGAATGGATTTAAAAACAAAACAAAACAAGGCCCATATCTATGCTGCCTACAAGAGATTCATTTTAGACCTAAAGACAACTGCAGATTGGAAGTGAGGGGAAGGAGAAACATTTATCATACAAATGGATGTCAAAAGAAAGAGTACCAATAATTATACCAAACAAACTAGACTTTAAAACAAAGACTGTAAGAAGAGACAAAAAGGCCCTATATCATAATAAAGGAGATAATCCAACAAGATTAAACAACTGTAAATACTATGTACCCAACACAAAAGCACCAAATATGTAAAACAATAACAAGCCTAAAGGAACTCATCGATAATACAATAATAGGGGATTTTAACACACACATCAATGGACAGATCATCTAAAGAGAAAATAGACAAGGAAACAAGGACTTTGAATGACACACTGGATCAGAAGAACTTGACAGATATATTCAGAACATTCCAAACTAAAGCAGAATACACATTTTCAAGTGAACAGGGGACACTCTCCATAACAGGTCATATATTAGGTTACAAAACACACCTCAACAAAAACAAAAAGATTGAAGTAATACCCTGCACCTTTATGACCACAATGCTATGAAACTTGAAGTCAAATACAAGAAAATATCTGGAAACACACATACATGGAAGTTAAACAACATGCTATTAAATAATGAGTGGATCGATCAAAAAGTAAATAAATGAAAATAAGCAAGTAATTGCCCAAAACCTTTGGGATGCAATAAAAGTCGTTCTAAGAGGGAAGTATACAGCAATACAGGCCCACCTCAAGAAGTAAGAAAAATCTCAGACAACCAACTAAAAGAGCTAGAAAAAAAGAAGAAAGCCTAAAGCTAGGAGAAGGAAGGATATAATACATATTAGAGAAGAAATGATTTAGAAACAAAAAAAAAAAAAACAATAGCTCAATGAAACCAGGAGCAGGTTCTCTGAAAAAATTAAATTGATAAAATTCTAGCCAGTCTTGACAAAAATAGAAAGGAAAGGAAGCAAATAAATTCAAAAATGAGAGAAGAGAAGTAACAACCAAAAGCACAGAAATATAAACAAGTAAAAGAAAATATTATAAAAAACAATATGCCAAAAAATTCGACAACCTGGAAGAAATGAATAAATTCCTAGAAACATATAAACTACCAAAACTGAAACAGGAAGAAATGTTAAATTGAAAAGACTGATAACCTGCAAAGAAATTGAATCAGTAACCAAAAATTCCCAACAAACAAAAGTCCAGTGCCAGATAGCTTCACTGGTGAATTCTAGCAAACTTTTAAAGAAGAGTTAATACCTATTCCTCTCAAACTATTCAAAAAAATAGAAAAGGAAGCAAAACTTATTCTTTGAGGCCAGCATTACTCTCATATCAATATGGGCTAAAGACACCACTAAAAAAGAACTACATATCCCTGATCAATATAGATGCAAAAGTCCTCAATAAAATGTTAACAAACTGAATCCAACAATACATTAAAAAAAATCATTCACCATGATCGAATGGGATTTATTCCTGGTTGCAAGCATGGTTCAATATTCACAAATCAACATGCTACATCACTTTAATAAACGAACTATATGATCATGTCAATAAATACAGAAAAAGCATTTGACAAAGTACAAGATCCATTCATGATAAAAACCCTCAACAAAGTAAGGTTAGACCTCAACATAATAAGGGCCATATATGAAAGCCCACAGCTAGTATCATCTCCATGGGGAAAAACTGACAGCTATTCCTCTACCGTCAGGAATGAGGGGGATGTCCACTCTCACAACTGTTATTTAACATAGTACTGGAAATTCTAACCACACTAAGCAGACAACAGCAGCAACAACAAAAGTATTCAACTCATCAAGGAAGGAGTCAAACGTTCACTATTTCCTGATGACATACTATATATGGAAAACCCTAAAGATTCCACCAAAAAGCTTCTAGAACTGATACATGAATTCAGTAAAGTCACAGGATAAAAAAAAAATCAATGTATAGAAATCTCTTGCATTTCTATACACCAATAGTTAAGCGACAGAAAATTAAGGAATCAATCCCAAACATGCATGTATGATACACCTAGGAATAAACCTAACCAAAGAGATAAAGACCTGTACTCTGAAAACTATAAAACACTGATTACTGAAATTGAACAGGACTCAAAGAAATAAAAAACCATTCCATGCTCATGGATTAGAAGTCCAAATATTGTTAAAATATCTATACTACACAAAGCAATCTACATACTTAATGTAGTACCTATTAAAATACCAACAGCATTTTTTCACAAAACTAGACCAAAGGATCCTAAAATTTGTATGGAACCACAAAAGACCTCTAATAGCCAAAGCAACCTTGAAAAAGAAAAGTATAGCTGGAGGCATGACAATTCCAGACTTCAAGTTATATTACAAAGTGGTAGTAATCAAAAACAGAATGGTACATGGACTAATAGAACAGAATAGAAAACCCAGAAATAATCCCACAACCATATGTTCAGTTGATCATAGACAAACTAGGAAAGAATATCCAATGAGAAAAAGACTTTCTCTTCAACAAATAATGCTGGGAAAACTAGACAGCAACATGAAAAAGCATGAACCTAGACCACTTACTTATACCATACACAAAAATAAATTCAAAATGGATTAAAGATTCTCAACAAGATACTAGCAAATCTAATTCAACACCATATAAATAGAATTATCCACCAGATCAAGTGGGATTCATTCCTGGGCTGTAGGGTTGGTTCAACATTTGCAAATCAATGTGATACATCACATTAAAAAAAGAAAAGATGAGAACCATATGATACTGTCAATCGATGCAGAAAAAGCATTTGACAAAATTCAGCATCCTTTCTTAATAAAAACCCTCGAGAAAGTTGGGATAGAAGGAACATACTTAAAGATCATAAAAGCCATTTATGAAAAGCCTACAGCTAATATCATCCTCAATGGGGAAAAACTGAGAGCTTTCTCTCTGAGATCAGGAACACGACAGGGACGTCCACTCTCACCGCTGTTGTTTAACATAGTGCTGGAAGTTCTAGCATCAGCAATCAGACAACAAAAGGAAACCAAAGGCATCAAAATTGGCAAACATGAAGTCAAGCTTTCACTTTTTGCAGATGACATATTATACCTGGAAAATCTGATAGACTCCACCAAAAGTCTGCTAGAACTGATACAGGAATTCAGCAAAGTTGCAGGATACAAAAATCAATGTACAGAAATCAGTTGCATTCTTATACACTAATAATGAAGCAACAGAAAGACAAATAAAGAAACTGATCCCATTCACAATTGCACCAAGAAGCATAAAATACCTAGGAATAAGCCTAACCAAAGATGTAAAAGATCTGTATGCTGAAAACTATAGAAAGCTTATGAAGGAAATTGAGGAAGATAAAAAGAAATGGAAAACCATTCCATGCTTATGGATTGGAAGAATAAATATTGTTAAAATATCAATACTACCCAAAGCTATCTACACATTCAATGCAATTCCAGTCAAAATTGCACCAGCATTCTTCTCAAAGCTAGAACAAGCCATCCTAAAATTCATATGGAACCACAAAAGGCCCCGAATAGCCAAAGTAATTTTGAAGAAGACCGAAGCAGGAAGCATCACAATCCCAGACTTTAACCTCTACTACAAAGCTGTCAAAATCAAGACAGCATAGTATTGGCACAAAAACAGACACACAGACCAATGGAATAGAGACCCCAGAATTGGACCCACAAAAGTATGGCCAACTTTGACAAAGCAGGAAAGAATATCCAATGGAAAAAAGACAGTCTCCTTAACAAATGGTGCTGAGAGAACTGGACAGCAACGTGCAGAAGGTTGAAACTAGACCACTTTCTCACAGCATTCACAAAAATAAACTCAAAATGGATAAAGGACCTGAATGTGAGACAGGAAATTATCAAACCCTAGAGGAGAAAGCAGGACAAAACCTCTCTGACCTCAGCCGTAGCAATTTCTTACTTGACACATCCCCAAAGGCAAGGGAATTAAAAGCAAAAATGAACTATTGGGACCTCATGGAGATAAAAAGCTCTGCACTGCAAAGGAAACAATCCACAAAACTAAAAGGCAACCAACGGAGTGGGAAAAGATATTTGCAAATGACATATCTGGCAAAGGGTTAGTATCCAAAATCTATAAAGAGCTCACCAAACTCTACACCCAAAAAACAAATAATCCAGTGAAGAAATGGGCAGAAAACATGAATAGACACTTCTCTAAAGAAGACATCCAAATGGCCAACAGGCACATGGAAAGATGCTTCACGTCTCTCCTCATCAGGAAAATACAAATCAAAACCACACTCGGATATCACCTCACGCCAGTCAGAGTGGCCAAAATGAACAAATCAGGAGACTATAGATGCTGGAGAGGATGTGGAGAAACGGGAACTCTCTTGCACTGTTGGTAGGAATGCAAACTGGTGCAGCCGCTCTGGAAAACAGTGTGGAGGTTCCTCAAAAAATTAAAAATAGACCTACCATATGACCCAGCAATAGCACTACTAGGGATTTAGCCAAGGGATACAGGAGTACTGATGCATAGGGGCACTCATACCCCAATGTTTATAGCAGCACTCTCAACAATAGCCAAATTATGGGAAGAACCTAAATGTCCATCAACTGATGAATGGATAAAGAAATTGTGGTTTATATATGCACAATGGACTACTACGTGGCAATGAGAAAGAATGAAATATGGCCCTTTGTAGCAACGTGGATGGAACTGGAGAGTGTTATGCTAAGTAAAATAAGTCAGACAGAGAAAGACAGATACCATATATTTTCACTCTTATGTGGATCCTGAGAAACTTAACAGAAACCTATGGGGGAGGAGAAGAAAAAAAAAAAAAAGGTTAGAGAGGGAGAGACCCAAAGCATAAGAAACTCTTAAAAACTGAGAACAAACTGAGGGTAGATGGGGGTAGGAGGGAGGGGGAGGGTGGGTTACGGGTTTTGAGGAGGGCACCTTTTGGGATGAGCACTGGGTGTTGTATGGAAACCAATTTGGCAATAAATTTGCTATTAAAAAATGGATTAAAGACCTAAATGTGACACCTGAAACCATAAAAATCCTAAAAGAGAACACAGGCAGTAACTTCTTTGACATTGGCCATACCAACTTCTTTCTAAATAGGTCTCCTGATGCTAGGGAAGGAGAAGCAAAAATAAATCAAATACATCAAAATAAAAATTTTCTGCACAGGGAAGGAAACAATCAACAAAACTAAAAGGCAACCTATGAATGGGAGGAGTCATTTGCAAATGACCTATCTGATAAAGGGTTAGTATCCAAAATATATAAAGAACTTAAAGAACTCAACATCCCAAAAATGAATAATCAATTTAAAAAATGGACCAAAGACCTGAAGAGATATTTTTTCAAGGAAGACCTACAGAACGCTAACAGACATATGAAAAGACGAGCAACATCACTGATCATCGGGGAATACAAATCTAAACTACAATGAGATATCACCTCACACCTGTCAGAATGTCTAAAATAACAACACAGGAAACAATAGGTGGTAGCAAAGATATGGAGAAAGGGGAACACTCTTGTACTATTAGCGGGAATGCAAATTGGTGCAGCCATTCTGGAAAACAGTATGGAGGTTCCTCAAAAAGTTAAAAAAATAGAACTACCCTATAGTCCAGCAATTACACTACTAAGTATTTATCCAAAGAATACAATAATACTAATTCAAAGGGATACATGTACCCTGATGTTTATAGCAGTATTATCTACAGTAGTCAAAAAATAGAAATACACACACACACACACACAATGAAATATTACTCAGTCATCCAAAAAGAATGAAATCAAGGGCACCTGGGTGTCTCAGTCAGTTAAGCCTCTGACTTCAGCTCAGGTCATGATATTATGGTTCGTGAATTCGTGTCAGGCTCTGTGCTGACAGCTGAGAGCCTGGAGCCTGCTTCAGATTCTGTGTCTTCCTCTCTGTCTGCTCCTCCCCGACTCATATTCTGTCTTTCTCTCTCAAAATAAACATTAAAAAAAAATAAATCTTGCAAAGACATGGATGGAGCCAGAGAATATTATGTTATGTGAAATAAGCCAGAGAAAAATACCATATGATTTCACTCATATGTGGAATTTAAGAAACAAAAAGGAGAAAAGGGGGAAAAAAACCAAAAGAGGTAAACCAAGAAACAGACTGTTAACTACAGAGGACAAACTAATGGTTACTAGAGGGGAGGTGGTTGGGGGGATGGGTTAAATAGGGATGAGGATTAAGGTGGGCACTTGTGATGCACACAGGATGTTGTATGGAAGTGCCAATCGTTACACTGTACATCCGAAACTAATCTTAACTGTATGTTAACTGGAATTTAAATAAATGTTAATTTTTTTCTGGTTTAAAAAATAAAGTGTCTTTACATTTATTATTTCATAACAATGCCTATTTCTTCACACTTTCACAACCCTCGTCATTTCCTTCTTTTAAATAGATGATACTACAAATGGTGGAGTTTCTTAGTGTTTTTATTTTTGGGGGGGGTTATAATCTTGAAAAGTTTCCAAATTTGTCTTAGCCATATTTTTAAATTTTTTTTAATATTTATTTTTCAGAGAGACAGAGCATGAGCTGGGCAAGGGCAGAGAGAGAGGGAGACGCAGAACCAGAAGCAGGCCCCAGGCTCTGAGCTGTCAGCACAGAGCCCGATGCAGGGCTCGAACCCACCCATCGTGAGATCATGACCTGAGTCGAAGTCAGACTCTTAAACTACTGAGCCACTCAGGCACCCCCTTAGTCATATTTTGAAGGATACTATCTACACATGTTTGATGGCATTTTCTCTTTTGAGATTCTTTCATTCACTTGCTTGTAAAATTTCATTTTTATAGAATAGGAAACATGTGCTTATGATAAGAAGATAACTCAATTCTTTTTTTAATGCTCATTTATTTTCAGAGAGAGAAAGTGCACATGAGCATGCGAGTGGGGAGGGGCACAGAGAAGGAAACAGTGAATCCCAAGCACACTCTGCACTGTCAGTTCAGAGCCGGGAGGCAGGGCTCAATCTCACAATATGTGAGAACGTGACCTGAGCTGAAATCAAGAGTCAGAGTCTTAACCAACTGAGACACCCAAGCACTCTGAATATAATTCAATTCTAATAATTATATTCCAAATTGTGTCCATAGTTAAGATCAGGATTTTACAGAAACAAAGAATATGCAGTTTTGGCCAACATGGTCTTAGTTTTTCTTCTGTTTAAAAGAGGTCACCTAAACTATTAACTTAGAAAATAAACACTCAACAGAAAGCAAACAATAGATCCAAGAAATAATTGCTTGTTAACACGAAAATTTTAATAATTGGAGAAAACTCTAAGGATAGAAAACTTTGTTGATTATACCAAACCTGAAGTTGCAAAAACAAAACAAAACAAAAGGCAGTGTTTTTGATGGGTTTGCAATAGTAGTTTCAACTAATGCATAATGAAATCAATACAGTGAAGAAATTGATATACTAGAGGCCTTTAAAGGTCATTTTGAAAGAACGTTTAACTAGGATAATTTGCCGAATCCCAATAAGGAAAATGGAATGCATTTAAAAACTGTTCAATGAAGAGTAACCAAGCAGTAAACACAATGCTGCAAAGTAAGTCTAGTTAATTACCTGATATGGTGAAAAAACATTGGCAGGGATCACAAAAAAAAAAGTTTGTAAAAGCATAGAATGTTAGCTTCACCAACAGAAAACATTTTTATAGCCCCATTTTGAATATTTGAATTTATTTGTAACTATTATTTAATGTGGTAAAATTATCACGTTTAACATTTTATTTTACTAACTCATGCTTTTCTCATGTTAGACTGAATTAACAATTTTTCACCATCATATATATTAGGCTTTAAGACATATTTCACATTTTTTCAATCCTATATAGTAGAATGAGATTCACACCTTCCTCAACATATCTGCAAACTGTTTTTAGCCTATAGACTGACACACACAACTTTAAAAGGAAAACAAGAGAGATACTTTATAATGACTAAAACACATTTCCTTCCACGATAGTAAAACACAAAGAGCTACTGTGGCTTAATAGGAAGGTAAAAGTAGATTAAAATAAATAACCTACTTACTTTTCTGAACTTTGATTCAGGAGACAAGACCCACTCCACCTCCGTTCTTCAGGCAATTCAGAATGAGATCCCACCACCCTTCCCTCCTCTATTATAGTCAAAAAGCACTAGCTGGGAGAGGAAAGCATACCAGGTGTTTTGATTCTCCAGTGATGGAGTCATGGCATCAGCTCATGAAAAACAGCTGAGGTCAATTGTGTTCTGGGAAGGAGGATCCTCTTCAGGAGCCTTCCTTGTAAAGACTATGTTTTTGGGAGTGCCTGGGTGTCTCAGTTGGTTAAATGTCTGACTCTGGATTTCAGTTTAGGTCATGATCTCACAGTTCATGAGTTCGAGTACCACATCAAGCTCTGCACTGTCGGTGCAGAGCCTGCTTGTGATTCTCTCTCTCTCTGCCCCTCCTCTGCTTGTGCTCTCTCTTCCAAAATAAATAAACTTAAAAAAAATATGATTTGAATGATGGGAAAAGATCAGGAAATAAGTTCCTGGGGGTATATATTATTCTGAATTGCCTGTCTTTGACCAGGTAAGTAATAGTAATGATATTTAACAAAGAACCAAAGTACTTTCCTACTTATATAAGAGGTTATACTCAAGGACCCTGAAAAGCAAATATTAGCAGGGAGATTGGTGAAAGAAGCTAAAATTGGAAGGGCAACAAAAACAGTGGCAATGAGTTTCTGGCTTGCGTTTCCCTCATTATCTCCCAGCTTTGACACAAGGGCAGGCTAAATCAGGGAAAGGCATGTCAGGTGTAGTTAGTAAAGCCTTGGAAAGGAGCCCATTTTTCTGAACAGGGAAAAGGGGAAATGGAAGATAAAAAAAAAAAGGAAAGAAAAAGCCTCAAGCAGCACCCGTGCATGAGGAGAACCCTCATTTGTGTGTGCATGTGAGGCAAGGTGAGGGATGTTTTCCTACTTTTTCTTCTCTGTCCTTACCTTAAGGCAAACCTGTGTTATGGAGCTACACTAATGCTATGCAGTGGGAGAACTCACATCTAAAATACTTAGAGTGAACTTGCCTTTCTGAATAAAGGAAATGGGAAAAGGGTCCCTATTGTTAAAATTACATACACAGTGGCAACTGGACTTGAGGATTCTCTCAGCAGACAAAACCATGTAAGGAATGTAAGCAAAACTAAATCTAGCTTATTTCATGAAGAGAAGCAAAATTTAGGTTACTTCTTGTAAATGCCTCTGATAATCATAAAATAAACTTAAGTCATCCTCTTAAATCTGGTATGATATAACCACTCTTTTTTAAAATTTTTTTAATGTTTATTTATTTTTGAGAGAGAGAGAGAGAGAGAGAGAGAGAGAGAGTTCAGGAAGAGCAGAGAGAGGGAGACACAATCAGAAGCAGGCTCAAGGCTCTGAGTTGTCAGCACAGAGCCCTAAGTGGGGCTCGAACTCACGAACTACATGATCATGACCTGCCCTGAAGTAGGACTGAGCCACCCAGGCGCCCCATGATATAACTACTCCTAACCAACCCCTTGCCATCTGGAAACCTTCACTGTAATAACCTATCATTGTAGAGGGTTACCAACTTCCACTTTCACTTTATAAGCCATCCTGTAACTTCATGCTCCTGAATTTCTTATCAGCCTTTGATTTTGAAAGCTTCCACTTTGTGAACCCTTTTTGGATGCACAATAAACCCTTACTGAATACTGTTCATTGATTTGGTGGTTTTAATTTTGCTATTTCTGGCTTGACAGTTTCTGGGGTCAGAAATTGTACCCAAAGAAGACCCTGAGAACTCGGGCCAATAGAACAACCAGGTGCTTGTCCCCATAAAGCCCATTGAGTTCATTGTTTTCTTGCTGAGGCTGAAGTTTGAGAATAAGTCTCAGTTTGCATTTTGAACTCTTTGACTTGATTGTGCTTACCCATATTTTGTTTGTTGAAGCTTCTTAGTAAGCCATCCTATTCTGTTCTTAAGGAGGGATTCCCTGATTGAAAACAGCCCTTAAAAAACAGGGTCCCTTGGGGCATCTGGGTGGCCCACTTGATTAAGTATCTGACTTCAGCTCAGGTCATGATCTCATGGTTTGTGAGTTCGAGCCTCACATGGGGCTCTGTGCTGACAGCTCAGAGCCTGGAGCCTACTTCTGATTCTGTGTCTCCCTCTCTCTGCCCTCCCTCCCTTGCTAGCACTCTCTCTTTTTCAAAAATAAATAAACATTAAAAAATTAAAAAAAAAAACAGAGCCCCTCATAGTTAAGACATCTTAAAGAACATAAAGGCAAAAACAGGTTCCACGTGGTCAAAACTCTTTTCTCCTCTCTCTCAAAAACTCCTGCTTTCTAAATGTATACCCTCTATAGGCCAGGATCTTCTGCCATTTTGGAAAATGGATGAATTTTTACATAATTTGGAATTTCAATAGTCACTTTGAGGAAACTTTAACTTAGATAAGATAGTCCACCGTAAGGGGAATCCTTGAAAAGAGAGGATCTTAAACCTCTTGGACACAACGGAGTACATTTTTTAAAACTAGATGAAATATACTTGATATATAATGTGATATTAGTTTCAGGTGCACAACATAGTGATTCCACAATTCTCATCCCCCAGTTCTCATCACAAAAAGTGGGGTCACCATACAACATTGTTGCAATATTACTGACTATATTCCTAAAGCTGTAGTTTTCATCTCTGTGACTTATTTATAACTGGAAGTATGTACCTCTTAATCCCCTCAACTTTTTGCCCATTCTCCCATCCTCCTTCTCTCTGGCAACCACCAGTATGTTCTATTTATGAGTTTATTTCTGTTCCTTATTTGTTTGTTTTAGATTCCACATATAAGTGAAATCATATGGTATTTGCCTTTCTTTGACTGACTTATTTCACTTAACATAATACCTTCTAGGTCTATCCATGTTGTCACAATGATTTATTTGATAAGGGGATAATATCCAAAATATATAAAAAGCTTACAATTCAACACCAAAACCTTCCAAAAAATCCAATTAAAAAATATCCAGAGGACCTGAAGTAGACAATTGTCCAAAAATAAACAGATGGATAACAGCCACATGAAATGATGCTCAACATCACTAACCACCAGGGAAATGCAAATCAAAACCACAATGAGATAATCACCTCACAAAAATAAGAATGGCTACTATCAAAAAGAACAGAAGCAACAAGTGTTGGTGAGGATGGGGACAAAAGAGAACCCTCTGGCACTGTTGGTACAACTACTGTGGAAAATATTATAGAGGGTCTTGAAAAAATTAAAAAATACAAGTAGCATGGGGCACCTGGTTGACTCAGTTGGTTAAGCATCCAACTCTTGCTATCAGCTCAGGTCATGACCTCATGGTTTGTGGGATTGAGCCCTGCACCGTGTTCTGTACTGACAGCACTGAGCCTGCTAGGGATTCTCTCTCTGTACCCCCACCCCCACCTCTATTTCTCTCTCTCTCTCTCTCTTTCTCTCTCAAAATAAATAAACATTAAAAAAATAGAAATACCATACGACCTGGTAATTTCACTACTGGGTATTTACACCCCCCAAATGAAAACACTAATTTGAAAAGATATATGCACACCTATATTCATTACAGCATTATTTACAGAAGCAGGATAAGAAAGCAACCTCAATATTCGTTGATAGATGAATGGATAAAGACATGGTACACGTACAATGGAATATTACTCATCCATAAAAAAGAATGAGATCTTACCATCTGCAACACAAAGGAATGTATTCTTTGATTGTACTACCAAAAACATTGTCTCTAATAAATTATAAGCTTTTATAATTATGTACTTATGAATTTGTTAATCTACAGGATGCTCATGTATGATAGAGACTTCACAGTTGCCTGCTTCCCAGTTTTCACTAGAAAGTAAAGTTACTAATAGCTAAAATTTATAATCATATGAAAAAAATAAAAGTACTAGAAATAATAAGATCCAAGGGAAAGGACTTTGTATACAAAGTATAGGAAGAAAATGGTATGTGGTTTTATACGAAAAGCATGCAAGTAATATAGAATGTGTTTTTGTTAAAGAAAAATAGCAATTTTGTTCTAAAATTAAATAACTGGTTGTTCCAGAATAGCAAAGGAAAAAAAAGAGAGACAAAACCTAAATTAATATATAAAGCCATAGGTTTGTGGAAAATAAAATTTATGTTGTGAGGTCAAAGCAGGCTAAAATTAATATATAAGGTTTTTGAATGAACTAAAAGATGTATTGATACAATCTCTGTTAAAATTACAAAATGTCTTAGCTTATTGGCCTGCTCTTAGTAAAATATTATAAAAGGTTTTTCTTCCTCTCAACACTGCCTTTGCTGAATCCCAAAGCATTTGGATTGTTGTATTTTCATTTTCATTTGTTTCCAAATATTTTTTAATTTCTTCTCTAATTGCCTGGTTGACCCATTCATTCTTTAGTAGGGTGTTCTTGAACCTCCATGCTTTTGGAGGTTTTCCAGACTTTTTCCTGTGGATCCTGAGAAACTTAACAGAAACCCATGGGGGAGGGGAAGGAGAAAAAAAAAAAAGAGGTTAGAGTGGAAGAGAGCCAAAGCATAAGAGACTCTTAAAAACTGAGAACAAATTGAGGGTTGGTGAGGGGTGGGAGGGAGGGGAGGGTGGGTGATGGGTATTGAGGAGGGCACCTTTTGGGATGAGCACTGGGTGTTGTATGGAAACCAATTTGACAATAAACATATATTAGAAAAAAAAAAGGTTTTTCTTTACCTTTAACGTAATCTGCCTAGGAAACAAAGATTCTGTGTCTTGTGAAATATTTCTATAATTCACTTTGTCTTTATCAAGACTTGGGTTCCTTAGAAAAACTAAGTCTTTTCCATATTAAAAGAGCTATAGTTTTACAACTATATATATAACTTTATTTGCTTTTTAAATCTTTAAGTCACTTTGGCTGAGGAAATATCTAAAATTATTTCACAGTGACCTCTGTTCCTATTTGATACATGGTTTTAAATCTTTTGACATTTTTAACAAACTTTTCCCATATTAAATTTTGATTGAAGTCTATTTGATCTCTAACTTTGGAATTGTTCAGAGATTCCCTGGAAGATCTCAAAAGAAGTGCTTTCACTTCTTATAAAAAGAGAAATAATATTTTTTAGGCTTATTAGATATGTTAAATTGCATGGGAAAATTATCAAATAAAAACTAATGTTTAACCTTCTTAGACAATATGTAGATGGGTATGTATTATTAATATAAGTGTCTCAGAAATTATGCAAAATACCTAAAATTCTTACCATCTCCTAGTATATCAGTCACAATTCATTATTATTTTACAATATTGGATGTCACAAAAATAGCAATTTGCTTCTCAATTGCAGCATTTTTTGATAAACTCTCATCAGATCTTTAACCATGGCTATTTTAAAATCTTTTGTCATTCACAGGCAGTTATTTTTTTACTCTTAAGTCTTCTCTGAAAACATTTACAATCGATTGCTGGCAAAAATGCTTTCTTATTAAAGAAATTCACAAAAAAAAGACCTCTACAAAAATTAAACTCTAGGGTAGAGGTTTCTGAAAAGTTTAAGTAGTAACACTGAACTGGGTAAGAATTTCTAAAACTCTAATGGGAAACAAATTGATTCATAAAACTCTAAACCCAAGATGAAGCAAATAAGTATTAATTACAGGAGACAGAATGAAGATGATTATAATTTTTATGACTTGTTCTATTGTTAATCCTTGACTGATCCCACCCCTTATATTCCATTTTTAGAGTATTTGTTTTCATTTAATCTGTTTTTAACTTTTCCCATACATATTCTTGATATTTTATTTAAAATACAGTCAACTTCAAAACAATTTGTTCATTTATGCTTTGTTTGGTAAAATCAGGACACAATTTTAAGTCCAAGCCTAATTTTGCCTCACTGAGAAGGCAATATCATTTGGAGTGTTCTACCAAATACCCTATTGAATTAAGAAATTTTCCATCCTGGCTGATAGGGAAGTGAAGAGTCCATGGCCTTCTTAGAGATTTAGGTATTATTTCCAATGGTATCTCCCCCTCGCCCCCCACTCTCTCTCTCTCCCATTAGTTCTTCCTGTAGCCTCAAGTAGTTTCTTGAAACATATGCTTATCAGTGGTCAGCTGAAGATTTGAAGGGAGCCCTCTGCTCTAGGGTTCTCTCTGCAGCTCTCTCCTCACTGATACACTGCCCTGTGAACTTAAGATACCCTGAAATGGCTTGTCTTTCATCTCTGTCTCTCAAAACACGGAGTCCATCACCCTCCCTCTTCGGTGTTCTGGTCACTCTCTCAAGGCAGTGAACCGGGGCCATTTTAGGGCTCACTTCCCCTCTTTCAGGAATTGTTTTACTGCCTGATGTATAATTAGCTGAAACCGTGTTTCATACAACATGTCCATTTTGTTTCTTTGTTTATTTCTGCTTCAAGGGAGAATAAATCTTATCCTTGCCACTCCATCACGGGTGGACACTTAGATCATTTGTTTTTATAGGTGTGTATCAGGAGCCTGGCAGTAAAGAAGGTAATTAAGGACACTTAGATATAAACATATCAGTGAAAAGTGAATTTCATATTTGGGATGAGACCCATTTATAAGCCCTTAGAAAAAGAGAGAGATGTTTTGAAACAGGATCAGTTTCAGCTGAGGCTTGGTAACAATTGACACTATCTTCCAATTAAGACCACTCTGCTGGAATTGCAAAAAGTTAATGACAGAAAACCTGACAACCAACTTCCGCACTTGAAGTTTGTGAAAAGAAGCGGTCCTCCAGCAGCAACCAACCACAATTCGAAAGAACTTGAAAAGTCTGAGAAAAGAAGCATGGAGAGAAGCACATTTTTTGTTGAGTACATTATTTTCTTGTTGTTGAGCTGTGAGCCTTACCATTTTAAAGAAGTTAAATGGCTTGTTTTTCCTGCCTTTATCATAAGTCTAGTAAAACGTACTGGAATGCAATCACTTACGGAGCTTGAATTTTGTCCCTGAAAGGAGACTTCTGTCTATCCCTCACCTTTCAGATCTAAACCCAAGAGTGTTGCATGTCTAGCTGCTGAGGGGGAAGCCAAATTTGGACAGCTGGATTCACCATCTTGCATTTTCAGATTTTATTAAGGCGGACAGTGTGTTTCTGTTGCCTATGGATCTGATATGAGTCACAAGTGGTATCAGCATCGGGCTATCTAGGATTTTTCTAAGAGCAAAATCTAAGAGCAGCCAGAGGTATTAATTGATAAACAGGGACTAATACATTAGAAAGCAATGTTAATTTTTTTTTATTTTTTTAATGTTCATTCATTTTTGAGAGAGAAGGAGAGACAGAGTGCAATAGGGGAGGAACAGAGAGAGAGGGAGATACAGAATCCGAAGCAGGCTCCAGGCTCTGAGCTGTCAGCACAGAGTCCAATGAGGGGCTCAAACTCAGGAACTATGAGATCATGACCTGACCTGAAGTTGGATGCTTAACTGACTGAGCCACCCAGGTGCCCCTGAAAGCAATGGGTTTATACAGTTCACCAGGTCATAGAGTATTATATCTGCTCACAATACTTGTTAACTGTGCACTTTCTGCCTACTTGTCTCTTCACTGTCTCTGTGCTCCAACTCCAAAGGTGCAGAATCAAATTGAGAGGAATAGATCTATAGCCATGAGGAGAAACATGTAACACTCCTTCCCTGAATGTGAGCTTCATAGTTTGCTTACATGAAAGTGAAGGATGGGGTGGTTTAGGGAAGGTAGAGAAGAAACCATGACATGAAACCATTCAGAATATTTACTAGTATATTGGGCTAGCCATTTTAATTCCTGACTAGAACGGCTTGTATTATTTTAAAACCGTAAAAAAAATTGGGGGGACCTGAAAATGTTCTCTTCCTAGCACAGAGGAAAAATATGAACCCAGCTGAATTTCAAAGCAAAACAAACAGGGGTGGGGTGACTGGGTGACTCAGTCAGTTGAGTGTACATCTCTTGATTTTGGCTCAGGTCATGATCCCAGAGTCTTGGGATGAAGCCCTGCATCAGGCTCTGCACTGAGCATTCAGCCTGCTTAAGATTCTCACTTTCTCTTTCCCTCTGACACTCTCCCCCTCCCCTCTCAAATAAATAAGTAAATAAGTAAATAAAAAAATAATGAAATAATAAATAAAAATCAAAACAAGTAAAAACTCTTTAGGATTACATTTTGCCAATCATCTCTTTTCAGTGAAATGGTTTTTTACAGTCATACCAACACATACACACACACACAAAGACAAGGACACATAGTGTTTCTTTTCATGAATTTGGTTCTATATTGCACATGCCATTGTCTGCTTAACTCACTAAATATTACACTATTTATTAATAGTAATGCCAACTGATAAAATATGATTATTCCTATTGTTTTATATCTGGTCTTCTTTTTACTCCCTGAAGACACTTGCTTATCTGTGTTCCAATTATGTCTGTGAGTGTGAGCAGTGTTTTCCTTATTGTGAAACAGAGAAGAGGCCAGTGGCAAACAGTGAAAATGATACTGATGATGGACAAGGTTGTGTCAGTGTCTCAGGACTTGTTCTTAATAGGAAGCCAAACTTACCACCAGGTACTCTCTGGTCTATAGCAACTACAGCAAATTCAAGAAGAGTTAATTATTCAACAATGTCATTAGAGGCTACTTTGCAACAAGGTTTAATGTGGATGATTAATGACCCTTAGTATCCCAAAGCTGTAGGAATAAATATGTAGATCAGAAGATCACATTATTGTCTCACACTTCATCAATCTCCTTGCCTTTGTCTTGACCTGTCCTGTGACTACATCTACTAATGAGATCTATATGTCAGAGGCAGATCTCCAGCTTCCAAGCCAATCATCAAAGGGGATAGCATCTCAGAAGGTCTTGTGGAGCCTTTACTGTACCCTCAGTGATACTGAAACTCCACATTTTATGTGAGGCTCTAATACTCTGGCAAATTCTTGCCAGATCCACCCTGTAAATAACCATTTGTCATGTTACCATGTTCTAAGTATTGTGTAACTTACTGGAAATATAAAAGCAAATATGGTAAAGGAGTAACCCTCAATTATTTTGAAGTCTAACCCCAATGTCAAACCTTGGCTGTGCAAGCAGATAAACTCTTTTGTTGTATTAGGGAAGATGTTTACTAACACAAGTATTAGCAACCCAATCTTAAAGATGTCTAGCAAGTAATGTTCTCATTATTTCCAGTTAGAAATTTCAGAAGTAGGGCAAACTTTAGTGAATGTTTATTGATTCAATTGTTTTAGATGGCATCAAGATCTCAAGCTCTTCCTACTCCACCATTTTTTTATTATGAAAATCTCAGTCAACTTGTATTGAAGTCACAGGTAGAAAAGTCCTCTTGCCCAAACTGTCATTTACGTACTCTTATTTTTTAGATAGACATCTTTAGACGAAACTAGCCTCATTCATTTACAAACTTCCCAAAAGCCTCATGCCAACTTCTATGATTTTCCTACCATTTACAGAAGTATTGTAGTGTTGGTTGGCTCTTGGCCTGGAAATAATGTAGAATATGCAGCAGCCTAATCAACTTCACAACTAAGTTCTCAGACAGGAATTGTGAAATCTGTATTGCTGATAGTTCTAACCCCAATGTTAATTTCATATTTTAGAATCTGTTGCTTAGAGGTCCCTAACCATGATAGCTTATTTTGAATCAGTTGAGATATAGTTTGCTTCAATTAAGAAAAACAAACAAACAAACAAAAACTCAGATTGTGGCACCTGGGTGGCTCAGTTAAGTGTCCAATTTTGGCTCAGGTCATGATATCACAGTTCGTGGCTTTGAGCCACATGCCAGGTTCTGTGCTGACAACTCAGCCTGGAGGCTGCTTCAGATTCTGTGTCTCCCTCTCTCTCTCTGCCCCTCTGCTCATGCTGTTTCTCTCTCTCTCTCTCTCTCTCTCTCTCTCTCTCTCAAAAATCAATAAACATTAAAAAAAAAAACAAAGAGAAAAGCCCCCTCAGATTAAAGATCTTAAATAATGAAGGACTAAATTACGTACACAATAGAAGGTTCAGATGTAGGGCAAATGTCAAGGTTTGTTAATTCAGAGGATCAATTATGTCTTCAGAGACTTAAGTTCCTAACATCTCCTTGCATTTCTATGTACACTCTTAGTTTGACCTTAAGTTTGGTTCTCTTTATGGCCCTTAAGTATTTGCTAACAGGAACTGAGACAATATGCCCACAATAATTGTTTATTTATAATATAATGTGAATTTTTTTATAAGGGAGTACAAGTATTTATGTATTGAATTAGTGTTTGGATTTCAAAAATACCCACCCTCTCCTCCTAATTTACAAAATAATTTGTAACATAAATGCATGGTTTTTTCCTCCAAGTGATGTAAAGAAAAAAAAAGTGGTTTGGCCAGTACAGTTGCTCTGCATTGCTAATACTTTGGTTCCTCTAATTTAGATCTTGGGACAATGCACATAAAAGAGAGTTTGTGTCTGATGAAGATTCAACTATAGCTAGGAGTATGTGCCCTGTAGCTTTTGGACTTTCAACAATGTGTAGCATTAGAAATTTTCCCACAGATTTGCCTCCAGTAAGTAGGATCCAGCATATGACTCTAGTGTGCTTACACTACAGAAGACAGGAGTATTAGATGAGTGTGCCAACAACAGGGGAGTATAGCTAGAAATGAGAAAATGTATGTACAGAACCTTTTTCCAGTATCACCATCTTTAGTGTTCATCCTTAGGGGATAGTGAATAAGAGGCTGAGAGAAAGACAAAAATCACACTTTCCAGTATTTCCAAATATGCCAGGGAAAGAATGTTCTCATAGACAGACAAAATGTCTTCTCGACAGACAAAAATAAGAGAGAGGGGACTGGTGGTTTTCTGTACTCTTTTTCTTTCTAGATTCTACCCAACATTATCCTTCTCCTTCTCATAATTCTAAGTTGCTGAAGTTCATATGTTCCTTAAGTGATAGAAGGTATATGTATGGTCATTAACTATAACTATTGTGAAGCATTGGAAATGTTTTCTCTTCTTGGAATAGAGATAATTAATCCTCAATGGGTTGCTCTTATCTTTACTTGCTTTTCTGTGGTACAAATCCCCAAAATGCAATCATAGAAATACACAAACTGGAAGGATTAATATGCAGTGTAGTTTTTATGGATCTTATTCTGGCCCAAGAGATATTTGATGGCCAGATTCAAGAAAAAAGAATTTAAGGATTTCTGTATTTAGTAATTTGTAAGCCATCCATCGGTGAACCAACAGGTTATCACAGGGATATGGAGTAGTTATTATTGACAAGGATTGAAATTCCCACATAACATTTGCCTTTATAAAATAATGCATTGAGTAGCAGCTGTTTTTTAATCCATATGCTGAAAATATTAACGCTGCACAGCAAAATGATCCCTGAGGTGTCTTTTCTTTATAGTTATTTTTAAAAAATGGGATATGGAGATGTAACTAAAATATCAAGAATTTTGCCCTTCAACATGTACAATTCAGCACTTTTCAGAATGTTCACAGATTGTGCAACTATGACCACTGTCTAATTTTAGCATATTTTCATCACCCTCCCCAAAAAACACCCAATATGCATTAACAGTCACTCCTTATTGCTACCTCCCCGGAACACGTGAAAATCACTAACCTACTTTCTGTCTCTATGGATTTGCCTATTCTGGGTAATTCATTTAAATGGAATTATAAAATATGTGGCCGTTAGGGACTGGCTTTTTATAGTGTGCACAGTGTATTCAAGTTTTTCCATGTTATGGCATGCATCAGTACTACTTTTCATTTCATTACCAAATAATCCCTTGTACAGGTATATCCTACTTTGCTTATTTATTCATCTATTAGTAGACACCCATGTCTTTTTTGGGGGGAGGGATATAACAAACCTATCTCTTTGGTAAATTATGTACAGATTTCCATGTGGATATTTGTTTTCAATTCTCTTTGGTGTGTACCTAGGAGTGGAACTGCTGGGTCACATGGCAAATCTATGCTAACATTTTGAAGAACTATTAAACTGTTTTCCAAAAGTGTTTCCATCACTTAAAATCTTACAAAAAATGTAGGAGGGTTCAAAGTTCTACACATTCTCATTACCACTTGTTTTTGTCTAACTTTTTAATTTTAGCTATTTTACTGGGGTTGAAGAAATATTTCACTGCATTTTTCATATGGATTTCCATACTGACTAATGATGTTGAACATCTTTTCATGTGTTTATTCACCATTTTTATACATTCTTAGGAGAATTATTCATTCAACCCTTTCCCTACTTTTAAATATGTTTGTCTTCTATCATGATTTTAAGAGCACTGTATATGTTCCTGATACCACTCTCTTATCAGATGTATGATTCACCAATAGTTTCTCCCATTCCATGAGTTGTAATTTCACCTTTTTGATAGTATCTGTTGAAGCAAAATATTTTTAAAATTGTGATTGCATTCAATTTATTTTATCTTTTTTTGTCAATTCAAGGTCACATGGTTTACCCCTATATTTTTTTCTTAAAAAATTAGTTTTTTCTCTTAAATTTACATCTGTAATCCATTTGGTTATGATTTAAGATATTGTTCTAATTTCATTCTTTTGCTGATATCCAGTTATTTAATTATTTTTAAAAATGTCTTGACATCCTTGTCAACTATCAATTGACCAGGGATGTGTAGAGTTATTTCTGAACTCTCAAATCTATTCCATTGTTTTATATATCACTATGACAAAACCACATTGTCATGATTATTGTAGCTTCAAAGTTTTAAAGAAATGTGAGTCTTCATTTTTCAACTTCAAATTTTCAAATTCATTTTTCTTCTGTAATATTGTTTTGACTCTTCTGAATCTCTTGCATTTCTATATAAATATCAGTTTATCTATTTCTACAAAAAGCCATTTGGAATTTCAAAGGGATTATATTGAATATTAAATCTCCTTGGAGAGAATTACCATCTTAACAACATTAAGTCTTCCAGTCTGTGAACATGGGATACATTCACTTAGGACTTGTTTGATTTGCTTCAGTGGTGTTTTGTAATTCTCAATGTAATCTTGCACTTTGTTTTCAGCCTTCTGTTCTTTTTGATGCTATTTTAAACAAAATTATTTTCCTAATTTCACTTTTGGATTTCTTTTTTCTAATGCATAGAAATACAATTGATTTTTGTGTATTGATCTTATGTACTACAACCCTGCTGAACTTTTTGATAAATTAACACAAGAAATAACAGGTATTGGCAAGGATGTGGAGAAAAGGGAATACTCTTGCACTGTTGGTGGGAATGGAAACTGTTGCAGCTGCTCTGGAGAACAATATGAAGGTTTCTTAAAAAACGAAAAATAGAACTACCCTATGATCCAACAACTGCACCATTAGATGTTTACCCAAAGAATACAAAAATACAGATTCAAAGGGTATATGCACCCCATTGTTTATAGCAGCATTATCAACAATAGCCAAACAATGGAGAGAGTCCAAAGGCTTATCAACTGTTGAATGATAGGGAAGATGTGTTATATATATTAAATATATATTATATATATATTATATATATATAATATATATTATATATATATTTTTTGTGTTATATATATATATATATATATATATATATATATTGCAATATTACTCAGCCATCAAGAAGAATTAAATCTTGCCATTGACCTGGGTAGAACTAGAATGTGTAATGCTAAGTGAAATAAGTCAATCATAAAAATACAAATACCATATGATTTCACTCATATGTGGATTTCAAGAAACAAAACAGATGGATATATGGGAAGTAGGGGGAAGAGAAGAGAGGGAAACAAATCACAAGAGACTCTTAATGATAGAGAACAAACAATGGGGTGACAGGTGGAGGTGGGGAGGAGATGAGATAGATGAGTGCATTTAAGGAGGGCACTTGTGATGAACATTGTAAGTAAGTGAGGGATTACAGAATTCTACTCATGAAACCAATATTGCACTGCATGTTAACTAACTAAAGCTTAAATTTAAAAAGGAAAGAAAGAAATGCAACAACAACAAAAAAGCTTTTTGCGAATCCTTAGAAATTTCTATATAAAAGACCATATCATCTGCAAATATAGGTTTATTTCTTCCTTTCCAGTCAGGATGCCTTTTATTTCTTTTTATTTAGTAGTCTCTGAATAGAACATCAAGAACAATGTGTTATTAAGGTGATGAGAACAGACTCAAAAGTATTTTTACTGATCTTAGGGGTAGAGTGCTAATTTTCTCACTATTATGTATGATAATTGTGTTTTTCTTTTTTTCTTATTTCACTTCTTTATTACAAAAAAGATGGAATACAATAAATACTAGTGATCCTTGCCTTTTTTACATTATATGTTGGAGATCTTTCAGTATTAGTTCACAGAATGATTTATTGTTCTTTTCCAGCTGCTTTGTTTATGTACCATCCATAATTTATGTAACCAGTCGCTTTTTGAAGGACATGAGTTGTTTCCTTTATGTATGTATGTATGTATGTATTCATTTATTTTTATTTTCATTTATTTATTTTGAGTATAATTGACACACAATGGTACATTAGCATCAGGTGTACAACCATAGTGATTCAACTTCTCTATACACTTAGGCTATGTTCACCACAAGTGTAGCAATGATCTGTCACCATATAACACTATCACAATATCATTGAGTATATTTCCTATGCTGTGTCTTTTATTCCTGTGACTTATTAATTCATAATTGGAAGGCTACTTGTTTTTCATAGATTTTATTTATCAGGTTGAGGAAGTTCTATCTGTGGTTTCTTTATTTTCTCTTTTATTGTTGTTTTATGATTAGTTTATTTTTATGTTATGTTTATTTTTATGTTTAGTTGACTTTTGTCAAGTATAGTTTCTACATTGGAGATGAATGATCATGTGGTTTTGTTCTTTAGTCTATTGACACTGCAAAATATGTTGATTGTTTTCATATGCTGAACCCACTTTGCAAGATAAATCCACATTGTTGTGGTGTTCAATCCTCTTTATATTTTGCTGGGTTCAGTTTTCTGGTATTTTGTTTAGGATTTTTGCATCTAGATTCATAGGTATATTGGTCTGTAGTTTTCCTAGGATGTATTTGTATTTGATGATTTGATGATTTTTGTACCAGAGTAATAGAATGTGTTGGGAAGCTTTCTGTCCTCTTACATTTTCAAACATTTGTGAAGGTGTTACTATTTTCTTTTAAATGTTTGGTAGAACTCACTATTAAATTTATCTGGTATTAGCTTTTGTCTTGGGGAAGTTTTTGGTTATTAATTCAAAATCTTATTATAGTTCTAGTCAGATTTTCTGTTTCTTCTTGAGTCAATACTGGTAATTTTTGCCTTCAAAGAAAATTTTCAAATTCAGCTACATTATCTAATTTACTACACACAATTGTTCATATTCTGTCATGATCCTTTTTATTTCCTGGAGTTGAAAGTAATTTTCCTGTTTTATTTATTAATAATTTTAGTGATTTGAATCTATTCTTTAAACAAAATTGTTAAAGTTTTATTAATTTTGTTTCTATTTTCAATGAACTATTTTTTTTAAACATTTACTTATTTTTGAGAAAGATAGACAGAGCATGAGTGCTGGAATGGCCGAGAGAGAGGGAGACACAGAATAGAAGTAGGACTCAAACCCACAAACTGCGAGATCATGACCTGAGCTGAAGTCAGATGCTCAAACGACTGAGCCACCCAGGTGCTCCACTAATTTTTATTTTAATGTGTTTTTCTAGTAAGTCCAATGTCTGGGCATCTCACCAACAGTTTTTATTGACTTTTTTCTCTGTATGAACCATGTTTTTCTGTCTTTTGCATGACTTTAATGTTTTTGTTGAGACCTAGACATTTTAAATAATAAAATCTAGCACCTCTTGAAATCATATTTTTCACCTCCTTTTCCAAGATTTCTTCTTGTTGTTATTTGTTGTTTGCATGCTTCTGTTGTTGACAACTTTCCTACATTCTGTAAAGACTGTACATGCCATTGAAATCTCTGCTCATTTAGTTTGTCAGCTAATGATTGGACAGTTTTCCATAAATTCCTTAAACCACTGTCATATATATTTTTTTCTTTCTTTTTTTTTTTTTCCTGAGGGGCTCTATGTAAGTTTTGGATCCTATCTTCAAGATTATATCAGGTAGTTTCCATCTTTGCCTGTTGTTCACTTCCTGTTTATGCAAACCTTCAAGGTCAGTAAGAGACAAAAGACAAGTGCCTTCTCAGGCCATTCTTGGGTATGCACACAACACTGCACCTGCATAAGGCCTTCTAGATTTCCTGGAATATAACTCTGATTTTCAAAGTCCCATACTACATCTTTTTCCAGGTTTAAGATTTTTGGGAGGCCTCTTATTTGTCCTGTTATTTCCTCCTCAGTCATCTGTGATGTTAGGCAATTGCCAATGATTATTTTCAAGGCATATCCAGGGAAAAGACTGTTCACACTGAATAAAGTCTGAGTCAGATCAATTAAGACAAGCCCAGTAAATGGGATTTCTAAAGAACAGCCATACAGTTCAAATACTGACAATTTGGGGGGATTGCTGTTTTTGGCAGAGCTCCAAACCTGTTCTGTTTCCTCCAATGGTGCTTAGCTGGTGGTTTTCATAGCTGCTGTTAATTATCAGGTTCTTTTATTGTGTCTATATATGTATATACACTATATATATATAGAGAGAGAGAGAGAGAGAGACAGAGAGAGAGAGAGAGACTGCCATGATGTTGAGAGAGAGAGGATAGAAATAGGACAATTTAAAATGCTGTACCACTCACTTTTTTTTTTCCTTTGGAGCTAGTTTTAATAAAAGCTTCTCATATTGTTATAAACCTTTGGTTAATTTCTAGAGTACTGAAAGTAGATTTTGGCACTTTTGTCAGTATTACTATTGCTTTATTTTTATTTTTTAAAGTTTATTTATTTATTTTGAGAGAGAGCATGTACCGGTGGGGAGGGGCAGAGAGAGAGAGAGACAGAAAGAGAGAAAATCCCAAACAGCCTCCACACCCAGTGAGGATCTCACAAACTGTGACATCATGACCCGAGTGGAAATCAAGAGTCATCTCTTAAATGACTGTGACACCCAGGCACCCAAGATTTACCATTGCTTTTAAAGAGGAGTAGAATTTCGGAGGTACTTACCATGCCATTCTAGAAGTGCTTCCCAGTAACTAACTTTTATTTATTCATTTATTTTTAATTGTTTTTAATTTAAAAAAATTATTAATTTATTTAAAAAAATAATGTATATTCATTTTTGAGAAGGGGGAGGGACAGAGAGAGAAAGACACAGAATCTGAAGCAGGCTCCAGGCTCTGAGCTGTCAGCCCATGGCCTGACACAGGGCTTGAACCCACAAACATGAGATCATGACCTGAGTGGAAATCGGATGCTTAACCTACTGAGCCACCCAGGCACCCCATCCTCCCAGTGGCTAACTTTTAAAACAGTCAAGAAATAAAAATTTAATACCATGAGGGTGTTTTTTTGCTATTAAAAAAGAATTCTGTTACTGGTGACTGTTACGTATATAGACACTCAATAAATATTTGTTGAATGAATCAATATGTCATTTTTTGTTGTTGATACATTGAAAGTCAATATATTTGAATCACAAGAAAAAATGTATTGAGTGTGCATATATATTGAAAAGAATATTTCCAACGTTTTTAGGCTGTGACTCTGTGCCAACAATATACTTCTTGCTTGTTCCGCACTACTTCGTATAATCTTCCCAACAACCATTTGTGGTTTCACTGAAGTTAGAGATAGACAGTAACCTTCTCAAGGCAATACAAATAATAAGTGGTTGAATGGAGACTGTAACCAGGAAACTGAATCTGGAATCAAATTCTTAAACATAATATTGTCTCTTCCCCAGGATCTTTGGATTTAAGAACTTTAATATAAAATGTTGCAGAAAGGGGTGCCTGGGTGGCACCGTGGGTTGAGCGTCCGACCTCAGCTCAGGTCATGATCTCACAGTCCGTGAGCCCGAGCCCTGTGTCCGCCTCTGTGCTGAAAGCTCAGGGCCTGGAGCCTGCTTCGGATTCTGTGTCTCGCTCTCTCTCTGCCCCTCCCACACTCATGCTCTGTCTGTCTCTCTCTGTCAAAATTGAACATTAAAAAAAAAATTTAAATAATAAAAAAATAATAAAACATCACAGAAAATATGTTACATGATAGTTTTATTATATGGATATAGATGATAGATGATAGATATAGATATACATAGATATAAATATGATATAGATGTAGACATAGATATAGATAGATAGATAGAGATAGATAGATACTGGCCAATGAACTCACAAGCACAGGTAGCGTGCTACATGAGGGGCAAGACTTTTGCTAACACCATAATGGTGCCTGGCCCAATGAGCAGAGTTTTATAGTAATTCTTGCTACAAGTATAAACGTATATATCCAGACAAATTCAAGAGGCATTTTTTCCCTTTTTTTCTCCTGATCTAAAAAGCCTGTCAATTTTGAAGTTAGGAATAGTAATTTACTATACCCTAGTATGTCAGAATAAACCAGCTTTTTCAGTCATCATTGAGAAGAGTCTCATAATACATCAGCGGTTTACCTTAAAGAGAAACAAAGTTTCCTTCTGGATAGCAGGCATCCTCTCCTTCTTTTGCCAGGACTCTGGGTTCCATATTTCAATTCTCTACCTCCATTGTCACTATCAACACTCTTGTCTGTCCTTTCTTTCACTTATATGATTTATACCACTAATACCTCTGACATATGATAAAATATGGCATTATATAATCCTTATTTAATTAAAATGTTTGATTACGTCTGCTCCTAGTTATAAAGATTCCAATGACTTCTCTTTGCGTGAACAAGTTCCAAATTACCTATTCCATTAGAGAAGACTGCAATGCACATTCCTAATCTTAATTATTTCTTCTTTGTTGCTACTCTCATCAAATGTAGATTTGCTATTATTTGAAGCTGTATATCACTGAATTTGAAAGTAAAGGTTGAGCCTCATTTTTCTATCTATAAGATGAGATACATCATACCACTTTCACCAGGTTATTGATGATTCAGTAAGGTAATGCATTACACTTAGAGTGTCAGTTATATAAGTTCAGAGTATTTGGTAAATCTTTTAATTAGTAAATACTATTATTGGTCTCTCAGACCTTTTCTGTGAGTGTACTGGCTCTCCTCCTCTTATATTGTCTTGGGGAGGAAGTCTTGAGATCGTGTGCTCCTCTCTCAGTCTCACAAAGTCAGGCCGACCTAGTGCTGAGGAGCCTCTATTTTTCCTCGGGGAGTGTCCTGAAGTGTTCAAGGTTATGCATTTTCTCCCAATCCAGCAAAGTCAAGCTGACTGCTTATACCTGTGTGCGTCTGAACGACCCCACACATGCTATCTGTGAAGGCTCCTATACATGTAGCTTGTGGCAGGCAATGGGGTATCTGCCACAGGGGAACTATGCAGAGTGCTGGGGAGTGTTTATCAGTTGTCTGTGGGGATCTTCAGGCGAGGAAATCTTATAAATTCCATGCATGAGTTCTGGGGTCCGTAAGTCAGCTGCAGGATGTTCAGGAGATGTTGATATCTGCACACTGTTTGCTGTGAACCTTGGCCACGTTTCTCTCCTCCTAGCTGTCCCCAGACTATTCAACTGTGCTGATCTTTTTAGTGTCCTGGGTGGGGTAAGACAGAAGTGGACCTTTTGGGCAAAATCCCACAGGGCTTGAGAAGCTGGGTGGTCACTTCATGCTCACTTTCCCTCATGGGAGAAATCACAGACCAAGAGATAAAGTGAAACAACTTCTTATTCATTCAGTGTATTATTCTCACAAGTTTTACTCCACTGAGGTATTGGTACGTCTGAATTTCCATTAAGGGATTCTTTTCCATAGAATGTTGTTATAACTGGTGTTTTATGAAGGGGTATGAGGGTTGGAACCTCCTATTTCACCATCTAGTTGATGTCACAGCTCATTGTTCCTTTTTTCTCACTAAGCCAGATATTTAATCTCCATATTTTTAGCTTGGCATATCTTTACCATAGATGTACCTATGTTTCTTGTGGCTATACCTTGTCTAAGCTCCTAGAGCTTATCGAAGTCCTAAACAGTAAGCCCCATGAAGGCTGACATTTAACCTGTTCTTCCTCACTTGTTCTTACAATGTCTAGTCATTTAATAAATTTTAGTTAAATGTTGGAAAACAGACCAGGAGATAGATAGATAGATAGATAGATAGATAGATAGATTTGGTTTCTACTTTCTACAGCAAGTATTTGCAGATATCTACTTTGCCTTGGCTTCTTTAGTCTTTTCTCAAATTTTTGTGTTTCAGGACTTTTCAGGAGCTGTTTGCTTGTATTGAGCAATATGAAAAGATTATAGACGGTGTAAATAATATCACACAATGTAAATTTGGACTACTGCTGAGATGGTTAATCTTAAGTGTTTCAACTTGACTGGGCTAAGAGATGTTTAGATAGCTGATAAAACATTAACTCTGGGTCTGTCTGATCTGTGAAGGCATATCCAGATGAGATTAGAATTTGAGTCCATAGACTAATGAAAGATCATCCTCACCAATACAAGTGGGCATCATCCAATCTGTTAAGGGTCTTAATAGCTCAGAAAGGCAGAAGAAGAGCAAATGCATGAGTTAGGATATCCATCTTCTCCTGCTTTCAGATACTGGTGTTCCTGGACTCAGGCCTTGACAGACTGGAACATACACCATTGGCTGCTCTGATTCTCCAGCCTTCAGGTTTGGAGTAGAACTACACCACTGGCTTTCCTGGGCTTATCTGGCTTGAAGATAGCAGATCATGGGACTTCTCAGCCTCCAGAATCACTTACACCATCCCCTCATAAAAAGTTCTAGATCTCTATATATCTCTCATTCTCTTTTGCTATATATGTATGCATGGATCTATCTCTATGTACAGCATCTATCTTCTTGGTTCTGTTTCTCTGGAGAATCCTAATACAACTGCTAATTTGTATTTTCTTGACAGTGTGTGTTTGTGTGTATACTATAGGTACTACAGAAATTTAATGGGAAATCAAGCAAGATGACTATATACAGGGGTACATAAAGGGATATTTAATCACATAACTATTACATTTATTGATCTCCTTCAGCCTTCTCTTTTTCTAGCCATCCTGTTACATATACTCTCCTCTTTCTTATCCTCATGTCTCTTTCCCCCATTAATCTAGTTCTTCATTCCAATGGTAACACCGAATTATGAATATTCTTTAAAAATGTCACTAATTTGAAACAAGAATCTCATGGTATTAAACTAAATGTCTGAAAATGATTACTTCACAAAACAACAGCACAATTAAATTAAAATGGTTTGGGAGGAAAAGCTTAGCTATACGTATAACATGGCTGTTTCAAGAGTAGAGTATTTAGAAAAAATTACGTAACATGGTAATAAACTTCTGGATTATAAAATACTGATTATTCTTAGAAACTAAAGGAATTTAGTGTACTTAAGACTAGTTGTATATTATTTTATAATGTTCAAGTTTCCAAAGATAAATGTAAGTGATAAATTAGAGCATAACCTTTTGTTGTTTAAGTGGGTCCTCAGTCAGTTTCATATAGGAAAACACACATTAATATATCTAAGACAAATATATACCTAAGACAAGTATATATGATATTGGACCCTGACATAGAACTTTTATGTGAAATACATGTGTGCTTCCACAGGATACCAAACCTAATGCATTTGCTCTCAATGGTACAATAGAAACATTAACATTTTCAAAAAGCAAATTAGAAAAGAATATAATAATGGCTTATTTTTAAGCTGATTTCTATTTGAAAATAATCTAATATTGACATTTATGTGGCATTTAGAACACATGGCATTATATAACTAACTGTATTTTTTCTTACAAACTTGTTCAGCATTGGTAGTTTAAGCATTCACTTAGGTATGTGAATATACATAGGCATTAATGTCATTGCTGTACTATTATCCACAAAAAGAACAGTCACCCAACAGGTTAAGCAAAGTACTGAAAGTTCAAAAATGGGCTTGATTATTAGCTAGAAAATGAGAATAAACTTGTCTCTAGAAAGGGGGTGTTTTAAGGCTTTGCTAATTATAAAGATAATATGTAAACAGATTAATGACACCTTAACATTAAGCTATGTTTCAATTCAAGGAGGTGGGACACTTTTATGTACTCTCTACAATTTTAAAAATATTCCCTGAAGGACACTTCTAAGACCCTCTTACGATATTCATTTTGTACCATCAAGGGAGACATAATATTGGTTAAATAGACAATAATATTTGTTCCACTCTCTTACCATTAAGTCTTTAGGGTTTACTCCAACCTAACTTGAAGGCAAAGCATCTCTGAGTAGTACTAATGATATTATAATGAATGTGAGAGTTAAAGAAGTTAACAAAGAACTTTATAAACCTTAGGATCAGTTTATACAAATTAGGGGAAAAATCACATTTCACAATAGATCTTTGGGTTATAACTACGTAGGCAATGTGAAAGTACAAATTGAACAACTTATCCTAGGACGGGGGGACTTAGAGATTTAAGTAGTCAAATACGACATTCAGAAGCTCAACATAAATTTTTTTAATAAATCCAATATGACTCCCAAATTGTTTGCATAATTCAATTTTCTTCTATGTTTACATACGTGTTAAAACGGGTATCTTAAAATGATGATAACAAAAACAATGAAGTGGGAGGTTTGACTGCAAAAATAGAATTAGAACACATTTGTGTGAAACTCAGTATCCCAAAATATGCACTATATGGAAGAAATGTAAATTTGGGGAGAACCAAAATAACACTTTATGACTGTTAATCATGTAAAAGCATCTGGAAGGAGAGAAGGCAACCTATTAAATCATTAACACTGAAAAACTTCTACTAAACACCTGGTATATGCAGAGAGCAGAAGGAGGACATTATAGATAGGGGAAAATCTCTCATGGAAACAAGTAATTGATTTCCATTTACTATTTAATCTTGTTTTTGTACACTGGGCAAAACAATCTTTAGTGATTTTATTGTATTTGATGTTGTGGTAGCATTTTGAATAACAGAATAATTAATTTAATGTATCCTGTGTATATTTTACTAGATTTGCTTTTATAGTTTTTGTAGGGTTGCATGCTACAAATTTATTAGCATAAAAATCAAGACTTGAAAGTAGCTCATTTCACTTATGCAGAAATATTCATAGCAATCTGCCATAAATATTTCTTCTCACTCCTCACTTATCAGAAACACCATTTTTCATAATTGTCCCAAGGGTACTTAAATACAGGATAAGTCTAAGAGACATTCAGTAACCTCAGTCAGTCATAGGCGTTAGCCAAATACAGTGAGAAAAAGAAACAAAACAAAAAGTTAGACTAGCAGAAGGTAATTTAAAAAAATCAATAGTTAATTCAAATAATTTTTAAATGTGTCCATATTTATCTTTCCTGCCTCCTTCGCTTCTTCCCTCCCTATCTTCCTTTCCTAGTGCAGTCTTTTAATTGTAACCATTTATCTGTGACTATTCCTTTAGAAAATATGTCCCCATTTGAATGTAAAAGAAACCTTAATATTTTCAGTTCTTTTCTGAGTTAGGAAAGGTGTTCAGAATACTCTACCTTGAAACAGAAAAGAACCAAACTGACCAATATATCACCAGTGATGTTGAAGTGTTTAAGGAAAAAAAAATCTGCTTTTGGCAAATCTATATTTTCCATCATTTTCATTGTAATATTACAAGCTATCTTCTATTCACAGACAGATAAAGCAATGTAATGAACAATTTCTAATACTGCTATTTAGATAGTTTCACTTCTCTCAACGATCATTGAGAATCATTTCCTTCATTCTTCCTCAATAAAAGTAATTGAAGAGGCGAAATGGGTTCAGAATAATTTTAAACTTGCACATATTTGATCCTGTATATAATCCTTTTTTGGTGTCCCTACAGGTATGCCTTGTCACTTAAAATTGGATATTTGATCAAACTCTTTCTCTCAGTTCAGATATTCACCTCTAATATGACCATGTGAATTTTCCTTAGCATCCACCATCCATCCATCCTTCTTTATTTTCAGGATAAAGTTTAATAATCCTTAGCATTCACTACAAGATGCTTTATCATCAAGCTTCCGTTGACCTCTACATACACACATACACCCTTAATTCCTCGGTGTAATCTTCAGCTCATAATAGCCTTCTAAGTCTAATACAAAGTTACCACTTTTAATTTTTCTTTATGTTATGACATTTTGTATAATTTGTTAATTCTAAACTATAAAATCTGCAGAAGCTGGAGTCATATTTGTTTTGCTCACCAATATATCTCTAGTCTACTGTAAAATACAGCAGTTTCCAAAATAAGTATTTTTAAATTAACAACTGGTTTGGTATATATTTCAATTTTTCTTTCAAAATGAGGTCATTTCTGGGGTGTCTAGGTGGCTCAGGCAGATAAGGGCCAACTCCTGATTCTTGATTTCAACTCAGGTCATGATTTTGCAGTTTGTGGGATTGGATGCTGCATCGGGCTCTGTGCTAACAGCACAGGGGCTACTTGGGATTCTCTCTCCTGCTCTATCTGCCCCTCCCTGGCTCTCGCATGTGGTGGCATGCACCCTCTCTCTCTCCCCCTCTCTCAAAATAAATAAATTAACATAAAAAAATGAAATGAGGTCATTTCTTTCATATTTAAAAAAAATTAACGTTTATTCATTTTTGAGAGACAGAGTGACAGAGCATGAGCAGGGGAGGGGCAGATAGAGGGAGACACAGAATCTGAAACAGGCCAGTCTCTGAGCTGTCAGCACAGAGCCCGACGGGGAGCTCGAACTCACAAACTACGAGATCCTGACCTGAGCCAAAGTCTGAAGCTCAACCGACTGAGCCACCCAGGCGCCCCTCTTTCATATTTTTAAACTTCTGACATTCCCAGTATGGATTATATCTTCATACTCAGATATGAACCACTATGTGAATAAAATTAAATTATTAAATTTAGTCCAGGCACTGTCAATTGATCCCTTTCTTCAAAAATCTACACTTTTTTTTCCTACTAGGCTTTTGCAATTAAATCTAATGATTGTGCTTATCTACTTTTACTTGGGATTATAATTGGCTATTATCCTGAGATTGGTTTGGGGCTGAGATTGTCATGATTTGGCCTTACTTTACTTCTGCTGATCATGCTGCTTTCTTAGGCTCCAATGACTTTGCTCACCTGCTTTACCTGCGTGAGCTCTGACATTTCATTTCAAGGTAGTAAGTCAGTTTTATCACTGTATCCTTTGGAATCTGTGGGCGATTTGGCAATTTACTTCCTGCTCAAATATTTGATCTCATTTGCTTAGCCGATAATATGGATCCTGTTTGACTTGAATTCTAATATTAATTGCAGTGTTGGCTTTACCCTATCTAATTTTGCCTAAATCTCTGGTATTTTGTGTTTCTCTAAATTATATTATATAGCTGGTTCCTAGTAATATACTTTAGGTTTTCTGGTAAAAAAAAAAAAAAAAAACAAAAAAACCTCCAATACTATTAAATAGGTTGCTTTTAATATATGACACCTCAATTCATTTACAAATGACAATATATAAATAATAAACAAAAAATAATGAAATATGATTCTTGGCCATTAGTGATGCATTGACTATATACTCAAATATAACTCACTGCTGTGCAACCTGACTCCTACATAGGGATTCTGGAAATAGCAAATAGAAATGGAGTACACCCAGTTACCATGCCCCAAATAATATATTTATATTTACTTATACCAAAATATTCATTGTTTGTCTGAAATTCACATTTAATGGAAAACCCTGTATTTTATATGGTAACTCTACCACTATACATTGTCTAATGTTAAAAAAATGATAATTTTTATAATAATGAAAACAGAATTGTCAAGAATCAGAAGCTTTAGATAGGATTCCTAGAAGGCATCATTATTAACTACTGAATGTTACTCCTAGTGAAGTATGCATTTTACTTATCTATCTTATTATATTTTTAGGGGTTTTTTTGGTGTTTTTATTTATTTTTGAGACAGAGAGAAAGTACGAGATGGAGAGGGGCAGAGAGAGAGGAATACGGGAACTGAAGCTGGCTCCACACTAACAGCAGAGAGCCTGATGTAGGACTCGAACTCACAAGCCGTGAGATCATGACCTGAGCTGAAGTCAGAAATCAGACACTTAGCTGACTGAGCCACCCAGGCACCCCTACATATTTATTCTAAAAATTATTGTTTTTCTGGGGGTTATTTGCCTTTAATTTACCTAAACCTGTTGTCTCTAAATCACCTCTGGAAGCAATTACATATTTTCTTTTCTTGACTGATTTTTACTGTCATAACTTTTTTTTGCCTGTTTTGTTATTGCCACTGTCATTTTAATCACTTTTAACTTCTTGTTATAGGTGTTTTCTATTTCTTAATCAGCTTTATTTTAATGTAATTTTCTTAATTCAGTTTGAATTTTCAATTGCTTGCTCCTTATATATTCTTCCTGAAGAGACCCCATAAATCAACTATACACATTAGTTAGATTAATGTTTTATTGTTTGATGACCATAAGGAATAATTTAATGATATCACTATAGTGCATGAACTTGAATGCCCAACTGTATAGGACAACTACAAATTTCAATGTAAAAATACTGTGGCGGATATTTTAGAGACATTTCATTTCTTAAATCAAATTGATATGTATAAATAAAAGAACTTTAGTTGTTTGTTTTATTTTTTTAAACATTTTTTTCAACGTTTTTTATTTATTTTTGGGACAGAGAGAGACAGAGCATGAACGGGGGAGGGGCAGAGAGAGAGGGAGACACAGAATCGGACACAGGCTCCAGGCTCTGAGCCATCAGCCCAGAGCCCGACGCGGGGCTCGAACTCCTGGAACGCGAGATAGTGACCTGGCTGAAGTGGGACGCCTAACCGACTGCGCTACCCAGGCGCCCCTAGTTGTTTGTTTTAAAAGGACAAGGAATACCGGGGTGCCTGAGTGGCTCAGTTGGTTAAGCGTCTGACTTTGGCTCATGTCATGATCTCGTGGTTCACGAGTTTAAGCCCCGCATCCACCTCTGTGCTGACAGCTCAGAGCCTGGAGCCTGCTTCGGATTCTGTCTCCCTCTCTCTTTGCCCCTCCCCCACTCACACTCTGTGTCTGTCTCTCAAAAATAAAAATTTAAAAATTAAAAAAAAAAATTTTACTAAATTACGTGCTTTTCCCAGAAGTTGCTGCATTAATAACCATTGTTAGAGAAGCATATATTTTGAAGTTGATACCATTAATGCCTTTACTTTATAGAATCAGTGCTTGTATATTTAAAGAAATGTGAATACTCAGTTCAATGAGATCACCTATGAGAAAAATGATAGAAGACATATCAGTATTACTCTGCCTTTTAACTTACAGATTTTTTTTCTCCAAAATAACATCCTGTTCTTTTTTAATTCTTTGTTTTTCTGGATAAATTATCTTCAGTATCCTTAATGTCTTATCTTATTTTTACCAAATGATTATATTTAATTCATATGACAATTTAGCATAATCTCTTATTTTTAGAAAACTAATATGTCATTTTCTATGTGGGATCAAATAATATTTCATTCAACATGAATAAACATGCCAGTACTTTATGTTCTTTTGATATAAATTCACTCTGAAAATGCATTATTTTCTGGGATTTGTCATAGCTGTTAAATATTTTAAGGTCTTTAGTTTCCAATGTAAAAATCTTAATTAGTACCATCATTTTCCCTTAAGTATAATCTCAGTTTAAAAAAGTGTTTTGGGAATCAGTTGTTTCTATGGTAACTAGAAATTCAAATGGAATTATAACCTGCTGAAGCAAGATGCACTTGATCAATCCCATGAAAGAGATTAAGGAAAATACAATCTGAAAAGCAGTAAAGGCATCAGTATTCTTCAAGAAAATTTTTTAGAAAAAAAATATATATCACTTTCAGTGTTTACTGTGTTGCTTTCACTGTTATAATGAAATTCTCGTATAATATATAGTTTAACTACAGGAATAGAATTTAGGAGCTCTTTAATGATAAAGAAAAGCATGTAAAAACAATACATTTATGGTACAGAGTGGAGGTTTGGAGCCCATATTATATCATTACCCCAACTTGCCTCGGGGTCCAAACTCTTGCCACTGTCCACAAAAGGACTGTTTACAGAATCAGGAACTTAGTATATATAATTTTAACAGTTTAAAGAGGTGTAGAGGCTATTCAAATGCATAGCATTCTAAATATTTAGAGAATAAAACTTTAATAATAAGTTTGAGTGAGGCTTTCTCTTCCTTCTTGAATATAGATGGTTGATCTCCAGAAATAATCTCACATTTCTTAACCCTTGAGATTTAGGTTTGGTGAATAATAAGCCTATAAGAAGTGAGACATGCTGACCCAGGTCTAAGAGGAGCAAAGGGAAGGCCCATCATATGTCTTGGGTCTTGGTGTCCTATATGCTGAACAATTGGAAGAGCTTTTTGTTCTGTTTTGTTTTTTAAATGAGGATGAATGGACAGTAAGCAGAGAGAAAGAAGTGTGGGAAGAACACTGAAATTTTTCTCTCCACTGTGGTTTTTTTTGAATTATTTAAATATCTATTCATATGCCTTCACATATAATAAAGAACCCTCTTCGATTCAGAAATTTTTTATGAGAACTAAATTGATTCCTCACATCTTATTGATAATATTCATTCTAATTGAGAGTATTAGTTCTTGCTGATAATATTATTGACATTGATTTTGACAATTGATATTGATTTGACAATTGATATTGTCAATTGACAATTGATATTGATTCTTATGATATTATTAATAATATTAGTTCTCTATTATGAAACTGTATCTTCAGTGTATTTTCTATTTTATTGTAATATTGGGAAAATCGCTGTTCACTACCCAATTTCCTTCCACATGAAAAGGGATTTATATCTAGTTTATTCATTAATAAGTTAAACACAGTAATGTTACTAGTCTTAGAAAGATATTATGAAAATTAGATAATGTTTATGAGAGGGTGTTATAAACTCAAAAGGGCATAGAAATCTTAACTGACATTATTATCCTTGATAGTGTGATAAAATGTTTGTTTTGGACAAATACAAATAGAAATCAAATGTACTATATATTTTATAGATAAATATAGCATTAATGAATCTCAGTCGCAACACTCAGATTCAGGTATTCAAGAACCAAAACCTTATTTTATTTTTTTCAACGTTTATTTATTTTTGGGACAGAGTGAGACAGAGCATGAACGGGGGAGGGGCAGAGAGAGAGGGAGACACAGAATCGGAAACAGGCTCCAGGCTCTGAGCCATCAGCCCAGAGCCTGACGTGGGGCTCAAACTCCCGGACCGCGAGATCGTGACCTGGCTGAAGTCGGACGCTTAACCGACTGCACCACCCAGGCGCCCCATCAAAACCTTATTTTGAATAGCTCATACTCTAAAGCTCTCTTCCACTGAATTCACAGATAAACTTGGCCCCACACATACGACCCCATCTGTAAAAGGGATTGTGCCACAGTTCTGTTTGTTACAAAAGACGAAAGGATTGAAGGGAGTAGGGCTGATATTCAGGCACCATATGTTTCTGCAAACCCATCTCTGATCAGTTCTTGAAGGTAACCAGGAGTACGGTCTATTTGCACAACTTCCTAGGATACATTTTTTAAAAAACGTTTGATCATCTTATTTACCTAAAGCTACTATGCCACCAGCCTCCCTCACCTTGCTGACTCCCTCTCATGCTGTCAATGTAGTGAACACTTTGTTCCAGTCACCCACAGAATTTTTTACTTTTTTTTTGTCTTGGAGGAAAAGCTACATTCATATAAATGCTTCTCCAAGGTAGTATTTTTAAGACTCCAAATCTCCTCCTCCACTTTTGACCTGTTTCACTAATTCTACTCTTTCCCAAGAGCTGAGGCATTTAGAATACAAAAAGCATAATGGCTTGACCCTACTTCTCATTTCATCCCTATCACATATTTTTATACAGCAACAAAGAATATAACTTTCTGACCACATTTAATGGAAGAAACATATACTGGAAGAAAGAGTATGTACTATTAATTCAAATTTTCATCTAGGCAAAGTAGTTTAAATATGTAAGCTCTTTGGGCAAATTTCCTTTGTGTTTGTATCAATCAGAACAGGTTAGGTTGTGGCGAGGTAGCAAATATTCCCCAAACTTTGTGGCTTCAAACAATAAACATTTTTGTATTGTTTTGTTGTTATTATTTATTTCATTGCAGGTCATCTAAAGAGTCTTTTCTATATCTTCTTGCCTCACTCTGGGACCTAGGCTGCTGGGGCAGCTGCTGTCTGGAAAGTTTTGGTTATTGTAATGAGGGTAAAGAAAAGGTCTTGAATTGTTAATTACATATACTGCCTTGGAAATAAAGCATCACTCAATATTCTTCGGCCAGTGCATGTCAAATGCGTGGTTTCATCCAAATAAAAGAGCTTGCCTAGAAGGAAAATAAATATTTGCAAATAGCCCCAAAAAGATTAGTGCAATTCTGTTAGTGTTAAATGCATTTTCATGTTTGTCCTTGTTAAAAAGCACAATGATTTAATGAGAATATTTAAAAATAAAGCAAATAACTTAGCATCTTCTACTTCTACAAAACTTTTGGCCAAACTTAAAATAGGCAACTTGGTATATCAAAACTGGAAATTGAGAGCTGCTCTTCCTTTTTGATATCCCTCAATACATTTTGCCAAAGCATTCATTAAGTGTTTATTTGGAAACCACCACGCAATTTGCCTTAGATAACATCATGACAAAAAGCATTAACCTTGACACCAAGAAACTTACATTTTAATGAGGTAGAAAATGTATATAATAACTTTACTGTATAATTCCAATAAAACAACCCTTATGAAAGTCACAAAACCACTTCATTCCACATCCAATGGTCAGCTTCTAGTTCTCTTTGTAATAGATCTCTCTGCATTTTATAACATAGCATTGTGATTCCTTCCCTCTGTAAGAACATCTCACACTCCATCACCTATCACTTCTCTTTTGCTATGTTTTTTTTTTTTGAGGATGTACAAGCTTTTTTTTTTTTTTTTTACCTGCACTCTTTCTCCTGATCTGTAGACTTGTATATTCAACCATCTTATTTACATCAACATTTCTAAAAGAAAACTTAAAAGTACACACCCAAAATTTTACTCGAGGTTTTCCCTCCCCAAGTATAGCTTTCTCTTGCATTGCCCTTCCCATTAACAAATACCATTTAATTGTTAAGATCAACTTTCTTAAAGTTATCTTTGACAGCTCGGTAGTTGTCAAGCACTCCAAATTCCTCATTCAAGACTTCAGCAAATTTTTTCAGCCATATAGTCAACTAATTTCGACTACTTCTCAATGTCTTCATCATTAAAAACAGACAATAGTCCAACATACTATCATTTCTTATGTCAATTTGTACAATAACTGTTTTGCTACTATTTTGCAATTTTGTAACAACTTCACAAGCAATGTCTTTAGATAGGAAAACCAAATATTGAAAGGTGATTGTACACACCAAGCTTAGAGTCAATCATTTAGCTTTTTATTAGTTCTTTATTAAATGCCTGCTATATGAAAGGAAGTGGACTAGAAATGAAGGTGAGGCATCTATGCCCTTAAAGACTGAACACAATCTCAATTATTTTTCATGTAAGAATGCTTTCATCATACTCTTGAGTTTAAAAATTATTTCTATTCTGTTTGAGAGACTCTCATAATTACTTTTATTTTATTTTATTTTAAATGTTTATTTATTTATTTTGAGAGAGACAGCACGAACATGAGAGAGGAAGAGAGAATTCCAAGCAGGTTCTACACTGTCAGCCCAGAGCCCAATGTGGGGCTCAATCCCATGAACCATGAGATCATGACCTGAGCTGAAATCAAGAGTCAGATGCTTAAATGACTGAGTGACCCAGGCACTCCTCTCATCATTCTTTTAATTATTATATAACACCTCCAATGAAAATTTGCCAAAAATCTTTCAAAAACTCTGGTTGCAAGCTTATTTCCTATCTGACCCTCTCTAATTTCATAAAAGAAAAACTAGTACTACACTGAATAAAAGAAAACCCCCATCAGTAAATCTTTCCAAATATAGGTTCAAACATTTCTTTCAATTTCTTTCAATGTATGCTTTCTAAAATTTTGATAGAATTAATTGTATCATATAATTGGTACTGTTTTTAAATAGAGAACCATAATTTCACTTTTGCATATGGTTTCTCTAGATACACTCTGAAATTTGTCTGCTCTTCTTTGTAATTTAGTATTATGCTAATGGGCATAACATCATACATTTGAAATAAACTAAAAAAAAAGGATACTCAATATCATTTAAATGAATAATTTTCCTACATATTGGTGAATTGAAGCCAGACAGATATTCCCATGCTTTTTTGAAGATTTAAAGAAATGATTTAAAGTTCTATCATTTTGAGAATCATCTTTCTTTATATGTGTGTATTTTTTACAGTCCCAAGTTCCAAGGCACACTTGGTATTTTGGAGATGGTTCACCTCAAGAAAATCATGTCAACACTAAATTGTTTAAACTCTTGAAAGTTTTATCTATTTTACACTCCAAGTGATCAGTCTCAGTATTGATCCTTTGTTGAGTTACTTCATTTAAGTTACTTGTGCATTTTCCAATTGATTTATTTGGAGATAAATGTGCCCTCCAGGCATGGGCTTTCTGATGACTTCCATAAGGTTTAGTTGCTGAGGGTTTTCTCTTGATAGACAGCTTGTCTGTTCTCGAGCTCAGGAGAGCTATGATATTGTCATGGCACCTCTATTAATTTACATTTCTTCACAATACTAAGGAAAAGCCCAGGACTCATTTCCAGTATTGATGACTCAAGCACACCTTTCTCTTCCTGTTTTTGACCACATGCGTTCTAACATGTACTCAAAATAAGAGCCCATGGAGAGATACTTAAGTTTCTCATAATTTTTTAGCACTTTAATGAAGTTGAAATGTATGAACAATAAGGAGAATAGAGAGAGTTAGCAAAATAAGCATATTTGTTATATAATTAAGGTAATTAAAGATAATTACACATATATGTAATTATTATTATTTTTTTACATGCTAGGTGTCTGAAATGAAACGAAAAACCTTTTTGTGTCCAAAGTCTCATAAGTATTCACCAAGTAGAATTTTTTTCTGATATTTATCTAAATATATTGTCTTGCTTGATTGAAGAAAGGTGTGCTTTGTTAACTGAAGAGTCACTGTATATTTCAAAAGTGAGAGGTAAATATTAATATTTCATTGTTACAGTTCAAAGTGGAAGACTTTTATCTTAATTTTTAACAAGACTTTCACCATGGACTGGACATAAGTTTCATATTTGATATTTCAACTTCAGATTTTTTGGATAATTTCAGCAATGCTTTTAGTTTATCTTTAAATTCTAATGAAACATACTGGCAAATATTATGGAGAAATATGTCTTTTGACCAAATAAAACCATTCTGAAGAGTAAATTATTATTATTCTTACAATGTGATTTAAAATTTTGTGTGCCAGTTTCTACTAGTACAAAGAATAATACTAGGTAGATTAAACTCATGAGCTTTCCAGTTGAAAAATAAAAAGTCTCTGCCAAGAAGAAAATTCTACTCATGGCTGAGAAATGTGTCTTATGGGAGAAAAGTACAATGTAGTTTGCTTCCGTTTCTAAAACATGCATTTCTAATATGCTGCTGAAAGGTAAAATGTATCTCCCAGTGGAACATGACAGGATTCTCCTAGGTCTATTTTATGCTTCCAATCCTTTGCTACATAGATTTTTCAGAATGGAACCACCTTTACATTTATTATGTCAGTCACCTATAACTTGAATAAACTAGAAATGTGCTAAGACACACCAGAGGATGAATAAATATAAATATAGGAAAATTGCCAGATGCAAGTAAGAAATAAACATAAAGTGATAACTTAGCAATATTACAGAAGTTATCAACAATTAAGATTTTCATATTCCAATAACAGAAAATCAATGTCATGATATTGTTATTGGGACAGTATAGTTGATTTTCTTTAAATGAAAGGCACACCCTCCAATAGACACAGTCCACTAGAGTGTATGTGTGTGTGTGTGTGTGTGTGTGTGTGTGTGGGCATGCGCTTGTGTGTGTGGAGACAGACAGACAGAGGGATAAAAGGGGGGAATTTTTAGAGAGAAGGCATTAAAAAGCAGTATGGTGACTTTCAGATCAACATGAAAAGTTTTTTAATGTCACTTCCATCGTTATGATAATAAAACCTAAATGAACTAAACATCCATTACTTTTCATGGACTCCAGCAAACAGATCAAAAGGCAAACTTCTATTCTAAAATGTGAAAGGACAGATGACTCCAGAGTCAAAGACAGGATCTGTCCACCTGGAGCAGAAGGTGCTGGATCCATAAAACGAGAACTTCAATAGTGAAAGAAAAAATAAAGACTTTCAGGTCCTGAAGGAATAAAACAAGTTTGTTAGGGTGAAAAAAATAACATAAGAAATCAAATATATATTTAAAAAAAGAAAGAAAGAAAGAACACAGAAGAAGGAATAAATGAAGATAACATAATTTATTTTTCTTTTCTTAATATAAAAGATAACTGTTTAATAATAGTAACAAATGTATTGGATGATTATAACACATAACAGTGAAATGAATGACAGCAATATAATAAATGACTTGGAAGAATGAATTGGAATACTCTGAGACAAGTGTGCTATATGTGAGGAAGCACAGTGTCATACATGTGAAGTTGAAATTAGATACGATAAGTGCATATCGGAAAATGTAAAAATATTCCAAAGTATAATTAGTATGCTAGGAGAGGAGATAAAACAATCAGAAAATGTTCAATTAACAGCAAAGAAGGCAGAAAATGAGGATGCAAAAATATAAAAAGAAATGGCTAAAAACAAGACAGTTATTAATTCAAATGTACCAATAATTTTTCCATGAATCGTCTAAATTTATACAGGACAGAGATTGTAAAAACACATTAAAAGAATAAACCCAACTATATGCTGTCTAAAGAAACCAATTTAAAATATAAAGGAAGAGTTTAAAAGTAAAATGATGGAGAAAGATACACCATGCTAATAGTAATCAAAAGAAAGCTGGACAAGGTATATTAACCTCAAACAAAGCAGACTTTGCAAAGGCAATTTATAAGAGATAGGTCTGGGCATTATATAGTGATAAAGGACTCAGTTCCCCAAGGAGACATAACAACCCTAAATTTGTATACAGCAAGAGAATTAAAAACTGATATAATTAACATAATAGATATATCCACTACTACATTTGGAGGCTTCCAAACTCCTCTGTCAGTAATCGATAAATGAAGCATACAGAAAATTAGATGGAAATTAAGCTACTAAACTATTAATCAACTTGTTCTAACTTATTTGTAAGGAATATTCCATTCAACAACAGGAAAATATGCCTTTCTTAAGCTCGCATGAAACATTCACCAAGATAGACCATATTTGAGACCATAAAAAATACCTTAACTGATAAAAAAATGCAAAATTTGTCCTGAGATTACAATGTAATTAAACTAAAAATCAATAACAGAAAGATATCTGGAAAATATCCAAATATTTGCAAATTTTAAGATACTTTCCAAAATAATTCATGGATCAAAGAAATCTCAGGAAAAATATCGTTTAAAATATTTTAAACTAAATAAAATTTAAATAAAATTTCTCAAGAAGCACTGGGGAGATGCAGTGAAAGTAGCATGAAGAGGAAAATTTATAGCATTAAATACATGTATTAGAAGAGAAGTCCAAAATCAATAACATACAATTCCACCTTACAACAATTTAAGCATAAACTAAGCAAGAGAAAAGAAAAATGGAGCAGAAATAAATGAAAAGAAAAATGGAGCAGAAATAAATGAATTTTGAAACAGAAAAACAATGGGTAAAATCAACAAATTTTAATTATTTAAAAAGTTAAATAAAATTGACAATGTTCTGGCCAGGCTAAATATGAAAAAAAAAGTGAAGACACAAATTATCAATATCAGATATGAAAAAGGGCATCACTACTGATTACAGGGACATTAAAAGGATATGGGATACTACACACAATTCTGCCAAAAATTTTGAGAACTTACATGAAATGGCCCAAATTCTTATAAGAAATAACTGCCCAAACTCGCACAATCTGAACAGGCCAATACCAATTAACAATATTAAATCAGTAATTTTTTAGGGCTAGATGAGTTCATTAATAGATGAGTTCAGTGGTGAATTCTATCAAACATATAAGAAAGTAACAATGCCAATTCTCCAAAATCTTTCCAAAAAATAGAAGCAGAAGAACATTTTATATGGCCTCTATGGAGGCCATCATTACCCTAATACCAAATCCAGATAAAACCATTTCAACAAAAGAAAAACTACAGACATGAAATTAGATGAAAATTCCTCAACAAAATGTTAATAAATTCAATCCAACGATGTATAAACAGAATTAAAGAATTATAAACCAAATAGAATTAATTCCAGGTATGCAAGTATGTTCTAACGTTTAAAAATCAGTGTAATCCTCCACATCAACAAGCTAATGTGTCACAGACTGTGAGTCTGGAGTTCTGTCTTGTCCAGCAAGACAGAGACACAGAAATGAATACAAGAGAGGCTAATGTCTGGGAAGAGACAAGAGCCCCAAGCAGGGGTGTCATCTCTATATTTATTGAGCTCTCAAGATCTTACTTACACATGTGGTGAATGTGAAGAAAACAAGATCTTACACACGTGATGAACATGAAGAAAACAATCAGATAGTAATCATTAATTTGTGTCCATAGGAAGCAAAGGGTCTGGGGGCACAAGTGGAGTTTGTGATCAAAGCACAATAGTATATTGCACCAGATGGAAAGAAATCTCCTACAGGTGATATAACAAGTTACTCGTGATCCCATTATAATATCTCACTAGCTAACCTTGGACACTTTTTACCCATGGTGGTGGCTTTCTGCCCTAAGCTTTTTTCTAACCCATTTATGTAAGGATAAGGAATTCTTGATTCATATTTCCCCACACTAATGAAGACATATTGGATGATCGTAAATAGGAAAACCATTTTAAATAACCCAACACCATTCATGCCTACAAATTCTCATCAAAGGAATAGAGAAGAACTTCTTCAATTTAATAAAGGATATCTAGAAAAAAACCTACAATGATACATTTAATGAAGAGTATCTGGATGATCCTTTCTAAGATTAGGAACAAAGCAAGCATATTTTTCTCATTACTCTATTCAACACCATACTGGAAATCTTAGCTACTATAATAGAAAAAAATGAATTGAATAGTATAGACATTGGAAAGGAAGGAATAAAATTGTCTCTTTCATAGATTACATATTTGCTATGTAAAATATCTTTTTAAAATTCAGAAACAACAGCAACAAAAACAAAACAAAACAAATCTCCAGGAACTAACAACTAAAGATAATAGCAAGGTCTAAGATTTAATATACAAAAGTCAAACAACTTACTATATGCCTGCAATGAATATTGGGAATTTGAAAGAAAAAAATACCATTTATAATAACATCAAACATCAAATATTCAAATATAAATATAATGAAATATATGGTATATTTATACACAAAAACTACAAAACTTTGATGAGAGAAATAAAATGTGGTACAAATAATTGAAAAGATATTCTGTGTTCATAACTTGAAATACATAAATTTGTTAGAATCACAATTCTTCCCAATTTGGTCTATGTATACGATGCAATTCCAATTAAAATCCCAGCAAGTTATCCAATATATAAAGACAAATCAATTTTAAGGTATACAGGAAAGGCAAAAGATCTAAAACACTCAATATGATACTGGAGAAAAAAAAAACAAAACTGGGGTCTAATGCCACCCAATGTTAAGACTTATAAAAAAGCTAGGATAATCAGAACAGTATAATAATAATGAAAGTATAGAGAAATAGATCAAAATAACAAAATACAGAGCCTAGAAATAAACCCAAACAAATATCAGTAACTAATCCTCAACAATGGCCCAAAGACAATTCAATACAGGAAGTGTAGTCTTTCAACAAAGAAGAAGACTTGGATGTCTAAATGTAAGAAAATGAAAGTAGTCAGAGACCTTCCACCTTCCACAAATAGTAACTCAAAATGGGTTCTAGAGTGAAATGTAAAATGTGAAACTATAAACCATGTAGAAGAAACTATGAGAACAAATCTTTGTGACAAGTAGTTTGGTGATGAGTTTTTAGATTCAACACCAAAAACATGGTCCATAAAACAAATAAAAATTGATAATTTGGAATGTATTAAAATTTATAACTCCTGCTGTGTGGAAGACACTACTAAGAGAATCAGAAGATCAGCCATAAACTTGGAGAAAATATTTGAAAAACATGTATGTGATAAAGTTCTTAAAATCAAAACATACTAAAAAATGTTTAAAACTCTACAATATGAAAATAAACAACCCAAATAAAAATGTTTATAAAATCTGACTTTTCACTAAAGAAGATGCACAGATGGCAAATGAGCATCAGAAAAGAAGTACATCATCGTATGTTTTTTGTGTGTGTGAATTGCAATTTAAAACAAGATACTTCTATACACCTGTTAGAATGGTTAAAATGCAAAAAAAAAAAAACACTGACAACGCTACATTCTGGTGAGGTTACCGAGCTACAGAAATTCTCAGTCACTGCTGGTGGGAATGCCATATGGTACAGTAACTTTGGAGTATAATGTGATAGTTTCTCACAAAGGTAAAAATGTCTTAAAACCCAGTGATCACGTTCCTAGGTATTTTCACGAATGAATTGTGAAAGTTTATAGCATTTTAATCATAATCACAAAAACCTGGAAACAATCAGGTGTACTTGAATAAGTGAATCGATTAACAAAGTGTTGTACATCTATACAATGAACTATTATTCAGTGACAGAATGAAATAAGCTATCAAGGCACACTTATATTGATGAACCTTAAATGCATATTGCTAGGTAAAATAAACCAGTCAGAAAATATTGCTCGCTGGATGATTCAAATTATATGACTTTCTAGAAAGGTAAAACTATGCAGACAGAAAAAAAGATAAGTGGTTTTCAGGTGTTTATATATAAAAGTTGAAGGCTTACATAGGTGAAGCACAGGGGATTTTTTTTTTAGGGCAGTAAAATTATTCTGCACCATACTGCATTGCTGGATACATAATGCTCTGCAATTGTCAAAATCCACAGAATTTTACAGCACAAAGATTGAACCGAAATGTATGAAAATGTTTTAAAAATCATTTAGGAGGTCAGGGAATCCCTAGATAGAATGAGAAATATAACAAAAACATCTGACTGTATTACAAATGTGTAAAACAAACTCACTGAACAGGGTAGGGGAAAGGTGCCAGTTTAAGCAACTTTGGCAATCAGTAGATTATGTAAGACTGAAGGCTAAAAAAAAATGTACACAAACACTGTACTCTTATTGATAAAGTTGTTTGCCATGAAGTACCGATTAACAATTCTGTTACTTTTATATTTGTGTATTAGAATTGAAAAACTGAGTAAATGGGCAGCATATGTGGAAGTCAGGCTTCTCAATGTTGGAACAAGAGGTAGGCATGATGGCTTCCTCCTAAGAACATTACCCTAGTTTAGTCACGAGAAAAACAACAGACAAACCCAATGAGAAAAGATTCTAACAAAGACCTGACCAATATTACTCAAAACTGTCCAGTTCATCAAAAACAAAGTCTGAGAATCTGTCACAGCCAAGAGAAGCCTAGGAGACATAACAATTAAGTGTAATGTGCAATCTTAAATGGGGTCCTGAAACAAAAATGGCATGAGGTAAGAACTAAGGAAATCCAAATAAACTATGGACTTTAATTAACAATGATTTATCAATATTAGTTCATTTGCTGTGACAAATTGTGGTTAAAATAGGAGAATGTTAATAATAGGAGAAACTGGGTTTGAAGTATATGACAGTTTTGTCTATCTTCATAGTTTTTCTAACTCTAAACTGCTCTAAAATCAAAAAGTATATTTAAACATTTTTATTGACCTTACCCCTGAAATTATTTGTGCAAAAATCAAAAATAATGCTAGGAATAACATAAAAGCCTACTCAATTCAACCTATAGTATGCCTCATTATATTAATGGATTATTTATAGAATGTCATTAAACCTTATTAGAATATTTTTTTAATTTTTCTTTTTTAGTGTTTATTTACTTTTGAGACAGAGAGAGACAGAGCGTGAGCCTGGGGGTGGGGGGGGTGCAGAGAGAGAGGGAGACACAGAATCCAAAGCGGGCTCCAGTCTCTGAGCTGTCAGCCAGCACAGAACCCCAAGTAGGCTTCGAACTCACAGACCTGAGCCGAAGTCCTACGCTTAACTGACTGAACCACCCAGGCGCCCCTAGTGAGTTAATATTTTTATGTTTTATTGCAGAAAGCTACAAATACAGAAATAGCGGAAATAAGGTTATTTTGTTTGTTCAACACCTTACCATATTAAAAAGAAATGTCAATACCAAATGGCATTCCTTAGTTCTGTCATTAAGTTGATTTGGAACTAATATTTATATTGAATTTTGAGGACAGGACAAATTTTAAGGCTATCTTCTTTATAATGGGAGTTTTTTTATATTTGTGGTTGAAGGTTATAACTCATCTCATTCTAATGACCTGAAAACATAACAAAACAAAACAAAAAAATGAAGCCTACTCTTCATAGGCAGTTTTGATGGCTTAGAAGCAAGATGGTAATTTAGTCATTACTTATATCCCTAAGTTTACTGAAATAGTACTATCCATCATAAACAGAAACATCCTCCTTTTGTACTTACATTCAGATGGGCAAATCATATGGGAGAAATGCTTTCAAATGTAACTAAAAATAATGGAATGCAATCTAGTTTTCCATTTAGGATCTTACGTAAGCCTCTCTGTTCTGAAGAAAAACTTACCCTCTTTTTATATTTCTTCCTAATAAGACACCTTTATGTGAAATATGAAATATTTACCTTCCTCTCAAATTCTTAAATGCTCCCTTAATTTTTGGCATACACTAAATATTTAAAAATCAATGGACTCCTTTATACCGGTCAAATATCAATAATACTGATTTTTAAGACTAAATCCATTCTGAAGGTGAACATGTCATATATTTCTTCATTTTAAAAAAATGATTAGATTGTGGGTGCCTGGGTGGCTCAGTAGGTTAAACATTTGACTCTTGATTTTGGCTCAGGTCATAATCTCACAGTTTGAAGTTTCAAGCCCTGCAAAGGGCTTGGAGCTGAGAGCATGGGACCTGCTTGGGATTCTCTCTCTCCCTTTCTCTCTGCTCCTCTCCCACTTGTGTGCTCTCTCTCTCTCTTTCTCTCAAAATAAATAAATAAACTTAAAAGAAAACAACTAGATTGGACAATGTAAATTAAAATATCAACAGCATTAAATATAAAGAAATAGGAGAATGCCAATATGTAACAAATGGGTCCAGATATTAACATATTATGTGTAAAGTATCAGTGACCTTAAAAAAAAAATAGACTAAATTTGAGAATCAGATGCTGCAGAGCGATTAGGTATCCTCTGTTCTTCCCAACTCAATGACTGTGGGTTTTTTCTAAAATAAAAATATTTCTAAGTTATTCTTTCTGTATGTAAAGGGTGATGGTATTTGCCTCTTGAGAACAATATTAACCAACTAATTGAATTGCGATACTTATATAAAAAAAGAACGTGAGAAAAGTTTGCACCATACCAATTCATAACAAAAGGAATTCCAACTCCTTATTTTCTTCCCCACAGAAGTTCATTTCTGTTCCAAGATGTTAATAACAGAGTTTAGAATACATATTGTGCACATTAAATTTTGGGGAAATAACTTCATAGAGCTTAGAAAGTTACTAATAGATAAAATCAGATCATATAAACAATTTTTGAAGATTCTCCATGTATACATTATAAATTATTGATTTTATTGAATGTATAAGCAAACTAGTTTATATATATCAGAATGTTTCTACTAAAGATTTTCAGATATGGGAGGAAACTGCTTTATTTATCTGATCTAAATAGCTGGGGATGAGAAACTGTTGTTTTAGACTATAATGAAATAACTGATTCAGGGTTTTGTCATTTTATAAAGCTTATTAATCAAACTATGAGTTAGTCACTGTTTTCTCAATGGCTGTTAGCAATTGTGGCATCAGCAGTGTTTTACAAAGCAAATAATTAATTATTGTTACATATGTCGATTGACTGATTGATTGATTTAAGAGTAGAAAGTAAAGCAGGAGAAGAAATAAGAAAATATGCCATCCTCGAACCTAAGTGAACAAAAGTGTTTTCAGGTACAAAAAAAAATGCCTTTTCTGGGTAAAGTTAATCCATCAAGAAAGATAAAAGTAATATAAACAGTTCAGATTTGACCACTGGACTTTGGAGGGCATATCTCTGGAACCCTCTACAGAGCTGTCGTGGCAAAAGCCTACTTGGAGTGCACTGAAGAGAGAATGACATTGACTAGTAGGAGACAAAAGTATATTCCACCCAACCAGTTGAGGAGTGTTACTGGAAGCTGAAGAGAAGAGAAATGGATGCGCAGCAAAAAGTAGACTAGGCTTAATGAGTGTAATCAGATGAGAATAATACAACACTTTTATATGTTTGTAAGAATGATCTTAAAAAGAAGGAACATGTGATAATGTGGGTAGGAGATGATAAAATTACTGGAGTGATAGCTCTGAGAGGGTTAACAAGGCTGAGATTTAGTGCAGTTTAAAGATACAAACAGGAGAGAAGGTAAAACTATGATCAGGGAGGTTTTTGGGTATTAGATATGGTGATGGTAATTTGTGGAAGTTCTTTCCTGGTTGCTTCAGTTTCTCAGTGGGTAGTAAGATTGCACTTGGAGTGAATATTGGAGTGGAAATACCAGAAATTTGAGGAGAAAGAGAAGGCACTTGAAGTCATGCTTTAGAAGAGTTAGAGAATGGAGGGCAAGGGAAATACAGTGTGATTGCCAGGCAGCATTAACTTTTGTGGTCATCACTTAATTTAACTACTTTATGTGACCTTTTAAAATGTTTTGATGGTATTATAGGGGTGCACATGCTTCTAGTTTTTCACAAGTGAATTACTTCTGCACTAGCACAGCAGTAAAAAAAGCAAAAACAAAAAACAAACAAAAACAATTTTATTTTTTATAAAGTGCATTTTAAGATGTTTTCAGTAATATTGTATGTTTAATTTTAAGAAAGAAAGAAAGCTTGTCTGAATTAAAATCTAAGTCACTGATGTGGATTCTAAATACTTTAATACAACAAAGTAAGATCTCATTGGAATTTTATAGTTATATCTAGATGGAGCCAATCCAGAAAATTCAAGCAGTAGAACTTATTTATATAGTAGGGCTGGATATAAACAATGCTTTTTAGAGATGTCTGCATAAACTTTATAGATAATTTGAAAACGTTTTGCCAGTTGTTTTTCCTCTGACAAACTTAATAGGGAATGCATACAAAAAGATTCTTACAAAAGAAAAGCCATAAAGTTTATATATATAATAAATATATATTAATATTAATATATATAGGGTATATATATATACAACTTGTTGCACAGACCAATTATGTGACACTAGAAAGCGTGTGTTGCATTTACATTCCCTTAATATATTCTTGAAGGCTCTTTACATTTTATATCATGACAGTGCTAGACCATGAATGGGGGTCTATTCTTTTCCCAATTACTTTATGTTTTAAATAGTATATTTTATTAGACTCCTGGGGAGAAGAATAATTTGAATATTTTTCTTATAGCATGTTTGTGTATTGAAATATTTAAGTAGTTTATTTTCTTCTCTTTACCTATTTACATTTTGGCCATTTTGTGATATTCAATTGCTTTTGGTAATAAGGATTCACAGCAGTATTTTTTGGATAATGGAAAATCAAGTTGAAATTATAGGCAGTAATGAATTAGAACTGAGAAAATCAGTAGCCCTCCTATGGAGATGAGTATTAAACTTAGTTTTTGTATTTCAAGATGTAATCATGTAATCTACCCTAAATTCATTCTTTTTGAGTAATTGAATCATAAAATTTCATACTGAAAAAATGTAAAGAATTTACCTATTTATCTTTATTTAGCAATGAGATAACTATTTTATATTTGTCAAAAAACAAATTCACATGTTTTTAAAACCATATCTTATGAATGTTGACTCCTGCTTTCACTACAAATCAAAGCAGAGTGATAGAGACAGCTAAGTGGAATAAATCACACAGACATACAGAAGGGGAAGTTGACTGTTGAGATGAACAGCTTGCTTGATGGGCTTCCTTGGCTCACACACTTTCCATCCACAGAGACAACCATCACAAAGACAGTCAGGAAACACTCGGTTAAGCACGGTTGGTAAACAAACTATGTAACAATGCAATTTTCCCAATGTCTCTGACAGGTTTTATTAAGTTGTATTGTCTGATTTAACTAAGCATCACTTATTATTATAAGTAATCTCCTTTTTCCACAATTTTCTTGGCCATATGGTTCTGGTTAAAATCTGATGATGAGAGTTCTCTCAAGATATTTGGAAGGTGAAAAAGAAGTGACAGCTGACTATTCTCCAGAAGCAGATGCAAGCTGATATGTGAACAAATGTGCAGTTTACTAGAGCTTCGAGGTGAGTCTTTTGGAACCAATGGCTCATTTCAATCATTGAAATCAATAAAAAAGAGAAAGGTGGAGAAGCAGCTACCAGTGTTTTAATTTGCAGAAATAAAATAGGCTTAGCAATAATCTCAAGAAGCCCTATAGATTTACCAGGAAATTTTTAGCTTACCTAGTCCATGCAGGGCTCTCTGAGCTGGAATTGCACACACGCACTTAAAAAAAAAAATGTATAATGACAATTTGACTCAGTTCCATTAATTGCTTCCATCTCGGGGGGGGGGGGTGGAGTTACAAAAATACCAGAAAAGTACCTCATTTTTCCTTAATTTGGCATGTGAGGCAGAGTCATTGCCCTGTCTTGATCAGTAATAACTCTTTCCTTGCAAACAAACATTGAGAAATAGAGACTCTCCAGACCACTCAGCCAGAAATGAAAGGGGGTTAACTGTCAGTAACTCTCTGTCTTCTCACATTGGGTTTTCATAAAAAGAATGTCCTTTAGAGCAGTTGTATGCAGCGGTGTGAATCTTGGATGAAAGTAAAGACAGACCTACTAGAACTTCTTTTCAATTATATCTTAAGCTTTCTAAATTTGAACTTTTGTCTATGTTATATAATTAACACAATATCTTAGTTCTAATATTATATAAGATGTAATACAATATAAAGTGTATATATTGTAAGTGTAAACCAAGGAAATGTTGGTATTAGTCCAAATCAACAGATTGGGAACAATTGGCTTAAACCATGTTATATATTATGAACTGGTAAAAAAAAAAAAGCTCGTGGTATTAGAGTGATTTTTAAACCTTTCTCAATTTTACCTTTTGTGATTTGTAAATATTATCATATAATATTCCTTTATAATCTGAAAAAAATGTGTGGCAAACTCACTCACTGCCCAGCACCTATATTTTCAACTCCTTTTATAGGTGGTACAACCTTGAAAGCTAAAGGATTTCAGAGCTAGTACACACTTCTCCAGCTCTTTGTGCATGAATAAGACTTTGCAAAGATTTGGAACCCAAAGCTAAATGTACAGAAAATGAGATGTAAGGCCTTGTTTAGTAAGGAAATCATATTTCAAACATTATTTGATGCCACAACATCGCCATGCCCAAACTAACACAAAATGAAATTAATTATTAATATCACGGAAAACCATGAAAAATTATGAGTCAATGTATTTATGATCTTTACGTCAGGAAAGACTTTTTAAACATAATTGTTTTGGAATGAATCCTGTCCCTACGAAAATTTGTCTGTTTAAGCTCTAACTCCCATTGTGATTGTATTTAAAGACAGAGTCTCTAAGGAAATAATTAAGATTAAATGAAGCCATAAGGGTGGGGTCCTCATTCGATGAAACTGTTATCCTTATAAAGAGAAAGGAGGGGCACTGGATCCCTTAGTCAGTTAAACATCACACTTTGGCTTAGGTCATATCCCACAGCCCAGCTCAGTGAGTTTGAGCCCTGCATTGGGCTCTCTGCTGTGCACACAGAGCCCATATTGGATCCTCTACTGCCCTCCTTTCTCTCTCACTTTGCCCCTCCTCCACATTTTCTCTTTCTCTCAAAAATAAATAAAATAAAATAAAATAAAATAAAATAAAATAAAATAAAATAGAAAGGAGACACCAGAGTTTGCAAAAAAGTCTACATGAGGACACAGCAAGAAATCACACTGTCTGCAAGTTGAGGAGAAAGGTCTCTCTTCAGAGAGAAATTAACCCGAATGGCACCTTGATCTTGAACTTGTAGCCTCCAGAACTTCGAAAAAATAAATTTCTGTTGTTTAAGCTACCCAGCCTATGGGATTTTGTTATAACAACCTAAGCAAACTAATATAGATTTTGGTACCAAGAGTTGGGTACTGCTGTAGCAACTATTTAAAAATGTGGAAGTCACTTTAGAATTGGGTAAACAACAGCAGAAGCTAGAAGAATTCTGAGGACATGCTAGAAAAGGCTTAAGTTGCCTTGAGGGGACTGCTGGTAGAAATATGAATGTTAAAAGCAGTTCTGGTGAAGACTCAGGAAGAGGAAAGCTGTAGGGAAAGCTTCTATCATTTTAGAGAATATTTATATAATCAAGAACAGAATGTTGGTAAAAATATGAACATTAAACATTTTGGTAAGATCTCAAAATGAAGAATATGGTGTTGGAAACTGGAGAAAACAGGATCCTTGTTATACAGTGGCAAATAATTTGGTTGAATTTTGTTCTAGTGTTTTGGGGAAAGTAGAATGTAACGAACTTGGATATTTAGTTAAGGAGATTTCTATCCAAAAGAAACCCAAACCACAAGATCTGGAAAACTCTCATTCTATCCATATTGAAAAAAAAAATGACAATGCATGTGGTTAAACAATCACTCCATAAAAGGTTATCCATAATGTTAATCAGCCATCTCAACAGATGCAGGAAAAGAAATGGGATTATACCAGTAGAGATACTGACTGCCAGTTTGGACCAAAGGGCATAGAGAAAACATGAAATAAAGGAAGGCTTTCAAGATCTGCTGAAATTCTACAGAATAGGCCAACAGAGATATCCAGCTGTTGGCATCCATTTTCCTTCGAGAAAAGGGAGGAACAAACCTGAAGGTGATTCAGATCATTAGGGCTGCCACTCTTGTGAACCCTGAGCCTACTGACTGGGAAAGAAAGGCTCTGCTGTTTGGTTTCTGAGTGTAGGGCCACCCACTTGGTTTCAGAGGGCTGACTTCCTTTGCCCTGTGCCGTGGGATCAGGGGAAAGGGGGAACACTACAAAAAGCCCAGTGATAAGAGGGCTTTCCCCAAAGCAACAGGGCAGGGCTACCATCTAGAATCTTGGGGTGATGCTTCCACTTCAGTGCACCTAGTGAGTACAGCACGGAATCAAGGAAGATGATTCTCAAGCCTGAAGATCAAATGGCATTTGCCTTACTCTCTTTTAGATTTCCCATCATTTTTTCTTCTTTCTGATTCCTCCTTTTTGGAATGGAAATGCTGATCATATGCCTCTCCCACCATTGTATTTTGGAATCACATAACTTGTCTGGTTTCACAGGTTCATAGCTGTAGACAATTTTGCCTCAAGATGAATCATACCTTTAGTTTCACCCATACCTGATTTTGATGATATTTAATTTTTTTAATGTTTATTTATTTTTGAGAGACAGAGAGAGACAAGAGTGTGTGCAGGGCAGAGGCAGAGAGACAGGGAGACACAGAATCCAAAACAAGCTCCATGAGAGTGGGGGGGCAGACAGAGAGGCAGACAGAGGATCTGAAGTGGGCTCTGCACTGACAGTAGAGAGCCCCATGCAGGTCTCGAACTCATTAACTGTGAGATCATGACCTGAGCTGAAGTCTGACGCTTAACCAACTGAGCCACCTACGTGCCCCTGATTTCGAGGATATTTACATGAGACTTTGGAACTAATGCTGGAATGGGTTAAGACTTTTGAGGTTGTAGGTATGGGGTCAATGTAGGACATGGTCTTGGGGAGACATACAGCAAAATGTTATGGGCTGCATTATGTGTACCCAAAATTCATTAAGTTGAAGCCTTAACCCCAGTGTAACTGTATTTGAAGATAAGGATTTGGGGGAGGCAATTAAGGGTAAGTGAGATCCTCAGGATGGGTCCCTAATTCAATGGGATGGGCATCCTTATAAGAAGAGATATCACAGTTCTCTCTCTCCATGCACACACAGAGAAAAGGCTATTTGAAGACACAGAAAGAAAACACTGTCTGTAAGCTGAGGAAAAAGTTTTCACAAGAAACCAACACTGAAAACATCTTGATCTTGACTTTTTGAGCCTCCAGAACTATGAGAAAAGAAATTTCTGTTGGTGAAGCCAACCAGTTTACAGTATTTTGTTATGGCAGCCTAAGCAGATTTATACAATGACTAATGAAAAATAAAACAAAAACAATAATCTTTTAACTACATAAATAATAAAGCCACTTTTACATTAAATGCTTGCAATAAATAAAATTGAGTCAGATGACAAGTTGGGAAAAAGTTTTTAATATAAATGACATGCAACTGATTTAGTATGCAGAAAAATTTTAGAATTCATGCATGTAAAAATAACTAAAAAAGGGTAAAATCAAGAATGGGAATTTGTAATTGAAAAGAAATATTTCTTATATTTATTTTATATTATAATGTATATTATTGAATTATAAATATAAGTAGAAAATATTAAAATCTTTCACTTTTTTCCAATATTAATGGAATGTCATTTTAAATTATACTTTTATTATAAATTGGCCAAGATCATCTATCATCTATATTTCTATTTTCATATCTCCCTCTAATTAATATTGACAGTGATACAGCATGGTGATTAGGCATGGTGGCCAGGTTATGTTGAGTTAATGAACAACTCTGAAACTGTGATTTAAAAGTTTACTTCTTGGGTGTGTCCAGTGCAGAACAGTGCTTTTTCCTTCCCAGAGAAGAAGTAGGGAGGGGAAGAAAAAAATCACAGGAAATTAAATGCTATGGCTTGGAAGTAATACAAGTACTTTGTAGAATAATGTACTAACTCGGAATAATCATGCAGACTTGCTCAGAAGCAAAAAAAGCAAGAAAGTGCCAGGTGCCAGGAAAACTAAATAAAGCTGAAGCTTGGAAGCCTCTATTATTGGCCTCAGATAATATATTGACACAAGAACAAATTTAAACTATTCTGGGGTGTTTGGGTGGCTCAGTTGGTTAAGTGTCTGACTCCTGATTTTGGTTCAATTCATGATCTCATGGTTCATGAGACTGAGTCCTACATCAGGTTCTGTGGTAACAGCACAGAGACTGCTTTGGATTCTCTCTCTCACTCTGCTCTCTCTCTGCCTCTCACCCCACTTGCACTCTGAATAAATAAATAGAGAGGGGGAGAGAGAGAGAGAGAGAGAGAGAGAGAGAGAGAGAGAGAGAACCTTAAGCAGTCTCCATGTTCAGCATAGAGATCAATCCCTCTACCCTGGGATGATGACCTGAGCCAAAACCAAGAGTCAGGCACTCAAGTGACTGAGCCACCCAGATGCCCCTGAAGCATTGTTTAAAATATCCATCGATGCCCTTCCTTAAAATGTCTGTTTGCTTTGAACAAATATATTTGTTTCTTTTAATTATGCAAATAAGGTACAAGAAATGACATTTTTAAAAATTTATTATTAAATGTTAATAATAAGAATTTTGTTAATTTTATATAAAATTTCATTTAATACTTACAAAAAAGTGTAAACTAGTTAGTATCATCTATATTAAAGTTGATAAAGAAATAAGACATAGAGAAGCTTTAGTAATTTGTCTAATATCACTCGACTAATAAATTTCACAGGTAGGGCTTTAATCCAGGTAATATTAGGCTAAAGCCAATGGTCTTAATCTCTACATAAAACCAAATGATACCTCAATACTTTGCTCAAAGATGTCTATCAAAGTTTTTCCAATATTCAGTGATATTTTGAAAATAAAGTAAGTTTAGCAATAGCACAATGGTTAACTAAACTGAGATGTAGTCATATGATGAAGCAAAGTAGCAATAGATAAATATGTGTTTAAAGTGCATTTAAGGATTTTGAAAGTACTTAGAAATAGAAAAAATACAAATGCAGTATACAAAAACCTATACTGGTTATAGGTTTTTCTCATTGAGTCATTTTAATCAATCATTTTAGTCATTCTCATTTTAGTCATTCATTTAGTTATTTCCATTTTAGTTATTCATTCAGTTTATTCATTGAACAAATATTGATTGTGTAAAGGTTGTTTGCTAGACAGTTTACCCTGGTATCAAGGATTGCAGCAGTGAAGAAAAAGAGGAAAGGGGTTGAAGAGAGAAAGAAAGAAAGGGCAGTACAGGGAAGGGAAAGGAAGAGAGAGGAAGGGAAGGGAACATAATTTTTTCAGAAGTTCAGCTGAGATGGAGGGAATTGAGCTGCCAGGTATCAGAGTAGCTGATGACGACAGCAAATCAAAATGAAAGTAAGAAGACTTAATCACTTACTGTGAAGGTATAAATAAGATGTAGAAAGTATGGTATATCAGCACAGATGCGGTAGTGTCTTACTGCTGAGGGGCCTCTAACAAAAGTCTTATACTATTTGGGGGATGTCAAGATGGAGAGGGTGATGGGCTGGAATGGAAAAGTATTGAGTGGTAAGAGTGGAACAAGATGTCTTCAAAGTTCTCCCCACTCTACCAAATAAGAAGTTTAGGCAGAGGCACCTTAAGAACGTCTCAAGTGAAGGACTTTGATAAAGTGGACTCTAAATGGAAGTCTCTGAGCTAAGAATACATAGCCTACTGGTAGCCCTGAGTCCTGGACTGCAACTCCCTTATTCACAGACTGTAATGCAGTTGCTGTTTACCAAGTCAAGTGTGGGAAATGCAGTTGTTTTCTGCCAAATAAAACAACCATAATTGCCTATAGTTGGGTCTGAAAAGTCACAGAGGCTTTGAACTTGAGCAGGTGTCCAGGAACTGGTCTCCTCAGATTTATGTTATTAAAACTTGTATATATGAGAAAGAGTATGTGTGCTGTGTGTGTGTGTGTTATAAATAAATAGATAAATAACATTTTCACAGAAAAATAAGTGTATACATTATGAACAGTGGTCATCTTTAATCAATGAGATTATGATTTGTTGTTATTAATACATTCATATTAAAATGAGACTGTAGGGCATGTGGGTGGTTCAGTGGATTAAGCATCCGACTTTGGTTCATATCATGATTGCGTGATTGGTGAGTTTGAGCCCCACACCGGACTCTGTGATGACAGCTCAGAGCCTGGAGCCTGCTTTGGATTCTGTGTCTCCTTCTGTCTCTGTCCCTCCCCAGCTCATGTTCTGTCTCTCTCTGTCTCTCAAAAATTAATAAATGTTAAAATTTTTTTTAAATAAAATGAAACTGTAAACTTTTATATCTAGAAAAAAGTGTTTCCCCCAAAGTTGTGTTATATATATAAAGAACACAGCCTGGAGGCATGAAATGAAGGTAGTGGGAAGAAGTAAGATTTGATTTTGGCCTTGGACCATAAAAGGAAGTCCTGAGTGCTACAGAAGTGAGAAATTTCTGAAGAAACAGAATAATAAACTAAAGCTGTAATATTGAAAAGCATGGGATATGCTTGAGGAAAATCTACCAGGCTTATTTGATTCAAAGAGGAAAACACACACACACACACACACACACACACACACACACACACCAATGTTGAAGGGTATAAATGAAAGGTTTCATTGTTTATATGCAATGTTATAACTAATAGTTATTAAAATTATTCAAAAGGAAGTGACTTCAATAAACCTATTTGAACTGGAAAGGTTTATATCGTGGGAACAACTCTAAACTCATCACATAAATTCAAAATTCTGGTATCAAAGTGATTCCAGAAATAATCAACAATAGAGTTCATTAACATGCATTTCCTTATGTCTTCAATCAAGAGCACCAGCACTTCTTTGGTCTTTGATGTTTTAACCTTCTCCTAGTTTGTATATGTAATTTCTGTATACTTCTGAGTATGTGTCTGATCTCTTTATGTTTCAAATGAGGAAATGATGACTCATAGTTGAAGATGTGAGTTCAGATGAAGTTACAAAGAGTTCAGAAGGTAAAGACTGGTTGTTGCTTCTTCACGAAAAAGCCACTGTGTGTTAGTATGACTTAACAGTGACAGGTTACTTCCATTTACAGATAATATCCGTTCTTATCTCTGTTATGCTGTTTGAGTTTTTACTGTACTGGAAGGGGCTAAATTTGTGAGAGTATCATGACTCATAGCTATGCATGAAAGCAGCGTTTGTTTTCCTCTATGTTAATAATCCTTCAGAAAATAAAATTAGGAGCCATGTGGAGACATACATATCCAGTTTCCCAAAGAGGAAACATCAAGAGTAACTACTATAATTAAGCAAGTCAAATTGACCTTAGTTGTCTAAAAATATATTATCCCAAATGCATAAGGGCTATGCCAAATAATAAGAAGCAATGACATTATTGATAATCTGTATAATAACTTGGAATTACAAAAATTCTGCAGACAAGTCAATAAGCTAGGCTGGGAAAGAGTTAATGTGGATCAGCACTAGGTTGATAGAATAGGAAATCAAAGAGAAGGAACAGATGGGAAAGAGTTTACAAAATGAAAATCTGTGGGATTTAGGAATTAATTGGTTGTGGAGAAAAGGGAGTGGTAAACAATTACTCTGTGGTTTCAAATCTAGTTGACTTAGCAAATTGTGGTGTTATCTCTTTATATAAAGTGCTCAGCCACGTTTCTCTGAGACTCAGCTGATCATGGTTTTTATTATGTTTCCCCAGATTCAGCTGAGTTGGGTTTTCACTCAATCAATCCAATCAATAAACATATAGCAACCAGTGATGCCATGGAAACAATATAAATCTCAACCTTGGAAATATATATCTGAATATTCTATACATGAGTAACTCTGTGCATCTGTGAGTGTGTGACAGTGTGTGTGTGTGTGTGTGTGTGTGTGTGTGTGTGTGTGTGTGTGCATGTGTGTGCTGAGAGAGAGTGCCAGAGCAAGTGTGCAATAATAACTAGCATGTGTCCAGACATAAATCTGTGCTAAGCACTGTTCTAAATGTGGCTTTTGATGCATGAACTCATTGTAACCTCAAAGAAAAATGATGATTAGGTACTATTATGATCTTGATTTTTACAAATGAGGAAACTGAGGCTTAGAGGGGTCATTTTTCCTAGAGCCAGAAAGCAGGTATGTAGATGCACAAAGACTCATTTCAAGTCATTCTGATTCCAAGGCCTAGAATAATTCCTAATAATGTCCTTCACTATCCCAACCCTGAGCAGATGGAGAGAATGGCTGTGCACACCATCACACTTGGGATCCTTTGGCAACAAAGTCAATGTGGAGAGTTACAGGAAGGAGAAGGTCACTTGTGGGAGAAGCCCTGCCACTCAGATTGCCTGAAGCATAGGATGAGACGTGCTAGTGCTGGGAGAGGCAGAACAGGTTTAATCCAGGATCCATGGCTGGAACAACTCAACACTCTATGAAAGCCTGGATACAGAACTGGATTGGGTGGGGTTGGGAGATTTGACCAATAAAAGGACTGAGTTCCCCAAACAGAAGGACAATGCTAGGTTATGGAGCTTGTGTTCTAAAATAATTCTAAGATATTTCTCTTCCCTTTAAATCTCCCTCAGTATCAACACATAAGGAATTCATCGTGTTTAAGAATATATGAGAGCAGTATATAATAAGTTATAGGAGTGTAATGTATAGCATGGTGACTATAACTAATAATACTATATTTCATACTTATATATTGCTAAAAGAGTAGGTCTTAAAAGTTTTCATAACAAGAAAAAAATGTGTAACTATGTATGGTGATAGATGCTAAGTAGACTTACAATGGTAATTATTATGCAATATATATACAAATACCAAACCATTATGTTTGTTAATATAATGTTATATGTCAATTATACCTCAGTAAATAAATATATAATGAGAGAAATCCTGGCCCAGAGAGACTAAGCAATCTAGACATAATGATGAACTCTATAGACTATTCATTTTATACAGATTGACATGCTTCAAATACAGATCACTGCAGACCTTTTGAAAACCAGAACAAAATAGATGAACATGAATATTATTTTACTGCCTACTATTCTTCATCCTCATCTTCCTCAGGAATATGTCTACACATTCTGTTCAGACAAGCCATGTAATTCAAGGGAAAAGGACTCCATCTAAACTCCAGGGGTTAATTCTGATAAGGTATAAGTCAGAGCAATTCCATCCATGTTGGTGGTGACAAGAATAGGAATGGATTCACATCCAATAGGCTGAATGAGACAAAAGGTTTTCTGGAGCATTTTGGAAAGGTTCATAATAGTTTTTTTTTGGGGGGGGGTTATTGTTTGTTTTCCAATAGGTAATTCATTAGCACTTTCTGTAAATGAGGAGGTTTTAGCCCCAATTGTTTTTGGCAGTCATTCTATGATCAAGAGGCAATCAGCCATAGAAAGAAGGTAACACACAAGATGGTAGTTTGGAGAGACAAAGAACAAAGACTTTTAGAATATTTTTTCAGTGGCTGGATCCACTGATCCTGATATTTGTCCTAACTGTGGGTACATATTTATGTGAAGTAATTGTCATTATTTAAGCCATATGAAGCAAAATTTTTGTTTCTTGCAGCGAAATACAGTCTATTGATATACTGAGAGTCTGGTTAAACAGAGCAATTCAGATATATGCCTGTTTGGTTTTATAGGTCATTTGAGGCCTGGATCCATCTAGAAAGAATAATACTCTGGATATACCGACTGTTGTATCTGGACCCACAAACACAGACACACTGATTATCTTAGTCACATTGACAAGTCATGTTAGTCACACAGGTCCAATACCTAAAAGTCCCTGTTCATCTGTCCACCTCATGTCTCAGGAAATCTTTCAGTCATGTGCAAACAGGAAAGTGGTTTACCTTCCCTAGGCTCTCTCATGCCACTGAATTTAGCTGGTGGGTAGGCTGGAGACCTGGCTCAGCTAGAGCAGCTGGGCCCTCCCTTTGAGTCATCCCTTTTTTCATATCGATGTGGCCACCACCGGTGAATCACCTAAGAGTGTTAACATAGCAGCTGCAAGATGGCTTAAGGCTCACCTTTCCGAATCTCATGATATCACTTCTGCTACATTCTACTGGTCAAGCAAAACACAGGCCTTTCCAAATTCAAGGAGACTAGAAATACATCTATATTTAATTTTTCCCTCTGAAAATTAAATTATAAATTGTATAGCAGAGGCTCTGCTGACTACTTGAATAAAATGAATCTGTCTCCTGAGTTAACTCATGAAGTTATCACATACCTGGTAGACAAGTTTAGAGATGCTATTTAAGAGCACAATTTATGCTGAGTACTTTAGATGGGTTTTTCTAATGACTTTTAAAATTGTTTTTCAGAAGTCTCTTGATTTAAAGATGGGAGAGGGCCACTAGGGACAAGCAGATGAAGGAAGCTAACCCCAGTTCCCAGACAACACTCTCAATTCCTACTTCAACCAGAGTAGCCCAACTTTATCTATTTTACATATTGAGAATCTGGATAATATTTTATTAGGAAAATAATTCTTTTCCTAAAAAAATATTTTAATGACTTTGCACATTTTTATATTACTTTATAGGTTGTCACATTTTAGCAACTAAAGATTTATAAACCTTACATTTAAAAAAAAGCAAAATTGTTGTTCGAATTTCTCATATTCAAGTTTAGCTCATGATTTCAGGATGGCATTTTTACAAAGATATAAGTCTACATAACTCTATACAGAAAAATTTAGAATTTTGAAGTTGCCTACCATAATAAAGTCTGGTTATATGCCCATTGCACAGTTAGTACCAGTATCACAAGTTAACATTGTTCTTGCGTTTGAATAAGAGTAATGATATTTTCAATAACAAGGAAATGTTAAATTGGCTGTTTTAAAATACTGAGTTTCCCCATTTATAAGTTGAATCTAAAATTATTTTGTTCACCATATTCTTTGATAAGATTCTATTCTTTTTAAAATTATTTAGCACCTATTTTAGGGAATAATATGATCTCTATATGTTCTTCCAGGATGACCAAAACAAAGCACAATTTGCTTTATTAAGAGCAGAATTAATGTGTTAATAAGACAGTGATTTTTTTTTATTTAACCTCAGCTGTAAAACATAAAGCAAAACAAAAACAGACATATCTGGAAGTTTCATATATGACAAGACTGAAGGAATTATAGTCCTGCAGTAGATCCATCCTCTTCTTTCTTAAGAGTTATACTTGGGATAATGCACTTCTCTGTTCCATAAAAGAAATTCCCACTGAAAGTAGAAAAAGAATAACCCCTGCCTTTCATTATGACCCATCATATCATACCCTGTACATTTTGAGTAGACAGATGAGGTGAAATGTCTACTTTTCTTTCATATCGTAATAAGTCAACTTTAAGATCACCTATATTCTTAGGCAAAGGTTTAGTAATTTCCAGTGCTGAAACCTTTAATCATTCATCGTGCCTGTAACAAAAAGATAGAACTTATTTCAAAAATAGCCATCTTGTCACTTGGACTGAGGAAAGAAATCCACAATGTTAATAGATCACAGTGACAGTTTTCGTAGTCAGAAATAGGACAGAGGCAAAAAAATAAAGTACTGTTTCCATTTATCTTTCTTAGTAGTATGGACAGGTAGAGGGAGAGAGTCTGAACATGCAGATATTTCACTCTGGGTAAGAACAAAACAAAACAAAAAGAGTGTTCGATTTTATCCAGTGGTTTAAACTTTATGTTGACAGATAATGGAACTATTTTTTTTTTTGTCAGCTCTAAAGAAGATTTATCCACCCATCTAATCTTTTTATCATTTGCTTATTCTTCAATAAGCACTTATTGAACACTTGTATTATTTCAAATACTGTGCTAGTCAATGTTTTTCTAAGAACGAAAAAGATTATGCTAGCTATCAAAAGAAAGTACCCAAACTATATCAGCAAACAAAATATTAAAGATAAAATTTAGGAATGAATTTTAGTCAAAACAAATTTATCTAAATATATGGTGATGATTGCTTACAGAGTCCATACATATATTCAGCGAAACTGACAGATTTTTACATATTCTACTGAATTAAATATTAGGCTATTGAAATCATCTAGAGGGAAATTATATAATACCAGATTCACTAAGAATAAAAAAGGAAAATACTGAAACAAAACAATGTTTTATTAAAGATCCTTAAATATCATACAATATTTCATAACTTGTTATTACTGCCTTGATGTCTTACAAGGGATAAAATATATGGTATTATATTTTTAGAAACTTTAGTCTTTATTGAGTTTCCCTAATGCCATTAAATGTTGAAGGCATTTTACATTTTAGAAAATTTTATGCAATCACAATTTACGATTGTCTATTTTTAGTGAGCCTATTAAACCAACACTTACTATGAACTTTACATAAAAATATACCAGATCTTAATCAAATATGCATTGATCTTCCATACTACAATCAGTCCATATGAAAGGGTTGTGGTTATCTCAAATCTCATTTTAGAAATGACAAAAAAAAAAGTTAAAACTTTTCCACTTGAGATTTAAAGATATGGGTTTTTTTTAGGAATGGTGCTTCTCTAAGGAATCATTAATACAGTTTCTGTAAATTCTTCAAAATTCTTGAAGAATGAAAATAGAAAAACAAAAAATCAAGCTTAAGATTTATTGAGCATTCACTATATATGATGTGCATTACACTAACGAGGGAAGTGAGTTTTGTTGTTTTCACTGTTAGAGATGAAACACTGAATTTTTGAGGATTAAGACTTTAATACTGTCCTGTATCCTGACTCCAAAGACATGCTTTTGACCTCAAAGCCTATGTAGTTTTTAATGCACTACTCCCTCTTTACATTGCAGAGATGTTAATATGAAGCCTTCAACACAAATTTCCACAAAGCACACTAATATAAATGGCAGAAGGAGAATTAAAGCCCAGGCCCTCCACCTTCAAGCGCAATGCACTTTCACTATAACTAAAACTTTATTAATAGGACAAATATTAAAAACATTATACCAAATAATCATTAAGAAAAGTTGTTAATTTTCTTATAAGTACTATCTTGAATAAAAACCTATTTCTATGTATTAAAATCAATCATATATAAATATATATATGTGTGTGTATATATATATATATATAATTTTATTAGTTTGGCAAATTTAAGATATTTACATAAGAAACTTGTGAAGAATGGGGCCCCTGGGTGGCTCAGTTGGTCAAGTGTCAGACTTTGGCTCAGGACATGATATCATGGTTCATGGGCTGGAGCCCCACATTGAGCTCTGTACTGACAGCTCGGAGCCTGGAGTCTGCTTTGGATTCTGTGTCTCCCTCTGTCTCTGCCCCTCCCCTTCTCATGTTCTTTCTCTGTCTCTCTCTCTCTCAAAAATAAATAATAAACATTAAAAAATTTAAAAAAAACTTGTGAAGAACTTAATTCAATTTTACTGAATTAGTCTTAAAATACCTCTCTGGTCATTGAGAGTAGATTCACATGTACAGTAACCATTAAGCAGATTCTTACAGAATCTATTTCAGGCTGAGTGGGTCATATAGCATTTACTCTTCTTTATATCTATTGATAATTAAAATGGTGGATGAAGAGAGAAGAGGAGAGAAGGAAGGAAAACCCTCCATAGAATAAAACATTACAGAGATTAAACCACCACACTTTTCTCTGTGGCACCTTAGGATATGTGAATATTATTTTATTTTTCATCAAAAAGATGTACACAACATTCTCAAAGGTCTATAGAGCATTTTTATAGGAATATTTTATATATATTACATGTGGGAATAGCATGGTAAATGTGAAGTGAAAATATCAGTTGTATGAAACAACTTAGGTAAAAACAAAATTAAACATTTATTCACACGCATTTGTTTATTAAAGATGATTTAGAAATAATTAATGGAAGGCCTAACTCACTTATCTTCCTAAAATTGAATCTCATTTATTGAGGAACATAATTTTCTTTGACCATGATGATTCTTACTGAGAGATTTCTAAAACAGTAAGGTTCTGTTATAAAAATATGTTCCCTATGGCAGAATGATTAATATGGGGAATTCACTATAATATCAACTTCACCATTGTCAGTGCTTTCAAAGAATGCCTTTTGTTGATTAATCTGCAAAATGAAAGTAATGTTTTGGGGCACCTGGGTGGCTCAGTCAGTTAAGCATCCGACTTTGGCTCAGGTCATGATCCCATGATCCATGGGTTCGAGCCCTGCACAAGGCTCTGGGCTGACAGCTCAGAGCCTGAAGCCTGCTTTGGATTCTATCTCCTTCTCTCTCTCTGTCCCTCCCCTGCTCATGCTCTGTCTCTGTCTCTCAAAAATGAATAAATGTTTAAAAAAATTTTTTTTAAGTAAGGTTTTAATTTTAATGTCCACATGGATTCAGAATTCTCTCTGATAGAAAATATATATTCATTAAACTGGGTTCTGTTTAATTTTAATTCTTATTCTATATTGTGTTGAAAGATATATTTTCAAATAACATATGGATTTTCATTAACATTTGCATGAACTACATGTAGAGATATAATGGCTATCATGGCACATATTCCATAGGTAAGCAATGTCAAAGCATTATACACTATTGAAGAAAAAAAAACAGTACCAATCAATTATCATACCACCTATAGATAGTAGTTATTAACCCTTCTCATATTTTAAATTTATTGAGAATCTGAAGAAAGACACCCACACATAACTCCAAATTTTGTATATGAAATCTTGTATTCAAAGAATCCATAAACATTTTAGAGCCCCCTTTGGCATAGATCAACAGAACTTATAGCCTAAATATTAAAAACTAATATCCACGATAAATTGATTATTCAATGAAATTGAATAAAAAAATTGAATTATTTGGAAAAAATGAGGAATGATATCTTAATTCCAAACCTTCAATTAAATAAAATTCCATGGATTAAATAGTAAAATTACATTTTAAAAAGAGAATGCATGCTATATTTCTAGGACTACTATCTGTTGAAGGATTATTTTTCACCTTTTAAAAATTAACTTTATTGAGGCACAATTGACATGCAACAAAATACTTGTAAGTGGATCAGATTTGCCAAATCTACACATCTGTGCAAATAGCACCATAACCTATTTCTATCACCCCACAAACATCCCTCATGACATTTATAGGCAATCTCCTCTGCTCTTATTCCCAGATTCAGTAGCCACTGCTCTGCTTTTGGTCACTATAGATCAGTTTTGCCTTTTCGAGAATTTCACATAAATGAATGCCTTGTATTCTTTCATGCCTGGCTTCTTTCAGTCATCATAATGTTTTTGATGTTTGTTCATATTATTTTACTATTAGTATTTATACTCTTCCTAAACATAAAAGTATCTTCTTTTCTTATTTAGAGTTTTTATTTTAATTATAGTTAGTTAACATATATGGTAAAATTGGTTTCAGGTATGGAATTTAGTGATTCCTCATTTGCATACAATACCCACTGTTCATCAAATAAGTGCCCTACTTAGTACCCATCATCCATTTAGCCCATCCCCTGCCCACAGTTTGTTCTCTATAGTTAAGAATCTCTTATGGTTTGCTTCCCTCTCTTTTTTTTTCCCCTTCCCTGTGTTCATCTGTTTTGTTTCTTAAATTCCACATATGAGTGAAATCATATGGTATTTATCTTTCTCTGACTGACTTATTTCATGTAGTTGCAAATGGCAAGATTTCATTCTTTTTTGAGGGCTGATTACGTACCATGATCAAGTTTACTTCCAGGAAAGCAAGTATGACTCATCATTTATAGGTCAATAAATGTAGTGCATGCTATTAACACACTCAAGAAAAGTCACATAATTGTATCAACTGATTTATGAAAAATATTTGACAAAATTCAACACCTATATAAAAACTAACACAAAATGGATCATAATATAAGTGTTAAGTGTAAAATTATAAAACTTTTTTTAAAAGCACTGGAGTGAATCTTTGGCATTCTAAATCTAGCCAAATAGTTTTTAGCATTGCCACCAAAAGCAGGGTCCATAAAAGTGAAAACTGATCAATTAGATGTCATCAACATTTTTAAAAAACAACACATTTTTCGTCTGGGAAGTAACCAGTTAACAGGATGAAAAGACAAGCTACAGACTGGGAGAAAATATTTGCAAATCACATATTAGGCAAAAGGGTAATAAAAAATAACAGTAAATGATGAAAGAATGCAATTAGAAAATGAACAGAAACATGAACAGACATTTCACCAAAAACGGGTGGACAGAAGGCAAATAGCACATACAAAGATGCTGAACATCATCAGTCAGTAGGAAAATACAAATGAAAATAATGTGAGATATTACTCCATGTCTATTAGAATGGCTTAAATAAAAAACTGAACACACCAAAAAACTGGAGAGAATGCAGAATAATTGGATCACTGTAACATTGCTGTATATGTGTATTGCCCCTATGAAAAACAGTTTTAAATTTCTTAAAATACTAAGTATGCAACCAAGCAATTGTACTCCCGTTGAATTTATCTCAGAAATGAAACACACACACACACACACACACACACACACACACACACGTGTGCACGCACACACACACACACACACACACACGACTGTAACACAAATGTTTATAGCAGCTTTATTTGTAACAGCCCAAACTGGCAAACAATCTAAATGTCCTTCAGTATGTAACCCTGCAGTGGGTGAATGGTTTAATATACAGTGATATATCCATACCATGGAATATTACTCAGCAATAAAAAAGAATGCACTACTGATATACACAACAACCTGGATTAATCTCCATACAGTTAGATTGAGTAAAAGAAAAAGCTAATCACAAAGGGCCACCTATCATAAGATTCCATTTATATACATTTCTTGAAATAATACAATTGTAGAAAGGCAGAATGGATTAGTGTCTGACAGGGGGTAAGGAGGGGGTAGGGAGGAAACAGGGTTGTGGCTATTAAATCACAACATGAGGAATTATTGTGATGGGAATTTTCTGTTCTGACTATGTTAATATCAATATTCTGGGAGTGATATTGCACTTACTGAAGGAAGGCATTAGCATTGGTGGAAACTGGTTAAAGCGTGCTTGGGATATCTCTATTATTTCTTAAAACTGCATATGAATCTACAATTATATCAAGACAGAAAATTTAATTTAAAACTAAAAGGCAATGTGGAAGTTAAAAAAATAAGAAATAGAAGCAAGAATAATCTAGAGAATATGTATGTTTTCAATTTAAAGTGCATAGGAGACATTTTATAAAAATTTAAAATGTTGCTTAAGGTTACCTAGTGAGATTATAGATTCTTCCCAGTGAATAAAGACTTTACATTGTTTTTCCAGATCTAAAATAAGTAAAGTCTCCTTAAATAATTTTCTATATAAACATTGTTTTTCCAGATCTGAAATAAGTAAAGTTTCCTTAAATATTTTTTCTATGTAAAACCATACACAAAGATAGCCCATGAAGCATATGCATAAAATATTTTCCAGAAAATTAATAGAAAGATGTGTATATTTATACCTTTTGCATGAATAACCCCCATTTATAAATAGCAAAAATGTAGACTCATCCATTTATTCATTTGTGTTACAATTTAAATTTATTTTATGCCTTCTTTCAAGGAGATTTTCAATTTAGGTAAACTTACATTTAGTTACTCATTTAATGAATAGTTTGTTCCTTTGCATTTTTAGGGCACTGTATTTAAAACACATAATATAAGTTCGCAATGTATTTTATTACTTACCAAATTAGGAAATTAAGCAAGGCCTCACTTTTCAGAGATAGTTCTTGGACCTCTTGTGGCATGGTTAAATATACTAACAGTTATGTCTAGGCCTCCAAAAAAATACCAAAGTCCCAACTTCCATATTCTAATGCTTCCAACCTGAACTGTTCAAGAAAAATAATTTTGTTAGAGAAACTTCATAACTGCTACTGCTGTTAATGAACTATTATTTGGTAACCTGTATGCAGATGACAAAAGCAAAACAATCACAGGATGTGGCCTAGTGCATGAAGTTGCTTACAGTAATTTTTTAGTTTGGGTTGTATTTAGATATTGTGAGTCAGCAATTTTAAAATATCACTGCATGTAAAAAATCCTCTAGGAATCTTGTTTAAATCACAGTTAGGTGGCTCTTATTGAGGTGAGCACTGGGTGTTATAGGTAAGTGATGAATCTGCTCCTGAAACCATTATTTCACTATGTGTTAACTAACTTAGATTTAAACAAAACAAAACAAAACAAAACAAAACAAAACAAAACACAGGTAGTTAAAATGAGAAATAGTTTATAGAAATGTAATTTATTGTGATTCTTTTAATCATTCTAAACAGATATTTATTTAATACATAATTTTATATTAAAGATTCTACAATCTTTCCAAAATTATGTTTAAGCCCCAAGCCCCCAAAAGAAGGGGTCCATACCTAACTGCGTGCAACCAGGTACATGGTGTGGGGTCTTCTCCACTGCCGGTGCATAACTCTGGCTGTTTCATGGTTTCTTTTGCAGAGTATTCAGGTCCTCCAGCAGAATCTCTGAGGAGATTTCTTTCATGTGAGCAACATGTCTACCATCTGGCTAATTGAGATGTTACCCTCAGCCTCTCCGTTTCTAGTTCCCCCCCCTTCATTTGGGATTGTATTCCTTTTAAGATTACCTTTCCTTGGGAGTCTTCTCTAAATCTCAGAATTACATGTCTTTGCCCCACCATCAGTGGACATGCAGCTTTTTCCATAAGCAATGCTGTCTATCCCTGCTGTACCATGCCAATGCACACCTAGCCACACCGTTAGACATTTCAGATGTGTATGATTCATTCATGTATCCACATTTGGAGGATAAACTTGTAAGTAGTCCCATGATAGCATCCTCACTTATTTTCAGGATAGGAAAATATTGTTTGCCTTTTCCTGAGTGAGACTGGCTACGCTTTCTGAGGAAGTCATCTTCATAGTTTGGGGCAACTCTATTCTTACAGAGCCTAGCTATATAGAATGAGGTGGTCCCTGCTAACCTATTTCCTCATCGCACTGTGCCTGTGTGTTACATGATGCACTCCTAGTAGCTGGAGTGTTTACAAAGTATTAAGTCAGCATTTGGGGACTCAGACAATAGCCAGACAAAAACACTCCAATTTTAATCACCTATTACATGTGATTTTAACAAGATATTTCCAGGGTATTTTCATATACATTGCAATTTAAAAATTACTCAGAAATGCAAAATATATCTTAAACTGAAAATTACTTCTCTTTAAACTCTTACTAAAGATCACATCCTTTTAGATTTTTGCTTTCATCATCAGTTATAGGGCCTAGCAAACACTACGGATGTAATAAATACTATTTCTTATTATTAAGTTTTTCATAATCATTTCTCTTTTTACACAATTGTTCAAGTTGCAAACATTTGAGTCTGGAATTTAGAACTTCGGTGTATCTTAGTGAGTGATTTTGCCTTAATTGCTGATTTTTGTTTTGTTTTATCAACGGCCCAAAGGTATCAGCAGAGAGATCAGAACCACCTGCTACTTCATACATTGGCAAAAAGAGATAACTTGTACACAATAAGTTCAGAGGTAATGAAGAAAAATAATGTTATTTTGAGCTGACCACTAAACTCCTCCACTCTGTCCCATTGAAATGATTACATTAGCAATCCTGTCAGGAGTTTTGGTGTGCAGGAACATTGCTAGATCATCTTTGCAATCTTGTCCTAGATCTGAGAATGCTTTAAGTTTTAAAATAAAATATACATGGATCCCAGCTTTTGTAAAGTGCTATTGATCTGCTTGAAAGTAACACTTATGACTCATATCCTTCACAGTTTTCAAGAAAATATGAATCTTCTATAAATGCACTTAGTGTAAAAATAGTTCAATAAGAGAAAAAAAAATAAGTAGTTTTTCAGAAGCCTGAGATAGATTTATGCTATTTTTGTTATGAAACTAAGGATTACATGTTTGTAATTCACAATTAGTTTGACATAGCAAGTTAAGTCAATAAATGAAAATGACCGATTTCTTAATATGACAATTAATGAAGCAGTTGGATTGCAATATTCATTATTGAAGCAGCTTTTCCCAAGATCATGCATTACAACTTCTAGCAATTATTTTCCTTTCTCTGGGACCTCATTAACTTGAAGCTTCAAAATCCTCCCCTGCAAAACAGAATAGCAATAGGGCTGCTTTCTTTTATGTATTGTTTAGATAAGATAATGCATGTCAAGACTAGGAAAGTTACCACTACAAGTGTCCAATGAAGTAGGGATGGTAACAATAACAATGATGATTATTGATGAAGATAATTGCTTCAGGGTTTCACATCAGTCCTGAATTTATACTAAAAGTGAAATGATGAGTTACCATCAATAAGCAGAAGAAATGTGATTCCTTTGCCTGAAAGAAATGCTATACTGAGCAAACAAACTTCATTCCATACAATAAAACATTAGTTTTGTATGTTCCATTTCAATATACACGCGGTGAAGTAAAACCAGATGCTGCTACTATCATTGCTGACTCATCACATTTGGACCTTTCAAGACAGTTAAATGGACAACTGGATTGAACAGAGACTATGAAATAAAGGAGCAGTTCCTCACTAAAGGCCATATTCTACACTTTCCCAAAGATTGTTTTAACAAAAAAATCAAACAAATACATCCAGTAATTGGAAGACTGAATATTTCAAATTGAAGAAAGTTCTGAATCTACTCTTATGTTTGGCTCCAGAAAGTATTCCTTCATGTTCTGTTCAAGCATTTGAATTTGTTTTAAAATATGCAGGATAATGTAGCTTTTTTTTGGAAATTAAAGAAAATTACCAATTTTATAAAACAAATCTTGCCAATCAGACCATTTTAAGGACCACCTTAAATATTAGAAGTCTGGAATTTACTGCTCTGGAACAATGTTTTTGACTATTCAAGGAGCAAGATTCCCCAGAAAGATTATTTGAAACCACAAAATTATGATTTATTGGTTTTGTGACATGATAAAGACAAAAAGTGTATTCTGCAATTTAATTCCTCAGCTCAGACACTCACAAGTCCACTTTTACTCCTTCCTGAAAGCATTCAGCAATGAGAGAAGGCATGCTGGGGAGCGGGGCTCCTGCTCATGAACCATGATATCATGACCTGAGCCAAAGTCAGACACTTTACCAACTGAGCCACCCAGGAATCCCAGGAAGGCATGATTTTATTCACTACAGTTTTCCTTCAAGTCTGTGGATAAGATAAACTGAGTGACAAGGAATGGATGATAGGTAGCTTTCTGTATCACCTAATCAAGAGTCAGAATTGCCTCTCAGCTCTTTTCTGTGAAATAATATTTTATGGTTTAGCATGGGAAATAATTTATTTCAGTCAAATAGCAACACCCTTTATTTCATGTATGTAACTGGTGCTTCCTTGATATTTCACAATGTAATTTCTCAGTCTATGTTACAAAACTCAATGCAATGATAGTCTAAAATAAAACTAAGTCATTTTTAATGTGAATTTTTGTGCTACAGAGAGCAAAAAAGTACGAATTTAGCCCTCATATATTTGACACACATATTCTGTGAGGTCATTCATAATTTATAGATCCGTGGTTCCATTGATATAATTAGCACTGACAATAATACTACTGGATTAAGTGATTCCCTGTTGCATATGTCTCATCTGATTTCTCCAAGCACAATAATTCTCCTTGATATTTCAAGTGGTTTTATAAATTCTTTGTAATAGAGTCACTTAATTTGCCTGTATTTGCTAATAGAGTGCTAGGATTGGGGTAAACAACTTGTCATTTCAAATTAAATCTCATTTTCAGATATACATAATTATATATATATATACATATATATGTATATATATACATAATTATATATATACATTTCTTTTTTATCTACTCATGCAAAATCATCATGCTTGTAAATCCATTTTTCTAGGTAGATACAAGCTCACAATTCTTTAGTCAAACACACAATTGTTTTTACTGTTTGTTGATATTTTATTTGGAATTGAAATATTATTTATGTTATTTTTTAGTTATAGATACAACTGTGAAACACTATTCGATTTTTTTAAATTTTTTTAATTGTTTATTCATTTTTGAGAGACAGCGAGAGTCAGTGCCTAAGTGGTGGAGAGAGAGAGAGAGAGAGGGAGACACAGAATCTGAAGCAGGCTGCAGGCTCTGAGCTTTCAGCACAGAGCTTGATGCAAGGCTCAAACCCATGAACCGTGAGATCATGACCTGAGCCAAAGTCAGATGGTTAACCGACTGAGCCACCCAGGTGCCCCCACACTATTCTAATCTTTTAAGTGAAAATGTAACCAGGAGCCAAAATAACACAAAGAACTCATTAAAACAACAAAAAAACACATGATCTAGGAATATGATGTTAATTACATATTGATAGACAATGTTGAGATTAGTTGATAAACATACTATTTCTTTCTTTCTTTATTTGAGAAAGAGAGCTACTAGCGGGAAGGGGAAGAGAGAGGGGAGAGAGAGAATACCAAGCAGGCTCTGCATTGTCCGCACTGTCAGCACGGAGCCTGATGCAGAGCTTGAACTCACAAACCAAGAGATCATGACCTGAGCCAAAGTCAAGAGCTGGACACTTAATTGACTGAGCCACCCGGGCACCCCTATAACGATGTTATTCTAATAGTTACTAAGTTCGAGAAGAAGCCACAAATATCCCCAGTAATTTCACAAAAATTAAAATACGATAGAAAGCAAATATGCAAATATGTGTAGCATTACTAATAAAAAATTAACTGCAAATTAAAATAGAAAACCAAATATTTATCAGTATACCATTCTGTAAATTGTATATGTATATATATGTATACAGGTATATAAACATATATATACACACATACAGACACACACACACACATATATATATATATTCATCAAAAACTATCACTATAGCATTATTGTTGAATGTGTGAAGTAGAACTATCATTTTAAAGGGCTATTTGGTTATGTTATCAAAAGCCACATATCCGTTCTTGCCATTTCACTGAGAAATACTCTTCTACAAATTTAATCCAAAAAAAATAAAAATCAGAAATGGGAACAAAGATTTAGGTAGAATAAGCCTGGTAACATGCAATGGCAAAGAGCAATGTCCAAATTAGGGTGTTTAAAATAATCTATCACACAAACAATAGATATTACTAGACAAATAAAAAAATCTTAATAATAAAAATATATTTAAATTATGTTAATAATGCCAGATACAATGTGCAAAAAAATTATTATATAGAGGTATAAATGACCAAAATTTACAGCTAAAGAAATATATTTCTATGTTTTTATATCCGCATCAATGCTTTATTTAACATATTTATGCTAAATACATAGTAACAAAATGTTTACATTAGTCATTTTTGGATGGAATATCATCAACAGAGTTTACACATGTGTGGTGTTTTCTAACATGCCTTTGCTGAATTGCTACATTTACAGATAAAATAAATAGTAAGAAACATATTTCTGTTTTTCACTAATATGTATGTTTAATTTCTTTATATTAATTTTTTTATTTTCATGCAATGGACAGAAGGAAATTCACACATTCTCATTCTAATAATATTTTAAAGAGAAATGTTTACTCAACCTTTACCTGGATAAAAAGCAAAAAACATAAAAATCAACCAAGGAAATTAGTAATTTCAGAGGCAGTGTAAAATTAGGAAACAAAGTACATTATCAAGTGTGTTTGTACCCTTTCTATTTTGCTCATAATTTATATTTATGTTAAGTTGTTTAAACTTCTAAAACATTTGAAAATATATAATAATATATGTTATATTATACAAATTTGTGTTATATATATGTGTATATACACACACATACACACTGTATTACTATCCATTTTCTTTTCATAAATAGCAAGGGAAATATGTCAGTATGGTGGATGAAAGAAAAAAAAAGAGAACATTGATTCAACTGATTTCAGAAGCCACCACAGTATCTTACAGAAAAATTGTAGTTTTCACTCTGGGTGACTAAACATTTGACCCTTTCTCCTAGCAATTATCAACATATTTCACACTTAGAAGAGCAAATGAACTTGACTATTGCAAATAGCATCACATTAAAAACCTGTACTTCAATCTGTCCAACTAAAATTAAATCAGCAATTACCATAGTAATAGAAATTATATGCACTTTTTATGTTAAATATTTGAGTGTGGAACCTCTTTTAGATATTCATGATTATACTCATTACTCTTGAAACATTTTTGATGATGAGTCTTTTGCTTAATCAGAACTTAACTAAGCTGAAGATGAATAATTGGAGCTAGTATAAGCAGGTAGCATAGAGTCAGGAGAAAGTACTTGGACCAATGTTGACTCCGTGATGTTATTTTGTGCACATCTTCATTAATAGCATCCTCTTTACATAACAGTAATGAAATGTGTTAACTGTCTCATTCTCTGTGTAACCAAAACCAGTGGGGAAACTTGTCAAAAGGGAGTAAGTGTATACCATATGGGCATACTGCCTTAGGAAACTTCTATCTGGAACTGAAAATGTTTATCTTAAAGTTGATTGAAGAACATTAGTTTAGAATAAGAAAATCTTAACATTCTGGGTGAAGTAGGTAAGGTAATTAGACTCTGATCTTCAATGTCCTTATATATGAAAGCATAAACTTTGACCAACAAACAGCAATAATTTTAACAATCTATTCTTTTCAGGTCATCATCTGTAAAGGCTGCAATCCTCCATAATAAATCTCATCTGGAAAGATGGTTTCTCAGGTAAAATACATAAACTTGACAGATTGCTTAGGTAAGCAAAATGAAGTTTCATTTTACTAACAGTACAGTCAATTTGTAAAAATGCAGTCAGGCAAGAGTGCTTATGATATATTTTGGAAAGTAATTCATTGAAGAGAAAATGAATGACTTCCCCTGGGAAGGAAAAAACTCTCAACTGTAGACTTGCTCACAAAAAGTACTAAAGAGGAGGGCACCTGTTGGGATGAGCACTGGGTGTTGCATGAAACCAAATTGACAATAAATTATATTTAATATTAAAAAAGTTACTAGACGGGCATCTGGGTGACTCAGTCAGTTAAGTGTCACAGTTAGGCCCAGGTCATGATCTCACAGTTTGAGCTCCACATCAGGGTCTCTGCTATCAGTGCAGAGCCCTCCTTTGATCCTCTGTCCCCTTTTCTCTCTGCCCTTCCCTGGCTCTCTGTCTCTTTCACTCTCTCTCAAAAATAAATAAACATTTTTTTAAAAAGGTACTAGGAAAACCTGAACACCTAAAAATAACTTCATTAAATTTAACTATAATAAGGCAAAAAAAAAAAAGTCTTGCCAGTCTTAATAGTGTCTGCAAAGCAGGAAGTTAAGACTGGGTATTTATAGAAAGTTTGATCTGGGTTCAGAAACATTATGATGAGTCTTTGAAGGTGGAAGGTAGGTGAGACTAGGAAGAATCTCTGAAGTAATAGTTTGACTGGCAGTCAAACTGGCAGTTTGGTGAGACTGGCAGTGAGGTGCCAGTGAGGTGACTGGCAGTGAGGTGAGAGAACTGACGAGCCAGCGGATCACCCTTGAAGAAGCTACTGTCCTGATAGAGGACTGTTTGCCAAGGTAAGCAAACTATTTGCCCAGTTTAATTGGTTTAACAGAATTCTTAGAAACAAGTAGGATAACATGCTATTTATTGGCTAATAATCTTATTTACCTGGGCAAGAACTTCATGGAACAGGTAAATCTTATTGCAAAAGTTGTTCATAGGTCTCAGCCCCAATAGTGAGTTATATTGACATGGGTCATCTCAATTTTCAGGACCTAAGTTTCAAGTATGGGTAAAACTTTCTCCTCCAAATGACGCCAACATTTATTTTAGTGCATATTTTTCAATAGCATAGAAAAACTAGTCTTTAATATGGGATTCTAGAAGAGACCTAGAGGCTATATAATATTTGTAAACTATATATATCCACTGGTCTTCCACTACTGGGCAAGGGGGAAACCTCCCTTCTCATTGCTTTCAGGTTTCAATTTGGAAGATCCAAAATGGGGATAACACCCCTGATTGATGACTACTTCACTTATTCCTCCTACACATGGAAAAGTAGAAATAACTGTGGTCAATTGTCTTTAAAAATCTTGTTTTTTCCTGAATTAAAAACTAAAGCTTTTTTGGAAAATACCAGGTATATTTGTTTTAACTGGATCAAAGTTTGATGTGTAAAAATAGATAAGAATGTTAAAAATAAAACAGTTTTCAAAACTTAATCCAACATTAAGTGAAGGTTCATTGATTAGAAGTTTTTACTCTTCATTACTGTCCATTTCCTTTCCTTTTTCTCCTTTAAAAGCCTGGTATGAATTCTCCAACTGTCAAAGAGTATTATTGATTCATATACTTTCAAACTTTTATGATTTAACTTTATTCACTATTTTCATTTTCCCATGATGAAATATTTTAGGTTACATTTTGTACATGCATGGCCAAAGATGATGTTGAGTCAAGCTGAATGTCTCTCTCTATATATATACATTCTGGTATTAAAACACACAGACAAAAACTGCCTAATGACTTAATTTGTCTTAAAACTTTGAATATAGTTATTAGAACTTTCTCTTCAAGAACAGTCATAAAAATTCTCTGGCTATAATATAGAAAAGATATTATCAGCTATTATGCAGCTTAAAATATAGTATGCCTCCCTTAGAAAGCCATTTGAATTACAAACTTTGAAAGGATGGATTGGATGTAATTATAATGAAAATGTTGACCATTTGAGAAATTGTTCATTGTTGTACACATGGATTCACATGTGGAAGACACATTTTAAATTATTTGCTTATTTTCAATTTAAAATTAACTGTATATATACATATATACATATAGCTATATTATTAACATAATTGCTTTCTGGCTCATTTGGAATGATATTTAGAAAATGTTTTATTTCTAAAGAGGATGCAATCTATATGTTAAAAGATTTTGCCACTTTCAAAAAATTTTTCCATTGCTCATGTCATATTCCTGGATGCTAAAATAGGCTGGGTGGATACCATGGTTCCTATTTTACACGAAGAAATAGAATCTCGGCAGGATTGAATAATATGCAGCGGAAAATTAACACAGCTCACACATTCCAGACATGAGACTCAAACTAGAGCTTTTGTGTGAATCCAGTGGTTTTCATTGTTTTCAATACACCTCCCTGCCTGTTACATATTAAATTTATTAAGTAAATATATATTTTTTTTCATTTGCCTTAACTTACTAGGCATCCAGGCTTTCGTCCCACACAGAAACACTTTTCCTCAGAATTTAGAAGCATATATGAAAGCAAAGAGAACTGAAGGCTGAATACGTGCTGATCTGTGGATAAACTGAAAATAGGATCTATTCATTTAAACTTATTAAAAGGTGTATTAAAAAGTTGTTCATTGCTGCCCTTGTTTCTCTCTAATTCTTAATTTACTTCTATTAGTAGATCTATCACATATCAATGGGTGCTTACTAGAGTTTATAAAGTTATCAAAGTAAGTATTTAAAATATTAGTTACAGTATACAAATAATTCTCTTGCAATGATTTCTATTCCTTTCTATACAAAGAGAGAATTATTCTAATAGCTGCAGGATAGTACTTCTTTAATTTCAGTTGTTAAAATATACTTTATATGATTGTCCAAGAAAGTCATAATGTGAAAATAATACTGACTCTTTTCATTCAACCAGCCATGAAGGCACTGAGATCATTCTTTTTAAGTACAATACCTCTACACTGGAAACTTTTCCTTTTAAGAATTTCACAATCCCAACTCCCCCCAAGAACTCCAAAATTATGAAAGTATGTGTAAGATTCTCACGTCACATTTTCCTAAAATGTGTGATTATTATGCACAGGTTAATAGTAAAAAAAAAAATCTTCACCGGAGTGTTATCTTTTACTTGATGACTACATTTGCAGATGCTGGAGCACTTGCTGATATCAATTCATGTATTTTTAAATTTTTGTTTCTAGATGGGTTGTATGGTATCATTTTAATCCCATAAATCAGAGCACCCTTTTTGCTAACATATCCTTCTTTTTCAAATTAAAAAAGAAAACTTTCTTACAACTAATTGTTGGTTTACATTACAGAATAATTTTTAATGAAAAGAGAAAGACAAAGAGAGTCAACCTAATATTATGTCAAGTAGATTTAAAAATACCAATTAAGAGTCTAAACTTATACTCAGTTTACTCCTCAGCTAATTGCAAAGCTCAGTCTCAATTGCCTTGATGTTTATCACTCCTCTTTTTAAATAGCCAACATAGGGGCTCCTGGGTGGCTCAGTTGGTTGAGTGTCAGACTCTTGGTTTCTGTTCATTTCATGATCTCAGACTGGTGGGATAAAACTCCTCATCAGGCTCCACACTCAGTGGAGCTCCACTAACTGTGGAGCCTGCTTAAGATTCTCTTTCTATCTCTCTGTCTCTTTCTCTCTCTTCCTCTGCTCCTTTCCCCTAATCAAGCTCTCTCTCTCAAAAAAAATATTAAAATTAAAAAAATTAAAAAAGATAGCCAACATTATTTATTAAAAACTCCCCCATTTTCTTGTAAATAGTAGAAATAGCAGATGTCTAAATCTAAATCTGCAGATGTCAGGGTCTACTATTCAGTATCTATACCAGGTGGGCTTAGAGTCTAAAGAATCACAGGTTAATCCTGAGTTAACCATTTACTAGCTGTGTGGCTTTGGGGCAAAACATTTAGTGAATGCATTTCCCCATCTGAAAGAATTCTTGACTTTTACAATAATTATGAAACATGGAAATTGTATTTATAATATTTAATATAATTTGTATTGAATGCTGCCAAACCACACAACAGGAGCTCAATAAATAGTAGTTATAGTGAATGATGTCTAACGTCCATTTTTTTAATGTTCATTGATTTATTTTAAGAGAGAGAGAAAGAGCATGAGCAGGGTAAGGGCAGAGAGAGGATCCTAAGCAAGGATCCTCTTGCTGTCAGCACTGAGCCCAACATGGGGCTCAATCTCATGAATTGTGAGATCATGACCTGAACTGATATCAAGTCAGATACTTAACCAACTGAGCCACTCAGGCTCCCCTCTTCAAGTCCATTTTTTAAATGGCAGTGATTTCATTTTATTTTGAAACCTAGGAGTTATAGCTGTTATTTTTCCTAAATACTACCTCAGGAATATCCTATGAACAATCTTACATTGTTTTACAAACTATGGTGTCATTTGACTGATTTTCCCTATAGGTCAGTCCAATGTTAACACAAAAGCTTATTAACATTGTGGTGAATAGGGGCTGGGCATTTTGTCTTACAGATCTGTCTAAATCCAAATGAAAATTGCAAAATATAGCCTTTATATAGCAACATTTTTCCTGCTTTAATTTTCTTAATCATTTAAATTATTTCTCATATTTCTATATTTTATGCATATTTTTAAAAGAGTTTAAATCTTTGCTTAGGAGTGCCTGAGCAGCTCAGTCAGTTGAGCATCCAACTGTTGATTTTGGCTTACGTCATGATCTCATGGTTTGTGGTGAGTTCAAGCCCTGTGTGGGGCTCTGTTCTGATAGCTCTCTGCCTTCCCCCACTTATGCATACTCTTTCTCTCTCTCTCTCTCTCTCTCTCTCTCTCTCTCTCTCTCTTTCTGTCTCAAAAATAAATACACATTAAAAAAATCTTTGTTGAAATGTTCATTGTCACTTTTTTGACTAAAAGCAACATGTTCATCAGCAGTAATTTAAGTCAGAAGAAGATATCCTAGTTAGTGTTAGCTTTAAAATCCCCCTAATGAATTTTCCCTAATACTTAAATTATGTAGTAGGCAGAATTCTAATTATTATAAAGTGATGACCCTGAAGACTCCTGCTCCTGGTGTACACACCTTGTAAAATCCCCTTATTTGAGTGTGAGCCAAATCCGTGAATGAGTTAGGCATTTACTTGATTAGGTCAACTTTGACAAAAGTGTTGGGTTAACTTCCATAATTATGTTACGCAGACTAGCAGAATAGAGAGATTTTCCTCTGGCCTTGAAGAAGTAAGCTGACGTGCTGAGTGAGGCTGTGAAGGAGGTCCCATGGCAATGGACTAAAGGCAAGCTGATAGCGGTCTCTGACCAACAGCTAGAGAGAAAATGGAAACTTCAATCATATGACTGCAAGAAAGTGAACTCTGCCAGTGTGAAAGTGGAAGAGGACCTGAGCTTTATATGGGATTGCAGCTTCAAAATTTCTTGATTTCAACCTAGTTAGACTCTGAAAAAAGGACCCAGTTAACTCATAGCTGGCTCCTGATCCAGGGAAATTATGAAATAATAAATGTTATTGTTTTAGGCAACAACATGTGTGGTACTTTACAGCAATAATAAACTAATACACATTAAGTAAATCATAATGTTGAAAGGATTGCCACCAGTGTGTAAATAAATATCATTCAGATTTGTCATGGGTGCTTGGGCTAAAGGGAACATAAACCCTTGAGACTTGCTTGGCAAAACTTTTCCATCAGATGTGGAAACAGACTACTAAGATCTTGACTTAACAAAAAAAAGTATTAATCTTAAGATGGAAGGGGAAAATCTATATTAAGTATGATATGCTATCTACAAGTTGAATTTTTCTTTCAACTTATTTGTCTTTATGCTTACAGTTGAGTCTTATACAGAAAACATGGATTAGTATAATAGGCGGCCATAGATGCAAAAAATGGTTTTAGAAAAAATACATGCATATTTATCTAAATTCTGAAACTTTGAGAATAAGCCATGATGAATTGATTTTTTTTTATATTTAACATAAAGAGGGGGTTGTGAGGAAGTGTTTGCCCCAACCAGTTGCCCCTCCAAGTGGGAGATTTATTACACAGACTTTGGGGTATACATTATAGGTGCTTTAGAGTTTTATACGAAGAGACCAAAGCCAAGGTATTCCTCCACAGTTGTTGCTGTTGTTGTTGTTGTTGTTGTTGTTGTTGTTGTTTATGCCATTTAAGCAAACAGAGAAAATAATTTAGAATAGCTGAAATTAGCATCCTGCTTTTGGGAAATTTTCAGGAATGGTAGGAAAAGTTCTGGATGCTTGTCACATAAACTATAAAATATATATAATATCATCCTAATAGGATATAATTTAGAGAGCTAACAGAAATGTCACAGACTTATATTGCTGCTGGAGATTACTAAATGTCATCTGGCTCATATTCTCCTTCCTTTAGGAAAACTTATATCTAAATCTTCCCAGATGACTCTTATTTCTAAAAACACCCTGAGGTTCAGTGGTCTCACTATATATATATATATATATATATATATATATATATATATATATGTTTATAGGTTCCCCTCTGTGAGAAATGTCTCCTTCATATAAACTGTAAATCACCACATATATATTTAAACTTATTAAACCTTGTCATGAATCAGAAATAAATGAATCATATGTTTATGTTGATGAATAATGCTATGTTCTGATTCATATTTAAATCACATATAGATAGAATTCTATTTGCAGTAAATCACTTCATATTTTTAGTGTCAGTATAGTGGTAAGGGTAGTGCTATAAGCATGATAAAGACTAGCTGCAATTGGTTACAATTCTCAGCCTCTTTGGTACTTGGATTAGGACTATGTAACAAGATCTCAGCTAAAGAAATGGTTGCAGAAATGGTGATAAAAGCAACTTCACAGGCTGACATCCTCCCCCACCAAAAAATAATCCCGGATATCTTCCATACTCTCTTTTTCCGTTTTCATACAGAATGAGTGTAAGTGTATTAGCTATTTATCCTTGTGATTGGTGGCAGCTGCTGGTTGCCACTCCCCAACACCATGAGAGAGTAGCCTATCATATATTGCTAGTCTGGGAAAAGATAAAAAAAATCAAAACTCAAAGTGTGGTTTCTACTGAATATGGATTGCTTTCCCATCATTGTAAAGTCAGAAAATCATAAATTGAACCATCGTAAGTCAGGAACTGCTTGTATTATTAAATATGGATTCTCACTTGGGACCTTGGCAGTGTGCTTTGCTTCTTAGAAGAGAAGTGTCAGTCAGTCTTAATCCCACAGTCAATAGTAGAGGACAAGACTAATATAAGTGGTATAAGATAGCATGGGAATTTAGGTGATAGTGCAGTAATTCAGAGCTGATGAGCTTGTGGCTGTCTTCACAAAGAATTTAAGCATTACTGACAGGCACGTAGCCTTAAAGGGGTTAAAAGTGTTAAGACTCAGTCCCTAGACAAAAATGTTTGTTGGCTTCAACAAGATTGCCCCCAATTTCATGTCCACCCAGAACCTCACAATGTGCCCTTATTATGAAATAGGGTCTTTGTGATACAATTAAGTTAAGGATCAAGATGAGATCATACTGTATTAGAGTGGACCCTAAATCCAATGAGGGCACCCTTACAAGAGAAAGAAATGGACCCTTAGAGGTATAGGGAAAGAGCTCATCTGAAGACAAAGGCAGAGATTTCTATTATTCTGCCACAAGACAAAAAAATCTGGGGCCACCAGAGGCTGGAAGAAACAAGGAAAGATCTTCCCTAAGCCCTTGAGGGAGCATGGCCCTGTTGACACTTTGATTTTGTCCTTCTGTCATCTAAAACTCTATTGTGAGAAAATATATTTCTGTTCTTTTAATCTACCATGTTTGGGTCACTTTTATGACATTCTGGAAATCAAACACAGAGGGTTTCCAGGAGCCTGGTATATTGGCAAGATCACTGCCTAACACCGTAGCTATTCAAGGTCCCTTCCACTCTGTAGAGGGAGAGAAAAGTTACCATCAAGTAAGAAGCAGTTGAGTGCCTTAAGAGAAGTACAGACCTTGCAGGAGTCAGGTTTGTTTACTGTCATCCTGGCCTCACCAATTGCTTACTTCTCTGAACCTCAGATACCTAACTTCGAAAGTGAGTAAAATAAACGTCTCTATCTCATAGGTTGTAAAAAGGTTAAGTAAAATAATGCACTTTATGCACTTGACACAACTGCGCCTGGTACATTTTAAAGCACTACTTTTACAACTGTTATTAATACTGGCCTAATACTACTTCTACTACTTCTACGGCTGCTGCTACTGCTATATTCCTTCTCAGCCAATCTGTACTTATTTATTTATTATTTATTTATTTATTTATTTATGTATTTATTCATTTATTTACTAATTCATTCATTCATTCACTCATTCATTCATTTATGGGCGGAGTAGCATGTGAGCTGTGGAGGGGCAGAGGAAGATGGGGAGAGAGAGAATCTCAAGCAGTCTCCTCATTGTGAACATGGAACCTGATGTAGGCTTGAGGGCTCATGACCATGAGATCCTGACCTCAGCCAAAGTCAAGAGTCCAAGCTTAACCAACTGTGCCACCCAGGAACCCCTATATTTTATTGAGTACTTATTATATAACTCACAATTGGACTAATCTCAGGGATAGAAAAGTAGACAAAGAAGAAAGTTAATTACTGTTCTCCCTGATTTGGTTTGATTAGATTTTTTTTCTGGGAGACTGATGTTATTACATAGTAAGTAAAAGAATTCAATCTATTAGTGGAGAAGTGCTGCTGAAGTGTTTCCCTACACTTTGCCCAAACCTTAGCAATTAGTCACATTTTAGAGACGGCTTTCTCACTTTATCTTCATTTGAGTGTGCCTTCAGTTTTCTGTTGAGCCCCTGACTTGCATATGTATATATTTAACAAAGAGTGTTCTAAACAGAAAGAATAGCAAGAATAGGGGCTGAAAGCGTGAAGTGTACTTTGTATTGTCAATCAATGGCAAAAAGGTACATAGTCAAAGTGAATGGAGCGAGGAAAGGAATAGTAAGCATTAAAGTAGAACAGGTAAGAGGGGGCACATCAGGGAAGACTTTGCAGGGACAGGGGTAGGCAAAGTAAGTAAAGAATTTGGATTTTGTTCTGCATGGTAAAAGGAAGGCATGGAGAGATTTTGAGTATAAAAGCAATATGATATGAATTAATAATAGGATTATTATACCTTAGCCTTTGACAATAAATTAAATGAGGGCAAATATGGAAATGTTAAAACTAGTCTGAGAAGCTACTGAAATAATCCCATAAAGAAATGATTGTGGGGGCACCTGGGTGGTTCTGTCAGTTAAGCATCCAACTCTTGATCTCAGCTCAAATCACAATCTCACAATTTGTGTGTTTGAGCCTCACATGGGGCTCTGTGCTGGCAGTGTGGAGCCTGCGTGGGATTCTGTCTCTGCCCCTCTCCTGCTTGTGCGTGCGTGCCTGCGCACACTCTTTCTCTCAAAGTAAAATAAAACAAACAAAGGAATGAAAATAAATGATTGCAATTGAACCAGGAGCTGGTTAAGAAGTATCAAATTTGAGCTACATTTTGAAGCCAGAGGCAAGAAGGTATTTCTGACGCACTGAATATGAGATACGATAGAGGTGTCAGGAATTACATAAAGCCATTTAATCTGAGGACGTGAAAAATGTAAATTATCATTTTTTCTGAGATGAAATTGAGCATGAGGAGGAATAACAGAAGTTTATTTTTTATACAATGAATCTGAGATGCCTAGAGACCTCCAAATGGTTATATTGAGAAAGTACTTGTTCATTTGAGTTTAGAGATCTCTAAGTTTAAGCATACATTTGAAAGTTTTTTGGTGAAGAGATAGCATGAAAATCCATGACACTGATTAAAAATAACAGAGGAAAAAGTAAATTAAAGGAGAAGCTATTCAAAAGCTTAGCTTTAGAGCAAACCATATTTTTAGAAAGTCAGAGTCCCCTATTTCAGAATATTTATGTTATCTTTTGGACATGCCTAGGCAGTCTATAGATATAAGTAGTTTCCAATGCATCTCATGCACTCAGATATTTAGGAAAATGCTATTTTCCTTCATTTTTTGTAAACTCATTTTCAGATTAGGTTTCTATAATGAGACTGCATTACCTTGATGTTTATTTTCCACTCAGCATGTTAGACTATGGGTATCTTCAAAGGTACCTCATGCCATAAGGAAACTGTATCTACTGTGCTTTCATTGATTTCCTATATAAACAGGTTTATGATTTATTCAGCATATAAACAGGGTACTTTCAGAGACAATCCATAAATATTTCTTGTTTTGAGATTTCCTTTAGGTTTGAAGTCATTGAAAAATCTCTGCTTTTTCGAGTATTTAAAATTAAGGTTTTTGCTCATATTGAACACTTGCCAGGTTATGATGGACCCAATCTGTTTGAATGTATAACCTTTTTTTTTGTAAAGAATTTATTTGTTTCACAGTTTTTATTTTTCTCAAAGGTTCTATTCCTTCATCCTTCTCTTTTATTGATGTTCTTTTGTGTTCAGAGTTGTTTTTGCAATACTGTCCTTGAAACTTGTTTTTAAGCTTAATCTAAAATGTAGCTGATAACACACATAAAAACATTATGGAATGCTGGTAAACATACAGCATTATCAGAAAGCCTAAGATCTAGTCCCAGCTGCTTGCCTTGCCATTTAAAAAAAATGTGTGGTTAAAATTACACACCTGAACTCTCTGATCCTGCTTCCTCATTTACAAAAACATTGAATTCAATAATACTGGCAAATCTGTTTTACTGCTTTCCTGCTTTCTTAAAACTTTTACTAAAGTGAAATGTCTAGTTACATAGTCCCAATCCAAATCTAAAAGAGGCTTAGAATTGTAACCAAAGCAAGAGGAATTACAATTAATGAACATCTAGCTGGTCTTCACCATGCCTACTACAGTTCCCAACCACCATACTGACACCAAAAATGGGAAGTGATTCACTGCAGATATAATTCTATCTAGATGTGATTTAAATATGAATCAGGGAGCACCTGGTTGGCTCAGTCAGTTAAGTGTCCAACTCTGGATTTTGGCTCAGATCATGATCCCAGGGTCCTGGGACCCTGCATCAGGCTCCATGCTGAGTACTGAGCTTGCTTGGGATTCTTTCTCTCTCCCTCTCTCTGCCCGTCCTCCACTCACATACTCTGTCTCCCTCTCAAAATAAATAAATAAACATTTAGAAATAAATAAATATGAATCAGAGCACAGCATATCTCTTCAACATAAAGAAATGATTAATTTATTTCTGGTTCATGTCAAGGTCTTAGTAAGTTTAAATAGATGTGTGGTGATTTATAGTAAATATGAAGGAGACATTTCTCACAGAGGAGGAACCTGTATATATATTAATAGTGAGACGACTGAACCTCAGGATGTTTTTAGAAATAAGAGTCATCTGGGAAGATTTAGGTATAAGTTTTCCTAAAGGAAGGAGAATATAAGCCAATTGACATTTATTAATCTCCACCAGTCATATAAGTCTGTGACATTTGTTAGCTCTCTAAATTATATCCTACTAGGATGATATCACAATCAAAGAATACTAATTTTAGCTATTCTAAATACTTTTTCCAAATGCTTAAATGACATAACAACAACAACAACAGTGGAATGTTACCCCTGCCTTGGCCTGTTTATGTAAACTCTAAAGCACTCACACTGAATGTCTTGAAGAGCATGGTAATAAATACGTCACTGGGTCGGTGCATGTAGTTAGGTAGAAACTAGACTTGCACTTATTAAACTGAGTAAAAGTACAATGTACTTTGACTTAGTCTCGAAGTTTCAGAATTAAATAAGCCATAATAATTTGGGGGGTGTGCATTTATTTCATTATTATTATTTTTTGCTTGCTGCTTGCTATAGTGATTCCAGTTTTTTTGTATAAAACTCATCTCATCTCTAGTAAAATAAGTCAAAATAATAATAAAAATCCACCTGGTAGGCATTTTCTACTCAGAATTACCCATTCCTTCTTACATTTTATTTTTACATTAAGATCTTAGAGTTGTTTCTATATCTTATGGAAAACTTGAACTCCTTCAAGCAACATATGAGAATATTCGTTGTTCCACATCCTTGTGATCATTTGGATTTTCCATTTTTTCATTTTATCCATTCTGTTGGATTTGTAGTAATTTATTGAATGTGTTTTGAATTTGCATTTTCCTAGATGAATGAAAATTGCACTTTTTTACATATTTATTGGATATTTAGTTACCCTTTTTAATGATTTCATATGTGTTCAAATATTTTGTTCAATTCCAAAGTGTGTGTTCTTTTCATTTAATTAATTTTAAGGAAGCCATTCATTTTTAAGCACAATTACTTAGCAGTATTGTAAGTCATTACTTGATAGAATTCAAGTCAAGATTAGTAGAAAAATCTAAAATAAAGATAGAAGATGGGTGTTGTAAGCATTGAGGTGGCAAATGAGGCCATGGAAATAGATATGATATCATAAAGATAATATAGGGAATAAGACCAAAAAACAGCCCTGTGGGACAACTGGGACCAGAGAAAAGAAAATAAGGAAACAATCCACAAAGCCAAATAAGAATTGGCAAGTAAGGGAGGCAAAGAGAGTCTGAGCCAGCTGCTTCACTAGTCAACATTGCTATTAGAGTAACTGAGCTGAAGATCCTCATGTTCAAATCAAGCTGATCCACCAGCTCTCTACATAGCTTTCAGCAAAGTCTCAGAGAAGTGCATCCAACTCTGTGTACCCTTTGCAAAACTCTGCCCTTTGTTGCTACTACCTTACTGCTACTCACAAACTCAAAACCACAATTTGCATTAGGCACCGATGACATTAATCCCATCCACTCTACCTTCTGTTTACAAGGTGACTATAGAAACAGCAAGAGCACAAGGTTATTTTTCAATATCTGAACCCTAACTCCCCAAGTGGTTCAATCTTTGGGTTTCTGTTCATTCTCTTTGGAGATCTGAAGCCTTATGACTTCAATTAGCATATTCTGGATATAATTTTAACTACACTCAGGCATATCTCTAGCCATTCTCCTCTGAACAACTTCAGACATAAAAGAGTTAGTAAGATACTTCTTAGGACTTCACCGTGTATGCTTTCTTTTCCCACCAAAAACATTGTAGATTCAGGGAAAGAATCAAAGATTTCTCATAATTGCCTCTTCCATGTACATCCTTCTTTAATACACATAACATCCATAGTGAATGCATTAATATGTAATTTATTTCACATCATATAATGCCGAAATCCCTATAATGGCTTACCATCTCACCCAAAGTAAAAGCACAAGCTCTTTACTACCACCTCCTATATTTTGATGATTTGTTCCTTCTCTGTCCTGTCTTCTCTGACTCCATTTCCTACTACCCTTTTTGCTCATCCTGTTTTAGCCACAGCGGCCTCCTTGATTTTCTTCTAAACGTTTTATCCCAAGCTGGCTTGTCATGACCAGGAAACTAACAATCTGAAAACACAAAAACAATTTAGCCACATAGACCCCTTGAATTTCCATACATCACTTGAGTTCTTAGCTTCCACTCATCAGGCAGGAGGTTCCCAGACAGGAATTGTAGCCTGAGAGGCAAAAGGTTGTTACAAATCATATTTCATTATCTACTTTCCCTTTCTCAGGTAAATCTCATGGGTAGTACTAAATAATTTTGCATCCCCACATTTCTTTTCTAATCAGTTGGAGCAATATTGAAGATATTTTGTGCAGACAATGGAGGTTTAGTCTTTTCTTTTTCTAAAGTACTTAAAAGTAAATACTGGTTCTCATAAGTGGCATATCTGATCTCACACTGTGGCTTGCTCACATAAATGCACTGAGAAATATTCAGCTAGAGAATTTTTTATTCCAAAATTAAAACTCAGGTGTTCTACACTTTTTAATGAAAATAGTTGATCCTAGAATATAGTATTTTGAGGTAAATTTTCTTAGTTAAATATTCTATTATTTCATATGTTCTTTCAGAAGTAAAACATGGGAAAAGTGTTTATTTTGCTTTGAAAGGTTTCCTTTATCAATTATGTAATATTGAATCTGGAAATCATTCCTTAGGTTCCACTCAAAATGACATCAGGAAAAACACTTCAACAGTACTCTCAGGGGTGGGAAAAAAAAGATTCAAATTCTTGGACATATGGGAAATAATAAATCTCTTTATAAAAGAGCAAAAACTCAAAATATATTAATAAAAAATAAAATAGACTATTTAAAAATAAAAATTAAATTTAAAAAAAGACTATTATTGGTCTAATCTCAAATTTTGAGAGAATATTTTTTTATTTGCTAAAATTTCCTTATTAACTTTATTAGGATCACTGTCTCCTCTAGAATATTTTAAAGTCCTGATAATCATACACTAGGGTGCCAATACAGAAATTAACTTTACTTAACTTGGATCAGCTGCCATACTATGTATGCTATGTCTACTGTAAACTTAAAGCCCAACTAAACGTTTACATAATCTTATCACCTAAACCATCAATTAACAACAGTTGGATCATAAACCGAGATTGTTACCAATATATTGAAATAGGCATTGTTATTCATACATCTTATAAAAATCATAGGAAATCTGAGTTTACAACAAAGTAGCTTTATATAACATAAAGAGTAATCTTATAAAGGTTAGCAAAAGAGCTAACAGCTATGGGTACACAAAAAGTGAATACAGTATAATGCTACAGGTACCTGAATACATTTTAGCATTCTTTAGTCTTCTGTACAACAACTTTTTTACTTGTTGTCACTTTAGCCTTTTATAAACTCAGCTTTACTTAGTAATCCTCTTAATCCTCTTATTTTCTGCTTTCATACTTGTCATATGTCTTCTTTCCTTCAGTGATAACTTTTCTAAAATCATTTTCTAACTCAGTCATGTTATTCTTATTTCTGTTACTAAATATACTTTGGAGTAGACTCAGTGTCTGACTACAGAAGATTCTCCTTAGTGTGTAGTAGACTAAGATATGGATTAAAAATCATGGGTCAAAACCAAGGATAATGAAGTCTTTGGCTACAATGGCAGTGCTTTGACAGGAAGACCATGCTTTCTTTCAAAAATATCCTCCTTCTAATATCTAGTAATTAAACCTCTACAAAAAAGAAATGAGATAAATTTAGAAAGTAGTGATATTAATTACAAAATTCTCTGAAAGGTTGCCAGGAAATTAGTTGCTACAGCTCTGAAAGTATGAATGAGTGTATAAATTCAACCATGATGAAGAGTTCAGGTAGACAAACATTAAAGTTTGTTATAGTCCTGATACTCTGCCACATTTTATCTACCTTCACTTGGTAACTTTTAAAAATAAAATATTTGAAAATCATATTTTTACTTTATTTTATATAAATCTTGTCATTATTTAAACTGTATTATATACTTTCTTTGTAAATTTTTGAATATTTGATCAAAACTGAAACTCTGTAATATCTGTACATGAGATATATTTCTTAATCTTATCAAAACTCACTATAGCTTTAGAATGCATGATATTTAACATAACTGTTATTTACTATGAATTATATCAGACAAAATTCCATTCAAAGGCTTGATGTTATATGTGAAAATCATAGCAATCAGCATAGTGAATCTTGAAGTTAATGACAATGATGATCAATCAATAAACTGTTAAAAATCATGCTCCTTAAGTCAGAACATGGATTCTCTGCACCTCATCTTTGTCAAGTAGAAATGAAAAGAGTAGCTATCTCACATGTTGTGAAGGTTAAATGAATTATAGCAGGTAATATTTAAAACAGCATATGACGCATAATAAATAAACTACTATTAGCTAAGTTCAGCATGTTTTAAATTATGCTCCACAAAAGGCAAGGAGAGTCTCTCTCTCTCTCTCTCTCTCTCACACACACACACACACACACACACACACACACACACACAAATGACATGAGTGAGGAGGGTAAGATAAGAAGATGTGAAAGGAAATCTTCCAGTGGAGAAACTTTTAAGGCTCTTGCAAAATCTACTAACCCTGGTCATTTCTTATCCACTTCAAGTCTACCAACAGCAGCAATGTGATTGTTCTAGAACTTGGACCTAAGCTCTACACACATATATCTAAACATTTTGTATGACACCATATCCTCCACAAAATTATAAACATTTTTTTAATCTTTGCATTAATACTTTGCAGTCTGGATGACTGAAGCATAATTTATCACATTATCACTTGTAACCAAATGGTTCTTCTTTTCCTTTCTGCCTCTACATTTGCACATGAAAAACAATCCCATTAGTATAGTCTTTCATAATAAATAGAGAATCTAAATCAGAGTCCTATTGCTAGGATATAAACTGCAATATAGTGAGAAGCTTGTGTAATTTTAAATAATTACCAGAAGATTTTAAGAAATAATATTTTTATTTATAAAATTATTTATAATATTTATAATATTTATATAATAGTTATAGTATATATAAATGATATAATAATTAGAAATGTTTATAACATTTATATTTTATTTATGTTTACATAAATACTTGTTATATTTAATATTTAACATAAATATATCTATAAATATTAATAATATAATCTTTATATATATTATTATATATTACTTATATATTATATATAACTATATATAATATAATATTTATAATATTATTTTTTCTTAAGAAATAAAATTTCCATTAAATTTGAGAATATTATGGCATCATTGAAAAACTAATGCAAACATATACAGTATAATTTGATAGTTTTGCTTTTTATCTGGTTGATAAATCTGGAGTGATTTCCGTTTACTCTACTTAGTGGTTCTCGGACAAGCACAAAAATCACCTTTGCCTTGAAAATCTGAAAATCCTGTAGAAATCAGTCAATGTATATTTTAGTTCATTTCACTTGTAGCAGTTAGTTCATTCTACTGTATGCCACTTATTAGATGGTACACTAATTATTTGTTTATGTTTCTAGCTACCAAGTAAAATACAAGATCCTCAAAGTGGATCATGCCTACAAGATCATGCCTAGTGCCTGATACATAGTACACATTCAAATGTAGAACTAAAATTTTACAATCTTTATTGCATTGGTCAATTCTAGCCTCCATTTCACGTATGCTTTTCCACAACAGTAGCTAAAAATGCTTTTCCAAAACAGTAGCTAGAATTTCTGTGTAGACCCCCTTTTAATAGTGGTTCTTCTGAATGAAATTATGTATGAATAGGACAGAGTAATACATTATTAATGTTAATGCAAAGTAAAGTTAAATTCTAAATAATTATAATCTTAGGAGAATGTAAGATTATAAAATAAAAACATTTACAAGAATTTCTTTCCTAAATTCTTGTCCTGTATGGTGAATCCAGTGTACATTTATAACCTGTAGTCATTCTTTTATGTTTTCTGTTACCATTATATATGAAATTTTAGTTTATTTATTGTAAAGAAATCTCTCAAGCAATGATGCTTGTTGCCTGTGTAATAAAAAACCTTAACCACCGAACCCCTTATTTACTAAATATTTAAACTGGTTATCCTAAATAATAAATGATAATGAAATTGTCATCTTTTTATTTTGAAGGTATACACTGTGCTTTTACTTTAATTTGTTTTGCTCTATTTTGGGGCGTTTTTTTTTTTTGTTACCCAGAAGTGTTTTGGAATTTGTGTAAAATGAGCTGATAACTTCAGAATCATTTTTTCCTTAAAAAATGTGCATGAGTGATTTTTAAAAATGTAATGTCACAATTGATATATTAATGTAGAAAATGTTTATATGCAGAACAGTTTTATTTAAAATTTAAAACACTGCAAAAATAAAACATATTGACCTACGTAATTTAGTGTAAAGATTAAAGAGTGTAGTGATAGAATATTCTGGTTATTTTCTCCTGTGACTATATATCATTTTTCCCATATAATTAATGCTGTTTTAATTTCCAACTATTTAGCTACCCTCTGTCCTCTACCTACCTAAACATCTAGTCATCTATTGCTTTTCCCACATGTTCCAGTTTTAACTGTAGTCTGGAGAGTTTGAATTGCAAGTCATTTACATACTTAATTATTTACCTAGTTATTTCTTTAAATTTATTTTTAAACTTGCACTATGGATTAAAGGAATTTTGCTATTTAAACTAAGATTATCCATTCCATGCAGTGATAGTAATCATTAAATAGAAAGATCTTTTAGTTTAAATTCCTTTTAAGTTAGAATTGAGAGTAGACTGCTTAATATTTACATAAGAATAGGGGCTCCTGGGTGGCTCAGTCTATTGAGTCAGACTTCAGCTCAGGTCCTGATCTCTCAGTTAGTGAGTTCCAGCCCCCAGTCCAGCTCTGTGTTGACAGCTTGGATCCTGGAGCCTGCTTCAAGTTCTGTGTCTCCCTCTCTCTCTGTCCCTCCCCTGCTGCACTCTGTCTGTGTATCTCTCTCTGTGTCTCTCAAAACTAAATAAACATTAAAAAAATTAAAATATTTACATAAGAATATAGAGAAAACAATTTGATATTTATTTTTCATGAAAATAAGTGATGTTATATATAGAGAGAGATATAGATATAAAACACCCACAGGGTTTTCTGAATCTGCATATAAGGACCTTGAAAATCACCATACCATTATAAGGTGCTGAACAGGATAAATAATTAACAACTGTTCTTGGCTTCATAAGACAAGGGAGGACACAATGCAAACTTCTTCCCCCAAGACTGGAGAGACAGATGGGCAAATACAGAGAGTTGCTGCTTAAGGGAAGAGAAACATCTGAGTAGAAACCTCCTGGAAACCAGTGCCAGGGTAGGAAAATCTGGAACTATAATTGATGAATTGTGGGAGATTCAGTGGGGACACATCTGAGAGTTACAAACTCCAGGCAGATGCAGCCATAGTTGGGGGGAGAAATATTGTTAAAAATTTCCCACTGAGTTCTTTACCAGTTTCTCACAGTAAATATCAGAAAAAAATCCCCTGCTGCTTAGAGGGGTGAGAAGGGTAGAAACCATTTTAAACTCATTCAGAGTACTCTGTTTTTTGTAAGAAGGCCTATTCTGAGGGGAAACTAGTTAGTTCATCATCTTAACCTCCTGGGGTATAGTCAGAGCTAAGGGTGGGAAAATAAAAATACCCAACTCCAGCACCCTCTAGCCATTTTGTCCAACTTAAAAGGGAGAAAATAATTAAGAAGCTCTGTGAAGTTCATAGTCCAAAGGCATAGGCTCACTAAAGGAATCCACATCTCACTACTGCATAACAAAAGCCCTACTTATAGCAATTCCTTTTACCCAGTATGTCATGTCTGGCTATCAAGAAAAAATTATAAGACATACCAAATAACAATACAAAATAAAACAAAGCAAAATAAACAAAAACCCACACAATTTGAAGAGACAGAGCAAGAATCAGAGCCACACATGGCAGGAATGTTGGAATTATCAGAATAGGGAGATACATTATCTATCTATCTATCTATCTATCTATCTATCTATCTATCATTTATTATCTATCTATCTATCTATCTCTATCTATCATCTATCTATTTATCTGATATGCTAAGGGCTATAACAGATAAACTAAACAGCATATAAGAAGAGATGGACAGTGTAAGCAGAAAGATGGAAATCCTAAGAGGGAAACAAAACACTAAAGATCAGAAATCTGTAATAGAAACATAAAAATACCTTTGATGGACTTAGTAAACCATAAATGGCTGAGGGAGGAATCTCTGAGCCAGAAGATGTATCAAGAGAACACTCAAAAATAAAAAAAAATTTAAAAAAAGCAAAGAGAGCAAAACCTTCATCAACAATAACAACATCAACTGAATACCCAAAGACAGTGAGACAACCACAAAAAGTATGACAAATGTTTAATGGGAATACTGGAAGGATAAGAAAGAGAAAAAGAAACCAAAGAAATATTTGAAACAATAATGACTGATAATTTTCCCAAATTAATATCAGATAACAAACCACAGATATGGCAAGCTCAGAGAACATCGTCAAGGATATATGCCAAGCAAACAAATAAACAAAACAAACAAAAACAAGTATTCCTAGGCATGTAATTTCCAAACTATGGAATATAAATGATAAAGACAAAAAGCCGGGGTGGGGGGAAGGGTGTGGAGAAAGAAACACCTCACCTATAGAGAAATAAAGATAAGAATTAATTACCTCTGACTATTCAGAAACCAAGCAAGAAGAACAGTGAAATATTTAAAGTGAGAGAAACAAAACCACACCAGTTTAAAATTATGTGCTCTGTCAAATTATCCTTCAAAAATGAAGGAGACACAGATTTTCTTAGGCAAACAAAAATTGAGAGAATTTGTTTGCAGGAAATGATAAAATCTTTAGAAAGAAGGAAAATAATATAGGTTAGAAACTTGTTTATTTTTTTAAGTTTATTTATTTTGAGAGAGAGAAAGAAAGCACAAGTTGGGGGTGGGGGGCAGAGAGAGAGAGAAAGGGAGAGAGAGAATCCCAAGCAGGCTACCCACTGTCGGCGCAGAGCCCAACACAGGACCCAAACCCACAAACCACAAGATCATGACCTGAGCCCAAGTCAGACAATTAACCAGTGGAGCCACCCATAAACTCAAAGCTGTACAAATTTAAGCAGAGCATCAAAGAAGTAGTAACTAAAGACAAAATAAAAACTTTTATTTAATTATTAATTGACATAACAGGTAAGTTTTTGCTTAAAATATTAATACCAACAGTGTATTCAATTAAGTATTCTTATATATGCATATAAAGTACATAACCATGTCTATGCTTATGTATAAGTAGAATTATGACAGCAATGATACAAGGAATAGGAAGGATAAATTAGAATTATTTCTTATTATAAGGTACATTACTTATGAAGTGGAGGAAATTATTTGAAAGTAGATTTGAATTAGTTACAAATGTATACTGCAAACTCTAGAACAACCACTGAAAAAATTTTTTAAAGTATAATAGATACGCATTTTAAAAAATGGAGAAAAACAGAATCATATACAATGCTCAGTTACAATCACAAATGGCAGAAAGTGAGTGAAAATCTAAAATAATAAAGAAGTGCAACCAATAGAAAACAATAACAAATATGATAGATTTTAATCCAAACATATCAATAATAACTTTGTCAATGGTTTAAATGCACCCAATAAAAACAGATTTTCATAGTGGATAACAAAGCAAAACCCAACTATGAGTTGTCTACAAGAAATCCACTTTAAATGTAAGGACAAATATAGATTAAACATAAGTGAAAGGAGGGAAATACACTATGCTAGGAATAGTAAAAAAAAAAAACAGGAATAGCTATATTAATTTCAGACCATGCAGACTTCAGATTAAGGAAAGTTATCAGGGATAAAGACAATCATTACATGAGGAAAATGGAGTCAATCCTCCAAATAGACCTAATAACCCTAATGTGTGTATATGTAACAAAAGAGCATCAAAATATATGAGACAAACAAATAGAAATGCAAAAAGGAATAGATTAATCAAGTATTGTAGTTGGTGACTTTAACACCTCTCAGAAATGGATAGATCTATTAAGCAGAAAATGAGAAAAAAACATAGTTGAACTCAAAAACATGATCAATCAACTGAATATATATATATATATATATATATATATATATATATATAGCTAAACACAGACTGTGTCATCTGACAACAGCAGAATACAGATTTTTCTCAAACTCACCAGAGCTTTACTCAAAATAACCACATTCTGGGACATAAAACAAACCTTAACATATTTAAAAGAATATAAATAACATATTCTCATACAACAATGGAATTATTAGAAATCAATAATAGAAAGTTAACTGGAAAAACCCAAAGAATGTAACAACCAAAAAACATACAAAGTAACACACAGGTCAAATAAATCTTACAAGAATTTTTTTTAAAAAATGTATTGAACTAAGTGAAAATGAAAACATAATTTATCAAATTTGTGAAAAAAAATGAAAGCTGGCTTAGAGAGAAAATTATAGCATTGAATGATATATTAGAAACTAAGATCTAAAATCAATCATCTAAGCTTCTATCATGAGAAATAAGAGAGAAGTAGAACAAATTAAACCCAAATTAGTTGGCTTAGATCAGAAATCAATGAAATTGAAAATAGGAAACCAAATAGAATATTAACAAAACCAAAACCAGTTCCTTGAAAAGATCAATAAATTTGACGTGCCTCTGGACAGATTAACAAAGAAAAAAAAACAGAAAGGACAAAAATTTCTAATATCAGAAATGAAAGAAGTGAACATCATTATAGATCATGTGGAATTAAAAAGATAATAAAGGAAAAGTATGAACAATTAATTCTGTGATCACAATTTGAAAATCTAGATTAAATGGGGAGATTCTCTGGAAGATATAATTTGCTAAAATTCACACCAGAAGAAATAGACAATCTGAAAAGGCATTTATCTATTAAAGAAATTTAATAAATAATTAATACCATTCCAAAACAGAAAGCAAGGGGCAAAGATATGTTCACTGGTGAATTCTATAAAATATTTAAGAAAAATATTATACCAATTCTTTATAATTTCATTCAATGTAAAGAGGCAGAGGGGACATTTCTAACTCATTGTATGAGACCAGAATCACCCTAATACCAAGATCAGACAAAATGTTACTAGAGAAGAAAAGTACAAATTAATATCTCTCATGACCATAGATACAAAAATCCTCAACAAAACATTGGCAAATAGTCTTAATAATCTATAAAATGAATTATATATCGTGATCAAGTAGATTTTATTGCAGATATGCAAGTCTAGATTAGCATTTGGAAATCAATTAATGTAAAAAAAGGAAATCAATTAATGTAATCCATAATATCAACAGTCTAAAAAATAAAAAATCATATGATCATATCAATAAATGCCAAAAGAACATTTGTCAAAATCCAACACATTTCACCATAAAAACTCTCAGTAAACTAAGAATAGAGGGGAACTTCCTCATCTTGGTAAAGAATATCTATAAAAAACCGATAGCTAATGTCATCCTTAAAAATGAGAAACTTGAAGCTTTCTCATTAAGATCAGGAAAAAAGCAGGGATATTCCCTCTTTAAACTGTTTCAACATCATATTTGGAACTTATTGCTAATGCCAAAAAGTGAGAAAAGGAAATAAAAGACATACAGATTGGGAAAGATGTCTTTGATGGACAAAGGAAATAAAAGTCATACAGATTGTGAAAGATGACCAAAAGTGTCTTTGGTCACAGATGACATGATCATCTACGTTGAACATCAAAAATAATCAACTAAAATCTCCTGGAACTAATAAGCAATTATAACAAGTTTCCATACTACAAGGCTGATATACATAAATGTTCTGCTTTCCTATATACCAATAAAGAACAAAGAACAACGAAGTGGAATTTGAAATTAAAAACAAACAATTCCATTTAAATTACCATTCCTCCAAATAAAATGCTTATGTATGTATCTAACAAAATATGTGCAAGATCTATATGAAGAATACTACAAAAATCTGATGAATTAATCGCTTCTCGGCCTTTTGGCTAAGATCAAGTGCAAAAATCTGATGAATTAAATAAAAAATAATAATAACCACATAAGTGCAGAGATATTTCATATCCATGGATAAGAAGACTCAATATTGTCAAGATGTCTGTTCTTCCCAACTTTATCTGTAGATTCAATGCAATCCCAATCAAAATCCCAGAAAGTTATCTTGTGGTTACAACAAACTGATTCTAAACTTTATAGAGAGAGGCAAAATACCCAGGATAGCCAAAATGGTATTGAAGGAGAAGAATAATGTTGGACGACTTCATTACTCAATGTCAAGCCTTACCATAAAACTATAGTAAACAAGAGAGTGTGGCAATATAAATCAACTGAATACAACTGAGGTCCCAGAAATAGACTCACATAAATATGGTCAATTGATATTTGACAAAGGATCAAAGGCAATAAATTAGAGCAAATAATTGTTTTTTCAACAAATGGTGCTGGAACAACTTGGACATCCACATGCAAAAAATGAATCTAGACACAGACCTAATACCCTCCACAAAAACTAACTCAAAATGCATCATTTTATTTAGACCTAAGTCTAAAACATAAAACTCTAAATCCCCTAGAAGATAACAGAAAAATAAAACCTAGATGAGCTTAGGTATGGGAATGTCTTTTTAGATATAACACCAAAAAAATCCATAAAAAATAATAAAACAAAATACAGCAAAACCTTGGTTTGTGAGCCTAATTTGTTCTGGAAATATGCTTGTAATCCAAAGCATTTGTATATCAAAGTGAATTTCAAGAACAATTGGCTCAGTTGTGATCATGTGATGTTTGGCACCATGTACTACCAGCATCGCACTCACTTATCAAGTTAAAATTTATTGTAAAGGTTTGCTCATCTTGTAGAAAACTCACAGGACAAGCTATTTGCAATCCAAGGTTTTACACTAATGGATAAGCTGGAATTCATTAAAAAAATACATCTGCTCTGTGGAAGACAATGTGAAGAGAATGAAAGACAGGCTGTGAGAAAATATTTGCAAAAGATATATTTGATAATGAACTCTCATCTAAAATGTACAACGAACTATTAAACCTCAACAACAGAAATGCAACCTAATTGAAAAATGGATCAAAGACCTGAAGGTACACTTCGCAAAAGATATGCAAGATGCAAATGAGCATATAAAAACAGTTTTGTATCCTACGTCATCAGAGAAATTCAAATTAAAGCAACAATAAGATATTAATACACACTTATTAGAATAGCCAGAACCTGAAGCACCTGCAACACCAAATGGGGTGAGAATGTGGAGGTGGAAATGGAAAATTTCCATTCATTCATTGCTGGTAGAAATGGAAAATGGCATAGCCAATTCAGAAGACAATTCAGAAGATTCTTGCAAAACTAAACATGCCATAAAATCCAGTAAAATATCTCCCAGGTATTTATCCAAAGGAATTTAACACTTATATCCACACAAAAACCTGCACACAAATATGGCTTTATACATATTTGCCTAAATTTCAGAGTATAAGATATCTTCAGTAGGGAAATGAATAAACTGTGGTATATCCAGAAAACAGATTATTATTCAGTGCTAAAAGGAAATGAATGATCAATCCATGACAAAAACAAAACAAAACAAAACAAAACCGAAAGAACCCTGAATGCCTTTGACTAAATGAAATAAGCCAATCCAAAATGGCTTCATATGGTATAATTCCAATTACAATAAAACATTGGTTTGTGAGAATAATTCATTCCAGAAACATGCTTATAATCCAAAGAATTTGTATATCAAAGTGAATTTCAAAAACCATTGCTCAATTGTGATTATGTGACGTACGGGGTCACAAACTACTCATGTTGCAAGATATAGCTCATTTATCAGGTTAAAGTTTATTAAAAATGTTTGTTCTTCTTGCAGAATACTTGCAGAACAAGTTACTCACAATCCAAGGTTTTACTATATATGGTATTCTGGGAAAAGCAAATTTTGGAGACTTTAAAAAATAATGGTTTCTAGGGATTGCAATGGTGGAGGGGGATGACTTTATAGGGCAGTGAAAATATTTTGTATGAAACCTTAAGATGGATATATGTCATATATCTATATATCTATATATCTCATATATCCCAATTCTTAGAATGCAAAACACCAAGGATGAACCCTAAGGTAATTATGATATGTTAATGTAAGTGTGTCAATTGTAGCGAATATACCACTCTGGTGGAGGATGTTGATAGTAGGGGAGGCTATGCACATGCAGGGGCAGGCAGGGAGTATATGGGAACTCTATCTTCCTTACAGTTTTGCTGTGAACCTTTAACTGCTCTTGTAGGATATAATAAAGTTTTAATTTTAAAACACCCGATACTTATGAAAATAGAATCTCTCACATTTTATTTGCAGAGGTAATACTTTCAATTATGAAACACTGCAAAACTGATAGTGTATGAAATATTGCAAAGGAATGTTTATCTGAATCCCCTGGATTACATATCTGAAACTATACATTTTATCTAACTGTTTTCTTAATGGGGTAGCATATATTTTTAAGATCAGAAATCAGAATAACTAATATTTAACAGTCATAATTTTTGTCACCCTCCAAAATGCCAGGAGAGAATACTAAATTTGCTTAAGTTTATAAATCTACTAAAGAAATAAAGAATATTCATCTGATCTCGAGAATTGAGTAGTGATTAGCGTGGCAAGCCTGACTTGTATTATAGAGAAGAAAAAAAAATGTATGTCTTAATTAAATGAACACACTACCTGCTTCAAACCCTAGGTTTGGTGGTTGCCTCCCAGTCTTAAAGCATCCTTTTATAAAAATAGTTATATGAAAATAGCCAACTTGGTTATATCTAAGCAATTATTTAAAAATTACCTGAAAAGCAAAGGAGTATTTTTTTTAAACCAGGAAACTAAACCCAATGGAAGATTTTGGATAGCCATTCCAAGATTTCTCAATCCATTAATACTTTACAGGTGATTAAAAAAGGGATGTGTTAGATATTTTATCATTTAGTACAAATTATATTAATGAGACATACTAATAAGAATGCTAGGATATACCAAACATAATTTGTGTACACGTGCAACTTAAAGAGATCATGTTTCAACATCTACTTTTGTTTTTTCATGGAGAGCTATATATTTTTCAATATAAATTAGGTAATAGTTTATTTTTCACATTTCTAGCTATAAATTTCAGTTGTGTTTTTGATACATTAATTATACTTTCGTTTTTTAATCTTTTTGAGATACAGTTGGCATATAACATTGCGTAAGTGTAAGGCGAACACACATTGATTCAACACATTTATACATTGCAATATGATTACCACTCTAGTGGTAACTAATAACTTTCATCACTTCACACAATTATTATTTATTTCTGTTTTGAGAACATTTAAGATCCGTTATCTTCTCAACTTTAATTATATATAATACAGTAGTGATAACGATAATCACAGTGCTGTACACTAGATACACACAACTTATTGATCCTCTACTTGCAGGTATGTGCCCTTTGAATAACATCTTCCCAATTTCCCTACAGCTCCTAATAACTCTTAACAACTAATAACTCCTAATAAACTACCTAATTTGACCCTGTTTCTACAAGTTTGGCTTTTTAAATTTTTTTTTAATTTTTTAGATTCCACATATGTGATATAATATAGTTTTGTCTTTCTCTGACTTACCTCTCTTAGCGTAATGCCTTCAAGGCCTATCCATGTTGTAACAAATGTCAGGATTTCCTTCTTTCTCTTGTCTGAATAATATTTCAGTGTGTGTGTGTGGGGGGGGTGTGGATGTGGGTGTGTGTGCATGTATGCGTGTATCTCACATCTTCATCCATTCAACCTGATGGACATTTAGGTTGTTTCCATATCTTCACTATTGTGGAGAATGCTGAAATGAACATAGACTGCAGCTATCTCTTAGATGTCCTGGTTTTACTTCCTTTGGATATAAATCCAGAAGTAGAATTGCAGGATTATATATTTTTATTTTTGATGTTTGAGAAACCCCCATACTATTTTCCATAATGGCTGTACCAAGAGTGCACAAGCGTTCTCTTTTCTCCACATCCTTGCCACCACTTATCATCTCTTGGTGTGTTTTCTATTTGTTTGTTTTGTGTGTGTGTGTGTGTGTGTGTGTGTGTGTGTGTGTCTGTGTGTGTGTTTGATGACAGTCATTCTAACAGGTGTATGAGGTGGTATCTCCTTATTGGATTTGCATTCCCTTGGTGACAAGTTTTGTTGAGTATCTTTTCTTGTATATGTTATCCATTCATATCTCTTCTTTGGAAGAATGCCTTATTTAATGCCTCCACCTGCTTTTTAATCAAATTATTTGCTTTTTTTGTGATTGATTCTTTTTGTGATTGATGGATTCTTTATTTATTTTGGATATTAATACCTTATAAGATGTATTCCTTGCAAATATTTTCTTCCATTCTGTATATTGCCTTTTCATTTTGTTATTTTTGTTTGTTTGTTTAATGTACTTGCACTTGTCTATTTTTGCCTTTGTGCTGTGCTTTTAGTGTCATATGCAAAAAAAAAAATCTTTGCTAAGACCAATGTTAAGGAGCATTTTCCCTCTCTTTTCCTCTAGTTTTCCAGTTTGATGTCCTTAATACATTTCAAGTTAACTTATATGAATGGTGAAACATAGGGATCCAATTTCATTTTTCTGCCTGTAGTTATTCAGTTTTCCTAACATTTACTTAAGAGACTATCTTTTCTCTGTTGAGTATTTTTGGCTCCCTTGTCAAATATTACTTGAACATATATGTAGGAGTTTATTTCTGGACTCTATTCTGTTCTACTGGTCTATGTACCTATTGTTATGTGAGTACTGTTTTAATTATTATAGCTTTGTAGTATACTTTGAAATCAAGAAGTATGATGCTTTCAACTTTTTTCTTCTTCCACAGGATTACTTTGGCTATTGGGGTCTTTTGTGGTTCTACATTGTGGGACCCAAGGAATTTAACAAAAATCCCCTACCCCTGGACAAGCACAGCAAGACTAACTCCATTTTCTGCTACACCCACCATCTCATGTATAACCTCCACATGACCTACTTATTGCTTAAGACACTCCCCCACCCTAGTCAAGCCGCTGAGCACACCCTTACTGGAAACCAGCTCATGGAGGAATGCGGAACCCTAACTGCCAATTCTTAAACCCCGCCTTTTGCCCGCCAAACTTGCGCACCAATTCTGACCAGAGTGATAGGCTAGTTCAAACAGTTACTATAGGGTAAATTGTAATTCAGTTGGCCACCTGCATGTGGACTGACATGACTGTGCAACTTTCTGTGTGTGTTACAATCTCATTGGCCACTGGCCCCTGGCCCCTATAAAACTGCTACCCCTCTTAACCTAGGGGTCCAAGTCCCTGCTCTGCTGTGTCAGGTATACTTGGGCCCAAGCTCGAGCTTGCAAATAAACCCTCGTGCGTTTGCATCGGTATCGGCTCCTTGGTGGTCCCTCAGATTCGAAATCAGGGGCATTACATATATAAGTTTTAAGATTTTTTTCTATACCTGTAAATAATGCCATTGAAACTTTGATAGCAATTATATTGAACTACAGATGTCTTTGGGTATATGAACATTTTAACAATATTAACTTTTATGATTATAAACATAGGATATCTTTCCATTTATTTGTATACCTTTAAATTTCTGTCACAAAAATCTTATAGTATTCTGATTACAGATCCTGTAATTACTTGCTTAAATTTATTCGTAAGTAATTTATTGTATTAACGCTATTGTAAATAAAATTATTTTATTTCTTTTTCAGCTATCTTTATTAGTATATAAAAAAGCAACTGATTTCTGTATATTGATTTTATATCCTGCAACTTTACTGAATTTGTTGATTACTTCCAACAGTTTTTTGGTTGAGTCTTTAGTATTGTCTAAATAAAAGATCATATCATCTGCATATAAAAACAATTTTACTTTTCCTGTCTGATTGGATGCCTTTTATTTCTTTTCTTGCCTTATTAGTCCATCTAGGACTTCTAGTATTACGTATAGATACCCGGCTCTCCTTTGGCTTCCACTTGGATGCAGTATATTTTTCCATCCCTTCATTTTGAGCCAAAGTGTGCTCTTAAATCTGAAGTCTTCTGTAGGCGGCATATAATTTTCCTTTTTTTTTTTTTTAAGTTTACTTATTTATTTTGAGAGAGAGAGAGCATGAACACACCAGTGGGGGATGGGCAGAGAGAGGGAGACACAGAATAACAAACAGGCTTCGCGCTGTCAGTGCAGAGCCCAATGCGGGGTTCCAACTCACCAGCAGTGAGATCATGACCTGAGCAAAGACCAAGAGTTCTACAATTAACCAATTGAGCCACTCAGGCACCCCCTGTAGCTATTTTTTTTATATACCCAGCCACTCTTTGCCTTTTGATTAGAGAATTCAATCCATCTGCATTTAGAGTAATTATTGATATGTAATGACTTACTAATATCATTTCATTGTTTTCTGTTTTGTAGTTCCATCGTTCTTTTTTTTCTTCCCTTGCTGAGTGAGTACCTTTGTGGAATAGTAATTTTTCACAGTATTATGCTCTGATTTCCTTCTCTTTATCTGTCTTGAATTTGCTGTAAGTTTCTGCTTTGTCTTTACCATGAGGCTTACATATCTTTTTTTTAAATTTTTAATGTTTATTTTTGAGAGAGAGAGAGACAGACACGAGTGGGAGAGGGGCAGAGAGAGAGGGAGACACAAAGTCCAAAGCAGGCTTCAGGCTCTGAGCTGCCAGCACAGATCCCGACCTGGAACTCAAACCCACGAGCCATGAGATTATGACCTGAGCCGAAGACAGATGCTCAACCAACTAAGCAACCAAGGCGCCCCACATATAATATCATATGTGAAACAATCTATTGAAAGTTGATAGCAATTTAAATTCCATGACGTATAAAACTTCTACCCCTTTCTCCTCCTTTTTGTGTTTTTAATATCACAATCTACCTCTTTATATTGTATATTAATTAAAAATTATAGTAGCTATAGTTATTTTAATACTCTTCTTTTAATCTTTATGCTATATTTAAGAGGTTAACACCACAACGTATTACAGAATTAGCATTTTCTGAATCAGACTATACATTTACTTTTACCAGTGTGTTATATATCTTGTATATTTTCATGTTACTAATTAGCATCTTTTCAGTTTGAAGAACTTTCAGCATTTCTTGTAAGGCAGTTCTAGTTATGATGAACTCCGTACGCTTTTGTCTGGGTGTCTTTATTTCTCTTACATTTCTTAAAGATAATTTTTTTCTGAATAGTGTATTATTGGCTGGCAATTTGGCTTCTTTTAGTACTTTCAGTGTATCATCCCACTCTCTCCCAGCCTTTAGCCTCTCAGGTTTCTGCTGCGAAATCTAATGATTATCTAACGGAGGTTCCTTTGTAGGTTAAAATCTTTATTTCTCTTGATGCCTTTAGGATTCTTGTCTTTGATTTTGAGAGTTTCACTACAGTGTGCATTGGTGAACATAACTTTGAATTGAAATAATGAGGTGATATGTTATCTTAATGAAGTTGGATGTCCAATTTTTCCCAGGTTTTGGAAGTTCTCAATCCTTTTTAAATGATTTTTTGTCCATTTCTCCTTTTCTTCTGAAACTCAAATGATTCTGATACTGGTTCCTTTGATGGTGTTCCATAGATTGTGTAGGCTTTCCTCACTCTTTTTCATTCTATTTCTTTGTTTTCCTCTGAGTAGTTTACTTCAAAATTCCTACCCTCTAATTCACTGATTTTTTTTTCTTCTGGTTGTCTATTCTGATGTTCATTCATCGATTATTTCAGCTGCAGGTTTTTTGTTTGGTGTTTTTACATGATTTCTATCTTTTTGTTAAATTTGTCTTTTTTTCACATACTGATTTTCTGATTTCATTGAATTGTGTTTTGGTGCTTTCTTGCAGCTTATTGAGTTTCCTCAAAAGATCTATTTTAAATTCTTTATTGCTTAAATCATCATTCTCCACCTCACTGAGTTTAGTTACTGAAGGATTATTGAGATCTTTAGTGATGTCATGTTTTCCTGATTCTTTATGTCCTTCAGATGTTTTCATTGCTGCTTTACATTTGAAGTAGCTATCAACTCTTTCAATCTTTACTACCTGCCTTCAGGTGAGAGATATTTTCATTGGTTCTGCTATATATTCTGACAATTTCTTCCACCTTGTATGGGTACACTTGCTCCACAATTCGTGCTCCCTCATGTGAAAGAATTCTTAAGCTTGTATGTCTTTTTTCTATCTTACAGCATGCCAGGCCATCTGCTGGAAACCTCTTTTTTGTTTTCCCAAAGATGGCACTACAACTAATGACTATGATTTCTCCCTTGCTCACAGGTCTTGGACTGCTTTCTGTGCATACTCCTTGTCTGCCTAAGCTCATTCTCACAGCCACCTCCAAAAGTGCACATAAGGAGCTAGCCACAGAGTGGAGAGGAGGCATGGGTTTGGCATTCAGGCTTTGGGGGTGCCTGTAGGCCAGTCAAGGGAATTTTTGGGCAAAGTTCTCTCAGTACTTCATGGGCAGGCTTATGACTGGAGCCAGAAAAGTGTCAGCAGGAACCCATCCCTTTAATGCCCTCTGATATTATTTTCCTCTTTCGTGATCTTCTCCCTCCTCCCGGTTATGGAACTCGCACTTGAATATTCTAGGTGCCTAGGGGAGATTCAGGTTTATTCAGCAGTGTCCTCACAGTTAGGGAAGCTGGACTTACCCACTGCTCTCCATTTCCCCCATGGGGGAGATCCCCAGGCTTCTCTTTCTCTAAGTTACGCCACCTCTGGGGGAAGAGTGATGCTGGCAAAGTTCCTCATCCATGCTCTCATGCACCTAAAGTCTTTTTGTCCCTTAAAAATATAGACTTCTACAAAGGCTCTCTCACCCATGGGTTTCTGTCCAAGTCAGCACTCTTCCCAGTGCTGCCAGACTGTGGCCAAGAATGGATGAAGCTGGTCCATCAGCTTCTGGCAGTTCCACAGCCCATACCACATTTGATCTTCTTATTACCTGATGCACAGTGGGTGAGACTCATCTTAGATCCCTCAGCATATGGGTCTACATCCATGACTCCCACAGAGATGCCAGATGCCAGATTTTAGTTGTTAAAGGGACCAAAACAAGAGACATGTTATGCTGCCATGATGTTTAAGTCTTGCTTTTTAATGTTTTGGGTTTTTTTAATGTTTATGTATTTATTCTGAGGGAAGAAGTGAGAGAGAGGGAGAGAGAAAGAGAGAGGGCACGGGAGGGGCAGAAAGAAAGGGAGAAAGAGAGAATCTCAAGCAGGCTTCATGTTGTCAGTGCAAAACCCAATTCAGGGCTCAATCTCATGAATCATGAGATCATGACCTGAGCCAAAATCAAAAGTCAGACACTTAACTGACTGAACCACCTAGGTAGCCCAAGCTTTGCTCCTAACTGACATTTATACTGGCCAGATCCAAAAGGAAAAGAGAAACTGTCTTTCTCATATCAGAGAAAACTATTTGGATAGCTAACATTTCATTCAGTTATTTATGTGTTTGCTATTCAAATACTTTATCATGTCATAAGCCTAGCTGGTAATTCTTTTTTATTAAATATTTTCCCAGTTTTGTCTTTGAAATTTCCATTGTATTAAAAAAAATGCAGCCTGACATTATTCATCGAGACGTATTCACAAATGTTTATTCATTACTGCCAAATACAAGCATTTCACTCTACTCACTTTACAATGCAAAATTACATATGACATTATTCATTTCCAGAATGTTAGAATCAATTAGAGGTCATTGGTCAAATATACTGCTTGAAAATCTAATCACCTTAGGATGTGAACTGAATGGGCAAAAGGAATAACATTTTGATGAGCAGACATGAGTGGGACAGAAAGTCCTAAGTTAGAAGGAAGCATTTCAAAAGATATAGAGTGGGCAAATATAAACTGAGTGTGAGTTATGGGGACATACCAATTTGGCTTAAGTCAGATATATATATAAAGGTATAGTGGGAAAAGGTGGAAATGTAAGTTTGCATCAGAAAGCCATGACAAAGAGTTTGATATTATTTAGCACACCTGAAGATTTTAGAGCAGGAGAATTTCCTTGAAATGTGCTGACTGTCCCTAGAAAATTTTTAAAAAGCTTGTTTTAATGAAATGTTTTCAGCTTTTACAAAGGTATAATGAAGAGAAGCGATATGAAGAGAAGTGAAAATAACACCATAGCTAACAAAACAATGCCTGTTAGCATAACCAAAGGGTACAATACTAGATACTTTCCAGTAGGCTTCTTGATTTCATAATAACTCAGACAATGAGGATATGCCTGTCATATTCTTCTGTTGAAAACATGCAAAATCAAAAATAGGAACTCAATAGGTCTGAGACAATATTTCTCAGAAGGGGTGAATATCCAGAACGTAATACTTTTAGGAAGAAACTATAATAAGCATCAACACATATCACAATTAAAAAGTAGCAATTTAATTTAGATAAGTGTAAAATAAAAACACAAAAGAGATGCCATCAGAGCAATTCAAAGCTACATATACTGAAAAAAATCTGTTAAAGATCATTTTGGCTTGAATATTATAAATACAAAACACAGGGAAAAAGATAAGAAATCTGGGTATTTATCAAACTATCCCTACATTTCAGCCATAATATTAGGTTTTAATTTGTCCTATACAACATTCAATGTAGATATCGTAATCTCCACCATCAGGCTCATGAATTTAATTGCATAGGATGTCACAGCTTGGATCGGATGTACGAGAAAAGGGTGAGAATATCCACTTTATCTTGCTCTGAATTAAATTCCACTATATCATGATAATGTGTTATATTATAGTTTTAACCTGATATAAACTGCTAACTTTATCAGACAACTATAACAGCTATTTTATCTCCAGCACTTAGAATTTATATTTTTAAAAATCATATTTGACCCTGACAACAATGAGCAAATTTTGAGGAAAGTGACATAATCAGAGGTTAAATAACTTATCCAAAGTCACATTTGAATGATATTTATTAAAATAAAATATATTATGCACAAGTAGTAATTACCAACACTTTTGGAGGACACTGATCCTTTCAGGTTCATTTAATGCGTAAGGATCATAGTAAATTAAACTATTCTTCCAAAGCCATACATACTTAATAATCCTTTTTGTCTACTAAAACGTAATGTCTGTAACTATTATTTAATTGCTTAAGCATGCTTTAAAACCAAAGTATTCTAGCAACTAAATTTAAATATTTGCCTTCATAATTATTTTATAAAGACTCGTTTCTAATTTCAGTTTCTAATTAGACAATAGAATTAAAACAAAGGGGTAGGGGGCAGGGAAGAGAGGATGGGCTCTATCCCTATTGCTTGATCTCCTTGGCAGATTTTCTTCATGATACTTTGAAATCTCAGGATATACTTATATACACGGAATTCTTTGTCTCAGAATATGAGTTCCTTCAACATTTTAAACCATGAAATCAATTCAGATCCCTACTTGTATTTATTTCATCCTTGATCATCATCTTTACCTTTTCCAGTTATCTGAGGCCATGTCTGACTTGTGAATTATTGAATCCCTGGTGCCTAGCAGAGTATCTCATACATAGCAATAACTCAACGACTATGTATTGCATAAAGGGATGGATAACTAACTGACATATTCAAGAAATGAACCATTCTATTTTATATTAACATACCAGCCAGTCTTTATCAAGTACATTTATATATAACGTATGCAAACTTTTACACAGACATGTAGGATATTACTTAATATAGTAATATTGAAATGTAAATATTACCATTCCAACTTTTTCAGAGAATGTTGATGCTGAGAGGAATTAGAGGGGTTGTTCAGTGTCATACAGTCAATAAGTAGCAAAGCTTGGAATAGATGGTGTGTGCTCTAATGTTCATATTTGCAGATTAATAATGTCCAGATATGTTCCCATAAAATTAATGAATAATGCTATGCTGCTTTTGTTAATTATAGTGAACATATCATATATTGGGTTAACAAAGTCTTATAATAAAATTAAGTATGAATCAAAAGTAGGCCTCAACATCATCATCATTTTCAATCATAGTTTAGATTCTATCTTGTATTATAAAACATAAATATAGACTCATAGTACATTGGCAAATAATTGCTGAATAAAAATTCAAAAGAGTTCTAGGGCGCCTAAGTGGCTCAGTCAGTTGAGTGGCCAACTTCAGCTCAGGTCATGATCTCACGCTTCATGGGTTCAAGTCCTGTGTCAGGCTCTGTGCTGACAGCTCAGAGCCTGGAGCCTGCTTAGAATTATGTCTCACTCTCTATCTGCACCCACCCCCCACTTGCTCTCTGTCTCTCTCTCTCTCTCTCTCTCTCTCTCTCTCTCTCTCTGTCTCTCTCTCTCTCTCTCAAAAATAAATAAACATTAAAAAAATTAAATCAAAAGAGTTCACAAGCATAATTTTAATACAAATTTTCTATTTAAAAGAGATTAGAGGAGTGCCAGGGTGGCTCAGTCAGGTAAGTGTCTGACTTGGGCTCAGGTCATGATCGCACGGTTCGTGGGTTCAATCCCCCCATCCGGCTGTCTGCTGACAGCACAGAGCCTGGAGCCCACTTCTGATTCTGTGTCTCCCTCTCTCTCTGCCCCTACCCTGCTTGTGTTCTGTCTCTGTCTCAAAATAAATAAAGGTTAAAAAAATGTAAAAAAAGAGATTAGAAATATTTTAAAGCTGATGAATCACATCACAGAATATTATTTGTTAATAAAATAAGTTAATAGGAATACTTCAAGAAAATATGGTAAAGAAATTTATATTTTCAATGATACTTTTTTAAACTAGATCAAAGATTCAATAGATTAAATTTTACATATTACTGTTTATGTTGAAAAGCTTTTACTTTAAGGAACATACTAAGAAAATTACAGTTAACAAAATAGTACCTAGATCATTTGCCAATCACTCAAAAGCATAATGAGCACAATGGGAAACTGGGGGAGGGGTATTTTGTTACTGTCTACATAAGATATAAAAATGACTTTCAACTTAGTTTTAAACAGACAGCAATACTCATTTAGAGTATCATCATGTCTTAAGGGCATGCAGTAATAGAATGCATGAACTGAAAAAAAAACCTCTATACTATTTTTATTTGGGAATATAAATGAAGAAAGAAATATATCCTGTCAGATAGGTAATAAATGTCACCCAGAGGCCACAGAATTTAATTAAGTAATCCAATTTTTAAACTGACCACTATTCTCTAAATCTTTGATCAACTAATTAGCTTGAGATATTTTGAGAGATAATGGAAAAAAATTAACACATATTTCTGTTACAGATCCTGTGCTTATTTCTACTGAAATAAAAATAAATTATAGATTTTTTTACTTTCATATAATCCATTTGAAAACGTTTCTAGGCAGTAAGGCAACCCATAGCAATAAATATTTCTTCTATGACTTCTTTAACCAGCGACAATATAGTTTCAGCCATTTCAACAGGATTCTGAATCACAACATAAGTTTGAAAATACTGCATAAATGCACTGTAAAGAAATGAAGCACTGCATAGAATTTAAAATATGACAGATTATTGATATCTTTCACATTTAAGCACATATTACCTTATATAAGACTGGTGTCTTTGATAAGGACTTTTAACCTTGGTGGAATTTTCAATATCAAGTATAATTCTTTTTTCCCTTTGCTCACTTGTTTCGTTTCTTAAAATATACACATGAGGGGTGCATGGGTTGTTCAGTCATTTAAGCATCAGACTTCAGCTCAGATCATGATTTCTTTGTTCCTGAGTTCAAGACCTATATCAGGCTCTGCACTGATAGTACAGAACCTGCTTGGGATTTTCTCTCTCTCTTTCTTTCACCATTCACACTTTCTCTCTCTCTCTCAAAATAAATAAATAAACAAAAAACACTGCACATATGAGTAAAATCATATGGTATATCTTTCTCTGACTTATTTTGCTTAGTGTATTACCCTCTAGCACCATCCATGTCATTGCAAATGGCCAGATTTTGTTCTTTTTTATGGCTGAGTAATATTCCATTGTATATGCATACACACACACACACACACACACACACACACAAAATCTTTATCCATTCATCAAAGTCAATGAACATTTGGACTCTTTCCATAATTTGGCTATTGTTGATAATGCTGCTATAAATATCAGGATTTATGTATCCCTTCAAATCAGTATTTTTGTATTTTGGGGGTAAATACTTAGTAGTGCAATTGCTGCATCATAAGGTAGTTCTATTTTTAACTTTTTAAGGAACCACCATACTGTTTTCCAGAGGACTACAACAGTTTTCATTCCCACCAGCAGTGTAAGAGGGTTTCCCTTTCTCCACATCCTCACCAGCACCTGCTATTTCTTGTGTTGTTGATTTTGCCATTCTGAAAGGTGTGAGGTGATATATTATGATAGTTTTCATTTGCATTTCCCTTATGATGAGTGATGTTGAGCATCTTTTCCTGTGTCTGTTGCCATCTGGATATCTTCTTTGGTTTTCTGCCTATTTTTTAATTGGATTATTTGTTTTTTGGTGTTTATATAAGTTCCTTAAATATTTTGGATACTATACCTTTATCAGATATGTCATTTGCGAAAAGGAGAGAGACACGCAAACCAAAAACAACCATAGAAAACAAACTGATGGTTCTGAGAAGGGAAGTGGGTGGGAGGATGTGTTAAATAGGTGATGGGGATTAAGAAGGGCACTTGTGATGAACACTGGGTGTTGAATGGAAGTGTTGAATCACTACCTGTACACATGAAACTAATATGACACTGTATGGTAACTAACTGGAATTAAAAAATAATAAAAAACTATGATTAGCTTATCTAACAAGTCAAAATGCAAACCAGTCACATTGAGACTGAAGAAAGCACAGTGTTAATGGAATACTATGTGGCAATGAGAAAAAATGAAATATGGCCTTTTGTAGCAACATGGATGGAACTGGAGAGTGTGATGCTAAGTGAAATAAGCCATACAGAGAAAGACAGATACCATATGGTTTCACTCTTATGTAGATCCTGAGAAACTTAACAGAAACCCATGGGGGAGGGGAAGGAAAAAAAAAAAAAGAGGTTAGAGTGGGAGAGAGCCAAAGCATAAGAGACTGTTAAAAACTGAGAACAAACTGAGGGTTTATGTGGGGTGGGAGGGAGAGGAGGGTGGGTGATGGGTATTGAGGAGGGCAGCTTTTGGGATGAGCACTGGGTGTTGTATGGAAACCAATTTGACAATAAATTTCATATATTGAAAAAATAAAAATAAAAAAAAAAGCACAGTGTTTACTATGCAGATATGGTGGACATACTGATAAAGTTTAAATATTTGTGATTAAAATCCATTTTTTATTTTTGTATAAAAGTTATAGAAGGAATCCTAAGTAGACCTGAAAGCACAATGAATTATTGTATGGGATGGTGGAAGCATATTATTGTCAATTAGCATTAATATAAAGACTTGTCAAGAAGAGTTTGCATTTCTGATAACAATGCATTGACCTACATAACTAATCCTACTTTTTCAATAGTTTTCCAATTAAATCTCTAAGTCCTAGGAGTATTCTTCCATACAATGACAACAAAAACAACAAAACAACTCCCCCCTTTTTTCATAAATATGCACCAGATTAAGAGATCTAATAGATACATATTCCTCTAAAGAAATCATCCTGCTGACAGTAAAAGAGGAAATAGGTGGCTCCCATTTTTATAACTACAAGCAAAAATAAGACACAAAAACACTATGTAATAAATAGCTAAATTCACAAGCACTAAGAATTTGAGATGTGGAAAGATATTTAAATTAGAAAGTAAGCATATAGTCATTCAAAGGAACAGACAAGAAAGATCAGAGTGAGAATAAGATCACAGTAAAGAACAGGGGAATCAGCTTTAGATGTTAATTAGCCGCAAAATTCTTACATGAAAATTTTCTTCTACCATAGATCTATCTTTTGAAATTTAAGAAAGTTCTTAATAATTTCCAGTCTGTTTCTAGTAGTAAATGACAAAAGAAGAGATTTAGTGGAGTGTAATAAAAAATGTTGCTAATATGTATTTTTTAAATTCAACATGCATAGAATTTGACTCAAATGCTACACAGGTAGCAAGAAAAGGAACTATTCAATATATTTGGGTTAGAATCCAATGAGAAAGAGATTTCCAGATAAAAAAGGAGAGAAGAATTAAAAAGAAAAAGAAAAAGAAAACAAAAAGAAAAAAAAAAGGGAAGACTTTATGGGTTGAACTGTTTTCCCCTCAAAATCTATATTTTGATGTCTTACTGTTGTCCAGTACCTCAGAATGTGATTCTTACTTAGAGACAGGTCATGAAGTTAAAGTGAGGTCATTAGGGTGGGCCTTAATCCAATGTGATTAGTGTCTTCATAAAAAAGGGAAATTTGGAGATTGATACACACAGGTTATCATGCTACCTGAAGATAAAACAGAGATGAGGGTAATTTTACAAGGTAAAGAATGCCAAAAAGTGTCGGAAGCTAGGGGAGACCATGGACTAGATTCTTCCCAGCAGCTTTCAAAAGGAACCAAACTTGCTAACACCTTGATCGTGCACTTCTAGTTTCCAGAACTGTGAGACCACACATTTCTGTTTTTAAGCCACTCATTTTGTGTACTTTGTTGTGGCAGCCCTAGAAAATGAATGTAGGGCTGTATGCAGTTCAGCAAAGTCTACAGACTCTAATTAGTGAATAAGTCTTCAGAACAATCCAGCTCTTCAAATCTTCATTTAAAAGCAAGTACGTATAATGTGATTTTATAAAGGTAAGAACGTATTTTTTTTCATTTTCCTCAGAAAGTGTTAAACTATCCTATCCTTATTTATTTCTTTAAATCTTTTTGTAACATTGCTTAGAGTGCAAGGCAAGCCTTTACTTTTGTTTACCTAATACATTTTTCTCCTTTTTGAATATCCTTTACTTTTGTTTCTAATACCACATTTTGTGGTAAATTTTAGTTTTTCAATTTCAGCCTACTTATTAAATGAGCACATTTTAAATTTACATTTTTCCTTTATTGTGTCATAAAACACACATGCAGAAAAAAGTGCAAAAAATGTGAAAGTGCTGTTTAATAATTAATTATAAGGCAAATAGATATATAACTACCCAAGCTATGACAGAGAAAATTCCCTGTAGTGTCTTTACCTAGTCATAGCTTCCCTTCATCTGGCCATTATCTCATTTTATGGAAATAATTTATTTATTTTTTGGATTATTGTACTTCATGTATACATTCCTAAGCAATATCATTAAGTACTGTTTGCTTTTGAATATAGACACAGATATATTATATAACTTCATTATTTCATGTCTTACTTCAACTCTTGGCTTTGTTTATAGCTGCTGTCCATTAATTCTAATTGTCATATACCAATAATTATTTATTCATTTTACTTTTGATGGCTATTTGGTGTTATTAGTTTGGGGCCATTAAAAGTAATAATGTCATGATTATTTTTTACCCACCTCCTGGTACACATGTGCATAAGATTTTCCAGGGAATATACCTATGAATGGAATTTCTGTGTCATATAATATTATTTTCTGTCTCTATACCCAGAAGCACTGGAAATGCCCTTTCTTTCTTTAACAATGTATCTCAAGACTCATCTTGATTTTTGCATGGACCAAGGAATGAAATCAGACACGCTACCAAGGATCCTTTTTTAGGTTATAAAAGTATAAGAATACAAATTTGAACAGTAAAGCCTACACATCACTTTGCCCCATATGATGACTAGAGACTAACAGGGTGATGAAAGAGATGAGGAGTTAATTACTGCAGGGACAGAATAGAGAAATTATTTTCTAAAAATAATGATCATGGTTTTATGTTGACATTTCCAGTATATCTCAAGTCTCTTTTGCCCTGCTCTAATAGCAGAATTTCTAGTCTGCCATCTAAGAGCATGAATTGTAGAACCTGACTCCCTTGGTTGAAATCCAGGCTTCACTATGGAAATATATGAGGGTTTTTTTTTTTAACAGATTAACATGTTTTTAAGTGTCTTCATTACAAAATAGGAATAAAAATAATCCCTCAAATCTTCTAATAAATGAGTGCAAATAAATAAAGTGCAAATAAATTTCAACTTCAGTGATAACGTTTTAATTGACAAGTAATTTAAGTAAAGGGGGAAATGATACTGAATTCAGCAATTATTGATAACTCTAGGACTCTCTTGAAACAAAGTTCTAAAAGGCAAGATTATAAAATGAATAACAATAAATCCAGGGCACAATCAAAGGAAAGTAGGAAAAGAATCTATTTTTATACTTAATATATTTCTGAACTCTAAATCACACAGAATTCAATTATTAAGTACTATATGGGTTAATGTTTTGAAATGAAGGATTTGCCTCTTAATGTGAAATCTGCAGTTTGTCATAAAGTGAAGAAAGTAATGTCCTTAGCTTAGTTACTCTCTAGAGAAGCCATTCTCTCTTTGTGTTATCTGAAGCACATACTAAAGAGAGATCGGGGTGGGGGGTTTCCTGTATGAAAACATAGCAGAATTTCAATGGGTTGAATTAATATGGCTTTTCGTAAAGCACTGAAAGTTCTACACTTTTCATTTTGCTAGAAATTCAAATACTTTATGTGGCATCTTTTAAGTTTACAAATTTTCACTGTAAAACTATAAATGTATTATTCAAATAAAAGTCACCTGAACATAATTGAAATAACCAACAACAAAATATTCAAAAAATAATCATAAACATGTTAGAAAAATAAAGCACTAAATCTAAAAAATATAAGAAACTTTAGTATTCTACCATGAAGTAGTAACACTTAACCTTAAGTATGGAAAGATGAAAGCAAAATATTTTCTTAATTTTAACTAGAACTTTTGCATTCTTTAAACTATTAAGATTTATTACTATTTTTTAAAAGAAGCTATTTTTTTTGCATACCTAATGTTATGCTACATCCTTTTAAAAATAACTTTATTGACTATATTTATTAAATTAAATACAAGGAGAAATATTTTATTAATTTTAGTATTTCCGGGTGTCTTAAAAGTTATTTCATTTTTTTTCCTATTTTTGTCTATGTAGCCTTTATGTTCATTTATTTCTACCATGTTTTTGAGAACCAAGTAACAAAAGAAGTTCATCACTCCCTCTGGAGCTAAGATTCTGTGCCTAAACTTGTAGTTGTAACATGTTTTTCTTGATTTTATGGCTCAACTAATACCTAGAAAACCTAAATCCGAGGTGGCAAAGTGGTTAATAAAAAAAAAAAGAAAGAAAAGAGAAATCTAGCTAAAAATATAATAACAGCTACTTGGATTAGCTAGATAGTAAGACCTAGTCAAATTAGTTGAAGGATACCAATAGGTGCATCTCTAGATCATTGAAATAATTGTCTCATGGATTTGCAGCTTATAATTCATATGGGCTGCTTTAATAGAGATGTTATCCCTTTCAATTAAGAAGAAAAAATGATCAATTATTACTTATAGGATGTCAATCCCAAGCATATTAGGTAAAGCTATGCATAACATCACCTATGTTTCCTGGTCAATTAGATCACATAAGGCAGTGACTTTTATACATACTCTTGCTTCCCATGATAATAGTGTTACATTGGTAGAAAAGTAGGTATGCATGCAAATCCTTAGGCCTATAAAAAAGCCCTCCAGTTACGTTCACTGGAAGCATAAATTGACTTTTTTTTTTGAGAAGTACTAAAGTTGAAGGAGGTTTCTTTTGAAGTCTAGAGTAAAAAAGAAAAAGGCCCTCAACTGATAATATGAAGAATTCCCTTAAATATGAGACAGACACGGAAATTTGGGGGAAACCCAAGGCTTCCAAAGGAAAGTGAGCACATAATCAGCAATCAAATTAGAGTTGTGAGGTTGAGCTAGGAGCTGAGTAGGGTAAACTGTAGTTTCTTGGGTCCATGTAGGCATGCAGGAACTATTAATGAGTAAACAGCCTATGTGAGGGGAAGGAAGAAATAGTACAATGAAAGGTGCATTATGTAAAGCTCATTGAGGTGGGGTAGATAGAAACGCATTTGGAGGAACAAAAGAGAAAGAGGAAGTATGAAGGGTATTGACATCTTAGGTTTGAGAGAAAGAGGAGTAGAATTGAGGAAGGTGGTCTTTAAGTGACTGAATAGCTTCAGATAAGATATTTTGAGGTTGTTGAAAGGCCTGCTTGAAATCTGATTGGGAGAACTGTTTTTGGCCTCCTCATATCAAGTAAAGAAAGCAGACCATTATCTAGGGATCCTGGGCCCCTAAATTCAAGAGCTCCTCCCAAGTGGACAACTTGGTAAGGTAACAAGAGCCCAAAAATTGTCATTGCACTTCTAAATTCCCTAGTAATTTTTTTTTGTCATTTTGAGCATAATAGAAAATAATTAGTGTCACAGAGGTGTAACATATAGTCTACTGGAAAATGGAAGGAGGGTGCCCAGTAATGGAGAGTGCCCAAAGGAGAATCAAATGGAAAAAGGAGTCAGATAGGAAAAAGCAGTGCCAAGAACAATCTCCATCTGAGTCTCTAATGCAGTCCTCACTGAGAAGCTGAAAGACTTGTTCTGAACAATCCCTGGATGAGAAATGAGGGGGAAAAAAGGCCTCACAAAAGAGCTGGGGGTTCCTGCTTCAGAGTCAAGGAGCAAATCTTCACTTGGAAGAATAAGAACATTTCATCCAGGAAGTTCTCTTGACCAAAAGAGAGCCAGAGAGATTCCTACTCAACAGAAAAGGTCAGGAATTACATCTTCCTTCAAAAGAACCTAGAATAATGTTATCCAGGAAGATTCTCAGTCAACATAAAAGAAATCAGGAAAGGTTCTACACAACTAGAAAAGAACCAGAAAAAGTCCTGATCCATCAGAAGAAAACCAGGAAGAGCCTGGTTCATGTAGTAAAATTAAAGTAATCCTCTGTTATGCTAATACAGACAAATATCCAGAGCACTGGATTTTTACACACTCTGTGGATCTCAGTTTTTGCAAGGACAAAATTTTTGCAAGGACAAAATTTTTCCAGGAAGGACAAAAAGGGCCTAAGAAGCTGGCATGAATACTTGACTGAAAACATCAGTATCTGAAGCATGTACCACTCTGCCCACCTCACAGCACCAGACACTGTCCAAAAAATAAAAAAGAGAAAAAGAAAAAGAAAAAAAATAAAGAAAGAGAAAGAAAAAGAAATGTGTACTTAGATTAAGAGAAGATTTATGAGTCCCTGGGTGGCTTAGTCGGTTAAGCATCAGGCTCTGAGCTGACAGTGTGGAGTTTGCTTGAGATTCTGTGTCTCTCTTGCTTTCTGCCCTCTGCTGTCCATTCTATTTCTCTCCCTTTCTTTCAAATAAATAAATAGAACTTCTTTTTTTTTTAATTTTTTGAATGTTTATTTATTTCTGAGAGAGAGAGACAGAGCATGAGTCGGGGAGGAGCAGAGAGAGAGGGAGAAACAGAATCCAAAGCAGGGTCCAGGCTCTGAGCTGTCAGCACAGAGCCTGACGCCGGGCTCGAACCCACAGACCGTGAGATCATGACCTGAGCTGAAGTCAGATGCTTAACTGACTAAGCCATCTAGGTACCCCTAAATGAATAGAACTTTAAAAAAATTAAAAAAGAGAGAGTTTATTCAGGAGTGGAAATGCTCCAATCTCAGAAATCCACAAAACATCTCAAAATCAGAGTAAGTTTGTTTGTTTGTTTGTTTGTTTAATGGGGTAAAGGAAGGACAAGTACAGATAAGCAAAATCTTCTCAGGGGAAGCTTGACAAGCAAGAGAAAACGATCACTGGGTGAGACAGAAAAAAGGTCTCACTTTGTTTAGCTGATTTCCAGAGGAAGCTAAAAGACGGGTCATGTTCTACATTTTTTTTAGAGCCGCTCAGTGTTGAGAGAACACCGGAGTCCAGGGAATGCAGGAAAGAGAAGCCAGACTAAAGTTCATTCAAGACAAAACAGAATGTAACAAAGAAGCAGCTATGAACCTTCAATCAGTCTCTATTCTTGTTCTTTCTCTCCAAGTCAGGCAAAAGAGCCACGCCTCCCATAATTTGTGTAACTGGGATGGCAGCCAGAGCCTTAAGTTGTAGCCAGTTGATCTCCCTTTAATTTGCCATACACAGTCCCTCAGCACAGTGTATCAAGGGTGATGAGTGTGTAAATTGTCAGTGTCCTATTTACCACAGTCAAGGAGGTCATCAAATATGTGACAGGCTAATCTCAAAATCCCATCTGCAGGGTATGTTTCCTGGAGCACACTCTGGTACCAATGACTTTCTCAAACAGGGTATTGGAGGGAAATAGGAAACACACAACTAGAATTTGTTATTCTAATAAAGGGTTACTTTTAAAAGTGTGAGGAAGTTTCAGGGTAAAACTTAACAATGTAGCACAGTGTCTTACAACATTTAAAAACATTACTATCTCTAAACACTAGGTCCAGAGAGAGTGAGAACATAGCTATGAAAGGGTAGGCCACAGACAGTAGGTTAATAGTGATCATCAGATTATTTTACCATTTTCTGCATTTCAAAGTATATTGCAAGTAGCAGTCCATTTCAACATTGAGCCACTGAGCAACATGTTTAACCTTTTAACACTAAACAGTGTCATTAACAACAGTTAAGTAATTTAGGGAAACAAAATTCAACACAAACAGTACTGCTGTCATTTAAAACCCATTCCATTAATGTGCCAATGATTAATTAGAAAACCCAATTTCTGCAGCTACACATTTTTTTTTAACGTTTATTCATTTGTGAGAGACAGAGAAAGACAGAGCATGAGAGGGGAAAGGGCAGAGAGAGAGGGAGACAGAGAATCTGAAGTAGGCTCCAAGCTCTGAGCTGTCAGCACAGAGCCCATCGCGGGGCTCAAACTCACGAACTGCGAGATCCTGACCTGAGCCGAAGTTGGATGCTCAACCGACTGAGCTACCCAGGCGCCCCATCTGTAGCTACACATTTTCTAATGTCACCCACTATTTCCCTAATCTTTCCAATGTATGCATGTGTGTGCACACAAAAAGATGTTTCATGCCATTATCAAATTATTCTTTCTCAGTCTTTTTAAGATTTTTTACTACATGTGATAAAATAGTATTGTTTCAACTTGAGTATAACATGATTTTGGTGTTATTAATTAAATAATAACAGGTAAATGATTAGCATAAATAATTGGAAAATGTGGCCTCTAATGCAGATAATTCATGTCATAAAATCTCATTTTCATGTGTATGTTCATAAAATTGGAAAAAAAATCCACGATGTTTTCATTATCTAAATAATTGTTTAGTTATTCACCATAATTTGAATGTACAGTTTATGAGTTAAGCATCACAATAATGTGAACAAAGAAAATCTCTACCTTTTGAGATATTAAATACAAAACATATATTTCATATATTTCCCCTTTTTGCTCTTTTGAGTTGAAGGGAAAAAAAAAAAACTAATTAGAATGTTCCAGTTCTCCAGAGAATAAAACTATGTTCTCAAAGGCATATGGTTGGAGTAATTTTTATGCTGAGTTTGGAAGCAATACAAATCTCTAAAAACACTGGACCAAGAAAATTGGATATGGCCTAATAAGCAGAGAGGACCCAAAGGTATTATTTACAGCATTTTTTAATATATGAAAATTTCAAGCATTGGCAATGATCAAATATATTTGAAATGTATTTTTCCTACTTAAAAGAGTAAACAAGTATCTGGGCAAATCTGGTAGCAAAGATTGTATCAGCACAAAGATAAGCATCCACTCAGAATTTTAAAGAAAATCTTCAACTCTTTTGAAACATATTTGTAATTTCACACAACAGTGTTTGTGTATGGTTTTATCAACCTTTGGAAGGTAACAACATTATATAAGTTGAATTTCCTGTCTTACACTAAAATTGTGTTTCTTGGAGATTTTCCCAAAATGATTATTTCTTCCTCAATGCCACCCAGTATTTTTCTCAATTAGTTATAAGCCAAGAATCTATAGAGCACACACAACCTTAGCTATCTATACCTAACCACCCATATAGCATTTAAGTCCCTATTGTCTAAAATAAAAAAGCAAATAATTCCATTGTCTCTGTCTCCCTCTCCCCCTCCCTCTGTGTGTGTGTGTGTGCATATGTGTGTGTGTGTGTGTGTGTGTGTGTGTGTGTGAATGCTCACTATATTTGATATCAAGTCTTTAGTGTAAAATCAACAGATGCTTTAAATCTTTATATATTCTATTTCTAATACAATATTTTAGCCGACAGAAAATATTTCAATACACTTCTGTTGAATACCTAATGGAATTTTTATAATATTTTATCTTTTCTTGAAATAGATTACATGATTAAAGCTTTTACTTTGAATTATAAAATGTTAATTAGAATGTCAAAAATACATGGTAAATTTATTATCAGTAAGTATTATAATCAAGTTCTATTTTCATCAGTTTGTTGTTATTATTGAATGTTGGAGTAGACAAGCTATGACAATGATTCAAAGGCTTAGGTTCCTAAAATGGTGATCTTTAACTTATCTATCAGTGTATTTGTTCTCTATCTTGGACAGACATGGTTCAAGCATATGGAAAATTTTACCAACAGTTTAGGGGGAAAATATAATTGAGAAAAAAACAAGTTAAAAGCCACCTGACATACATATACAGTCAAACACAAGTTCCAATATATGCCTCTGTTTTCATGACACCATTCCTATGACAGGGTGTTCAAGGCAAAGAGATGGAACCTTCCTTCCCACCGTCTATTCTTATGAACATTATTTCTTCTTCAAAGTGGCCAACAATGTTTATTTTATCTACATTCCTCTGGGTAGAGATAATGTGGACAAGGATAGTTAAGGGTAAAAACAGAGCAATTACTCTCTGACACTGGAGATGTCTCTATTCTTAACATGCCTTGCATTTCATGGGCAACTTTGACACTTAGTGGACTTATGTATAAACTGGAAATTCCACAGGCAGATTGCAGAAGTAATTTCTATTCTGTGGATAAAAGGTCCCTGAAGTACATTGCTGGGTATTGAACATGTTTTATATTTTAATTCTTCAAAATATACTGATAACCCACTTCCTTGTTTTGTTGTTCTATATAACATGCATCATCTAATATACTAAATGATTTATATTTATTTTGAATATTGTTGTTCACCATCTAGAATTCAAGCTTCTTGGGGTAAAGTATTTATGCCCCTTTTGTTAATTGTTATATTGCCAGAGTATAGAATAGCATCTGATACAAGGTATGTACTTAATATGTATCAAATGAAGGAGGAAGTGCATATGAAAATGCAGAAAAGAAAACCCTTTTCAAAATTCTTTTACCTATCATCTCAATAGTGTGTAAAAGTTTATGATTACAAATAATTTTTTGGAGGCGGAGGGGATGCAGGTCAAAAATGTAGTCTGATTTGGGGAATTTTCAAGATGCACTGAGGTTAATTTTGACCATTCCTAATGTCTCCTGAACTTGTTCTGGATCAGTGGCTAGTTACACATATAATCTCCTAAAGAGTCTTGTTACCTGCAAATTAACCATAATGCCTTGGACTGTGCTCTGAGTTTTTAAAGAGCTGTGGTCATTTTCTGTGAAAGCATTTAATAACATGACACAGTTATAGACACTAACAAAGTTACCCCGAGACAGATTTGTATCTAAGCTGGATCTATGGACCATTCAATAAAGCTCATTCTTTATTCATTGTAGACACTGCTCTTTGTGCCTAGGAAGTTCTGGACAAGACTATGTGCACATCACTTTCACTGCTTCTAGCTATCAAATGGGTTTATGCCTCAGGTAGTTCTCAAAATCTTCAATCAAGGAGTTCATTTAATGAAGGGTAGGTAGGATTGTCAATTTATGCTACAAGACTATTTTCAGGCTGTTTTAAGATTTTATTTTTCCTAAGCTGTGTCTTCTGTATATTTTCACAGAGCACCTACTCAATTGTAGATAAAATATCTCTAAGATACCCTTGAAAGCACTTATCTCTGCTTACCTGGTATAATTTTACATAAGTCAGACTGATTTCCTTGGGGAATAGGTTGAGGAAGAGCATTACAAGATCCTGGATCCCCTTGAGACTGGAGTGATCAGATAGACATTTGGAAAGCTTCAGCTTCATCTCTGTGTGCCCAGTCAAGTTTATATTGGGCCAGGATCACAGAGGAGATGGGTATGTTTGACTACTAGAAGATTTCTGTCAAAGCAAAGAGCAAAAAATGGCTCCCATTCTAGATGTCAGTAATTATGGGGGATAGGAAGAGAGGGAGGCCAATAAAGTATCCCATGAACTGTCAGAAGTCATCCCTGATTTTCTTCAAGGCCTCCAGTCTACTACTCAGTTAATTGTGCGTGTGTATATATGAAGTTGTATAAAACCATGTTCTCTCTCAGAACCTTGTCAAGTCTCCTCAGGCCTTCCACCAGATGAACTCAGTCCTATTTTGAAGGAGGAAGGCAATACGGCAAAGCCATGTTTCACCGCAACTCGTTTGCTAGGCTCATTTGCAATAACCTCAAGAATGTGTCCAGATTTCTGCCTCTTGTCTAAATCAGTCTGTTTGATTGTTTCCTTCTTGTTATCACTGGCCTTGCTTTTCCCACCATTATTCTCTGTATCAGTAGCCTCAACTGAGGTGTACATATACCTAAAGGTAACTCTAAGGGACATACTGGAAAAGTTTTAAGAAAATAAATTTTTAGCTCCTTAGTTTTTATTTGTAGTCTCTTCTGAACTTGATCTGCATTAGAATTCTCCTGTTATCAGGGGGGCATCACGCAGATTCTTTTTTCACATTCCCTTTTACAGTCACACTTCTCATACTCTACAAAGGAAAGTGTGCCTTTCACTCATCTGAAGTCTTATTGTGCATTGCCCTGAGTTATTAATAAAACCTCAGGGTGCTAAAAAAAAAGCAGAGTTCAAAATGGGAATATTCTATTGGTGAGCATTCATTAATCAAGGCATCTGAACCTATTTTAGGTCTTCTTATCTTTTCCTGTTCCATACATTCTTGTGGTAAGGGCAAAATATGACATTAGAAACTAGCTACTTTTACTTGTTTCTGGATATTTGGATTTCAGATACTGTAATGTGGTGCAGCAGGAGTGAACACAAACTTTCCTCTTCTACCCAACCGTTTTTAAAGAAAACAACACTTGTAAGGGAGAGTCTCATGAGAGCAGTGCACACAACACTGCAAATAAATATTGAAGAGGGTGACAGTCTCTTTGCCTTATCTATATTAGAATAGGCATATTTGAGGTTTGTTTTTTTTTAAAAAGCTGAAAAATAATACTTGCCTAGTAATAAGTGCACCCTTATTCATTCTTCATTTTTACCATTCTATATAATAAATCAGAACTTTGTGTAGGTTTTCATTTGCCCATGTCATTTTTCTGTGTCTCATTTGCATATTTTCTTGATTTGAAGGTACAGAAAGTAAAACTTTTCACATATACCTTCAGCAGACCAACATGACAATTTCATACACACTATATATATAGATTCATTTGAGTTCTAGGAGGAAATATTTATCATTTGTATTTCCAGCATCCCTAAACTCTGGAACTCCATCCATCCATAATATGCTCTTTGTGCTTACTCCTGTTCTGTGTGTTGGTCGGCTTAATGTATCAATTGGGCTTGGCTCAGTACATGCTTATTCAAACAAAAACTAATCTAGGAGTCACTGTAAAGATACGTTGTAAATGTGATTAGCAGCTACAATTACAACCAGCTGACTTTAAGTAAAGGAGACTACCCTCTATCATCTGCAGACCTGTTTGAATCAGTTGAAAAGCCTTAAGAGCAGAGCTGAGGTGTCCCCGACAAAGGTTTTCTGTCTGGGTGGTATTCAGTTGATGCACTAGAATTATCAGCCTGTGCTTATGACAGCCTGCCCTATGAAGTTCAGATTTTTCTAGCTGTTCTCCAAATCATAGCCAAGCTAACAAAATCTGTATCAGTTTTTTAGAATGTCTTAATAATTTTTTACAAAAGAATGGCTTACCATAGAATTTTTTTTTCTTTCACAGTTTTGAAGTCCAGAAAACCAAAATCAAGATTTCCACAGGGACACAGTCCCTCCAGGGCTTCAGGGAGAATTTGTTCCTGTTTCTTTCCACTGTCTGGTGACTTCAAGTATTCCTCAGCTTGCTGCCATATTACTCAGTATCTGCCTCCATCATCCCATTACCTCCTCATCTTCCTTGTCCTCTCCTCTCTGTGTGAGTCTTAAAACTCCCTCTGCTTCTTTATTAGAAGAATACATTTCACTGAATACAGGGTATATGGAGAAAACTCAGGCTAAGCTCCTCCTCTTAAATATCCTTTAAAAAATCACATATTTTGCCATATAAGTTAATATTCACTATTTTGCCATATATGGTAGTATTTGAAATTTCTGGAAATAAGAATGTGAAATATCTTTTAGAAGGCTTTTTTTTTTTGCCTACTATAGGCTACCTTCTACTCTTCAAGAGTCATGTCTATCCCACAAAGTACATTTACCTGATCCCAACATACCCCAAAGTCTCAAATCATTAGAGCATCAATTCAAATCTCAAATCTCATCTAAATCATCAGTCTAAAAGTCCCAGATCTCGTCATCTAAAGCATCTAAATTAGGTATAAGTGAGACTCTGCATATTTTCCATCTTGGGGCAAAAGTTCTCTCCTTTTTTTGACCTGTGAAGCTGGAAAATAAATTATATGTTCCTAAAACAAAATGGTGGACAGGCCTAGTATAACAATTATATACTTTTCTATTCTCAAAAAGATGGTGGAAGGCAGACAGAAATTACCACGTCCAACCAATTTTGAAACCCAGAAGAGCAAAACCTGTTAGGTTTCAAGGCCTGACTATAATCTGTGATCTGAAGTTCTTCCACGTAGTCCTACAGCTCAGTTCTCTTGGTCTGCAGTTCATTCCTCTAGATGTAATGTTCTGCCCTTGGAGTCTTTCTTACTTTTTTTCTTCGATGGTAGCACATATTTGCATGTGAGTAGTTGTTTTATTTTATTAATTAATTTATTGTTTATTTCTCTGCTATACTTTTGCAGCTGTTGTTTTGTTTCAGGTTTTCGTTTAAATTCTAGTTAGTTAACGTGAGTGTAATACTGCTTTCAGGAGTAGAATTTAGTGATTCATCACTTACATATAGCAGCCAGTGCTTTGTATGTGAGTAGTTTTATGTGTCTGTTCCATCCCTGAAGAACTTAAGGAGTCTAGCAAATTTTTGCTTAACAGTTCCTTTCTCAATTCATCCTTATCCTCTCACATGTTACTATAAGCAGCAATAACAAACCAGCTTGCACCTTAAACACTGCCTGGAAGCCTCCTCAGTTAAATATCCAAGTCCTCCACTTACAAGTTCTGCTTTCCATACAACTATAGGACACAACTTAGCTACGTTTCCTGCCCGTATAGGAGACGGATCACCTTCCCTCTGGTTTCCAGCAATATGCTCCTCATTTCTTTCTGAGCCCAAATCTATTATGTCATTCCAAAGATACTTCCACATTTATAGCTATTTGCTTTACAGCAGCAGTTTGCTTCTGATACCAAAATCAGTTTCCCAAGGCCACCATAAAAACTTAACACAATTAAATGACTTAACAGAACAGAAATGTTATGTCTCATGGTTCTGGAGGCGAGAAGTACAAAATCAAGGTGTCAATATGCTACACGTCCTCCAAAGGCTCTACGGGAAATTCCATTTCTTACTTCTTTCAGCTACTGGGGACTGTAGATGTTCTCTGGCTTGTGGCCACATCATTGCAATCTGTGTTTCCATGGTCAGTTTGCAGCCTCCTCCTCTGTGTGTCTTCTCTTCTGTGTACCTGTTCCTCTTCCTTATAAGGATATATGTGAATGCACTGAGAGGGCCACCCAGACAATCCATGATAACCTCCTCCTCTAAAGATCCCTGACCTTATTTCTGACCTTATCACATCTTTTGCACATGTAAGGTAATATTCATTTCAAAAAGTTAACTTTTACTTAAGTGAATTAATTTATCAGAAACATTTTCCCAATTAATTTTCCTGTTTCAAAGGCACATTTATGTTTTCACTAATTCTCTTGAACCATCCTTTCAACCATAGAAACAACCAATTTCGCAAAGGAAAAACAAACAAATAAACAAACTTGGCAATGAGTTTAAAAATTTTTATGTCTCAAATCCTATTTTCACTTGGAAGAAAAAAAAATTAAAGCAGATTTGGGGCATGTTACATGTTCATTTATTTTTTCCCAGGATTGGCCCTTATCATCCCACAACTCACTCATGTATCATGTTTAATGTTTAGATCACTTAAGTCTTGGGTTCGACCACATATGTGTGGTCTAAAACATATTTTATAAACCATTTTTAATGGGGATTAGAAAAATTACTTCCTCATAGCAAGGAATGAGCACATATTTATTGTTTTTATTGAAAAGATATTTGCTTTTTATTCTTCCTGGGGATAATTCAAAACACAATTGAATATCAAAGTCATTTTTCGCAGAAGAATACAATGGGATCTTCACAGTGTATTGCAAAATAATTAAGTGAAATGTTGAAAGTAAAGTGAGACGAGAATTGAAATGCCATACCAATTATATGTCCAAAAATAATTCTAACTAGTTTATCTGCAAGTTACAAAATCTTAGAAATCTTGTTTTTAAGTTATAAAATGCTATTGTACGCCAAAATTGCTTTTCTTAGGCAAGTGCTCATATATAGGGAGATAATGCAATGAAACCAAAGATACCTGATTTTTGTTATACTTCTTTCCTGTTTCTCATGGAGTCTCAATAAATAATCTGAAGAATTTTTCCTTCTACTGTCTGAGTGATTTAAGTAATTTAGTTAACACAATATTCTTTCTCCAGTCTCACATCAATAACTTCATTTTCTTAGATACCGTCTAAAGTGACCTGGACAATATAAAATGCCTAAAAGATATATATTACTTTTACGTAAAATGTAAAACATGCGGTATAAGATTCTAGATTAGCTTTATATGTTTTCAGTGATCTTCAAAGTATGATTTGAATCAAGACCTTACATTTGTATGCTTGATAATAACCTGAAATCATACTCATTTCTGACACAGCAGGTTTTTGATAGCTCTGTAAAAAACAGAACATCATTACTTCAGGCAAGGTGACAAGGATAATCACTTTCTATAATTCATGTTTAATACCTGAATGCCAGGGAAGAATCATTATGTCCTTGGTCCAAAATTTTTAGCCATACTACATCATCTGCCCTCCAAAAAAATATTTGTGAGAATTACTACAGTGACTCCAGTTCAAAAAGCCTGCATTAGATTTTTGTCAGCTTTTGAAAATGTTGTAATTCAAAGTAATACTTGAACTACTAACATGCAATACAGACTTTATAGCTTCCTCAGAGTAGTAACTCTCTTTGGAAGTCTGGAAGTCTGATGAAATCTTTTTATCTGCACCTTTTGTCAAATAAAGTGGCATCTCATGAAAAAGAAGTTGGAAGCATTTAGAATATAAAATACAGTTATGTTTTTGCTTAAAAACTAGATTTGAAAATATGTGTGTTTGTTTTCCCTAAAGTTCAAGTGTTCCTTTCATGATGTGATATTTTGTCTCAAATGAAGTAAGTTAAATCAGTGTGCTTTATTAATAAAGTTAAAAATGAGAACGTTTCCATGCACAATATAATCTTGGGTTTGCTTCTTTAGTGTATAAATACAACAGATGTATGTCTGGAATTACCAATATAACTTGCTGCATGTATAAATACTGCTCTCACCATGTTCTTCATGCTGCATTTACTACGTAAGTGTGTTCAAGCATGCGGAATATGTGCTTTATAAGTCACATTTTCATTCTTGTTTTCCTGATATTTTCCAAGAAAGAGAATCATCCTTTTATGCAATTACTGAGAATTTCTTTTCATTTAAAACATGGCTGCAGTTTTAGTTGAACAATGATATTGCTGATAATGATTTTTAGAAATATCAGATTTCTTTCAAACTATATCATTTTTATTCTTTTTTCAGCTTATCAATGTCTATATCTAGGAATTTCTTCTATTGTATACTCTTTCAAACTTCTAGCATTTGAGTTCCATTTAGACCATAAGTGATTCAGAAAACCATTGGTCTTGCTCTGGCCCGTGGTTATTGGCCGGACTCTCACCCTTCTCAAGGAAAAGCCTACCCAGTGAGATCTACTATGCAAAGTGACTGAGGAACAAAATAAAATGACTAGCAATTGTATCTTCAAAGAGATTAATTTATATATTAGACCTTTCTATGTAATGGAATATATAGTATATGTGTGATATTCATCTCTGCCTCCTTGTGACTTATATTCTTCTGGAAGGATACAGATTCACGACAAATAAAGAAGAAACCTAATAGAGCTGGGAAGTGCAGGGGAAAACAAGACAAAACAAAACAAAACAAAACAAAAAGAGGAGAGCCAAATTCTTGGTGGAAACAGGTTGTATTATAATTGGTGTGGTCAGGCCAACATCCACATGAAAAGATGCTCAACATCACTCATCATCAGGCAAATACAAATCAAAACCACAATGAGATACCATCTGACACCTGTCAGAAAGGTTAATTTAAACCTAAAAGGTTGATTTTAACACAGGAAAGAACAGATGTTGCTGAGGATGCAGAGAAAGGGAAAACCTCTCACACTGTAAGTGGGAATGCAAACTCATGCAGCCACTCTGGAAAACAATATGGAATTTCCTCAAAAAGTTAGAAATGGAATGACCCTACAAACCAGCAATTGCACTACTAGGTATCTACCCAAAGGATACATGTATCCCATAACTTATAGCAGCATTATCAACAATACCAAATTATGGAAAAGAGCCCAAATGTATGTCCATTGATTGATGAATGGATAAAGAAGATGTGGTATGTGGCGCACACACACACACACACACACACACACACACACAGAGGAATATTACTCAACCATCAAAAAGAATGAAATCTTGGCATTGTAATGATGTGGATGGAGCTAGATTGTATTATGCTAAGCAAAATAAGTCAGTCAGAGAAAGACAAATGCCATATGATTCACTCATATGTGGAATTTAAGAAACAAAACAGATTAACATCGGAGAAGGGGGAAAAAGAGAGGGAAGAAAACCATAAGACATTCTTAACTATGGAGAACAAACTGAGGGTTGCTGGAGGGGAGGTTGATGGAGGGATGGGCTAGATGGGTGATGGGTATTAAAGAATTGTGTTGAGCAGTGGCTATTATACGTAAGTGATGAATCACTAAATTCTACTCCTGAAACTAACATTAGACTATATGTTAACTAACTGGAACTCAAATACAAATTTGAAAAAAAAATTAAAACTTAAAAAATAAAATATAATTTATGTGTTCAGGATAAGCCTTACTGAGAAACCAAGGAGTGACATTTGAGCCAAGACTATTGTAATTGGAAGATAAAACTTGCAGATATGTGGATAAGCAGTTTTCCAGGCAGAGGAAAGAGCCAATTCAGTCTTGAAGCAGTAGTGAGCCTGAGGTCTTCAAAGCAACCAGGGAGCCAGTGTGATTGTCACAGAATGAGCAGCGTGAGGCAGTAGAGTGATCAGTAGTAGATGGTGTCAAAGAAGAAACTGTGAGCCAGTTCATGTAAGACCTTGTAGGATACTATAAGGAGACAGATCATCATGGAGCTATGTTTCCTATAGGTTTTGAGACCTTGAATTTAGGGTGGCTGATTGAAAATATACATTCACCTCATTTCTTTACACTACAATAAAACAAGGAACATACAAGTTAGAAAACGCCTAAAGAAGAACTAGAAAAGAACCCAAAAAGGACACCTTTAGTCATACAGAAATTTTGGAAGATACGTCATAAATGAGATCAACTTGACTGTGAAAAGCATCAGTCATAAAAAAAAACTCAAGAGCCCCTGGAGGCAAAAGAGAAGATCTCAGAAAAGACAAGGGTATTTTTGCTGTTTTGCTTGTTTTGGTTAAAGTAGAGAAGGAGGAATGTTCTGGGAAATTATCAACATTTATAAATAATGGCCAATCAATGCCTACCTTTTTTTTTTTAGAAGAGCTGATAGGTGTGTACATCTCCAAAGTAAGGCCAGAAGTCTGACTCACAGGAGTGAAGGACGGTGTGGCTCAGACTATACATCATCTAGGTGCCCAGTACCCAGTTTAAATATTCAGGGGGCAGGAGAAGTTAGGCAGAATAATGATAGTAGTGATTAAAATTTTGTGGGTCTTATTTAAGTCTATTAAACAAAATTAATAAATAGTGGACCACTTATAAGTTATATAAATAACTTAATAAATATATATATATGGACCATTTATAAGTTTTATAAATATTTTATATATTCTTATACTTCATGAAAATATAATATGCAATGAAATAAATACTAAATGCTACTCAATCTAAAATCTCCTATCATGGAAATTTTAGAAATTCAATTCAGAAATAAATAATAAGAGTGTTAGATTAGATAAAAATCTATGGAATACATATATATGTTTAAATTTGTATATATATTGTTTATTCTAATAGAATACAATATAGGAAAATTTTAAATAAATAATATAATCTTCCAGCACTAGAAGATAAAAAAGTACAAAGTATAGTATTTAAATAAAATATTTAACAAATCTAAGAGTAATTATTATTTAAAACAAAAATTAGAAATGGAGATAGAAGTTGAAAATAGATGGCAGAAGGAATGGTGGTGATTTTAGAGATGTTTTAGTGTTCCAGTGGAACAGATGTAGAGTAGAAATTTTTATAGCACTCTGTTATTACCATAATTTTTGCACTAAGCCTCATTAACACTAATTCTATTTTAATTTTTTAATGTTTATTTATTTTTGAGACAGAGCATGAACAGGGGAGGGTCAGAGAGAGAGGGAGACACAGAATCCGAAGCAGGATCCAGGCTTTGAGCTGTCAGCACAGAGGCCAGTTCAGGGCTGCAATTCACAGACTGTGAGATCATGACCTGAGCTGAAGTTGGACACTTAACTGACTGAGCCACCCAGGCGCCCCTACACTAATTCTATTTTAAAATACAATTTTTCCCACAGATTTGTTAAATGTGATCCTGCATAATCATATACACATACTCTAATATAAACTGATGAAATATAAATATGAAAAATCAACTCCAAAGAAAATGGAGTAGCCTGCCCTCAACACGGAGAAATTTTGTTTTCTTACCAAGTTTTTATTTATCATGTATAAATTTATTCATTAAAAAATTAATTTCCAAATTAAAGCTAATATGCAAAGTAAAGCAACTTTTTTTTGTAAAAAGTCTTAAACTATGGCCATCTTTATTTTAAAACCACTTTGGAATTTTCAGACAAATATCATTTATGTTTGAAATCATATAAACTATACCTAGATATATTCTATCTACCAGCTCTACAATTCATGTTCAGGGTCCATATATTCATGGAGCACATCATAGAGAACCACATAGCACATGTGTTGGTCACTCACTGTCCTATGTGTTTGGCATATACAATGGTGAAAAAGACTAAAATAAAAAAGGTTTCTTGTTTTCAAAGTTGTACATTCTTTTAGAGGCTGACAAAAATGGCCAAGATAATCTAGGACTAACAATGACCCAGTTGATTATAAAGAAAAGTGGGATGTAGGATTTCTAGTTAAGACAGGGTAGTCCATCAGACCTTTCTGAGGAGGCAATATTCCAAGTGATGTGATATGAATATAGAGTACAGTGAGAATGTTCCAAAGCAATAGGAACAACTGGTCCAAGTTTTCAGAGGCAGAAATCTGTGTGGCTAGATAAAAAAAGGAAAATAAAGAATAAAGTGGCTTCAATGTGTGAATGGTGGTGGGGGAGTAATACAGAGAAGGGGAAGAAGAGGGAGAAGCAGAGGGAGTCATATGGGTCTTTATGACAAAGTGGAGAATTTAGATCTTATTCTGAATGTGAGTGCTCAAAATGCCTGGGTGGATCATTCAGCTAAGCGTCCAATTTCGGCTCAGGTCATGATCTCACAGTTTGTGGGTTCAAGCCCCACATCAGGCTCTGTGCTGACAGCTTGGAGCCTGGAGTCTGCATCAGATTCTGTGTCTCCCTTACTCTCTCTCTTCCCCTCCCCCACTAACACTCTGTCTCTCTGTCTCTCCCTCTCTCTCTCTCTCAAAACTAAACATCAATGAATCAATCAATCAATCAATAAGACTGCTTAGAGAGCTATTGAAGGGGTTGGGATTTTACAATCTCTCTGAAGCAAAGAGATTTTACAATTTCATGTATATACATTTTATTTTCTTTTTATTTATTTTTTTTACATTTATTCATTTTTCAGAGTAAGAGAGACAGAGCATGAGCAGGGGGAGGGTCAGAGAGAGAGGGAGACATAGAATCTGAAGCAGGCTCCAGGCTCTGAGCTGTCAGCACAGAGCCCAATGTGGGGCTTGAACTCATGGACTGCGAGATCATGACCTGAGCTGAAGTCGGACACCCAACCAACTGAGCCACCCAGGCGCCCCTGTATATACATTTTAAAATATCATCCTGAGGGGCACCTGGATGGCTCAGTCAGTTAAGCACCTGACTCTTGATTTAGGCTCAGGTCATGATCTCATGGTCTTGGGATGGAGCCCTGAAAGGTATGAAGCCTGCTTAAGGTTCTTTGCTGCTTTCTCCACCACTCTGCTGCTCACATGCCTGTGCATGCTCCTGCCTCCTCCTCTCTCTCTCTCTCTCTCTCTCTGTCTGTCAAAAAAAAAAATCATCCTGGTGACAAATTATAAAGAAACAAAAACAGAAGCAGAAGGACCTCAAAGGCATTATACTAAGGGAAATAAGTCAGGCAAATACAAATACTGCATGATCTCTTTTTATATGTGGAATCTAGATAGAGACAGATAGATAGATAGATAGATAGATAGATAGACAGATGGAAAGACAGACATACCAAGCTCATAAATTAGATTGGCAGTTGCCAGAGACAGGGGTTATGGGGTAGGAAAAATGTGTGAACTGTTTCTGTTTTTGTTTAAATAAATTGAACTTTGAAAAAAAAAAAAGAAACACAGAAGCAGGGAAAGCAGGCAGGGGACTATTTCAGATTCTGCAAGATGGCACAGGGGGTTTAGTGACTTGCATTAGGGTGGTGACAGTAGAAAGAGAAGTAGACAGTCAAGATATATTTTGGTGTTAAAAATCAGCAGCATCTGCTGATGATTTTATTATATGGGGGATGGGGGAAAAACGTTACTAAGGATGATTCCTAGTGTTTGACTTGAGCAACTTGGTTGGTTGCAGTGAATTGGTGCCTGGGCAAGGAAAGAAGAGTTTCATTTAAATTAAATTTGGGATACTAACCTGATATCCAAATCCTCATGATATTAACATACAAGTTATATAATCCAATAAACATTACTTTGTGGTTTTAATTAAGAAAGAATCATCTCTTTTATCTAGTTATATTATTAATTAGATTACTTTTTGGAATCCTATTAAAATATGTTTAAATTTCTTGTCAAGTGGTGCTGTCTTATTCCCTTTTTGAAGAGGTTAATTATTGAAAACCACAAAGACCTATTTCTGGAACTGAACATAAAACAGTCTTAGAAAACAGTCCCCTCAGACAGTATTAGACTGAGATACAAGTTAATTCTCTTGGTAATTCTTACAAAAATCTATTCAGAGGAAAATATTTCAAAGTAATTCTGTAGCCATGCTGTGTTATTGCACTCATTTCAGGTACGAATACAATGTCACGATTATTGTATTTTATGATCTTGCACCCCTTTTATATGTGTTTAAATGTCTCTTAGGGGATGACTATGGAGACTACGAAACACTGCAGGATTAAAGCCATACACTTCGTATTTTATGATCCAGAATAGATCCAACAGAACATGCTTACACCCCAAGATTAAAATAGTGCCCTGAATTATTCTGCACAATCTGAGTTGGTATTTGTGAGAGTTTCTTGAAGTCCTATAAGGAAAACCATTATCATTTAAAAAAAAAAGATATTTAGTAATAAAGAAAATTTAGTTGTGGATTGAAATTCATCACCAGTTGTATATATTTGGGGAAGGCATACATCACTGGCATGTATATGAAATAGAAATTTAATTAGAGATCACGATACTTAAAAGTAGAATAGGTTACTCCAAAAGTGAATTATATTATAAAGCTGCCAATAAGTTTATGAAAGCTTATATTTTTACTTTATATATTTTTAAGGCAAACCCAACATATCCTTTTAAAAAGACTCTTAAACATACAGGTGCAGCCTATATTACCATATTTGATGCAAAATGCAAATTTGCTATTTAAATAACTTTATTCCTATTTGACTGAAATCTTAATTATGACAAGATGATTTCTTTCTTCACATGCATCTAGAAAAAATGAAATGAATAAGGTCATATGAAACTTTTTTATAGCTCAGAAGTAATCATATTTTTTATAATAAAACAAAACTTTTTAATAATAGCTTTATTGTTTTCTGATTACCTGTAACACAGGCTAAAATATTATGTCAATAAAAACAAAACAAAACAAAACAAAACAAAATGAGAAACCCTTTTACCAGATAATATCACTGCTGTATATCCATATGCATATGATATATATAAATACACAAATTTTGTTTACACATACAGATTTTTTATTGCTATAAAATCAAATCACAAGATATTTGTTGTTTTGTAGCATGCTCTTTATTTTCTATATCTATCTTTGTGGGTTAATACATATCTGCATCATTCTTTTGATAGGTCACAAATGATTTATGTATAAATTATGTGCCGTAATTTATTAGTGCTTTTTAAAAAATGTTTATTATTTTTGAGAGAGAAAGAGAGAGAGAAGGAGGGGCAGAGAAAGAGAAAAAGACAGAGAATTCCAAGCAGGGCCCACCCTGTCAGGGCAGAGCCCTACAGAGGGCTAGAATTCACAAAAAGTGAGATCATGACCTGAGCTGAAATCAAGAGTCAGACACAACTGACTCTGCCACCCAGGTGCCCTTTTAGTGTTTTCATTTTTGTATTTTACCATTTACTACCTCTCTTTTTAAGAAAAGAGCAAGTTAGCTGGTGCAGCCACTCTGGAACGCAGTATGGAGGTTCCTCAAAAACCTAAAAATAGAACTACCCTATGACCCAGCAATTGCACTACTAGGCATTTATCCACAGGATACAGGTGTACTGTTTCAAAGGGACACATGCACCCCCATGTTTACAGCAGCACTATCAACTATAGCCAAAGTATGGAAAAAGCCCAAATGTACTTCGGTGGATGACTGGATAAAGAAGATGTGGTATATATATACAATGGAGTATTACTCGGCAATCAAAAAGAATGAAATCTTGCCATTTGCAACTACATGGATGGAACTGGAGAGTATTATGCTAAGTGAAATTAGTCAGTCATAGAAAGACAAAAATCATATGACTTCACTCATATGAGGACTTTAAGAGACAAAACAGATGAACATAAGGGAAGGGAAACAAAAATAGTACAAAAACAGGGAGGGGGGAAAAAACAGAAGAGACTCATAATTATGGAGAGCAAACTAAGGGTTACTGGAGGGGTTGTGGGAGGGGCGATGGGCTAAATGGGTAAGGGGCACTAAAGAATCTACTGAAATCATTGTTGCACTATATGCTAACTAATTTGGATGTACATTTTTAAAAATAAAAAATAAAATTAAAAAAAAAGAATGCAAGGCAAGCTGGGCACCTCGGTGGCTCAGCTGGTTGAGCATCTGACTTCAGCTCAAAAAAAAAAAAACGAGCAAGTTAAAATTACAAATGGCTTTGGGGCACGTGGGTGGCTCATTCAGTTAAGCTTGTGACTCTTGATCTTGGCTCACGTCATGATCTCATGATTCTTGAGATGGAGCCCAAATCAGACTCTGCACTGTCAGTGCTTGAGATTCTCTTTCTCTCTGCTCCTTCCTCAATTGCTCTCTCTCTCTCACTCTTTAAATAAATGAATAAATATTTAAAAAATTATGAAAACAATCACAAACTGCTTTAAAGTATATGCCAGTTTTCGGAGGAATGAAATTTGTTAAAGATGTAACTAATGTGATTTTTTTTTTTTTTTTGAAACCTGATTTTTTTTTTTTAATTTTTATTTTTATTTTTTTTCTGAAATTTATTGACAAATTGGTTTCCATACAACACCCAGTGCTCATCCCAAAAGGTGCCCTCCTCAATACCCATCACCCACCCTCTCCTCCCTCCCACCCCCCATCAACCCTCAGTTTGTTCTCAGTTTTTAACAGTCTCTTATGCTTTGGCTCTCTCCCTTTCTAACCTCTTTTTTTTTTTTTTCCTTCCCCTCCCCCATGGGTTCCTGTTAAGTTTCTCAGGATCCACATAAGAGTGAGACCATATGGTATCTGTCTTTCTCTGTATGGCTTATTTCACTTAGCATCACACTCTCCAGTTCCATCCACGTTGCTACAAAAGGCCATATTTCATTTTTTCTCATTGCCATGTAATATTCCATTGTGTATATAAACCACAATTTCTTTATCCATTCATCAGTTGATGGACATTTAGGCTCTTTCCATAATTTGGCTATTGTTGAGAGTGCTGCTATGAACATTGGGGTACAAGTGGCCCTATGCATCAGTGCTCCTGTATCCCTTGGATAAATTCCTAGCAGTGCTATTGCTGGGTCATAGGGTAGGTCTATTTTTAATTTTCTGAGGAACCTCCACACTGCTTTCCAGAGCGGCTGCACCAATTTGCATTCCCACCAACAGTGCAAGAGGGTTCCCGTTTCTCCACATCCTCTCCAGCATCTATAGTCTCCTGATTTGTTCATTTTGGCCACTCTGACTGGCGTGAGGTGATACCTGAGTGTGGTTTTGATTTGTATTTCCCTGATAAGGAGCGACGCTGAACATCTTTTCATGTGTCTGTTGGCCATCCGGATGTCTTCTTTAGAGAAGTGTCTATTCATGTTTTCTGCCCATTTCTTCACTGGGTTATTTGTTTTTCGGGTGTGGAGTTTGGTGAGCTCTTTATAGATTTTGGATACTAGCCCTTTGTCCGATATGTCATTTGCGAATATCTTTTCCCATTCCGTTGGTTGCCTTTTAGTTTTGTTGGTTGTTTCCTTGGCTGTGCAGAAGCTTTTTATCTTCATAAGGTCCCAGTAATTCACTTTTGCTTTAAATTCCCTTGCCTTTGGGGATGTGTCGAGTAAGAGATTGCTACGGCTGAGGTCAGAGAGGTCTTTTCCTGCTTTCTCCTCTAAGGTTTTGATGGTTTCCTGTCTCACATTTAGGTCCTTTATCCATTTTGAGTTTATTTTTGTGAATGGTGTGAGAAAGTGGTCTAGTTTCAACCTTCTGCATGTTGCTGTCCAGTTCTCCCAGCACCATTTGTTAAAGAGGCTGTCTTTTTTCCATTGGATGTTCTTTCCTGCTTTGTCAAAGATGAGTTGGCCATACGTTTGTGGGTCTAGTTCTGGGGTTTCTATTCTATTCCATTGGTCTATGTGTCTGTTTTGGTGCCAATACCATGCTGTCTTGATGATGACAGCTTTGTAGTAGAGGCTAAAGTCTGGGATTGTGATGCCTCCTGCTTTGGTCTTCTTCTTCAAAATTCCTTTGGCTATTCGGGGCCTTTTGTGGTTCCATATGAATTTTAGGATTGCTTGTTCTAGTTTCGAGAAGAATGCTGGTGCGATTTTGATTGGGATTGCATTGAATGTGTAGATAGCTTTGGGTAGTATTGACATTTTGACAATATTTATTTTTCCAATCCATGAGCAGGGAATGTCTTTCCATTTCTTTAAATCTTCTTCAATTTCCTTCAGAAGCTTTCTATAGTTTTCAGCATACAGATCCTTTACATCTTTGGTTAGATTTATTCCTAGGTATTTTATGCTTCTTGGTGCAATTGTGAATGGGATCAGTTTCTTTTTAATCACCTTTTTTTTATAAGTATTTATTATTTACTTTGTGCTTTTAGAAAAACATCTATGATTTATGTTTCTATTAATCCCATTTCAAAGAAAAAGAAACTAACATGCAGAAAGTTTAAGTAACTTGCCCATGGTCAATCAGCTAGGATTCAAATGAAACGACTGACCTAAAAGCTCTGAAGTACTGTATTATTAATTACAGCATGTTTGGGTGACAGGTGGATTACCTACTACTGCATTCAATGTCATGTATAATGGTAAACTATTTTTCCAATATCAAAATGATACTTTTTTACTGCATCTCAACCCAAATAGCAATATACTAATAGAAATAATGCTCAGCTTTAGTCAAAAGCTTGTTTTTGGCTAGAATTCAAAAATAGCTATTCCAGTAAGGTACTCTGGTGGGAATTTCTTAAAGCTAGTTAATTTGAATAATGCTTTTGCATAAGGCAGTTAAACAGTCATGTCTTCCAAAGAGAATTGAGAACACTGGAATTGTCTATATGACAGATCTCTGACGCAACCCCAGCAACTTGTGTCCAAGCCCTAAGGAGAAAGAGGTCATTATAAAGATTAACTGAACACTCTATTTACACTAAAATATTATATTCTTGGGAGTACAGACAGCATTGCTTTGAGGTCCAGGCAAAAAAGTAGAACCAAAATGGTGGCACAGAGGCCTGTTGCCGATCATTTTAATAATACTACATGACTGCCATTTAGAATCTCAAAATAATAAAGCCATTTTGATTGATCAAGAACCTCAGCAGGCACTCAAGTCCTGAAAGCAATATGTGTTAAAATGGAATAGCCCAGATGGTGCCCTTTGGTAGAATGAGCTTGTTTCCAGGAACGATCTTGGACCTATATCCTGGGTCCCCAAGAACATTAGAAAACAGTTGAGAGGAGAACATCACTAGAGTTTGAGGAACTGAATCGATCAACAAAACATTTGTGATTAATATTAGCATGAGTCAACATTAAAACATTAGCAAATGTGGATTTTTGAAACCTGAGGTAGATTGGAATAATTAGCAGAGCATCCCTAAGCAATCATTTAGTAGAGTTGATTTTTGGTGGAAAGGATTAGGCCATACAAGAAATCTGTTATCTTTTAAAATGTCAGCAAACTTTTTCTCCAAAAAATTCCTTGCAGACATAACATGGTCTATTTTCTGTCAGGAGAATATGTTGCTAGGCCTGCTTCAACTTTTTAAGTTAAATGTTGCTACACTAGTACCCCTATCTGATGGATATGTTCTAAGACCCCCGGTGGATGCCTGAAACTGTAGACAGTATATAATAAAAATTATGTGAATGTCGTCTCTTTCTCAAAATATCTCATTGTACTGTATTCACCCTTCTTGTGATAATGTAAGATGATAAAAGGCCTACATGATGAGGTGAAGTGAGGTGAATGATGTAGGCATTGTGATTAGGCTATTAATGACCTTCTGATGATTCCTTAGAAGGAGGATCATCTAATTCCAGATTGCAGTTGACCAGGGGTAACTGAAACAAAAGAAAGCAAACTGAGGCCAAGGGGACACTACTGCAATTTGAGGATTGTCCTAGGAGTCTGAAAAAAGCTCTCATAGAAACACTGGTGAAAATTGAAACTGACTTTGACATTACATGAATAACTACCACTCGTCTTATACCTAACACACACTGTGATGATAATATCTACATAATTCATCTGTTTGGGTTTTTTTTTAACATTTATTTATTTTTGAGACAGAGAGAGACAGAGCATGAATGGGGGAGGGTCAGAGAAAGAAGGAGACACAGAATCCGAAACAGGCTCCAGGCTCTGAGGGGTCAGCACAGAGCCCGATGCAGGGCTTGAACTCACGGACTGTGAGATCATGACCTGAGCTGAAGTCGGACACTTAACCGACTGAGCCAACCAGGCGCCCCATAATTCATCTGTTTTGAAGATTAAACAATGCATGTAAATCGCACTAACGTTCATGGAACACTTAAAACCTACAGGACACTCTTTTAAGCACTGTATGTATAAATTCATTTAATCTTCATTAAAAATTTGTATGATATGAAAAATAATTATACCTATAGTACTAGTAATGATAATAGCAGATCTCATGAAACACTTACATAGATGTCACTATTCTAGGTAATTAGCTACACTTTAATAAAGTGTATAAAGAAGCACATGAAAGTGAAGCAGATTTCGGGATCTCCCCAGGTATTCGTGGAAGATCCAGGCTATTCAGCAAGGCAGTCAGGCTGCTGCTGCCCATTTAATCATCATTCCATAGCACTTTAGGAAAAGTGCTCCACAAATGTTTTTGATGATGATGATTACTATATGCCAAAAACATTTCCCACAGTGTTGATAATCTTCCTATGCACACAAAAAAGCCCTGATAGGTTATTCATATCTGGCCCACACAGCACAAAAGTATCAGAGCTGATAACCATTTTACTAGCATGGAAGTCCATTTACTTCTCTATATGTGGGGCTGCCTTCCCACTAAAGAACACTGTTACAATAGGAGTCTGTTACAGGAAATGTTGAATGATGGGAAATGGAGAGAGACGGAAATGATGCAGCATCTGATTCTTCTTCCTGCTTCAACCAGAACTAACTGGATTTATGTGTTCGATATATTTATATATTGTTATTCTTCATCAGATTGCATGTGGAAAAAGAAAAATTTCTTAAAAAAAAAAAGATTGACAGCCTCTCTTCTTTAGGGGGAGGACACATCACTTCCCACCACATTCATATAATCTATTTGAACATCTTACCTAATTTTCCTCATCAAAACACAATGCCTGTCCAAGTTTAACCTAGACCTTCACATTTAGCTCCAATTTCCATTCTGAAGGTTAAAATTTGCTCAGATCCATTTAGCAAGGCTCTCCTGATTCAGTTAATCCTCTCCTTCTGGGCTCATTGTAGCAGTTATGAATACTATGGTCAGTGCTTTACATAAGGCCAAATATCGGACAAATGCTAGGTAGGTAGGTAGGTAGGTAGGTAGGTAGATAGGTAGGTAGGTAGATAGAGATGAATAAAGCTGCCTTGCATACATCCATTTTGGAAATTCAAAATATAATAATATCTTACATAAAGGCATAATAATAACCTTACATTAATAACATTAATTGGTTGATAAATATAAATTCTGCTTCATACCAATAATGACTCTCAATGCTTAACTCTGAAAAAAAAGAAAGAGATAATATATTTATAATAAAAAAATCAGCTAGAACTGTCTATTTGAAATGCGTCAATGTTTCTATTAGCCATTGAGTTGCCTAAAAATACTTATCTCTCAGAAAATGTTTCCTTTTTAATGTGGATTAAATCCACATTCAAACACCGAGTTCTGGTAAATCACCTCAAAGGAAAGCACAGAATCTGGCTTAACCAAGTAGGGCACATTTCTATTTGCAAAACTCATGTGGTATCCTAGAATCTTCTCATTCATCTTCAATAAATGGTCATCACTGAGATCTTCACTAATTTCCAAAGAATGAGCCTCTTCAAAGAGGATTCCATAAGCTTATTTGAATAGACAGTTGGCTGATTAAATACGGTTGGCTGATTAAGTAAGGAGAAGAAATAATTTTTCAGTATGTGAGACACCTTACCTACACCTGGTTTATATAGTATATAGTTAATACTGGCTTTATGTTTATTTACTTTTATTATGCTTCCTTCTGTTTTCCCTAACTCCTTTCAGGGCCAATATATCAAGTTCTGTTAAGCTGATGATCCAACTACACAAAGTTATACACATTTAATCAAATAATAGTGATCTACCTCTTCTGTAAGGCCTCAGCATATTACTGGGTATATGTGTCAAGATTAGAAGACTCCTTGAGTATGATTTATGTAAATGGATTCAATATTAAGTTTCAGGTGTTTCTATGTTTGGATCACTTCTCAGAACATTCTGAATAACTTACAATGTAGCATTCTGAGTCATAGAGTTGGCACTGTTTCATTAGCTAGAGTTAGATTCCCTGGCAAACTGCTCACTACCTTTCCTATCACCCATCTATTAAATTAAAAAGCATTATCCTTCAAAGACCTTTCTATAACTGTATTTGCACATTTATTATGCAGAACACCTCCCTAAAGCCCTTGATATTGTCAATAAGAAACTCTCAGAACTACTAGATAAAGGCTACTTGAAATATTTATCAACCTAGTTCTGTCTGTGTGTTACTCTAGAGACTCATATCTGAGGGAGCAGTATGAATGTAAGTCCCTTAGTGGTACTGTCCTTGTTAAATCAATTGTATTTGACACATTTCACTCATTGAGTCATTTGTCCTCAGGATCCCATGTAAAGAATAATGGCAATAATCATTGTTTCTGATAGAATCATTGCTTTCTCATGTGACATAATCAATAGCTCTAGGCCGTATCTTCATACCTCTCAAACTGCAATGTACTCATCATATAACTAAAATCCCTTTTCCTAGGAAATAGAGTAGTTTTTCCCATGGCTATCATTATTTTTATGTTTCAGGCTAATATTTATATATCTAACTGGCACAGGAACAGACCATGAAATAAATTATCTGGACAAAAGAGTAGAAATGTACTTTAGTACATTTTGCTTCTTAGTAACTAAAATTTTTAAGTTATGGTTCAAAATTCTGTGTAAATTATTAATTTTTCAGAGTTGGAAGTATGTCTTGTGTTTGATACAAGATTTTAAATGAGAGCTATATTGCCAAAAATGATTATCCCCTACCAAATGTGTTTACATATTCCTGGAGATCAGACACTTGTAACAATGTTAGCGTTTTGACAGCCTGGTGTCTCCACTTAGTGCTAAACTATTTTGATTTATACAATTCCTATAACTGTAAACAATGCTTTAGTAGCTAGGAATTTCTTCATGTTAAAAAACATATATATGTAACTCTATCCCAGAAAACTAAAGGCTGCTTTATCATCAAAACACTATAAATGTTAAATCATATAAATATAATTTAATGATATTTATATTAATAGTACATATTTATCTTTCCAACCACACATTCTTGTTGCTTTTTAATTTTTTAAACATTTTTATTTATTTTTGAGAGACAGAGACAGAGCATAAGCAAAGGAAGGGGCAGAGAGAGAGGGAGACACAGAATCTGAAGCAGGCTCCAGGCTCTGAGCCTGATGTGGGGCTTGAAACCCACAATCCATGAAATCATGACCTGAGCCAAAGTCGTACACTTAAGCAACTGAGCCACTCAGCCGCCCCTCTTGATGCTTTTCAGAGAGAGAGAGAGCATGCATTCAAGTAAGGGAGAGGCACCAAGTGTGAGAGAGACAGAGACAGAGAATCCCAAGCAGGCTCGATGCTCAGCACGGAGCCCAATGGGGGACTCAATCCCACAACCCTGGGATTATGACTTGAACCAAAATCAAGAGTCAGATGCTCAACCAACTGAGCCACACAGGCTCTCCTCAATTACACATTTTATCTCTTTTATCTTACTCCATGGAATATAATGAAAACAAAGCAAAAAAGATTAAAAACAATAAACAAGTTTTCAGAGCACAATCTAGATTTGAGCATCTTCCATGGAAATGTATAAATACTCAAAATTAATTTGCTTTGGTATTATGTGCTTTATGAAAAGATATCTCAAAAGCAAGTAAGCACTTCCCAAGAAAGAGATTAAAATATATCTCTGTAATCATATATGGTAAATTTACTTTATCCAGTTACAAGGCTTCTGGGAAAACTGGTCATTAGAAGCAGCAATTCAGCACCAATTCTTAAGCTGATTCCAAAATTATACAATAGAACTAGACAGTGCCATATTTATATATATAATATAAATATATTCATAAATATATACAATTTATTATTATTATTATTATTATTATTATATTTTTGTCTTTACTTCACAGGTCTTTTTTTTTCACTTTTATGTATTTATTTATCAAAATTTGCATAGGCCTGACCTCATTCACCAACACAAAACATAACCAGAATACACACACACACACACAAGGCAGTCTTCTCCAAATACTTTGGAGGACAGGAAGGAATGGACACATTTGGGTGGACTTTTGGCTTCATTTTCAGAGGTTTGGGAGGGTCTGGGTCCCACACATCCGGGAAGGTAGAAGGATGAGAAAGACAATAAATAGAACCCTGGGCCTAGCTTTCTGTGGTACATTACAGGTATACCCCTGTGCATGGCCCCTGCAGCACCTGGCCCTGGCCATTCATTGGCCAACAGCAGGAGCTGGGCATCGGAGCTCTGACTTACTATAAAAAACTCAATTTGACATCTCTAATAGGGTCCTTGACTCAATAGAATGGTTCCTTCAATTTCTAACCTTGTTCTTCCACCAGAAAATAGTATCAAACTCATTATTCCTACAACAAACGTGTCAGACTGCTAGTAGGGTACAAAACAGGCAGTCTCTTTGCCCTTTATTCTGTATAACCTTCACTAAGGCATCCATGTGCCTGATCTGATGTAGAGCCAGGGTAGCATTCCAAAGTCCTTTCTGATGGGTTATTATGACAACATATGGTAGAAATTTACTATTTTAGATATTAATTTTCTAGAATTGGACTTATTTAAATAATGAGAAAACAAAAACTACATATCTTAACTGAAGCAATCTAGGTCATATATAAATAGTATTGATTACTGTACTTCTATCTTCCAGTTTAGCTTTTTTTAAAAAAATCAAATCCATTGTAAAAACATTCTATTTTTTCAGTAAATAATCAATGTCACATATAATCCCTGCCACACATTGCACAGAAAATATATACATATACTTTAAAAAAAGTTTACTCATTTGTATTAATCATCATGTTGGTTATTTAAAAGAGTTGCAGTATATCAGTTGGTTACATGTATTTATCAGTTTTGCCACATTTTAAGATGGGTAAATTTTGAAGTAATCCTCTTTTTTAAAAAAAATATATACTTCTGATCATAAAGCTCTTGGCCTCGCACTGTTCAACCTTACAAGTTCAAATGTGTATAAGCATGAAACCAAATCCATTATCTCTTCAAATTTTCATAGCTATACCTCCCTCACTGTTTATTATATGATTATTTTAAGAAAACAAAAAAACATTTACCACAATGTATATAAATAGGGAATTGGTCTTAAAAATACTTCTAATCAATTTTGAAGTCTTCCTGTGGCAACCAATTGTTGTTTGTTAAATTGGATTTAATGGTTTGGGTATATTTGATATTTGTCTGTTAAAAGGTGAAGTTTCAAGGATGAAAAATGAGATGCACCATATTTAGCTATAAATGGTTTACCAAATTATTGGCCAGCGTCGATGATATTCATTTTGGATCTCTGTCTGCCGTAAGTTCTTTTAAGACCCAAGCCCTTGGGCAAATGTGTATGTTAATTTCTTAGGGTAATTTTATAAAAATCCATGTGAATCATGTGTATGCATATATGCATATGTATAAATGCACAAATCCACACATACAAAGTGCAGTGTGTTGAAGAAATGTATTTTAATGAGGGAAAATGTCCAAGGAAGCACAACTTAAAGTAACAGCCTATGACTAGAAAAACTTTTGATTTACAAACAAAAAAAGGAACATTATAAATTGACTTTAAGAAACTCCTTACCATGGGCATTAACTGAATCTTAAGTAAAAATAGATGATTTTTAGTAAAAGAACAAAATTCAGTCCTTCACATCACTATTACTAATTAAGCAGTATAAACATTAGAATGAATTTCTAAAGCTAACATTTTTCAATTGAAAAATCTAAGGTTCAGTGAAGCATTATTAATTTGATGTGCTTTCCTAGAAATGCAAGGTCATGCCCTTAAATTTTAGCTTATTTTGCCTTTTTAACAAGTTGTTCTTTGATTAAAATTTAGAGAGTCTCAGTTCAAACTCAAGGAAAAACAAACTAGCTTAGCTAAAAAAGTAGCTTAGTTTTCTTCAATAAACATACAAAATCCTACCTCTAAGAAATAAGTCAGACAAAAATAGTAATACATGATCTGCTTACCAACAACACTTATTCTAAACTGAATATTTGAGAAACAAATATCTCATTGTCAGGCTTTTTTTTTTTTTTTTTTACTTGTCATCATTTGCTTATGGAGGGACTGGACTTTTTTAAGGAGCAGGGCCATTTTGTATATGATAACAGATAGAAATAGATGTATTGAAATGGATATAGATCTAGGTAATTTAGAAGCTCTTTTCATGGGAAGAGTGATGATTTCCAGGCAAGTGCTTTTGTTTTCCCAATGAAAAAAATAAAGTTTTCAATGAGAGTAAGGGAAAGAACAGTCTGGAAGATTTTAAAGCAAAATATAACTCACAATATTGAGTAAAGAGGCAACTTTATGGATGATAGTACCAGGATTTATAGCAATTTTGTTTGTACAATTTAGTTTTATGGATTTCAAATGGCAAATTTTCAATTTAGTTTTCATACTTCTAGCAATTTCTGCTTGTTTAGTTCATATTGGACAAAGTGGACAGCTCAGTTCAACTAGAAAATAAGTGTTTATTAAATCCTATATAAGGGAGGGAAGGGAAAAAAAACAGGTGGTTGAAGGTGTTTACTAGAAAATGACTAATAATGATAGACATTTGATTTTAACCTATAGAAGAATGGAATTGAAATTTGAGAAAAGTTGATAGTTTAAAAAAATGGTGAGGTCAATGGATTAGAGTTCTTTAATTCCAGGTTTAGTGCAAATGTTTGGCACACAGTGAATTAATTAATGATTTTGTGTACATCTCAGTTTATAGTTATTGTTGATGTTGTCCCACCCCCACTGCCCTGGGAAACTCATTGACCAAACAACAATAACTTTTAACGAGCAAGGGAGAACATCAACTTGACTGTCTTATTAGTATCTCTAAGGTGGATGATTAGGCAAGGGTTCTTATAAAATTTTGGAGGCTGCTTTTAGTCCTGGTTTCACATAGATGTTAATATGTTTGATATGGTCAGTGCTTAGTCTGAAATTGTAAATAAGAAAGATGTTGGAAGAGTTAATATTCTTGTCTGTGAAAGACATGAGTCTATGTGAGACTATAGCACTATAGTCTTATCTCAGGATACACGTACCTGAAAAAGTTAGTGTTAAAATAGTTTCAGTTTAGATAATTTGTGTCATATTCACATCATTATGTGGCAAAAAATAAGTCAATGACTCTTACAAGTAAGTACTCACACAACTTATCAAACTGTGCTTGCTCTCATATTTCTAATATGCATAATCATCACTTGCATTCTATGCTGGTGTCAAATGGTTAAAGAAGATAATGTTTTGCTGGGAAGATTGTGTAAGCTTTCAGGATCATTACAGAAATCAGAAATAACTAAATGAAGAGTAGAAAAACTATTCTTAGAAGTTACCTTAATTTTATGGTGACTTCAGGAGTTGTTCAAACTTTATCTTAAGTAATACTTAGGCATAGTTATGGCAATTCACTGATAGTGAAAATAATTACATTGACCACAAAATCCTATGCACATTTAAAAAATATTTATTTGTTTAAGTAATCTCTACACCCAATGTGGAGCTTGGACTCATGACCTCAAGACTAAGAGTCATATGCTCCTCTGAGGCAGCCAGTCGTCCCTCTTCTCAGATCTTAAATAGTTTAGATTGATTTTAAGCAACAGAGCCTTACAATATAATACAATATGGCATAATTTTAGAGGATTTGTGTAAAATTGTTCTGTTTTGTTATGTAATAGTTATGTAAACATATAAGTAGATATATACATAATGTCAAGAAATTTAAGCAGATCATTGAGGTGATATGACAACTGGAATTTCAAAGTCAATTTTACTAACAATAAATTAATGGGGATAATCAATCTAGATATATATTTAGACTTGAACCCTATTCTAATTCTGACAAGATAGAATTTAATTCACACTGTTTATTAAAATATAGACTGAGGTGTCTGAGTGGCTCAATCAGTTAAGGTTTGCTCTTGATCTCAGCTTAAGTCTTGATTTCAGGGTCCTGAATTCAAGCCCTGCACTGGGCTCCACACTGGACACGGAGCCTACTTAAACAAACAAACAAAAGTAAAATTGGTTTGTATCACTTTAGTTGTACTTCGTGTAGCAATTATAAGACTAGCAATTTAGCCTGGTGATATAAAAATAAGCTATTTTAAAGTATGGGTAAAAATAATTACATGTTAATAAACATTGTGACCTTTCCGGTACTATTAACAACGTATGTGAGCAAATGTTATTAAAAAGCCTTTTAGTATATTTATCTGAGTGTTTTTATTAGTAACATCGGATATCTATGTAGCTAGTAGTTTTCAACTATGTGCTTCTCAACTTCTCTTTTGTGTGACTTTGGAAGTTAAGTTATATGAACTGTGAAGATAGGCCCCGAGTTTTTCTTGCTCATGTCTGTATTCTCAGTGCTAAGGGAAATACCTAGAATATAATACAGCCTCAATAAATAACCATTGAAGGAATGAATAAATAAACAAAGTAATTTATAAATCAATGAGAAGACTTGCAAAGTTATGGTCTGGACACAATATCAATTTATAACCCCTGCCTACTTTAACAACCTCATTTCCTACTAAACTGTGATACACATCCTGTGTCCCAGCCACACAACTTCACTTACATTACTTAACATTGAACTCCTGCATCAATTGTGTTTCAGTGTTTACCCTGTAAATCTGACAACCTAAGAAAATCATTTTTAACAACACTCTCCTCTATATAACAAAAAATAACTTTAATAAAATTAATGTAGTAATTATGAACAATTACTATTCTCTTGCTGTGTTCCTTTGATTTAAAACAATTAGCATTCTTAAAAATTACAATGTGTAGATTTTGTTCAAATGCAACAGAATGTTTCTTGCATGAATTAAGTGTGCATTACTAATCACACTTTGTGTTCTTTTTTGGTATTCTAGTTTATCAACATATTTAAAATCTTCAAATGCTCACATAGAATGAAAGAATGGAAGTAACGAGTTCAGTCTGTTCATTTGGACATAATGAACCATCATGACTTTTTCTGAATCAATTATTTAATGAAAGTATATGTAGCATACAGGGTTGCCACACCGGAAACTGGCTAAAACAATACTGATGCATAATGAACTAATACTTTGAAATCTAAGTGAGCAAATATAGGAAAATGCATGTGTTAGAAGCCAACTGGCTTCTGAGAATTATCCAAATTAACCTCCATGTAAGATGAAAACACCAATGAAAGTACAACTAATAAAATATGCTAATTTGAAGTTACTATACATATTAGAAATCTTCAAAAGTAACTCCAACAACTGTCGGAAATTAAACCAATAAACTATTTTTGTAGGGAGCAATATTTTATAATGGACAGCATTTAGAATTGCCTGCACGTGGTGTTAACTAAAATAAATCTGACTTTTAATTGGTTTATCATTGTTTTTAAAGCGTCCACACAAAAAAATGAACTCTTTGTAACCTGTATCCAGGGTAAACCAATGCTGTTTCCTTCTGGTTCACTGGTGATCTGCTATCTTTAAAATTCCCCTAAAAGCTAATTCCCTTATGAAGGCTTTCTTCACCATTATCAGGCAAAACTAAGTTCTGTTTTCTCACTGCTTCTACAGCATAAATGTTTGTACATTGAACTTTTCATTTCACTTTTGTACTATTCTTTCTTGCTATTAACCACCCCACCACACACCAGATTGTACCATGGTAGATGCTATGTATGCATTTGGAGAAAAGACGACGACAGCAGAATTATGTCATTCAGGGACTATATTCTAAACAATTGAAATAATCAGTTACCAATGTAAGAACATTTATCATATCATCATTATACCTCAAAAATTTGTAAAGGGACTACCTCAAATTATTTAGTCATTCTATAACTATTGTAAAATATATAACTCCATGTCTCACATGGTCCCTTTGAATTCCTCTCAATTATGTGTTATTTCTACCACAGACGGCTAATGGAACAAGTAAATGTGCAAAGAAGAAAAATTAGAAAACTATTCTCTCATTCATTCATTCCAAGTTCTTAAGATAGTATAAAAGAAGACAAGGGGAATTTACTAGCAAAAGTAAAGTGTACCAAGCTTCATTGACCTAGTGGGAAGCAATGGTGCTTTTCCAATCTTCAACTTTCAAGATTCTAAGAAATCATGTCCAATTTAATTGTGGGAAAGAGAGAAAAGCCATTAAGTTGGGAGTTGCATGGAAGGGAAGGTTCATTAAAAAAAAATACAGATTAATGTCAAAATAATTCACCAATTCAATTACCTGAGAAAATGAAGATGGGAGTTTCTAGTGTTATTGATGACAATAAAAGAAAGGAGAAAGGGAACAAAGAGTTTAATTGAGTGTATGTGAGGAGACAAAGCTAACTTAAATGAAAGCAAAGGTCAAGCCAGGTCTTCTCCAGAGACACAGAGACTTTTGAAAGTATGTATTGAAAGAGAAATGCAACCTAGAAGGGTAAAGTAACATCTTTCAAGAAAAAGGAGCAACTATTAATCCAAGGTTATGCAACTCCATACAATACATTACAAAAGTCCATAAAGCAGTACATTTTGTTTGTGATTTGTGAGTTAATAAACTGTAACCAGTTTCTCTTCAGTAGATTTTGTTGCCATTTATCATGTTATTATTTTACTCATGGGACTAACTATAGATAGTTACCCTTTTAAAGTAGGCTTACTCCTGAAGCCAGAATTAACTGCAGCAACAAGTGAAAACAAAAAATTTCATGACCATTTCTATTTAACAGGGAGCAAACATTTATAGCTTAGATTTCCAAAAGCCCATTCTGTGAGAATAAATTCACCAGACTTTAAAATTATAACCCATTTTGTTCAAGAATACAGTATGTTTTTTTGGAAAAATTTTTAAATGTTCAATAGGAAAATCACCCTTAATCCAACCACAGAGACAAAATCACTACACATATTTTAATTCTTATTCATCTGGTCAATCTTCTAAAGATATATAAGTAGTTAAAGGTGTTATTACATGCTACATACTATTTTACAACATATACTGTAATACGTACACACAGTATTAGGTACAGAATATTTTATAACATATACTTTTTTATAACATACACTTTTCATTCATATGTGCCACAAATATATTTTATGTTATAATCAAATATGCCATTAGGGTAACTTAGTAGCTTCATGTAAGACTAATCTTTTTGATCATAATTTAATAAAGCAGCCTTCCATATGGATTCAGCTTTTGAAATCATGTGCATATACAAGTACAGACACTCAGATCAATGGAACAGAATAGAGAACCCATAAATGGACCCACAAACATATGGCCAACTAATAATTGACAAAATAGGGAAGAATATTCAATGTAATAAAGACAGTCTCTTCAGCAAGTGGTGCTGGGAAAACTGGATAGCAACATGCAGAAAAAAATGAACCTGACCATTTTCTTACACCACACACAAAAATAAACTCAAAATGGATGAAATACCTAAATGTAAGACAGGAAGACATCAAAATCTTTGAGGAGAAAGCAGGCAAAAACCTCTTTGATCTTGATCACAGCAACAAACTATTACTCAACATGTCTCCAGAGGCAAGGGAAACAAAAGCAAAAATGAACTGTTGGGGCCTCATCAAAATCAAAACCTTCTGCACAGAGAAGGAAACAATCAGCAAAACTAAAAGGCAACCAACAGAATGGGAGAAGATATTTGCAAATGACATATCATATAAAGGGTTAGTATCCAAAATCTATAAAGACACACCCCAAAAAATAATCCAGTGAAGAAATGGCAAAAGACATGAATAGACACTTCTCTAAGGAAGACATCCAGATGGCCAACAGACACATGAAAAAATGCTCAACATCACTCATCATCAGGGAAATACAAATCAAAACCACAATGAGATACTACCTTACACCTGTCAGAATGGCTAACATTAACAATTCAGGCAACAACAGATGTTGGCAAGGATGTGGAGAAAGAGGATCTCTTTTGCACTGCTGGTGGGAATGCAAACTGGTGCAGCACTCTGGATAACAGTATAGAGGTTCCTCAAAAAATTAAAAATAGAACTACCCTACGACCCAGCAATTGCTCTACTAGGTTTTTATCCAAGGGATATAGGTATGCCGTTTTGAAGGGACACATGCACCCTAATGTTTATAGCAGCACTATCAATAATAGCCAAAGTATGGAAAGAGTCCAAACATCCATCAATGGATGAATGGATGAAGAAGATGTGGTATATATATATATATATATATGTGTGTGTGTGTGTGTGTGTGTGTGTATACACACACACACACACACATACACACACACACACAATGGAGTATTACTTGGCAATCAAAAAGAATGAAATCTTGCCATTTGCAACTACATGGATGGAACTAGAAGGTATTATGCTAAGTGAAATTAGTCAATCAGAGAAAGACAAATATCATATGACTTCACTCATATGAGGACTTAAAGATACAAAACAGATGAACATAAGGGAAGGGAAAACAAAAATAATATAAAAACAGGGAGGGAGACAAAACATAAAACTCTTAAATATGGAGAACAAACAGAGGATTTTTGGAGGAGCTGTGGGAGGGGGGATGGACTAAATGGGTGAGGGTCATTAAGGAATATACTCCTGAAATCACTGTTGCACTATATGCTAACTAACCTGGATGTAAATTTAAAAAAATAAATTAAACAAAAATGAAAAGAAAAACATGTGCACATATTGCAAAAGGATAAATATTTAAAACATATTTCAGTGCATAATTCAAAATATTTCTTCATCATTAATTTCTACACAATTAAAATGTACATTTTTATTATAAATAAAATACTAAAATGTCCTCTAACATTGGAAATGACACTTTTAAAAAATTATCTGCCAATTATAAATAGTATTTCCTATAGAAGTTTCTCAAAAGAAAAAAAAAAGGGGGGGCACCAGGGAGGCTCGGTCGGTTGAGCGTCCGACTCTTGATTTCGGCTCAGGTCATGATCTCACAGTCCATGAGTTTGGGCCCAGAGTCTGACTCTTCACTGACAGTGAAGAACCTGCTTGGGATTCCCTCTCTCCCTTTCTCTCTGCCCCTCTCCCCTCTCAAAAATAAATAAATAAACATTCAAATAAGTAAATATAACTAGTAAAAATATAAAAATGTTCTAGATTTTCTCTGCCCAATATATGACCACACATGGCTGCTGAACACTTGAAATATGGTAGTATGACAGAGAAATTGAATTTTTAACTTTAGTTAACAATAATTAACTTTAATTTTAATAGCTACATGTAACTAGTGGTGACTATATTACACAGCACAGATATAGATTTAATAGGAATTCGTTTTATAATTTGTATATTTGAATACTGTGGAGCTAGATTTTCTAAAATAATTAACCAAATGTATTTTTGGTGTGAATTGCTGATTTATGACTTTAATCCAATCTCCTTCTGGAGTGCTCTAGACCAAAATTTTGTAAAAAAAAAAAAAAAAAAAATTAAAGAAAGAAAAGAAGGAAGGAAGAAAGGAGGAAAGGAGGAAGAAGGAAGACATCTAAACTGCACAGCATAGCAATGCAATCAGGAGATAGAAACCATACAAGTTAAACAGGAAAAATGTAACATAAAGAATTATGAACTATAATGCAAGAGTAACCATAATGTATAAGGAAATTCTAAATGGTACCCTAGGGCTGAGGGAGAGTACCCAAGGAAGCACAAACTAGGAAGAGGTGCAGGTCTTGTAGAGATTTGGTTTGACACATGGAATAGCAGAATAGTTGGTTGATTTGGTCAGGCTCGAGTTTTGCTGTTGCTGGGAGCAGTAGGCCACAGTTTAGAATAAAGGTTGCGGTGCAGGCCCTTAGCAACCAGTTATGTGTATGCAGTGGGAGTTCAGGTGCCAGTGGGACAAAAGGACTCTGGAGCATGCATGTTGGTGACATCTTGCTGAGGGAGCACAGGTGGGCAGCTGGGTGCAGGCCATGCAATGTTCCAGTCTTCTAGAGACTGCAGAAAAGTTATCACCAATCCAAGTCTGCAAGGTTAACACAGGGACCACAGTATGTAGCCTTTGAACATCCTTGCTATTTGCATAATTTCCATGCTTATGAAATCCTGTTCCCCAAAGGGGAAGCCACAGGGGCCTGGAGATTTTTCTAGCTGCAGCTGCAGCTAATTTGCAATCATGCAATCTAGGCAACTTCAATCACAATCATTTGCTCAAGTCTTAAATTCAGAAGAATGCAATTTATGAAAGAGATTCCTTGTAGATTCCACTTTGCTGGTGCTTCTGGCAGAAGCTATCAAAATTTGAGGATATTAATGGTTACAAAATAATAATAATGATAATGGTAATGATTAATAATAATAATAATAAATATCAACAAATAGTTGAGCTGTTTAATGTTAAAGTAAGGAAACCTCCTGGAAAAAAAAAACAAAATAAATTGTAACTGCATCTTCCCTGGGGTGGTCAATAAAACAAACTTCTTAGCCCTATATATCTAATTGTAAAGAAAGGACTATTAAGTGCCTGATACCAATATTTAAAGGGGTATAATTTTATCCAGCAAAATGCTTACTGAGTTTCTGAGGAACAAACTGAGTTAGATGGAAACAGTAATTTAGAAGCTACCTAGGGATGATATGGGATAACTTAAATTATAGCTTCAGGATGGATATATATCACTTACTATTCCTATCTATATCCATATTTATCTATATCATATAACACTATAGGCAATTTGATAATAGTTGAAATATTTATAAATCATATTTGAAGAACTGAGTATATGTAACCCACTTTTAGATCTTTCTTGTAAGTCAATGGGGGTGAACACAGAAAATGGTCATTTTATGCCTCTTATTTTCAATATCCTATAATAATCATGTATTTAATGTTGTAATATAATATGGCATTTGTTTTTTTTCAGTTTATAACTGGAGTCTTTAAAGTTATTAAATAATGTTTTCCCCTCTGGTGTGTCTTAATATATAGCAGAGCTAATACAGTAAAACACTGCATTTAAAATAGTGTTTTGAGGGGCGCCTGGGTGGCTCAGTTGGTTAAGCCTCCGACTTCAGCTCAGGTCATGATCTCGCAGTTAGTGAGCCCCAGCCCTCTGGCGGGCCCTGTGCTGACAATTCAGAGCCTGGAGGCTGCTTCCAATTCTGTGTCTCCCTCTCTGTCTGTTCCTCCCCTGCTCGTGCTCTGTCTCTCTCTCTAAAAAATAAAGATTTAAAAAAAATAATAAAATAAAACAGCGTTTTCACCAGCTAACTAATCAAGTTTTATAATATAATTTAGAAGCTACCATGATGATTGCTAAGTCACCCAGGATTGTTATAAAATTCCAACCATGATCAGTTTTGTCAGTCATTTCATTTCTAATTGTTGTGATGAGGAAATTTAAAGAAGGAATGTGTGTTTACGTAGATGAAACCACATGAATAGATCTACTATCTATAGGTTGCAGATCTGCTCTAGCAAGTACCTAAATATTGTCCATGTAGGACATATCAGACATAGAACTTGGTTAATTTCTTCCTTACAGATGATGGGGGGGCGGTGAATAAAAAGTGATAGGGTTTCCCCACAGACCTGCTTGGATTTATATTATTTGTAAATTGATTATGATTTGAACACTGGGCTTAACTCAAGTTCTTCCACTTTTCTAAAATAAAGTGCCAAATATACCTGCTTTCTCTACTATTAGTTTTTAATGGAATGATTACAACGCAGGCAAATTGCCAAAGAAATATAAAATGTATAAAAATTATCCCGGCTATCCTGCAATACGCATATTATTTTTGACGGTAGAGTTATTATTCTTCAAAAAATTAGAATCGAAAATAGAGGTAATATTACTTCAAGGTAAGGACTAAGCACCACAAGGGAAAAGTTGCCACATTTTATACCCTTCATAATTTATTAGCATCTTTAAAAAGCTAACTCTTTTTTTTAAGTTCTGCTTATTTATTTTGAGAGAGACAGAGAGAGAGAGAGTGAGGGAGAAAGAAGGAGCACAAGCAGGGGAAGAGCAGAGAGAGAAGGAGAGAATCCTGAACAGGCTCCACATTGTCAGCATGGAGCCTGATTCAGGGCTTGGACCCACGAACCTTGAGATCATAACCTGATCCGAAACCAAGAGTCAGATGCTTAACGGACTGAGCACCCAGGCACCCCTAAAAATCTAATTCTTTTTGTCTCTTTGCTAAAACTACCTGTCAGAAATAACCTCACATTTGCTTTATCATTCAAACTTATTATTATCAGCAGTTCATAGTGTGAAGAAATATAAGACATACCATTTTCCTTTTAAGAAATTAAAATTCACACAAAAATTCCAATAATCATTTAATTTAATAATTATCTCAGTATTTTCTTTATTTTGGTCAAAATACAGTTACAAAGAATAACAACTAAGTGTTCTCTTAAGAAATATGCTTAAACATTTTTTTTTCTGAAACAGAGAGAATAGGAAGTATTTTTGCTATATGTTACATTTAAATTTATATAAGGGGCAAAAAAGGACCTTAGTCACTGCTCTATGTTCTAGAAAGAACATAGATAATTCAAACAAGAGATGTCTATGTTGCTATTTTGTTTCAGGTTTTCTAAGATTAGGCATAAATATGGCAAGTGTTTGTAGCTGGACACAGTCAATTTACATTTTTTAGGGTGAATATATTTTTTTAATCTGGTAAACAAGGAATATGAAGAGTAAAAATTGCTTCATCAGCAATTTTTCAACATGAGCAATTAAATCTACATAGATGTGTAGAACAGAAAAGTCTATCAACTACTGTTGATAAGAAACAGTCCCAGCTTAACTTCATTCTTTTCATTACATTACGGGAAGACCACCAACCTTAATGAGAAGCTTGAAAGAAGCTTGGAATAAAAAGTACACCCAGTAGGATGACTTCTACATAAGTAACGATACCTGTGCATCAGAGCATACTCAATTAAGTCACTTATTGCAAAAAATCAAGAAAACATTAGAGTTTTAAAAGAAGATAGCATACCCTTTGAGTAGATAAATCAGTGTGTGTTGCAGAAGAGAAAGAAATCTATTAAGTTTTAAATTTAGAAGAGTGTAAAAATCTAGATTGATGAGTAGGTATAAAATAGGCTGTCAAAATTTTCTTGGGTTTTCATTATGATACTAAACCTAATACATAATTTAATAAATTATTTATTTTACCTGGGAATGTGGAGAGAATATGCCTAGACCAGAACTAAGGCAGGTAGTTGAGAATAGTGGGAAAATTTCTCAGAAGAAGAATCTGACCTTACTCCTGCGAGGACATGCATCCATCGACCAACCCATCATGCCCTGCTCACATAATGTATCTTATATCAAGAATGTCTGGACATCTTCACCAAGTGTCCACTCTTTTAGGGGGTTTCACAAAGTCCACTTTCTGTTTCAGGAATGGATAATTTCCATGCCAAGTAGTTCCGAAACTGGTATCCCAGACTAAGGAAACTCTTGCTACCTTTCCCGAGGTAACTTGATCCCTGCCTCTGCAGCATTTTTCAATTATATGTGTTTCTTTGAGAGAATCATTCATGTGGTAACCAAATGAGCCTGTAACAATAATAATGACTCTTTTATTTGCTGATCTCATTCTCATGATTAGAACCTGTGAAAACTGAATTATTATCTCAACCTCTGCATCTTCCACCCAGAATTCTATTTTTTTCCATAAACGTAGAATGTACTTTCTTATCATTTGACATTGTGTTCATCCATGAGACATATGCACAGAAACTAAGATTGTACCAATTCTAAATCCAGGAATTAGGAGAACGCATGTTTCTTCTTGGTTTCTTATGCCCTGCCATTGTCATGAAAAGAATATGCTCACTAAATAAATGAACATAAAGGTCTTATGGTGTGGATTTTCACACCAGCTAAATCTTGTAGCAAGGACCGGTTCAGTCCAGCCAAGGCAACCTGTATCCACTAACATGCACCGAATCTACAGATCTTTGAATAAGATGATTGCTATTTTAAACCACTGACTTTAGGAAGTAACTTCTTAAGTAGTAATAGCTAACTTGTTCTCTCTCTTCTTTCTCATTCACACTGTCTTTTCATTCAAAATCAATTTTTAAATAATTTTATATTGTTCCAATTATCTTGACATTATGATGCTTTGGATTCTGATAATCAAGTTCTACCAGCAGATGTGGGGAACAGAATCTTATAGGTAAAAGAAAAACCTTCCCTTTTTCTACAAATGATGTGATGACTTTCACAGATCTTTTAGCAGTTTTACTAGCTGATGTTTACAATTTCCAAACAAAGTCGCTAAAACTTCAATGTATGACAAAGGGAGTAGTTTAAGGTATATTAAAAGAAAAATCACTTTGCAGTGCGTACATTGAGAATATTATTGATTTTGAATAGTTTCATCTTATTAATTTTTCAAATATTTTTCACTATGGAAAGAAAGCAAATCCTTGGATTTTCTAAAGCACAAATCATCTTCAACATTTTACATGGCACTTTTATGAGACAGTCAAGAAGCTATGGATAACATTGTTCTATTCTTATTTTATTGATCAGGAAAGCTAAGCATAAAAATGTTAAACAATTTTCCCCAAACAAAGGAAGCACCCAGGAATTATGATGCCTTCAAAATTTGTTTGAATTCAATGTCCACTATGTACAATTTCTGGTGAAGTTGAATAGTAATACTCTCTGTGAGAACAGTCAAAACATTTTATAGTCCTTTATAAATCCTTTTACTTCCCTATGAGATTGGAAAATCAAAATGTTTTATAGATAGCACAATGAATCACAGTGATTTGTACTATATTTACAAAATGCTTACACATCAAAACCATCCCCATGAATTTCTATTACCCTCAGCATTTGCAAAACATCATTTCTAGCTAAAAAGATTTCAGTATTGTAGAAGTCAACATTCAAATTCAACAACTTATGTATAGATTTATTTTTCTTATGAGACTGCTATACATTTTTTAAAGTTAAACTATTATATATTTCTTTAAAGTCTTATTAAGTTACATGATTTTACAATCAAGCCTATGCAAATTTTTGAATAGCCAACATTTTTTTTTAAAGTTCATTTATTTATTTTGAGAGAGAGAGAGAGAGAGAGCAGAAGTAAGTGAGAGGCAGAGAGAAGAGAGACAGAATCCCAAGCAGGCTCCGCGCCAACAGTGCAGAGCCTGATGCAGGGCTCCAACTCACAAAACAATGAGATCATGACCTGAGCCAAGATTAAGAGTCAGGCACTTAACTGAGCCACTCAGGAACCCTGAATAGCCAACATCTTTAAACTCTTTTGTTTTAAATATTCTACAGATAAAAAATATTCATATTCAATTTCTCAAAGGAAGACTGAGGTAACTTTAGAGTAAGCATCACAAAGATAAATAAGAAATAAATATTTTGAATAAAATCAGTTCAACACAAAATTCTTAATCATAAAAATACCATAGTTTATTTCTAGTGGCTAGTTCACTTAAAATACTGAAGAGTATTAAATTCTGGTCTTACAAAGTATTGTCTTCATCATAATAGCCTGAATTTACTATTGTTTCTTCATCAAAATTTAGTAAAATGTTAAATTTAGCAAGTATTGAGGATAGTTATGACTAATGTTCAAAAGGGACCTAAGGGATTTTTATATATTTTTTTCTATTTTTACTCCTTTAATATTTTCCTTGAATGTTGATGATCTTACAGTATATCCTATTCGAAGATCTTCACAGACTGAGAGGCAACAAATGCCAGAGATTTGAGGAAAGTGGCAAATCTCGAATTATTCCACCATGGAGAATGGGCAAAAAAGCAAACTTAGATCACATAGGAAGATAGGCCACATACGAAGCACCTACAAAATGTAGGAGAAAATTAATTACATTGGTACAAATCATGAGTAATCAAGTGATTTTATACTTCCAAGTGAAAAACATGGGTGTAGTACTTGATTAATACAGGGTTTGCCTTCACTTGATGGGTTATCTGGAAAGCAAGAAGGTTGAAAGTTATGTAAAGAGAGTTGAGGTGATGAATTGTGAGATTTTGTTGGAAAAACACAGTAGAATGGAGCAAATAGAGTTATGGAAAATATTGTGTGAAAATAATCGGAGACTACCGTGAAGTCAAGAAATGGTGAGAAAGGAGTAAGAGAGACAGAAAATAAGTTTTACTTGGAAGATTGGAGTTAGTATTTTGTAGTGGAGATGTTTGATAAACTTAAGTGAATGCTATTAAATAAAGCTAAGTGAAAAAATGGTGTGAATATTCACTTAAGCAATCAAAAACCACACACTGGCTTTTTTCTTCTTGCAGTAGTAATATTTTGGCATCTTGCTCATAATATACCTACCATTGAGGGCAGGATACAAATTAAATAGCTCATAGCATATTAAACATTGTTCTTAGATTTTATTTATTATTTAGGTGAAATATACGCTCTAAAAATGTGATTAAACAAGTTTAATTTTTTTAATTACAGATATTTATGACCTGAATATATCACTGCAACTTGGTTTCTTTTACTCTATTCTATTCTTCCTCTTCCCTTTCTGTTACAGTCATTATTCATAGTTCTATTCTATATCACCACCAAACTTTTTGCAGGCTTTTCCACATTTGGAGAGGTACTGTTGGCGTCCTAGGATCTTCTATGGATTAGTAATTACTGCAGTAAAATTCACACAGGAGCATACTTCCCTTGTAAAGTTATATTAAGCCAAAAACAATTCATGATTATTTATTAAGGTAGTATTATGTGTTTTGAATGGGTGAGAGAAAATTAAAAAGTAGAAAAAACTGGCCATAAATACGAGAATAAGAAACAAGATGTGTAATGGAACAAATAGACAGGAAACACAGTGATCCATTACTTACAGCTACTATACACAAAAAGTATTGATCAGTTTAAAACTTTTTAAAATGTTTATTTATCCATTTTGAGAGAGAGAAAGAGCATGAGTGGGGAAGGGGCAGAGAGAGTGAGACAGAGAATCTCAGCAGGCTCCATGCTTTCAGCACGGAGCCTGATGTGGGGCCTGAACCCACAAATGGTGAGATCATGATCTGAGCTGAAACCAAGGGTCGGGTGCTCAAGGGACTGAGCTACCTAGGTGGCCCTTACTTTTAAATTTTTATTATTTATATTATGTTTATTATGTATTATATTATGTGGCCTATAGTAATTGTATAAAATGTATATAACATACATTTTACGTGTTATATTTTTCACTCATGGCACATCCAAAATCATATATATTTTTTTCAACGTTTATTTATTTTTGGGACAGAGAGAGACAGAGCATGAACGGGGGAGGGGCAGAGAGAGAGGGAGACACAGAATCGGAAACAGGCTCCAGGCTCTGAGCCATCAGCCCAGAGCCTGACGTGGGCTCGAACTCGCAGACCGCGAGATCGTGACCTGGCTGAAGTCGGACGCTTAACCGACTGTGCCACCCAGGCGCCCCCAAAATTATATTTTTAAGTTAGTATAGATCATATAAATTTAAAATACTATGAGATATAAATGGAAAAGAAATGTCATGAATTTAACATATATGATTGCACATGACTATATATATGAACCACATATAAAATATATGGTCAATGCAACACCAAACACACAATTCATGAAAGAAGTAATGGATAACCAGGATTTCATTACAATTAAAAATTTCTGCTCTGTGAAAGACAATGTCCAGGGAACGAGAAGGTAAGCCACAGACTGGAGAAAATGTTTGCAAAAACTTATCTGATAAAGGACTGTTATCCAAAGTATACAAATAAAGCTTAAAACTCAACAATAAGAAAACAAACAACCTCATTAAATGGACCAAAAATTTGAACAGACGTCTATCAAAGAAGATATACACATGGTAGATAAGCATATGGAAAGGTGCTCTACATCCTATGCCATCAGGAAATGCAAGTTAAAGCAACATGAGAGGGGCGCCTGGGTGGCTCAGTCAGTTAAGCGGCCAACTTCAGCTCAGGTCATGATCTCATGGTCCGTGAGTTCGAGCCCTGCGTCGGGCTCTGTGCTGACAGCTCAGAGCCTGGAGCCTGTTTCAGATTGTGTGTCTCCCTCTCTCTGACCCTCCCCCATTCATGCTCTGTCTCTCTCTGTCTCAAAAAATAAATAAACGTTAAAAAAAATTTAAAAAAAAAGCAACATGATACCACTCCACACCTATTAGAATGGTCAAATCCTACGATACAGTCAACACCAAATGCTGGTGAGGATGAGGAACAACAGGAACTCATATAATTCTGGCGGAATACAAAATGACATAGTCTCTTTGAAAGACAAAACTAAACATACAATCCAGTAATTGTGTTCCTTGGTATTTACCCAAAGGAGTAGAAAATGTATGTCCACATAAAAACCCCACACAGATATTTACAACAGATTTATACATAATTGTCAAAACTTGAAAGCAAACAATATGTCCTTTGGTAGGTAAATGGATAAATAAACGATGGTACATCCAGACAACAGAATATTATTTAGTGCGAGAAAGAACAGAGCCATCATGCCATGAAAAGACTTGGAAGAAGGTTAAATGCCAATTACTAAGCCAATCTCAAAGCTGACATACTGTGTGATTCAAAATAAATGACTTTCTGGAAAAAGCAAAACTAGAGAGAAAGTAAAATGATCAGGTCAGAGCTGTGGAGTAGGGAGAAAATAGGATTTTTAGGGTAGTGATTCTACTCTGTATAATACTATAATGGTGTATGTACATGTCATTATACACTTATCAAAACCCACAGAATGGACAACTCCAAGAGCAAAGCCTAAGATAAACCAGACTTTGGATGATAATAATCTATCAATATAGGTTTATTAGTTATAAAAAATGTACCACTCTGGTGCAGTATTTTGATAGTGGGGAGGCTGTGCATATGTGTGGAGAGAAGATATATGGGAAATTTCTATATTATATTGTCCCCTCAATTTTGCTGTGAATTTAAAATTGCTCCAAAAGATAAATTTTATTTAAAAATATACAGTTTCATATTATATCAAATTTCTTCTATTGTATTAAAATATATTTTAATATATCACCAAAACTTAATCTGGTACAACCATAATTTGAAATTCATGTCACTTTTACTTAAAATATATATATAACTTATATTACATTTATTCCTTGACATATAAACTACTTGCAGGAGGAAAATACTCTTTCTACACTCTTATGGAACTAATTAGATATTACAAAATTAGAGGCTTTGCAATTGAAACTAAGGATTTGTTTCTGTTGAAGTCAAATGGTTACTAAATACAAACCTTATCTGATTTTTTTTCATTTTTCTTTTTAATGATTTTTTTTCTATTTTCTGCATTATTTCTGAATTTGATTTAAAAATATAAAAAATAGGGGCACCTGGGTGACTCAGTCAGTTAGGCATCTGACCAGCTCAGGTCATGATCTCACAGTTTGTGGGTTCAAGCCCCACATCAGGCTGTGTGCTGACAGCTCAGAGCTTGGAGCCTGCTTCAGTTTCTGTGTCTCCCTCTCTCTGTGCCCCTCCCCTGCTCGTGCTCCGTCTCTCTCATTCAAAAATAAATAAACATTAAAAAATTAAAATATATAATATATTTAATATATTTAATATATAATATATTTAATATATTAATAAATATATTATATATTCTAATATATATTATTTATATATTAAATATATTATATATTTACATAAATATATTTAATATAATATAATATATTAACATGTAATATATATTCATAAATACATTTACTATGTATTTTAATTTTTACATATATTGATAAAATATGTATATAAATAAACTATAGAATGACTGTTAGGCTTTCATGAATCTAGTTATTATGTTCAGATTCTAAATTTGAGGGTCAGGTCAATCTAAAGGGTCAGGTTTTGTTGGTAGCATACTACAAAATAGGATTTGAACATATTTATTTTTTACCATATTTAGATATACATAAAAATGATTTTTGATTCGAGGTCCATGTTATAGATAAAAACAAAATGGCAACTTTTGTTCATTAGTCATTAAATTGTGGAACAACTTTCAGTGATGTAAAATTTTTTAAAAAAGCATATTTAAGTTTTAATTAAAAGGTTATTGGCAATAGAAAGTTATCTACTGGGGCGCCTGGGTGGCTCAGTCGACTGAGTGTCCGACTTCGGCTCAGGTCATGATCTCACAGTTGGTGAGTTCAAGTCCCCCATCAGGCTCTGTGCTGACAGCTAGAGCCTGGAGCCTACTTCGGATTCTGTGTCTCCCTCTCTCTCTGCCACTCCCCTGCTCATTCTCTGTCTCTCCTTCTCCCTCAAAAATAAATAAAAATTAATTTTTTTTTAGAAAGTTATCTCCTCAAAGCTACATGTTCTATCCTTATTTATATCTTCCACAATTATGATAGCACATTATTTATTTTTATTTAAATTGCCATAGACAAGCAATGGATCAAGTCAGAATATGAATGAAAGATTAAACAGATAATCTTGTTCAGTCCTCAGATTTTACTCATTTCAGTTTTGTAATAACACTGTAAGGTTGTCTATTAATCATAACAATTTAATCATAGAATGACTATATTTTAAGAGATTATTCCTAATATTTCTTTACTCTCAGTTAAAGATAATTTTAAAGACTACTATTGAAACCCAAGTCTTTGCCAGTCACTTTGAGAAGCACTGGGAGACAAAAATGAACTATGGGACACCTGGGCAGCTCATTTGGGTAAGCATCTAACTCTTGACTTAGTCTCAGGTCATAATCTCCCAGTTTATGAGAAGGAACCCCATGTGCCAAGGTCTGTTCTGACAGTACAGAGCCCGCTCAGGATTCTCTCTCTCCACTCTCTCTGCCCCTCCCCTGGTCTCTAACTCTTGTGTGCTCACTCTCTTTCTCTTAAAATAAATAAACATTAAAAAAAATGAGTGATAGATATTGAATCTAGATTATGCTACTGAATGTAACAATACTCCTCATTTTTTGTTCTATGTAAAATTACTTTGGGAGTACTTACAACTAAAAAAAAAATGGTTTTCTTTTTAAATTATATTTATTATTCCCCACTTTCCTGCAATTAAAAAAAAAAAGCAACCTCTCAGAGAAGCAGGTGCTGGAAACAGGATATTACATATAGTTTTTATTGATTTGCTTTCTCAGACAGAACTTCTAATTACTTTCACAAGACACTGATTGAAAATGCAATTTTTTCCTTCAACATCAGATGTGCTCTTGCTGTTTTAATATTTTTATAAGGATAACAGATGATCATGTTCTTCTAAATCTCCCCACAACCATCCGGCCAAGGACATTTAAAGAAGAAACAATTTTCATTTATGTCAATTACCAATGCCAATCATGTTGGAATTAATCAGACATTCTGTTCTTAATAAGAAAAGTACTGTTGGTATTTTAAGCTACAGTATATGTGAATTATAAGAATGTCAAGAAATCACTTCTCATCAAAATGGGTATAATTTTATAGGACAGAAACATTAATATAAATAATTGTCAAGACATGTTGCCTGTAGCTATTTTCATGCCATTTTAGAGTGCATTGTTGTTGAGGGTAATAAAACATTATAAAAATATTAAAATTTGTAACAGATTTTTTATTTTTAATGCCTAATATTTAGTATTTATGTAATTGTCCTTTCAATATTATTGTATAGTCTTTATAGTATACAAGGATAAAGACTGTCCTTTCTGCTCTCACAGGAGTTCACATTGACAGAGAAAAGCGGTTTAAAGAAGAGTGTACTGGGGCGCCTGGGTGGCTCAGTCAGTTGACCGTCCGACTTCGGCTCAGGTCATGATCTCACAGTTTGTGGGTTCGAGCCCCGCATCAGGCTCTGTGCTGACCGCTTGCTCAGAGCCTGGAGCCTGCTTCAGGTTCTGTATCTCCTTCTCTCTCTGCCCCTCCCGTGCTCATGCTTTGTCTCACTCTGTTTCTCAAAAATAAATAAATGTTTAAAAAAAAAAGAGTGTACTATTTAACTCAAAGGTGTTACAAAAAGAGCACCTCTCTACACCCATTCTTTGAGTTAAGCAGGTATTTCATGAACCTTACTGAGGTGAAGTCTCTCCTCATGGTTGTGTCCTTTCTTCTTTGAAATGTAACATAATTTCTAGTCTGTATCCCCAACCCTAATACAAAAGCATTTAATCTATTTAGAGTTTGGTTTTAAACACCAATAGCTTTATATAAGTTTTTTTTCTCATTAATTTTGTAATACATTGAAGGATATAATCTATGAGTTTTACCTCTCTCAATATGAACAGTGTTTTTGTGCACTATGGGAACAACTTACTAAGTGCAAAATAGATCCTCATTTGATTGTGAATGGGTGCAGGATGAGACACTCCAAAATGTGCCACTTTGGCATAAATATTATTTCAAATTAAAAGTAATAAAAACCCAGAAGATGCAGGGAAAAGCTCTCTGGCTTACTCATAAGGGTCTAAATTTACATTGGAAAGAGCCAGCAACAGAAAGAGAGCTGTTAATAGACCTCCTCTTTACCAATTAACTTATCTGCCTAATAGAGCCAACTTGTCTTGCTCCAAATATCCCTTTTTACCTTTTTGTTAATGAGTTTTGTCCCTTTTGTGCCCTAGACCCTACCCTTTGCCTTAGCTTTTATAAACTTCCTGGTGCCTCCTTGGTTTTAGAATTTCATGTCTGTGTAGACTCCCTGTACATATGCCTATTAAATTTGATTTTCCTCCTGTTAATCTATCTTATGTTAATTTGATTCTAAGTTCAACTAGAAAAACCATAGGGCAGGGGCACGTGGGTGGCTCAGTTGGTTAAGCATCTTACTCTTGATCATGATCTCATGGTTCCTGAGCTCAGGTCATATCTCATGGTTCAAGAGTTCAAATCCCACATGGGGCTCCATTCTGACAATATGGAGCCTGCTTGGGATTCTCCCTCTCCCTGTCTCTCAGCCCCTCCCCAGCTTGTGCATGCTCTCTCTCTCTCTCAAAATAAATAAAAAAATAAAAATAAAAAAAGTAAAGTTATTTCCTCAATGGAGTTATATCCTCCACATGGCAGAGGAAGGTCTTCCTCCCTGAAAATTGATAATTACATTCAGCCATGGAATGAGTATTACTGTCATGAAAAATACTCATGTCCCTTAGTTGCCCACCACAATATTATAAGAGATATTTTACATGTAAATAAAATTAAAAGAGGTATTAAATAGTTTACAGCTAATGAGCTAGCTATAATCTAAGTTAAAATGTAAAATTAGTGTGTCTTTAGGTAATTTACAAATATTCAAATAATAGTCACTGAACTATTACATTGAAAATAGTCACATTTTCCTTACGGTGCCTGCACATCTTCTAATCTAGACTATATTATATGTATTTTTTTTTAAGCAACTTCATGCACAGTATGGAGCCCAATGTGGGGCTTGAACTCATGGCCCTGAGGTCAAGACCTGAACTGAGATTCAGAGTAGGGTGCTTAAATGACTGAACCACCCTGGTGCCCCTATATGTATTTTTTAAGATAAATTACACATGATTTTGGTGATTGTAAGATATGAAACCAAGGAAAACAACAATGAAACATTAAGAGAAGAAAAGTAATGAAACAAAATGTCCATATACAAGATTTATAGACTGGGTAAATAATAATAATAAAATAAATCAACTACACTTTGTCTACCAAAGAATAAAACAGCAACATACAAAAATAAGTAGAAATGATGATCAATTATATATCAGGAAAAAGAAAAAAGCATCATGGCATTATCATCAAAAATGGAGAAATAAAGATAGAAAAACAAAACAGCAATAAGTTATTTTATATTGCTAAATACAAACTAAATATAATAAAACAGTAATAAAACTACAGCAGGTTTCTCACAGAGAGTCATGACACCAAGGTTTTCTTTCCAGGAAGCAACTTCATTTGTGCCAGTACGGGCTCAGTTGGATTCATACCTGAAAAACTGAGCCCCAAATGCCGCATGGTGTAGTCTTTTATACATTTTCTACTTCTTTCTCTCCCACATAAGGGTAACCTATAGACATACAGTCTGATTGTGTGGTCTCATGTTACAGGGTCGTAAGGGATGTCACATGCACACAGCCAGGTTTCCTTCCCTTATCTTGAGGTCTTTTCTTACCACATTCGTTAGGGAGAAGACTCTACCCACAAAACTATGTGTTAACAGTCTAGCATTAAATACCTTTTAAAAAAGAACCAGAGGTATATTTATTTTACCCTCCAACAAAAAAAAAACAAAACAAAACAAAAAAACAACAAATAAACCAAGAAATAAAAAGTATGGTACCGTATCATATCAGGGTACAATAAGTAAATAGACAAATAAATGTTTTGCTGTAAACTTCCAAATTCTAGGTAAAAAAAAATAGGATATCAGCTATAACTGCAAAAACTACTTATTGATAACATTTCCAAAAATAGAACCAATTAGAGAGAACACTAAATATTTGCTTGGCAATACTCCTTTACTTACCCACGTGTGTAAATTTTCATACCATATGAAAGCATTTGTAATCTATAAAAAATAATTGTGGTGGGGCGCCTGGGTGGCTCAGTCAGTTAAGCGTCCGACTTCGGCTCAGGTCATGATCTCACGGTCCGTGAGTTCGAGCCCCGCGTCGGGCTCTGTGCTGACAACTCAGAGCCTGGAGCCTGCTTCAGATTCTGTGTCTCCCTCTCTCTGACCCTCCCCATTCATGCTCTGTCTCTCTCTGTCTCAAAAATAAATAAACATTAAAAAAAAATTTTTTTTTAATTAAAAAAAATAATTGTGGAAAAACAAAGCTCAACTCTTTTCTCATGCCAAATTTCATTGGTATTCCAGTGGATTAAAAAAGTAAATATAAAAAGAAACCAGAATCACACTTTAAAATGCAAACATTAATCTTTCTCTGGAGTGGGGAAAGGGTTTCTAAGAAACCAAGCAAAGATAATGGCCATACACTAAAAAAAATAAAAAAAAATAAAAATATTTAAAAAAATGGAAAAAGTACTGTATTAAAATTTTTAAAGTATATAATTAACAAAATACACAATTTTATCTACAATAAATTTAAAGTTTAAGTAGATGTCACAGGAAACTGCCATTTTTATCAATTTTACAAATTTTGTGAAGACATTTTTTTCAATTTAAGCTCAGTATCAAGTTTTTATTTTTTTTTAATGTTTATTTATTTTTGAGAGACAGAGAGACAGAAGCTGAAGCAGGATCCAGTCTCTGAACTTTCAGCACAGAGCCCGATGTGGGGCTTGAACCTATAAACCACGAGATCATGACCTGAGCTGAAGCTGGACGCTTAACTGACTGAGCCACCCAGGCACCTCTTAGTATCAAGTTTTTAAACAGACAATTTTCTTTGCTGTCTCTTTGAGGAATGAATTTATTTCTAGTTGACTCGTAAGAACTATAGTTCTTTGCAGTTCAGCATTATTTGAGGGTATTCTTTGGAACTTCCACTAGAACAAGTCCTGAGCTTTGTCTGTGAAACATAGGTATTGAAAACCAAGCCCAAATCACCAGGATTATAGATGTCTGCAAGGCATTTCTCTCTATTCAAATACCTATTTTTTCTTTGTTTTTGTCATCTAATTAATTTGAATATAACTGAAAGCTCATCTCTACATTTAAACAAATTTTAAGCAGGATCGTTAAGCAGGATACTTATGTTGCCAAACTTCAAGTGAAAACTCCACATTTTTTTTCCTTTAAAAAGATTCATTATCCATAAATATTAAAAAAATACAAAATTAGAAAAAAAATCCTATTTGCAACATATGCAAAAAGCAAAAAGTTAAAATTCCTAATACTTAGGAGATCTTGCAAATATCTAAAACATTTTCATTCATTCAACATGAAGACCAACATATGAAATTACTTATTTTCATGAATCATGAATATGTGCCAATATCATATTATGATTTTAAATTGGTATAAATCATATTGAGGGTTTGGAAAATTATATTAGTCTGTCTTTTCTATCTGAAGACTAAGTGAACTGATAAATATGGACTTATTTGCAAGCTATTATAATTATGTATATATCTGACCAATTTGTAATCAACAATTTTAAATAATATTGATAAGCACATATGACCTGTTTTGTATTATGCATGTTTTTGCACCATATTCCTAATTTTAATTAGCTCACCATTTTTATATAACATTTTTTCAATGTTTCTAAAATATTCCTCTAGTGCAGCACACTTTGCCTTTCCATGCTATATAAATATACTTCTTAATTTGCATCATGTTGTTCACATTTATTCCAACCTGGAAATGTAAAGCTTGACTAGTTCTTGCTAAATTTTAATACAATCTTCATCAATAGATGGGCCACTGCTATAATTGGTTTTTATGTAGAACTCCAGCATTATTATGAGATTTTACTTTATCTTGCATGACAGTGAGTGAAAGATTGCATAACTCCCATTTGCTTTAAGAAGAACTCTGGCTAGCTGACACAGCTGTTATGATAATGGTAATTTGGTGCTGAATGAGAAAGGAGCTATCCAGGGAGGAAATTTCCATAACTATTGCATCTAATATCAGATGTAAGAACTAATTTTCTCCCATAAACTGCATCCAAAATATTTCATTGAGTTCAGGGGCAAGAATAATATGGCAATATATATTTTTAAATCTATATACTTATCATTAGCTTCTACAATTCTTTTGTTCACCTAGTACATTTTCCTGACATATTTTATTTATAATAAATTGGAGAAAATTCATAGAAATGTAAATCCAGACCTTTCTAATCCCATCCAATGTAAACCGCTTACACACACACCCCCCCCACACACACACACAATTACAGATAATCCAAAAGTCCATTTAAGAATAGAATTAACTTTCCATAGACATAAATAATATATATTTATGGAAGACTGCTTTAAGATACTTCAAAAAAAATAAATGGTCATCTCCTTTCCAGTTTTCTTTGAGAGGATATAAATATATGCACGTAAATAATTATTATCTAGTTATCATTTTAAAAAGAACATATCAAAAGAGTATAAATCACATATTGAATTGACTGGAGAGTGTAAGCTTCTTAGAATCTGGGACTGTATGGTTATGTTATTTTTTTCTCTCTTTTCAATAAGTTATGCAGCAAAAAATTTAGATAAGATTACCATAAATATAAGGAAATAAGGTTATGTATTCTAAAGTATGCATTCTGTAGCAAAAAGAAACATGTAAATATAGCACAGAAACTTGTATAATTTTTTAGTTGGTTTTAGTAGTAAAAATACATTTTTTTAAATTTGTTCAATATATAAGAATGTATTGAGTCTGTCCCCTCTGGCTGTACTCCATATGCAGTACTCTGTGTATAGAACTCCATCACTGGTTTCAGACTCATCTCCCCACAGGAACATCTATAAAGTTGGAAAAAAATTTTTAAAAATTAAATTAAATTAAATTTTAAAAAGTTTTGAAAATTATCAAATTTTCTAAGACTTAAGGGGCCGTCGGGACTTAAGGGGCAAAGATCTTGGTGATAAGGGAAATATACTCATCCAAGCAAAACTTCTCTACAGCATTTTGTCCTCAGAGTATTTGCTAATTCACAACTAGGGACATAGAGACCTAACAGAAAAAAAAAATCTACTTAATATTTTCTGTAGTTTCATTAAACTTGGGAGGAAAAAGAAATGGAGTTTGAGTCTTTAAAGGCAGCAAATATTCCAGAGACAAGAATTCAAGAGAAAAAAATGGTCACTGAGAAGTGAACTCAATGTTCTGCAGTAGATTTCTCTTTGAAATATATGGTAGGTAATATGCTGCACATAAATGGCCAAATCTACAAGAAAATTAACATATTTGTGATATGTCTCCTGATCGGATGGGGACACCCAAATATGGGGCAACCCAGTTGGATGGAAGCCAGTGGTGTGGGTGATGAAATAAATCACCAGAGTCAGAACAAAGGAGAATGAAGTTTATTGAATACACTGGACAGAGGTGGAAGACAGGACAACAAAGCAGAGACTCCCTGCAATGAGGTGGTGGTGAGGGGTTACAGTTATAGGGCAGAGTGAAGGAGTATGGGAACTTATGTAATTTTCCCCTTTTTTTTTTTTGGTAATCTTATGAACTGTTCTTCCTTATAATTGGTCAGTTAGAGTATGGATATATCTAGGTGGGTCTCATTAAGTGAACCTGTTTGCATTCAGCCTGAGTGGTCACTGTGGGCCATTTTACCTTACTCAGGTTTCCATTGCTCAAGCTTATTGCCTAAAAGTGGCTTCAATAGTATTTGCTAACCAGATATAACATCAAGCACAGATTCCAGCATTCATACAGTACTAAGAGGACAACAAATCCTGCAAATTCAATCCTGCAAGTCCAAAGAGCCCCAGTAACATTACAGTCTTTCAACTGAGATGTCTGAGGTAATTGAAAATGCCGTGAAAGTAAAGAAAAATTAGTAATACCCTCAAGGTAATCTTCCCTTACTTTTGCACCCATCTGTTAAAGGAATTAAATCTTCTCTGAAGGACACGAGTCTTACATTAAATAAAAAACAAATTACTAGATTTACCAGGACATTGAACCAAATGGTTAGACATAAAGAAAAGATGATAGAAACAGATCTACATATAAGTAATCCAACTTATTGGACAAAAAATAAAACCACTATGGCTAATATGTTAAGAAAATATATTTTTATAAAATAATGAATTTTTCTAGAAAATCAGAATTTTAAAAAATGTAATGAAATGCTAGAATTAACCAAAAATACAAAAACAAAAATTAACGGAAGAAAGAATATAGTAAAACAAATATTAGTAAACCAGAAAACATAAGAATAAATTTCCAGATTGAATCAAAGAGTAATAGATAAAAATGAATTAATAAATTGTAGACATGTGTGAAATAATGCAAAATTTGGATATTATTATAACTAGAGTTCCAATAGGACAGGAGAAAAAGGCTGACACATTAATATTTGATATATTACTAGCAAACAAACTTTCCAAAACTGATTTTTAACAACAAAAAAAACAAAAACTACATATCACCGTAAATGTATATGAAAAGAAATATATATTCTATATATTATCTTCATATCTATATATATCCATTTCAAAGACCCAACAATAAGCCTGAGAACTAACCTCTGAATAGAAAGGATATTAATAATAAGAGCATAAAGCAATCTTTTAAAGGATGAAAGAAAACTACTGTCAATGTGGAATTCTATACCCAGTAAAAATAGCATCCAGTAAAAAAAGGTTAAAAAAATTAATGTACATTTCTTTACAATAATGAGAGAATTTAACATCAGCATATATGCACTATAAGAAAGTAGACAAGAGTCTATTCAGTCAGAATGATAATTATGCTATATGAAAGCATGGGAGTTCAGAAAGAAATAAAGAGCATGCTTGTAACCTGAAATGATTATTGGTTTTGTCAGGCAATAATGATAATATGGTGAGATAAAAAGTATATGTAGATTTGAAAAACATGACAATTATTTTACAGAAGGTGAGAGGGAAAAGGAGATGAAGTAGAATCCATTTTTGCATTGCCTAGGAAGTGGCAAAAATAACAAGAAAGCAATGACATGTATTTTTCACTGGATATAAATAAAAAATTTCTAGAGTAACCATAAAACAAATAATAAAAGCATGAATAGCAATGAACTAGGGAAAGGAAAAAAATTATAACACAAGTTAATAAGAGAAGAAGAAGAAAGGAGTTCAATGAAGACATAAACATAAAAACATTAGTCAGCTGGAATTATTAAACCCACATATAGGTAGTTTTATTCAACGTACAGAAAATAATATTCCAGTTATAATTGAGAGAATGTCAGAATTGATTTGATTTGATTTGATTGTTTTCCTTAATGTTTATCAAATAAAAATTTTTTAAACATTTATTTGAGAGACAGAGACAGACAAAACGTGAGCAGGGGAGGGGCAGAGAGAGAGGGAGACATAGAATCTGAAACAGGCTCCAGGTTCTGAGCTGTCAGCACAGAGCCTGACATGGGGCTTGAACTCACGAACTGTGAGATCATAACCTGAGCTGAAGTCATATACTTAACCGACTGAGACACCCAGGTGCCCCCTTAATGTTTATTTTTTGAGAGAGAGAGAGAGACAGAGTGCAAGTGGGGAGGGGCAGAGAGAGACGGAGACAAATCTGAAGTCGGTTCCAGGCTCTGAACTGTCAGCAAAGAGCCCGACGTGGGGCTTGAACTCACAAGCCGTGAGATCATGATCTGAACCAAAGTTGCTTAACTCACTGACCACACAAATACCCCAATATTGATTCTATAAAACTATGCTACTCACAAGAAAAGTGGACAAATATTAACAAAAAGGAAGGAAAGAGGATTCTAGTTAAATTCTCACTAAAAAGAATCTAAAAATCTAAACTAAAAGAATCATTGATGTTATGTAAAGTCTATATTTCAGACAAGAAATACTAGTAAAGATGAGTAGGGGCATTTACTAACTATAAAACAACCAGTTTAACACTAAATATACTTCATAAAACTAATTACCTAGTAACACAGTCTACATATTTCTGGAGCAAAATTTTGAGGAAACTAACATAAAATATAGATAGAACTTCAACTATAATTAGAGATTTTAAAGTAATTTGAAAATGTCTTTTTATGTGAAAGTTACCTTGTTAAGTAATTGCTGGAATACATGCAGACACACACACACACACACACACACACACACACACACACACAAACTCAAATGTGAAATTAGTGAGTGTGTAAACATTTTGAACAAGAAAATTAAAACTTGACCACATTTCATCCCAAACTGCAACATATATTCACTTCAAACAAACAGGAAATTTTGCCAAAATACATTAAATACCTACAAGCAGGAATCAGGCTGATAAATCTTCCCAGCTGCAAACATGAAACATAGTTCATGGAAAGGAAGGACAGATGACTCGGATGATGATCCAAGAGCAAAGAAGATGGACAATTCCACGTTGCCAAATTGGGTACTAGTAAGGCCTCTTCTTTATTCTCTGAGCTCTGGAGAAAGATGTCTGGCCAAATTTCAAATTTTCTGAGAAATAATGACTACTATGTGCTCTCATTCTTGTCTCTATTAAATGAAAGTGGCTCTTGCTATTATCTTGTCCCTCCTCACTCTTGTGATTTTAGAGTGTGGTGGTCTTTTTATTTCATAGGCTCTAAGTTATGAGGCTTACTGAGAAACTGCAAATCTTGAACAAGATGTGAGTTGCCTCATCCACTTTTGGAAGTGTTTTATATAACAAGATACTGAACCCTAATCATGCTTCATGTAGTATTATGATAAAACTTTTGTAGAAGACAGTGAGCACACTTGTGCATAGGACTACTATAAAAATTGTGTCCAGGGTGTAGACTGTTTTAGATTGGAAATCATGGCCACACTATTTTAAAGTATTTCCTACTAAGAGGAGTCTATTTTTCTACCTCATGAATGTGATATTGCCCTGTGACTTGTTTTGCGTGCAATAATAAACAAATATTAAGAATAATGTTAGCCAGAAGATAACAGAAGTCAGAGGATAATAAAATTAAATGTTTAAGTTTAAATACTGAAAGGAAAACAACAATAACCTATTAGCCTATTGCTAATAAAACATCCTACAGTAGTAAATAAAATAAATGAATCATAAATTAAAAGTGAATTTGTCACCAGCAGATTCATAATGCAAAAATAGCTTTAATTTTTTTCTTTATGCTAAGGAAATAATACCACACGTTAACTTTATCTAGGAAGGAATGAAAAGCATTATAAATGGGGACTATATGGAAAATTACAAAAAATATTTCCAACTTTTTTCCAATTTCTTTAAGGAACAATGAGCATGCAAAGCAAAAGTAACAGTATCTTATGGAACACAGAACTCATATAGATTGAAACAAACAACATTACATAAAGAACAAAAGAGTAAATGGGAGCATACTGTTGCAATATTCTTATGTTATACACAAAGTGGTATTAAGTAACAGGTATCTGTGATAATATGAAAATGTATATTATAATCCTATCACAATATTTAAGAGTTTAAACACAGATCTATAGTTAAAAATATTAGTGAAGATAAAATGAAATTTAAAAAGGAAAAAATAAACAACAAAGAAAGTACACTTTAATACTAAAAACTGCAGACAAAGAGAAAAACACAATAGATGGGACAATTATAAAACAAATATTGAGAACATTAGTTAAATCCACTATTTTCAATAATTGATTAAATATGGATTGCTTAAATTTTTTAGAAAAAAGAAAAAAGGAAGAGACCATCAAATTGTATAAAAGAGCAAGGTCCCCAAATCTGCTGTCTAAAACATTTACATGTTAAACTCATATTTATGTTAAAAGTTAAAAAGAAAAAAAAAAACAGGAAAACATATTTTAAGAAAACATTAACACAAAGAAATATGAAGTGGTATATTCAAACCAAAAAAGGAGACTTCAAGAAAAGAGGCATTCTCTGAATACCCGAATACTAGGGACATTTTAGAATTTTTTTAAAAAAAGTTTCAATTCATCAAGATGATGTGAAAATCCTAAATATATATGAAATATGTAATATAGCTTCAAATTTGACAGAAATGTGGAAATATATCATAAATCTGTATTTATAGTCCAAAATTTTACCATTCCTCTTTCTATAATTGATAGAGAAATTAAACAGACCCTTGGTAAGGTTTTGGAAGATTGAAGGAACACTTTCAATCTACCTAATTGACATTTACAAAATATTTTAACAATAGAATAAAAATTCTTTATAATTAAACATGAAACAAAAGACTTAGATACTGCACAGAAGATACTGGGATAACTGTGATCATATGAAAACATGACCAAAATACTTTTAGTCTTCAGAAAAATGGAAATTAAACACTATCACACATCCACTACAATTGTTAAAATTAAAATTATTACAGGCAAATATTTGTTCAGTTGTGGAGCAACTGGAATTCTGTTGCCTTGCTGGCAAGAGTGTATAATGTTATGGTTGTTTAGATAATTGTTTGGCAGTTTCTTACAAAATTAAACATACACTTATACTATGATGAACAATTCCACTCTGAAGTATTTACCAAGATATCAACAACAACAAGAAAACAGTCATGTCTACAAAATACTAGTTCAAAAATGTTCATAGAAACTTTATTCTTAAGAGACTAAATTGGAAACAACTCAAATGCCTATGAATTTCAACCCTAGGTATTCCCCTTGTCTCACTTTTCTCCCCACAGAATACTGTTAGGTTCCAATAGCCCTATGCAAAAGAACCAGTATCTATCAAGAGGAGAATGGATAAACAGACTGCTTCACATTCATACAACTGAATACTACTCAGCAACAAAAAAGGAGACAAAATACTGACATAAGCATACATCAGGCTTTGATCTCACAGACATTATGTTGACAGCAAGAAAAAAGTTTCCAAGTGAGAATGTTCACCATGGTTCTACATAAGAACAAGCAATAATAATCTTATCTAGGATGTTAAAATTAAAAAAAAAAAGTTCCCTAGTAATGGTTGGGGCAGGAGATGGGGTACATTGCCTAGAAAGAGACATGATGCAAGTTTCTGGGTAATGGGGATGAATATATCCTGATTTATATGATAATATTATGGATGCGTACACTAATCAGAATTATTCATTGAAGTGGATACTTTAAATCCTGGAGATTGACATTATATACTTTCTACCTCAAAGTATTAATTTAATAAAAACCAATATCCATCCACCTGCTTTAATTCTTCCCATTTAATATGATGTATTGTTGAACTGCATTGATTTTGAACACTAAGAAGAAATGATATAACAAAGTATATCATTGACATAATATAATGATATAATGATATAATGATATAATATATATCATATATATAATGATATAATAAAGTATATGATACTTTATTGCTTATACCAAATAAAAGAAAAAATAAACACAATCTGCATAAGTATAGTAGAATACAATCTCCATATATATATATATATATATATATATAAAATGATATAATAAAGTATATGACACTTTATTGCTTATACCAAATAAAAGAAAAAATAAACACAATCTGCATAAGTATAGTAGAATACAATCTCCATCTTCTCTCAAGAATGGTACCTAAGAAGCTATAATATCATAATAAATATATTGTCAATTAGTTTTTCTGGGGAAAAAAACAGTTAAGAAACTCACACCAATGACCTTAGGCAATAAATAAAATCATGGAAATTCCCATTATTAAGGTCAAATTGGTCTATTTGCATGAATATTTCTGTAATAGGCCAGCTAGTGATAATTTCTTTTCACATAAAGTGATTTACGAAGCTCATAAATATTGCCCATAAACTCAATTGAATATTTGCCCAGCTCAACTTCCTTTAGGTAGATCACAGTTTCCGTGTATACTACAATGAGAATTTGCAAATTTTTACCATTTCACAGGGAATGGGGTAGGTGAGAATAAAAGTTGATCCAAAAATACCCTGAGGAGAGTACTTGTGTTGTGATGATAAAGTAATGAATTCACAGATTAAAGGCCTAAACTCAGTTTAAAAATGTTTCACATAGGCATTTATGTTATATATTCAAATGATTCCTCATCAATTATCCTGACAGAGGAACAGTTTAAATAAAAGAGGACTGTACTAGCAGAGGGATCCGTGTGGTAGTTTGGTGACATTTCCCTCCATGTAAATATTAGTACAAATTTAGAGGAACTTTCGTGCCTTTGTCCTAACCACAAATTCTCATTCATACAGACATGTCAAGCTACGTAAATTAAAGTGGAAAATTATTGTGGAAAGTTTGAAATTATTTCATTAAACATTTTAAGCATTGTTTTAAGTCCTCAAAGAAAACATTTAAAAATCATCATTGAGGGGCGCCTGGGTGGCGCAGTCGGTTAAGCGTCCGACTTCAGCCAGGTCACGATCTCGCGGTCTGTGAGTTCGAGCCCCGCGTCAGGCTCTGGGCTGATGGCTCAGAGCCTGGAGCCTGTTTCCGATTCTGTGTCTCCCTCTCTCTCTGCCCCTCCCCCGTTCATGCTCTGTCTCTCTCTGTCCCAAAAATAAATAAATGTTGAAAAAAAAAAATCATCATTGGCCTTTTGCTGTAATGAAGCTAGTATATGATGAATATAAATGTGTTTCCTCTTTCAATTTTTATATAGGGAACTATATGTTACATAGTATTGATGGGATGTGTACCTGTCATGTTTGGAATCATCATGCATATTAAAAAACAATATAACATGGGGCGCCTGGGTGGCGCAGTCGGTTAAGCATCCGACTTCAGCCAGGTCACGATCTCGTGGTCCGTGAGTTCGAGCCCCGCGTCAGGCTCTGGGCTGATGGCTCAGAGTCTGGAGCCTGTTTCCAATTCTGTGTCTCCCTCTCTTTCTGCCCCTCCCCCGTTCATGCTCTGTCTCTCTCTGTCTCAAAAATAAATAAAACGGTGAAAAAAAATTAAAAAAAAAAACAAAAAAAAAACAATATAACAAGATATTTGAAAGTTAGGAAAAAAAGAAGGGGCGTGGGAGAGAAGGAAGAAGGAAGGAAGGAAGGAAAAAAAGTAATGATCAATCTACAATCCTATAAATCTTATGTTAGTGAGCCTTCTTGCTCAACTATAGACTGCAACAGTTAAAACCAAAAATAGACAAGACTATTTAACTCAGGCTGTAACTAAAACACATTGTGCTTATTTCTTACTATGCCTTCTTGAGGCATTGATAAAGGTATTTTGCAATGACTACTATCCCAAACTGGACCAGAAAAATCCTGAAAGCAATGAAATGCCTGGAAGACCACATCCCATACCTCCTCCCTGCTCATGATGACCAGCTGACCACATACCAACCTCCATCCATCATCACGTGCTCTCTGCTTGCTCTCTTGCATGTACTCTCCTCCTCAATCTCTGCTCATAAAACCCCTAGGTGCTGTTGGTGTCAGTGGAAAGGTAAGTCCTGAGCTTGCCACCTCCCCCAGCTGCTGGTACCCGAAATGAATTTTTCCCTCTCTCTTTTCCAAACGCTTATGTCTTGAATTACTGGTTTCTCTTGCTGTGAGTTTATCGGAATTTGTTTGGCAATAGCATTGGCAACTCCAGCCAGGAGCTCTCTGCTTTTGATTTGTCCAGCCCCTCAGGATTCCCCCGGATGGAGAAATTGGCTGCAGCAACATGCCAGGGCTTACCCGTTCATTTCCCAAGTTAGCAGCTATGACAGATTGAACATAATACTTCCACAACAAATTCTAAAATTACATGTTTGTGTATGCATGTGTATATTTCACTTTCAGTTCTTTTCAGTGAATACCAAGTGCTTACTCAAAATTAACAAAATATTATAAAGCTAAATGGAAATATGGATGTCCATTTTTTAAATGGACATCCATATTTCCATTTAGCTTTATAATATTTTCTAATGCATTTAAGACACCCTCTTGTTTGAAATACAATAATTTAATTGGTGATCATGAGCTTTACTTCCTTATTGGGATCTTAATTGGTATATTGACTAGAAAGGGGCCCAAAGGAAGTTTCTGGGTAAAGGATATGTTGTACATCTTGATTTATATAATGCCTTTTTGCAGTGTTGAAGTATTTGATATATTAAATACATTGCAAATACATGTCTCTGTCTTTTAAAAATATTTCACACAATTTTAAAATTTTAATAAAATATTAATATTTTGACACTTTTTTTCTTTCCAGCACAGCCTTGGTATTTTAGTACTATCTTCACCCCTCCTAAATGACTCATGGAAGTTGATGCACCACACATTTCCAGGTTAAATTCTTTACATACCTAGATTTTCCCTTTCACTCCCATTCCTCCTGCTGTTTCCTGGCTTATATTTTAACATATGTTCAAATATCTGATATTTGGACATATTGAACATATGTTCAAATATCTGATAATATCAACCTCTATTTTCTTCTAAGTACTTCTTCAACTTTTTAAAACAATGAACTCTAGTCTGTCTAGATTTTAGCTTCTTGTATATGAGGGGGCATAGTTCTGAACTAATTTTTTCTTAACTATCTACCAAAGATTTTAATCCTATATTATGGAAAACTATTTCCTCATTGATAAATAGTACCCTTCTTTTGCTTTAAATCATATCTTTAATTTTGAGATCAACTGTACAGACTAATTTTGATTTATCATATGAAATTTCTTCTATATCAATTTTGACAGAATCATCCTATGCTATTTTTCTATAATTTTATAAATTATTTTAATATTTGCTTTTGTTTTCCATCAGAATTCTATATTTCAAAAAGAATTAGTTTATCTGAAAGTTTATACTTGCAGAGGAGCTTTCTATTTCCAGAGGAATTAGTGCTATTTAATAAAATAAAATTTGATGGTATTTTTTATTGGAATCTGTATCATTCTGCACGCTTCTGCAAGAAAATATTATAAAACCTCAACTGAACTGGCATAAACACTGCAATAAGAAAAAAAAATTATTTCTCATAGAAAGAAACCTTGATTCCAGACTATATTTGAATTGATAAATGTAGCTGCTCAATAGCATTCTTAGTACCCCTGATTCTTTTCATTGTCACCATCTTATCTCAATGTGCTAATTTTGCCCTCAGCTCTCTCCCCAGAAAGTCGCCCACTTTTGTCTCATGCAAATATAACGTGCACAAACAAAAAAGGCATTATCCTATGTGTGTATCATTTTATAAGCAAAACCACAAGCAAACCAATAAACAAAAATATTTTCCCAAAGCTCTGAGTAAACTTGTAAACTTCTGTGATCACCCCCACCATGAGAAAATTATGTCAGGAGGCTATGTCATTCACTGACAAGAAAAATAGAATTAAAAGTATTATACTCATTAGAGTAGACTTATAGGGACTTGACCTTCAGATTGGGATAATGTCAATATTTAGAGACTCCTGTGGTTAGGGTGAATACCTTGTCCAAATTCAGAGATTGGCTGAAAGGAAAGAAAATGTGGATTGGCAGGGGAATGGGAATCCAAAAGTACCAGTTATTGAGGTTATCAAAACAATACATTATAGTATTTCATTTTTGTCATGGAATTTTTTTTAATTTTTAAAAATGTCACATGCATACATGCATGAATATGTTTATGGAAAGTAGGCTCTTTATAGAAAAAAGATTCAGTTTCTTTTAGTCATTACATCCCTCAATTTCCTAGCACAGTGTTGGCATACAGAAGATACTCAATAAACAGTTATTGAGCATAAAGCATAATAAAGTTATAATATAATAAAGCATAATAAAGTTATTGAGCATAAGCATAAATAATGTTATGATTCACACATTGGCAAAGAAGAGCTCCAAAACAAAGTTAAAGAAACTGAACAGAAGATTTCAAGGAAATAAAGATTCTTGGATTCAGGTAAGGTCCAGCTCCTTTTAATTTCTACTAATAATGAACAATTTTCTAATTGATGTGATATATGGTTTGTTCATCATTCAGGTTGAATTAAGTTCTGTGAATATTTGGACTACATTTACTTATTTCTTTTCTCCATGTACTCCCATAGGGTCTGGCTGATACAGGCATTTACTAAGAATCATTTATGTATTCAGGATATAATGCTTTTGTCAGTTTTTGTTACAAATAATCTTTATGCATACCATGGTTTTCCTTCTTACTTTCTTAATAGTGTCTTTGAAGAGCAAGAGTACTCCAGGGGTATCAGAGTACAATTTTCTTTTTAAGATGTTATCTTTAAGCAATCACTACACCAATGCGGGACTCGTACCCACAACCCTGAGGTCGAGAGTCTCTCCTGCCTGAGCCAGTCAGGAGCCCCAGAGTATAACGTATTAACTAGTAATGCTAATAACTATGATAGTAATTTTTGGTCCTGTTGACCATTCTTCTAATGCAAATTTGTGATGATATTTCCCTATCTAGCCATCATACTTTTCACATTTAGATCTTTAACTCCTTGGAAGTGATTTTTGTGTTTGATGTGAACTATAGATTTCATTATTTTTCATATGGATAATTGATATAGCATCTCATTTTACAAAGTGATGTTTTGAGGATTTTTTTGCATCTATATTCAAAAAAGATAGTTTTATATAAACTTTATTTATATATTTACCTACTTATTTTCTTATAATGTTCATCTAGTTTTGGTGTCAGGATAAGTCTATCTTCATAGTATGAGTGAAGAAATGTTCCCTCATCTTCTATTTTCTGAAAGAGTTTGTGAAGGACTGCTCTTAATTTTTCTTTGTATACTTGGTAGGGGCTCCTGGGTGGCTCAGTTGGCTAAGTGTTCAACTTCAGCTCAGGTCGTGATCTCACGGTTTGTGGGTTCAAGCCCCGGTTTGGCCTCTGTGCTGACAGCTCAGAGCCTGGAGCCTGCTTCGGATTCTGTGTCTCCCTTTCTTTGCCCTCCCCTGCTCAGGCACTCACGTGTGCATATTCTCTCTTTTTCAAAAATAAACATTGAAATAAATAAGTAAATAAATACTTGTTAATAGTCACCAGTGAAGCCATCTATTGTTGGTTTTCATTCGTTTTTTTAAAATTATTATTATTAATTAAATCACTTTACTTCCTATGAGACTATTCAGCTATATTATATATTCTTGAATCGTGAGTCTTGGAAACGTATGACTTTTTAGAAATCTAACAAAATTTTAGACAAAATTTAGACAAAATTTAGACAAAATTTTAGACAAAATTTAGACAAAATTTTGTCTAATTTTTAGCATATCATTATTTATAGTATCCCCTTACATTCCTTCTTTTTACCTGTAATTTCAGAATTGGTTCCAAATATTTAATTCCTTATTTATGTAAAGTGGGTGTTATGTTGGGCTTAGCTTATTCATAGTGATGTTATCAGCTAAAACTGCCTGAGGCACTCACCTGGACCCATAATACTTATGGTGAGCCCCCACAGACATTTCCCTCACCACAGCCAATATTGTGTTTGGGCTGGCCCTTGTGGTTCTTTTTGACTGCAAGATACACTTCAGCAAAAACCATCAGGGGACTCTGAAAGAAAAGGGTTTATTTCTCACAACTCCTGGAGGTTACAGGGCAAGCCTGAGGGCCACACAGAGAGGTCTGTGTAAAGAGAGGCTGGCAGTGCCCCCATGGGTAGAAAGTAGAGGGTGGGGTGCCTGGGGTTTCCCCGATACACTCCTATTGGTGAATTTAAAACAGAAAATAAAATGCAGGAAATAAGACAGGAAGGAAAAAGCAAGGTTACTCAAAGGGTCACTTACTAAGCTTATCCAGGGCATTCTAAAAGGGGACCTCGTAGGTGAGGCAGGCTGGTTTCTTATCTAGTTGTTTTACTAGTAGCTCTGTCATACAACTGGCAATATGTTTATATGAGAAATGTCATGGAAATGTCATGGAAATTTTTGAGATGATATGAGATGGATGTCTTTGAAATGGATATCTTGGCAATCAAAACTTAATGTCAGGCATTTACATTGCACTGAGTCATTTCTTTTTTTCTTGATCTGTCTAAATAAGGGTTTGCCATTTTATTGATCTTTCAAAGAACCAGCTCTTGGTGTGACTGATTTCTCCATTATTTTGCTATCATCTATTTCGTTTATTTCCACATTAGGCTCTAAAATGTCCTTTCTTCTGCTGATTATGGGCTTAATTTGCTCTCTTCTTTTTTCCAGTTTCTTAAGGTGTAAGGTAATATTATTGATTAGACATCTTTTATTTTTTAGTGTAAGACTTTACAGTTAGAAATTTTTTCTCTAAGCGCTGCTTTTGCAGTATCCTTACATTTAAGTATGTTGTATCCTGTTTTCACTCACCTCGAAGTATTTTCTAGGGGCGCCTGGGTGGCTCAGTCAGTTAAGCCTCCGACTTTGCCTCAGGCCGTGATCTCTAGATCAGTGAGTTCGAGCCCCATGTTAGGCTCTGTGCTGACCGCTAAGAGCCTGGAGCCTGTTTCGGATTCTTTGTCTCCCTCTCTCTGACCCTCCCCCGTTCATGCTCTGTCTCTCTCTGTCTCAAAAATAAATAAACGTTAAAAAAAATTAAAAAAAAAAAGTATTTTCTAGTTTCTCTTCTGACTTCCTCAGGTAAGCACATTGGTTATTTGGCAGTACGTTGTTTAATTACAGCATGCATTTTGGTGCTCTACTTTTTTTCCTTTCTTAATGTTTATTTTAATGTTTATTTTTAAGAGAGAGAAAGAGACACAGATAGAGAGAGAGAGAGCAGGTGGAGGAGGGGCAGAAAGAGAGGGAGACACAAAATCTGAAGCAGGCTCCAGGCTCTGGGCTTTCAGCACAGAGCCCAACGCTGGGATTGAACCCATGAACCACAAGACCATGACCTGAAGGTGGATGCTTAACCAACTGAGCCACCCAGGCACCCCTGGTGCTCTACTTCTAATATACTACTTCTGTCTCTAATATACTATTATTTAAGATTTGATATTTGAAATAAGGGTCTATTTATCTTTTTTAAATTTAATTTTTTTAATATTTATTTTTGAGAGAGAGAGAGAGAGAGAGGGAGAGAATGAGCGGGGGAGGGGCAGAGAGTGAGGGAGACACAGAATCTGAACCAGGCTCCAGGCTATGAGCTGTCAGCACAGAGCCCGACGTGGGGCTTGAACTCACGAACTGTGAGATCATGACCTGAGCTGAAGTTGGACACTTAACTGACTGAGCCACCCAGGTGCCCAGAGTTCTATTTATCTTTATCACTTCTTTCTCACTTCCTCAGATAAAATAATTTTTATTTATATAATCTCAATATTTATCTTATTTTATATATCTAAGTTCATTGATGCTTCTGTCATTTCCATTCAGCTATCCAGTGATTTCTTTAACTGAATTTTTAAATTTTCTAATACTCATTTAGTTCTATTTCATACTTTCTATTTCTCTGCTAACAACTTCTATCTTTGTTTTAGTGTTTTTACTTTACCTCACAGATCATTCCTTTATCAGTGTGATTAATTATCTTTTCTCTTGTGAACTGGTCATATTTTTCTTATTCTTTGTATATTGAGTAATTTTTAATTGCATCCTGGACATTTGAATATTATGTTATTTAGATCCTGAGTTTTCTTTAAAATCCTCTGAAGAATGTTTTTGTTTTAGCAGTCAAACAACCCAGCCAGGTTCAGACCATAATTTCTATCTTGTTATCTTTTGGGGTTTCCAAAAGCAACACTCTCTTCATATCTTTGTTTTGTTGCTTTGGATATGTTCAGTCCCTATGCCACTTAAATGTGAGTCTGACCCTTGTGTAGTGACTTGTATCTTATTTTCTTCCGAAAGCTTCTCCTGTGCCATTCCTGGATTGGTTCTGAAGTTTTGTTTTCCCTCCAAATCTTCCAGCTTTGATTTACTTTTCAGAGTCTTCTTGTAGTTTTTTGTTTTTTGTTTTTTTGTTGTTGTTTTTTTTTGTATTTTGTTCAGAGTAGTAGTTGTAAGCTGGTTTATACTGATCTTACATGATCTTGACTGACATCAGAAGTCAGTGTTCATTTTAAATTGAATTTAGAATGGATATTATTACCAAATTCTCCCTAAGGAAGAATGTCCATCAGTTCTTCTTACCTCACTTCAAAGATACATAATTTTAAATCAGAAATCTTATGTTTAGAAGATTTTTTTAATTTAAAAAAATACATGTTAGAATATCACATTTTCTAATAGTATAAAGTGTATGAGTGCTTTATTACCATTGGATTTAGACTCATCAATTTTTCTTAGTAGGGAGCTTATAACCTATCATTCTTCTGAGATTTTAGAAACTATGGTTTTAAGTAGACCATAAAAGCAACTTAATTTAAGGTGTCAGTTTAAGACTTGTATCTGAGAACAATTTAGGGAAAAAAAAAAAAGCTCTATATGGTGGGTGTTTTGAATTGGCACCCATTGATCGTCACTTTTTTAAAAAAAAATCAGAACTTCCAAAAGAATGGATAGTATGAAATAGCATACAGTATAAAATGTACTGATGTTACAACTCCAATTACTTGTAACAAGGGAACAAACATCTGGTCCCCATGGTTCCTCTAAACTGCTGAATTCTATTATGCTCCCTTTTTCCACTTTAGGCAATGTTTCATACAGATTAAAAATGGCAGAGGCTAAGAAACTGTAGACCAAAGTGAAAATACTTATTTATCAAAGCCATTGAACACATTCTAGCCAGGTCGGGGACATAGGAACAATGTTGTGGTCTGGTCAATATCAACAAGTAGTGTACCTGAGCAATAGATTTATATTTTATAACACACTCAAATACAAAGATTGAGATGTTATACCACCGAACAGAAAGGAAAGTAAAAGGGCAAACCACAGACTAGGAAGGAGAAACTATTTGCAACAAACACATTTAACAATGTCATGATATCCAAAATAGAAACAAACAAAAAGGTCTTAAAATCATTAACAAAAAGACAAACAGCCCAAGTAAAAATGGGGAAATGACTTGAATAGGCAAATTCAGAAAGAAGGTATCGAAAGGCTTAATAAGCAATGGAAATCTCAACATCTTTAGTTATTTCTGAAATGCAACCTAAAGTGAAAATCAGATAGTAATACACATACACCAAAAACGCTAAAATTAAAAACAAACAAATAATGGGGGCGCTTGGGTGTCTCAGTCAGTTAAGCAGCTGACTTTGGCTCAGGTCATGATCTTGAGGTTCATGGGTTCATGCCCCACATTGGCTGTGCTGACAGCTCATAGCCTGGAGTCTGCTTCGGATTCAGAGTCTCCCTCCCTCACTGCCATCCCCTGCTCCTGTCTGTCTGTCTGTCTCTCTCAGAAATAATAAAGAAACATTAAAAAACAAACAAACAAAATCTAACAACAATAAGGTTTGACAAGAACGTGAGACAACTGGAGGGGAGCCTGGTTGGCTCAGTTGGTTAACCATCTGACATCAGCTCAGGTCATGATCTCATGGTCCATGAGTTTGAGTTTTGCACAGGCTCTGCGCTGACAGCTTGGAGCCTGCTTCATCAGCTTCTGTCTCCATCTCTCCCTGCCCCTCCCCTGCTTGTTCTCATTCTCTCTCCCTCTTTTTCAAAAATAAAGAAACATTAAAATTATTTTAATTAAAAAAATAATGTGAAACAATTGGAAATATCAAATATTGCTGGATGTAATAAAAATTGTGCATTTAATTTAGGAATCTCTTTGGCAGTTTCAAATAAATTTAAACATAAAAGTATGATCTAGCAATTCCTGTCCTAGGTATTTACCCAAGAAAAATGAAAATATGTGCCTACAAAAAAGACACATAAAAGATGTTCAGGGCAGCTTTATTAGTATTATTATTTATTTTCAAGAGAGAGGGAAAGAGAGAGTGTGTGCATGAGCAGGGGAGAGGGGCAGAGAAGAGGGAGAGAATCCCAAGCAGACTCCATGCTCCTATGCAGAGCTCCTATGCAGGGCTCTATCCCATGACCCTGGGATCATAACCTGAACCATAATCAAGAGTCAGCCGTTCAACTGACTGAGCCACCCAGGCACCCATGGACATCTTTATCCTTAATATCCTCAAACTAGAATAAACATATATACAGTCATGAAAGACTGGGAGGAAATGTGAAACATTCATACAATAGGATACTAAGTGGCAACCCAATGAAACAAACTGATCACCACAAGAAGGATGGATTTCTCATATGTTCAGGAATTAAAGCAGAAATAAAAGAGTACATGCTATTGTACCTGGGGCCTGGGGATGCAAGAGCACCTGGCTACTGGTGTCCCAATCAGATGGGGTTTGGCTACTTGGCACTGACAGATTCCAAAGGCAGAGAGACCAGTGGTGGTGAAATAAGAAAGGAATTTATTTCAGTGAGGTGAACACCAGGAAGACAGTCGACTAAAGTCTGTCTCCAAAGTGCTAAAAATATTTCTAGGTTTATATAAAGAAAACGTGGAAAAAAGGTCAGTGGGTACATGCAAGGGGGCAGTAAAGGTCAGGTTGATCGTTGTCTTTGGGTCAATGACGCTCAGGTCTTGTGCTTGTCAGATCAGTCCTTATAACTTGAGGGGCTAGTTTCAGTTCCCCTCAGGTACTGCTGTGCCCACAGGGTCTTGTGCCTGAATTAAGAAATAACCTGGAAAGAAGACCTTAGTCAATTAGAAAGGAGGTCAAATGGAGGTAGCTGAAGTTCTCTTCCACTATGATTCCACTTATATGATGCTCAATTAATGGAAATTTTAACCTAAAGTGATAGAATCCAGGGAAAACTATCTGAACTAATTTAGTTCATCATATTAACATATTAAAAGGAAAAGAACAATCTTATTGTTGAGCGTCATTCCGGGATCCTGGATGGCAGGAGGTTTATTTCACAATAAACTTTATTTTTTATTTCAGAGATCACTCTCCAGAATCTGAGCCCCAAGCGTAAACATGGGGGACAATTTATAGTCTGCTACTTCTGCATTAGTGATAATTTTGCCTGCACAGCAAGCAGGGCAGGAAGAAGAACCCACAAGGGAAGTCTCTCCAAGTGGGGACTGGAATTCTCCTATCAGTCCTGTGGGCCATCTTATAACAATTTTTCCCTATCATTATGACTAGCTCAATAGAGGTAAACACATCACACAAATTCACATACCCCAACAACAACAACAACAATTTTAAAATAAACATCAAGACAAAAAAAATAGCAATCAAGACACAAAAGGGAACTTCTTGAATCTCATAAAGACTATCTAAAATATCTTATAACTAACATTGTTCTAAAAAATAAAATATTAAAATTTCCCTCAAAGTTTAGTAGCACCAAAGTGATTTTCTGCTCTCATCATTTCTATTTACCGTTTCACTATAGGTCCTAAGCACTGCAGTAAGGTAATAAAAATAAATAAAAGACATACAGAATGGGGAAAAACAGAAGCAAAACTTTAATGCATGTAGGTGATATATATGTACAAACACTTTTAAAAATCTATAAACATAATCTTCAAATGAGGAAGTAAATCATGAAATTTTGTGGATACAAAATTTGGATACAAGATCAATATACACAAATTAATTGTTTGTGTATATATAGGAGCCAACACTTAGAAAATGAGATATAATACCTTTGAAAACATAAAATTCTTAGAATACATTTATCAAAGACTATGCTAGACCTATAAAATGAAAAGTATAAAATATTTCTAAGAGCAATTTTAAATATTTAAAATGCTATTTTTATGGGGGCACCTGGGTGACTCAGCTGGTTAAGCGTCTGACTTTGGCTCAGGTCATGATCTCATGGTTCATGGATTCTGTGCTGACAGCTCAGAGTCTGGAGCTTGCTTCAGATTCTGTGTCTCCCTTTCTCTTTGTCCCTCCCCTACTTGTGCTCTGTCTCTCTCTCAAAAATAAATAAACATTAAAAAATATATAAAATTGCTAGTATACATGTTTTGTATGTTAATAATTTAAAAATGCTATTTTATTAATTCAAAAGCCCAATATTGTCAACAGGTCAATTTTCCCCAGAGTAGTCAATACATACAATATAATACTAATCAAAGAACCAAAAGCCCTATCATAGAAATTGACAAGTTGTTTTAAAAAATCTAAATACAAATGCAAAATAACTAAAATAAAGAATTTTTAAAAAGAAAAAAAAACAGAAGATTTTCACTGCCTGATTTCAAGGACTGGTCTCAAACTATAATCATCAAACAATATGTCATCCACAGCTTCTGAATCACCAGGACTATTTATTAAAAACATTCCTCATTATAGGCTAGAATTACTACCAGAATACAATTCAGTAAATAAAATTTCGCTCTGATTGTGAATATGGTTTTTGTTTAGGGGTGAAGCTATCTAATTATTGGGTTTTACTCATTGATAACATTTAGTGTGGTTAGGTCAAATTATTTTTGAAGGATCCCAGCTTTGAATGTGCAATTCAGAAAGGCCTTCTAAAAGGGACTGGTGAGCACACAGCAAAATTACTCAATCACAAGTGATATTTTTGCCCCTAAAATCTAAAGTTTATCTTAGAATATCAGCTTAGAAGATAATGCACATGAAAGTCAACTGTGCAAGGTATCTGAATACACCTGATACGCAAAATGTTGAGTAACATTCTAAGATAAGGTTTTTTTCTCCTTATTGACTTTTTGTACAGTATTATACTTCATAGAAAAGTGGTTAAGAGCATAGACTGTGGGGCCGGCCTATAGATGTTGAAAGTATGCCTCTAGACTGGTTACAGTTTCAATTGACTGGTTACAGTTTGAATTGCTAACACACTACAATCTAACAGCTTAAAACATTTTACTTATATATTTACTTTTATTTATTTATTTATTTATTTATTTATTTATTTATTTATTTATTATGATCATGGGTGAGATGGGTCAGTAATTTGGAAAGGACACAGCAAAAAACCAGGAATCTGGGGGCCTACTCAAGGACTGGCAGGAGGCATCTGAAAGCGCATTTACTCATCTCTCTGGCACCTGGAATGGCAGAGGTCAGCAGAGGACTAATGCAAATCTGCAAATCTAAATTTGCATGTGGCCTTTTCCAGCCTGTTAGCTAAAGCATGGGGACTTCAGGGTACTAAGAGTATCACTTCGCTGCTCAAGCTCCAAGTATGTTTCAACAAATAAGGTGGGGATGGCATCACTGTCTATAACCCAGCCTCAGTAGTCACAGAAAGTAACCTTTTATTGTTACAAATGAGTTACAGCCCTAACTGTCCTTGGAAGAAGTGTTAAAGAATTTCCAATCACTTCTGTAAAAATCAGCACAACCTCTCAGACTTTCATGATTTTAAGCAAATTACTTAACTCTTTGACCTGACTTTCTTCACTATAGAAGATGACTAATAATAAAATCTACCTCATAGAGTTTTTGTATTCCATATGTTAATACAAGTAAACTGAGCAGTGTCTAGTATATTGTAAATGTTCAGCAAGAGTTCCACAATTATTTATATTATCATTATTATTTTAACAAAGCAAGCAAAGGCAGCAGATATGGGGAGCTTTGATTTCCTTAATATTGTTAATTCATTTAATAAAACTATTACTATACTATTAATAAACTATCAATACAGCAAGCGAAGTGGAGAAAAAGGTATATAAATTGTGAATGAACGCATTAAAATGTCTGTATTTGACTTGATGACATGATTGTCTATGTAGAAAATGTGAATAAGTCGACAAAAAAACTCCTGAACTAATAAACCATTACAGTAAGGTTGAAGGATATAAAGTTAATATATAAAAATTAATCACTTTCCTAAGACACAATGCCATTTGTATTCACATCTCCTAGAAATGAAGTATTTAAATTTAAACATATATATATATATATATATATATATATGTATATATGCACATGCATACATGCATACACTCACATATACATACACATACAGAATGGATATATAGATATATACACATACACACACATATACACATACACACACACACACACAAGATCTATATGAGGAAGACCAAAAACTAAAGAATAACATTAAAGGAAAACTAAATAAATGGAGAGACATTCAATGGTCATGGATAGAAGGACTCAATATTATTAGGATGTCAATTTTTCCAAACTTGTTCTGTAGATTCAATGCAATACCAATCAAAATACTTCCACCTTATTCCATGGATTTCAACAAACTGATTCTAAACTACTAGAACTGGTTAATGAATTGAGTAAAGTCACTGAGTATAAAATCAATGTACATAAATCCTTTGCATGTCTATACACCAATAGCAAAACAGCAGAAATTGAAATTAAGAAAGCAATTCGATTTACAATTGCACTAAAAATATTAAAGTATCTAGGAATAACCTTGATTAAAATAACCTGTACTCTGAAAACTACAAAACATTAATAAAAGAAATTCAAGACAATGCAAAAAAATGAAAAGACACTGCAGGCTCATAGGTTGGAAAAAATATCATTAAAGTGTCTGTACTACCCAAAGCAATCTATACATTTAACTCAATTCCTATCTAATACCAACAGCATTTTTCACAGAACTAGAACAGACAGTCCTAAAATTTGTATGGATCCACAAAAGACCTTGGATAGCCAGAGGAAACTTGAAAAAGAAAAACAAATCTGGAGGTATCATAATTCCAGATTTCCAGTTACATTACAAAGAGGTAGTAATTAAAACAGTATGGTACTGGCATAAAAATTGACACATAGATCAATGGAATGGAACAGAAAACCTGAAATAAACTCACAATTATACGGTCAATTAATCTTTGACAAAGGAGGATAAATTTGCAATGGGATAAAGCCTCTTCAACAAATGGTGTTGGGAAAACTGGACAGCTACATGCAAAAAAATGAACCTGGGTCCCCCTTTTTTTTTTTTTACCATTCACAAATGTAAACTCAAAATAGATTAAAGATCTATGTGTGAGACCTGAAACCATAAAAATCCTTAAAGAGAGCACAGGCAGTAATCTCTCTCACATTGGCCATAACACATTTTTTGACATATGTTTCCTGAAGCAAGGAAAATAAAAGCAAATGTAAACTTATTGGAACTACATCAAAGTAAAAAGTATCTGAACAGCAAAGGAAACTAAACTAAAAAGGAAACTACTGAATTGGAGAATTTTACAAATGACATATCTGATACAGGCTGGTATCCAAAATATATAATGAACTGTTACAACTCAATGCCCAAAAAACAAATAATCCTATTTAAAAAAGGACAGAAGACATGAATAGACATTTCTCCAAAAAGGACATCCAGATGGCCAAGAGACACATGATAGGATGCTCAACATCACTCATCATCAGGGAAATGCTATTCAAAACCACAATGATATATCATCTCCTATCTGTCAGAATGGCTAAAATTAAAAAAAAAAAAATTAAAAAAAAAAAAACATGAGAAACAACAAATGTTGGAAAGGATGTTGAGAAAAATGAACCATCTTGTGTTGCTGGTGAGAATGAAAACTGGTGAAGCCACTGTGGAAAACAGTATGCAGATTCCTCGAAAAATAGAAATATCCTATGGTCCAGAAATCACACTGCTGTGTATCTACTCAAAGAGTATAAAAATACCATTCAACTGGATCCAGGCACTCCTTTTTTTATTGCAGTATTATTTAGAAGAGTCAAACTATGGAAGCAGCCCAAGTGTCTCTTGATAGATGAGTGGATAAAGAAGAGGTGTTATACATTGGAATATTATTCAGGTTTACATAAAAAAAAAAAAGATTGAAACCTTGTCACTTGCAACAACATGGATGGAGCTAGCAGTATAATGCTAAACACAATGAGTCAGTCAAAGAAAGGCAGACACCATATGATCTCACTCATGTGGAATTTAAGAAACAAAACAAATGAGCAAAGGAAAATGAGAGAGAGAGAGAGAGAGAGAGAGAGAGAGAGAGAGAGAGAGAAAGGGTGGGAGAGAAACCAAGAAACAGACTCAAGTATAGTGAACAAACTGATGGTTACCAGAGGGGAGGTGGGTAGGGGTTGGGGAAATAGAGGATGGGCATTAAAGAATACACTTATCATAATGAAAAGAAAAAACGAACATAAAAAGATAAAGGCTTTAGTTGGTTAAAATGAAAAAAAATCTTCACTTAGCTTGTCACTAAGGTTTTAAGTTACATGTCTTCCAAGGGCCAATAATACTGTTTGTATTATTGACAATAACTTAGCATCTATTGCATGGTAATTGTGTATGTGTGTGTGCACACATGTGCATGAAAAAAATTAATTTTATTACAAATATAACACAGCTCTTAAAAATAAATTATTTTTTCTAAATCTATTAATGGCATTAAGTGATCAAATGATGAGGAAAAATGTCAACTGTATTTCTTTGTATGTGGAAAATCCTTAAGGATAAAAATATTAATGCTTCAGGAAATATGTAAGATCTATGTTTACAATAATACTATTTTAGGCTCTTTTAATTGAAAAGTTTTTTTATAAATATGCTAATTTAACACATCAGTTACAAATAATGAGGAGCAATCATGAATGAGCTTAAATCTTTTACCCTAGGTAAATGGGAGAGTCAGAACCTGATCCCATGTCCCTGAACATGCCTATTCTTTACACTGAAAAGACGCATTTTTAATAAAAAGTTGAGTTTGTTTTCTTCCCAGATTTCTGTGAATTAAATTAAGAAGAAGGATCAAGAAATCACTAGGGTTAAAAGTTGGTCTTAGCACCCTAGTTTATCCATTCTTAACACAAGGAACTGATTTTTAATAAACAAAAAGATCATATTTACAGGGGACTTAAAAATATCTATTTTTACATATTGCTTTAGGATGAGTTAAACATTTCTAGAATATCTTAGATGTAAATTTTATGCTACTAAAATAGTTAAAGATACACTCTGAAAATTGAATTTCCTATGGGTGAATTATTTTTTTATTTCTAAAAAATGGTATAATAACACACAAAAAAAATTAAGCATTCTTTCAAAGCAATACTGTGATCTAAAATCAGAAATGTCTCACCATTGGCATGAAATTTCTTTGACAGAAAATAGTGGTTTAAATAAAATGAAAGTCATTGAACCAAAGATTTATAGTAATGAAATTTCATATTTGACTGAAAAACAGCTGTGCAAGACTTAATCAAATGCTGAAGAAAAGCTTAAGCTAACTTTATTTAATAGCAACTACTCACTTGAATAAATTGCCAAGGTTATGAAGCTACAATCATTTCACGTACTTTACAGAGGTAGCCACCAATTACTCCAGATCATTATATTTAAATAGGCAAAGATACAGTGCTACAACCATAAGAATATGAATGCTTAGTTTAAAAACTTAATTTACTTTGGCAAATAATTATTAAATACTCTTATTTATAAATTACCTTGATATGCTAAATTTTATTCTTATAAGGTATGTTTCTTGCTTTAACCATATGAATCACTATATCAAAATCTTGACTGAGCTTTTTCCTGGTAAGAAATGTAAGAAGAAACAAAATGTAAGTAGAACATAAAATTTCAATATGCTTAGGAAATGAGAAAATACCTTTGTTTAATAATGGTCAGTTATAGCTAATAGTTCTTAGGTAAACAAAAAATATGATTATTTTAAAGTGTAAAATGCAGAATACTTTATGATTCTCTTACTTGACTTCAATTTTATGGATATTAGATCATAATTTAATATACATAATTATATATATTCTGCTTATGACTTATCATATTAAATAAAAGTATTCTAGTGATTTCTTTGATATGCTAAAGTAATCATAAATGTATGTTAGAATAACCAGAAAAGTTTAAACATTTTTCTTTCCCTTCCTTCCTTCCTTCCTTCCTTCCCTCCCTCCCTCCTTTCTTTCTTCTTTCTTTCTTTTCTTTCTTTTCTTTCTTCTTTTCTTTCTTTCCTTCCTTCCTTCCTTCCTTCCTTCCTTCCTTCCTTCCTTCCTTCCTTCCTTCTTCCAGAGATAACTTAGAAACATCAAGTTACTGCTCAGTTACCTGATAATGTGAAATAACCTAAAGTGATGTCTTTTTTGTGTAGAAATTTTGTATATACTCATGATTATAATTTCTCTTTTCTAAACTAGCCTCCCTTCTTGGTGTGCTATCTTGAAGTTCAGACATTATCTCTCCCATACCATAATCATAAACTTCACGATTTCCCCTTAATAACTTTCACATATTTATCTGGGATTAAGTTTCTAAAACAACAACATAATTTATGTGAAGGTCTTCCTCTATATTCATAACACTAACATTCAATATAATAAGCACACTATATGACATGTACAACTATATTATTTGTGTTCAAACTCTCCTGTCTTAAAACCCGTCCTGCCTTCTGCTCAAATTCTATGGATTTATGGATTTATTTCCTTTAATCCTATTTTATCATCACCTTTTTTTTATTCCTAATGAGGGAAACTTTCATTTAAAATTTATAAGCTGTTCTCTGCAGAGAGTCGCATGCTTTAGTGAAAGGACAAAGCAATGTTCTAAGAGAAAAGGGATGGAGGTCACCAAATACTTTCCTTTTGAGATTAGACTGTTGATGTGATAGATTACATTAATTGATTTTTGAATGTTGACTTAAATTTAGTGAGATGAATCTCTGTGTAAAGTGAATAAATATTTATAAAAACCAATCTATATAAAGAAAATATAGAATTAAATGAAAGAAATGTCCACTTAAAAAATATTCTAAAAGTTGAATACTGATACATCATCTCCCAGTTCATTAAGATCAAAATGCATAGTCTTTTTCATAACTACATGTATACATTTATGTATTCATATTAACTTAGATTGAAAATCTTATTAATTCATTTTATTGTTTATCTCTCAGCTTTTCTCACTCTCATTTTTCACTTCTACTGAAATGTTTTCTTGAAATTAACATTTCAACTTTTTTTTTGTTTTTCAGGAATAAAACAGTCTTATCTCCATCAGACTCTTCCAAAATCTGTTTTATAAGGAATATTGATATTTTCAAATTTTGTAAAATATCTCTCTTAATATATAATCTCATTGCTCAAAAACTTTCACTGGCTTTCTGGGATACCAAAAACTACTTAAATCTTAGGTTTCAATATGTCTGAGGTGTTTTTACACTTTAACTCCAAGAAGTATTCCTAATATAATGACCACCTTCTCTTGTTAAACTTTATTCTAATTGAACTACTGTACCTTTAGTTCATGGGTGCTTAATTACTCACCAATTAACACACGTTTTGCAATTTATTCATGCTGTAATAAAGGATACTCAGTGTTTACACTACTACTTCCCAATAATGTGATCTTGGTCAAGATATTTAACAAACATTCAATCTTATTATGCAGTTAATTTTTTTTTAAACGTTTATTCATTTTTGAGACAGAGAGAGACAGAGCATGAACAGGGGAGGGGCAGAGAGAGAGGGAGTCACAGAATCTGAAACAGGCTCCAGGCTCTGAGCTGCCAGCACAGAGCCCGAAGCGGGGCTTGAACTCATGGACCGTGAGATCGTGACCCGAGCTGAAGTCGGACGCTTAACCGACCAAGCCACCCAGGTGCCCCCAGTTAATTTTTAATAGAGATAACGAAGATACATTCTTCCTAGGGTTTTGTAACAATCAAATATAGTAATAATACCTAATATCTAATATAAATTTTCTAATTAACAAAGCAACACAATGAGGTATCTGCATTTCACACTTGGCAAAACTGAGATATGAAGTTGTTGTCGTTTTTTTCTTTGTTTTTTTTTTGTTTTGTTTTGTTTTGTTTTGTTTGTTTTTTGTTTTGTTTTGTTTTTGTTTTTTTAATTTTTCCCGGGCTATTTAATTATTAACTAGTCAAACAAATCTAGTTTCAGGATCTGAATCTTTATTATGTATACTGGCTCTCATTCTTCTATCTTTGCTTTCAGTTATGGGCCTACTACCCTGTAGCTGCTCACAATGTATCTGTTATTTATGATGAGATGAAGATGATGATGACAATGATGATGGTGACAACAAAGATGATGATGATATGTGGAAGAACTGAGTCAATAAATCAGATAACATGAATAGATTTCTAATATTTCAAGTGATTGTACAAGTTAGAAAACATTGAAGTGAATCAAACAATTTTTTTTTTAATTTTTTTTTAACATTTATTTATTTTTTGAGAGAGAGAGCATGAACGGGGGAGGGGCAGAGAGAGAGGGAGACACAGAATCGGAAACAGGCTCCAGGCTCCGAGCCATCAGCCCAGAGCCCGACGCGGGGCTCGAACTCACGGACCCCAAGACCGTGACCCGAGCTGAAGTCGTACGCTCAACCGACTGAGCCACCCAGGCGCCCCTCAAACAATTTTTTAAATACTTTATCATTTTTTTTATGGAATTCATCTGTTTTTTTTTCTTTTTCTTAAATTTTTTTTTAACGTTTATTTATTTTTGAGACAGAGAGAGACAGAGCATGAACAGGGGAGGAGCAGAGAGAGAGGGAGACACAGAATCTGAAACAGGCTCCAGGCTCTGAGCTGTCAGCACAGAGCCGGACGCGGGGCTCAAACTCACGGACCGTGAGATCATGACCTGAGCCGAAGTCGGGCGCTTAACCGACCAAGCCACCCAGGCGCCCCTGTTTTTTTTCTTAATGTTATTTATTTTGAGAGAGAGAGAGAGAGAGAGAGAGAGAGAGAGAGAGAGAGAGAGAGAGGAGTGAGAGACTGTGAGAGTGTGTGTGGCTGAGTAGGGGAGAGGCAGAGAGGGAAGGAGAAAGAATCACAGGCAGGCTCCACACTCAGCACAGAGCCCAACATGGGGCTTGATCTCATGAACCATGAGATCATTACCTGAGCCAAACTGAGTCAGAGACTTAACCAACTGAATAACTGAGGCACCACCTTAACTGTTTCTTAAATTATTAATAAGAATGGAGACACTGTTCAACTCTCTCAAAGCCTGAATAAGCTTTGTCGAAATTAAACTTATAATTAGGTTTTTTGAGTTATAGTTATTGACAAAAATATATACTATTTGGAATAGTTTGGACACATATGGAAAGTATTATATGTTTATGATTAAAATAGAAATGTTTTAGAATTATATTAATTTTGCATAGTCTAATGGTTTTACTCTTCCTATAGAAAAATATATTGTAATAAAAAAATCAGGGTTTCAGATAAATATCTGAGATTTGACAGAATATACAAATGGACAATTACCAGATGATACATAAAAATAGAATACAACCTGTAGCAACCAGCTCAAGAAGCTAACATCTTATCTAAATAACCATCTTAGGAAGCAAACCTACTGTCTATAGTAACCAATCTAGGAAGTCAGACTATTATCCCAAGGAACCAATCCAGAAAGACAAACAATAACTACTGCTTCCATTAGCTCAAAGTGGCCAGGATTTTTGCCTCCACATCAAACTTAGGACCAACTAGAAAAAGCCAATCACATATAATGCCCCACTTTCAATTAGTCTAAAACTTGTCCATGTCAACATCTTCCAATCAAGGCACAGCTGAAAGCTTCCCTTTGTTCTACTACAAAGTTTTCCCACTTCTCTGCCCTACTTTTGAGTCTCTACCAAACTCAAGTGATGGTGGCTAATTCCTTTGCTATAGCAAGCTCTGAATAAATAGCTTTTGTTTGTTTACATTTTACGGGTCTTTGCTTATTTTCATACATCTTTAAAGTCTTTCTAACTATTAAAAAGTTCTCAGATAACCTATTTTATGAGGTAGTCTTTCATTGTTATAATTGATATAAATTGAGAATAAAATGTGTAATTTAGATATTCTTTAAATATACTAATGGTACTAGTCGCATAGACACTAAACAGAAAACCTAAACTTATCTGATTTTTGGAAAGAAATCTAAATTTTATAGCATTAACAAAACTTCTTTGTATTTATTTTCTGTGGTTGATAACATAAATGAGTTGATGATGACTGAAGACTTAATGCTCAAAAGCTTATTTAAACTCAAATTAGAGGCAGCTCAGTTGAGATAGAACACAAATTTATTCCTCATTTTATTCTCTAAATCTTTGTGAATGACTTTGAATAGGCTTTAGTTTACATAATATTTTGCCTGTTATTCCTTTCTTCTTTGCATTGTTCCTACTAACTGTTAAAAAAATACCCCTTGCATTTTCCGTATTTTTAAGATAAGGATGAAACTGATAGGTTAAAACGAAAACAAGAATCAAATATCAGTGATGGACTCTTTAGAGCCCTTGTAAGAACAAAAACTGTTTGTACTACCATTGTGCCATGTGTGGTGCTATATTAATAATGTAGCAGGAGTGTCACAGAGAGAGACAGGACACTGAGGCTCTTCTTTCCAGGAAGCGGCTTTATTCATGCTGGCACAGGCTCAGCGGGCTAAGACCCCAAAAACCCAGAGCCCCAAGCACAGCAGGGTGTAGCATTTTATGTAATTTCTACTTCTTTGTCTCCAATATATGGTGACAAATATAGTCTGATTGGACACAGTCCAAGTTACAGAGCTGTGTCAGAGTTACGCACACATGTACAAGAGTTAATTGGGCCACGTTGTCTTCCTTTGTTCTGAGGAGCCCTCCACCACATTCCTTAGGGAGGGACTCTACCACAATAATTGGGACCATCTCTAGTACTAGGTCAACAATGTAATATTGGAGCTTAAAAGATACGGACACATGTTTGTACACAGAGTCAGTTTTTGTGCTATTGCTTATTCCATGGGGTAAACAATAGCCTACATTTAACTAAATCTAAAGTTTTTTTCAGCTAACAGGGTTTTGATTTGCTCTAAATTCCCAGGATACTAAGAGCCAGAGATGCTCCAGGGATAGGTCCTGGTAATTCAGGTAAAAATGCAAATTATCAGTAGCACATTTTTACCCCAAATGACCTCAATGATTTTTAAACTTCTCTCTAGATTTAGCTTTCAGAACACTATGTGAAGTCTCTGCTTTTTCAATTATGGATTACCAGTTTCTAATTAATCTCTTTACTACATTATTCTTTCCCCCCTCATATTCCCAATTCTACATCTTAACCAAATTTACCTCTCTATCTTAACAAAGTAGCTAATGCATAAATCAGGAATTTGATAGCTCATTATTGAGTAACTAATAATGAAAGCGAAAATTATTTAGATGATATATAAACACATTACTAAGGGGAGCAGAATTGATGAACTGATTCAAGATTCAATTCAGAACACACTGAATTTTCATTTAATAGTTCTAACACTTTTCTTTACTATTGAGATGAAGGAAATATCATTTCAATCTCCTTTGGATTTTCATTTCTAACTTTCACTTTCTCTCTTTTTCTCTTCACTTATGTCATTATTTTTCTAACCTTATTTCTTCTATCCATGAAGCAAAATATGTAAGATTCTTGGGTATTATGGTCAGAATGTGTTAGGAGATATAGACATTGTATAGAGCTCTAAGTTCCTTTACAAGCAAGAATTGATTATTTGGAACAAATGGAGTAAATTAATTCATTGCAAACTCCATAAACTTCATATTTCTGACTGTGAATATGTGAAAAGGGAACTAATAATTTACTGAGAATCATTTCAGTGAATTCAAGTCAATACTATCATATTTTCATATCATTGCTTAGGCAGAAGTGAAGTCATACTCAGGCAAACTGAAAAAGAACCTAGGGCTGACTTGCAATACACCTGTTACTGGAGACTGATTTAGTCTACCATCTGGGATAGTAGAGGATCTGGTGTAACCACAAATTTCTCATAAGGTTCCACACAATGTTAAAATGACAGAAAATCTTTATTTCCAATCTATTAAAAATATTGCATTTTTCTCATTTATGGAAAGAGCAAACATGCAACTCAGTGTTGTTTCCTGATAGTCCCAGTTTCCACATTATGGTTTCAGTTAAGCTTACTTTTTCAGATTTTAGTGCTTTTAAATTGGTTAGCATGGTCAGTGATAGTTTTCATCTTCAAAAATAATTGAATTTTTATTCTCTGTGGAAACCTTCAGCTTGCAGGCTACTTTACTTATTTCAGGTGGGCAAAAAACCAAAAAAAACAACAACACCTGGTGACTGGAAAAAATAACAGTACCTGAAAATATGTTTAATTTCTTTCAAAATATCCAAATTTGAAGTCAAATACAGTTGCTGTTGCTATGTGTATCTTGATATATGTGTAAGAGTGAACATAGAGAAAGCTTTGTTAACATTTGGTTTCTAAGCACTTTCAATATGTCTGCAGGTAAACAGAGTAACATGTATGAAATCAAAGAGTGCCCATAATGTAAAATGTAAAGGATTGATGTCAGTAGTATTATCACAATGGGTCAAAAAATAGAGACTGCAGTCCCTGGTGACAATGAATTATGTAGGACAAAAAATGATTGAATGTGACATCATTATCTAATATTATTTTAGACTCAAGGTATTATTATGGCCTAAAATTTATGGATGATTGTAACCTCTCATTTATTTTATTTTATTTTTTCCTTTTTTCTTTAATTTTATTTTTATTTTTTAAAATTTACATCCAAATTAGTTAGTATATAGAGAAACAATGATTTCAGGAGTAGATTCTTTAGTACCCCTTGCCCATTTAGCCCATCCCCCCTCTCACAACCCCTCCAGCAACCCTCAGTTTGTTCTCCATATTTATGAGTCTCTTCTGTTTTGTCGCCTTCCCTGTTTTTATATTATTTTTGTTTCCTTCCCTTATGTTCCTCTGCTTTGTCTCTTAAAGTCCTCATCTGGGTGAAGTCATGTGATTTTTGTCTTTCTCTAATTTCACTTAGCATAATACCCTCCAGTTCCACCCATGTAGTTGCAAATGGCAAGATTTAATTCTTTTTGATTGCCGAGTAATACTCCATTGTGTGTATATACCACATTTTCTTTATCCATTCATCCATCAAGGGACATTCGGGCTCTTTCCATACTTTGGCTATTGTTGATAGTACTGCTATAAACATGGGATGTATGTGTCCCTTCAAAACAGCACTCCTGTATCCCTTGGATAAATGCCTAGTAGTGCAATTGCTGGGTCTAGGGTAGTTCTATTTTTAGTTTTTTGAGGAACCTCCATACTGTTTTCCAGAGTGGCTGCACCAGCTTGCATTCCCACCAACAATGCAAAATAGATCCTCTTTCTCTGCATCCTTGCCAACATCTTTTGTTGTCTGTGTTGTTAATGTTAGCCATTCTGACTGGTGTAAGGTGATATCTCATTGTGGTTTTGATTTGTATTCCCCTGATGATGAGTGATGAGCATTTTTTCATGTGTCTATTGGCCATGTGGATGTTTTCCTTGGAGAAGTGTCTATTCATGTCTTTTGCCCATTTCTTCACTGGATTCTTTGTTTTTGGGGTGTTGAGTTTGGTAAGTTCTTTATAGATTTTGAATACTAACCCTTTATCTGATATATCATTTGCAAATGTCTTCTCCCATTCCGTCAGTTGCCTTTTAGTTTTGCTGATTGTTTCCTTGGCTGTGCTTTATATATACATAAATATATATTTATATATTTGAAGCTTTATATTTTGATGAGGTCCCAGCAGTTCATTTTTGCTTTTGTTCCCCTTGCTTCCAGAGACATGTTGAGTAAGAAATTGCTGCGAGGAAGATCAAAGAGGTTTTTGCCCGCTTTCTCCTCGAGGATTTTGATGGCTTCCTGTCTTACACTGAGGTCTTTCAACCATTTTGAGTTTATTTTTGTGTATGGTGTAAGAAAGTGGTCCAGGTTCATTCTTCTGCATGTCACTGTCCAGTTTTTCCAGCACCACTTGCTGAAGAGACTGTCTTTATTCCATTGGATATTCTTTCCTGCTTTGTCAAAGATTAGTTGGCCATACGTTTGTGGGTCCGTTTCTAGGTTCTCTATTCTGTTCCATTGATCTGAGTGTCTGTTCTTATGCCAGTACCACACTGTCTTGATGATTACAGCTTTGTAGTATAACTTGAAGTCTGGGATTGTGATGCCTCCTGCTTCAGTCTTCTTTTTCAAGAATGCTTTGGCTATTCAGGGTCTTTTCTGGTTCCATGCAAATTTTAGGATTATTTGTTCTAACTCTGTGAAGAATGCTGGTGTTACTTTGATAGGGATTGCATTGAATATGTAGATTGCTTTGGGTAGTATCGACATCTTAACAATATTTGTTCTTCCTATCCAGGAGCATGGAATCTTTTTCCATTTTTTTGTGTCTTCTTCAATTTCTTTCATAAGCTTTCTATAGTTTTCAGTGTATAGATTTTTCACCTCTTTGGTTAGATTCATTCCTAGGTATTTTATGGTTTTTTGTGCAACTGTAAATGGGATCAATTCCTTGATTTCTCTTTCTGTCGCTTCATTGTTGGTGTATAGGAATGCAACTGATTTCTGTGCGTTGATTTTATATCCTACAACTTTGTGAATTCATGAATCAATTCTAACAGTTTTTTGGTGGAATCTTTTGGGTTTTCCATATAGAGTATCATGTCATCTGTGAAGAGTGAAAGTTTGACCTCCTCCTTGCTGATTTGGATGCCTTTTATTTCTTTGTGTTGTCTGACTGCAGAGGCTAAGACTTCCAATACTATGTTGAATAACAGGGGTGAGAGCATACATCCCTGTCTTGTTCCTGACCTTAGGGGGAAAGCTCTAAGTTTTTTCCCCATTGAGGATGATATTAGCATTGGTTCATTCATATATAGCTTTTATAATCTTGAGGTATGCTCCTTGTATCCCTACTTTCTTGAGGGTTTTTATCAAGAAATGATGCTATATTTTGTCAAATGCTTTCTCTGCATCTATTGAGAGGATCATATGGTTCTTGTCCTTTCTTTTATTGATGTGATGGATCACATTAATTGTTTTGCAGATATTGAACCAGCCCTGCATCCCAGGTATAATTCCGCTTGGTTGTGGTGAATAATATTTTTAATGTATTGGTGGATCCGGTTGACTAATATCTTGTTGAGGATTTTTGTATCCATGTTCATCAGGGAAATCGGTGTATAGTTCGCTTTTTTAGTGGGGTCTCTGTCTGGTTTTGGAATCAAGGTAATGCTGGCTTCATAGAAAGAGTTTGGAAGTTTTCCTTCCATTTCTATTTTTTGGAACAGTTTCAAGAGAATAGGTGCTAACTCTTCCTTAAATGTTTGGTAGAATTCCCCTGGGCCTCTCATTTTTTTAACTCATGCATTAAATGAAGTAGAATATGAACACTTACTCAACAAACCAAATTTCAGAAAATTTAACAGCCAAAAATCTATGTTTTCAAAATCATAAATAGGCTTGCCTGTCTATGCACACAACTCCATTTAATTATTCTTATTAAGAATCTACAATAAAATACTTTCTTAATAACATGCTGAAACTTACATTATTCAGAAATTTATATAAAAATATAATTTAGCTTCACATTTATTAGGGAGGGAATCCAGCCACATATAAAATCAACATGAAGCAGTGACAAGGTGTGATTAGGCTCATTTTTCTCAGTTCTTAATAAACAGTGACGAACTTAAAAGTGCACATATACTTAAATTTTCACCAAATTTTACATATACTTTAAAATATTTAATTATAACTTTTGTAGTTTTAATTTTAATATAAAATAATTGTTCTTTTCTTAGTAGTAGTAAAGTCATAGGGAGAATATGCCTTTTAGACTGAGTTATAGCTATACGTTGAGGCAGGTTGCTTCCCAGATATAGATTTTTTTTTTAAATGTTTGCTTCAAGTTAGTCATCTACTGAATGATGAGTTATGTGCTTATAGGATGAGATTAAATTGATATCATGTCAACATGTTATGCTTCATCTTATATTTGCTGAAGAAGTCAGAACCTATTGGTCCTTGAAAAATATGTGACACATTTACTGGGAGGCATTTATATTGGCCAAAAATATCAATTCAGTTATAAAACATGAGCTTTCTGACCATCATATGGCATATGGAGAGATTAGTAACCTATCTCAGACTGGTTTCCATTATTTTGATACACTGAATACAGTAATTCCCTGTATTTATACTTTTATCAGGTAAGATCCATATCAATGTTCCCAACTTTCAAAGTTTAATTAAAACAATATGAATAATTCTGTGCATAAGTAAAGCATGAGCTATCCATGCTCTTTAGATTTGTAAAAGTCATCCAGGCACTTCTCCACTGTCTGGTAAAAAAAAAAAACAAAAAACAAAAACCCTTAAATCAGAACTTAAAGAGAAAAATAGTAGTGTTCTTTCAGATATTCAAATCCAGGTGTTTCAATCTGTGTCCCTTGACAAATTTGAAGAATCCAACAAGCAAAGCAGACATTGGTACCCACCAATGTTCCAACTTAAAAGACCTCCATCTTATGTTTTGGAGATGGTCACTGATATGGTTTGGGAAGAAAAAAAGGCGTGAATGCTTAAAAGCAAACTTGAGAAATAACTCATGAAATCATATAGCCCTGCCTACAGGTAAAAGAAAAAAACAAAAAAACAAAAAAAACAAAAAAAGTCTAACATAAAAAATGAGGTCACCAATATTACCAGTTTTGTTTAGGTTAGAGCTATGAGAAAAATCAAATTTCCTTTATTCCTGATGTTAAATCCAGCTGTCTTATATATATTCTCATCAGGTACATTTGCCTTTTTAAAAAGTCAAAAAGAGGTCTCCATAAAGAAACAACATTATGTATTTTAATTTAGATTTATTTTCTCCAAAAATTGTAACAAGAAGGCCAGAACAAAAATATTCTCACAAAGAGTTTGACTATGTTATCAAGTTAATAGAGACTAATTTTTCTTATTCATTCAGTAGTTAATTACTCCATATTTATTGGTAACTTAGCCAAGTAACTCCCTATGTCGTAAAATAGAATGGTGAACAGAACTATCTAGATTTTTGCACCTCTGAAAGTGGAGGCAGGTTAACAACATATGCAGAAACATAGCCAAAAATCAGTATGAGAAAAATAAAATTAAAATGTTATAGTAAATGATGAGCAACAAATGTTAGAGAGTAGATTTGGGCAGGTACCAAAGAGAAGAGAAAGAGACAACTGGTATGTTCTTGAGGAAGCACCTCATTTCCAGAGGGAAATACAAAAGTAATGAAGCAGATATGAATGTGGTAGGTTTGAATAGCAGTGTAGTTAGAGAACTGGAAGGAAGAAAAGAGTATACAGAAGATGTGGCTAAGGAGGCAGTCAGGGGTACTAATATGCAGAACATGGTGGTGAGATTTTATTCTAAATTTCATGAAAATCTATCAAGTGACTTCTTGCAAAGTGCTTGCCATGATCTGTTTTAGATTTAAAAAAAAAAAAAAAATTACTATAAGCTGAAAGGTGGTTCCAGCAACCACTGAGTGAGAATTGATGATGGCTTGAAATAAAAGCCTTAAGAAATGTGAACATAATTGAGGTGCTTTTTGAGGTAACATCAATAGGAACTTTGAATGAATTATGAGGCATGTATGGTACTCTAGACACATCTATTGCATATGTTAATCTGTCTCATCTTACTTACTAGGATATACTATTAGGATATACTGACTAGTTAGGATATACCATTATGTACTAGGATATAGTCCAAGGCTTGACAATATTTGAGGATATTGAGCTAAACTTATCTCTTCAGTTTTCAATTTGATTAAATTATTTCAGTTTATGGATCATCTCATTTGTTTTAAAACTGAGGCATTGACAGGACACGCCTGTTACTTAAGGATCTGACTTCAGCTCAGGTCATGATCTCATGGTTTGTGGGTTGGAGCCCTGACCCATAACAGGCTCTGTGCTGACAGCTCAGAGCCTGGAGCCTGCTTCAGATTCTGTGTGTGTGTGTGTATGTGTCTGCCCCTTTTCCGCTCGTGCTCTGCCTCTCTCTCTCAAAACTAAATAAATATTTTAAAAAATTAAAAAAAAACTGAGACCACTGAATAGGTTTGAATGTCTGACAAAATTTATTAGATTGGAGAAATAGAGATAGTTTACATTAAGCCAATCTAAACAGCTTAAAATCTAATTACAGCTACAAATTATTTTGACCACTAGATGTCAGATAGTTTGTAGACCAAATCACATATTTTAGTATCTTTGTCCATCTCTAAATATTTTCTTTTTTGTTTTAATTTTTTTAATGATTATTTTTTTGGAGAGAAAGAGAGAGAGAGAGAGAGGTGGCAGGGGGGTGGGGGGCTGGGGAGAAGAGAGAGAGGAAGACACAGAATCTGAAAGCAGGCTCCAGGCTCTGAGCTGTCAGCACAGAGCCCAATGCGGGGCTTGAACTCACGGACCACGAGATCATGACCTGAGCTGAAGTTGGACACTTAACTGACTGAGCCCCTGAGGCACCCCTAAATCTTTTCTTTTTCAAGTTTGCTTCACACCCCAACATGGGGCTTGAACTCATGACCCTGAGATTTAGAGTCACACATGCTACCCACTGAGCCAGCCAGATGCCCCTATCTCTAAATCTTATTGAGACTTTTTCTTCCCCTTTCTTATTCCCACCCATTGTCTAAACGCAATTACCAAGAGAACTATTAATTTTTATAATTTTATTGTTTGTATCAGTTTACTTCCTTCAAATTTCTCCTTCTGAATTCAGTTTCTGGACCATTTTATCTATTCAAAACTTAAGGGAGAATTTATTTATTCAGCACCAAATGGCCATCGAGTCCATGCCCACTCTGAAGAACAGGCAGATAACAGGTTTACTTGGGTTAGACTTTTAATTCACAGAATTAAGCAGTAAAATATAATATCTTCAGAAATGTAAGTCTAAGACATAAAATTAATTTTGAAAAAAAAAAACCTGGTTTGTGTGGTCTTTTTAAATTTAATATATAAAACTAAGGAGTAAACTATAAAATGTCCATAAATATAAAGCCTGTATGTATGTGGGGTATCTGTGGCTGTCCTTTATTCCAGAGACAAATCTGTATGGGATACTGGAAAGTGTAAAATGGACTGCCCCACCATTTCATTTAAAAGATATATTCATTGAGCAAGAAACAAATGGCTTAGGACTTTCTGTTTTAGATGTTTCACAATTTAAGCTGTAAGAAGTTTGGCAGAGGCCCTGAGTCCTCTCCATGGTTCCTATCATTACATTCTCAGTTTTCATGCAAAAAATAAAATGAAAAAAAGCTCTGTCCTGCCTGTCACTTTTCATAACACTGCAGGACATCTTTGCATTTTACTGTAATACAGAATATTTAGCTATACACCAATAATTTATTAGCACAATATTGAAAATATTGTTAATATATTTCAAAAGGCAGCTTAGAAGAATATGGAGGGTTTTTTTTTTTACATATTCTAAAATATCCTTCTAGAATAAATTGGAGAAATGTGTACATGGAAAATCGGTGTTTTATTGGTCAGCTGTTGGATTGTCTTAACCAAATTTTGTTTTGGAAATTTGTCCCTAGGTGTGGTAGAAGAGAGGACCTTCACCTCCTTACTTTTAGACTATGTAGATCTGGGAATGGAGCTAACATAGTATAAAAATTATAGTAGTAGGAATCATTAATTTTGGCAAGAGGAAAATTTTATTTCTCTAATATGTGATTTTTCAATGGAAGTGAAAGGGTGAAAATTCGTTCTAGGGGAAGAGAGGCAAAAACAAAATCTTACTATTCTATGTATAAATCAGAGATATGCATTTTAGTACATAAAGAAATATACAGCACATCTTTGTCATTAAAAATTTCAGTGGGGGGCATTAGGCAAACAAGAGGAAGATGTGTAATTCTCTCCTTAAAGAGTGTAATAATGCAAGTGAAGGGGGAAACTCGACTCTAATGAACGCTTAACCCAGAACATTCTAAACAACTAAACTCTTGAGGAGTATAGGGAATCATAACTTGAAGAATTCACTTGCTCTCACCACTGAGTATGGTTCTAATTGTTAACTATTTACTCACCCCAGATATTACAGGGCAAACCATTTATATTATAACAAGAAATAGCCTTATAAATCCCCTTGCTATTTTTACTGGATGGGTTATTTTCAGGGAAACCATTCATTATATAACATAGTATTTTCATGTTTAGGAACTTTGAATGAAACACTGTCCTGACCTCAATACTGGGAATAATTATTTTCTTGAATCTCTTTTGTTGTCTTACGAATCTTATGGAATCTATAACTGACTTTATTTCCCTCTTCACATTGGCTAATGCAAACAATCAAAATTTGGTCCCAAAGACAGAAAGTATGAAAGGCTCAAAAACATGTATTTGTATTAACGTAATTTTGGTAGGTATACATTAGTTTCTGGCATGTTTTTCTTTGTCTCATTATTTTTAACCTATTTTTGCTTATTTGATCTTAAATGAATCTTTTTATGGTTTGAGCTATCTGCTAATATTTTTGTAATATGGAAGAGATAAATATAAAAGTAGCTTTGCTTTTCCTTTATTTTTTTTAGTTTCAGAGTTTCCACATTTACTGGGTACCTTCAAGAACTAAAACACCCGAGTGAGTAAACTCAGAATTAAAATTTGTCATTTAGTAATAATCTCTTATTCAAATGTAAGCATCTTTTATGATTTTGAGAATGTACTGAGTATTGTATGTGTAATGAATGTGTTTGTGTGCATACTCTAAGCTACAGCCTAATCAATTTTTAAGAGAAAGAAACTTAATGAATAAGTTGTATATTCCTCACTCTTTTTTTGTTACTGAAGACAGACTGACAACAACAACAAAAAATTAAGAAGTAGTCCCCATATAATACATACTCACAATGTTATGGAGAACTATAATTTCAACTATATTAGCAGAAACTCACTGAAGGACTGATGGACTATGACTGAGAGTACAAATACACTTATTAAGAGAAAGACTTCTGTGTAAAGAAATTTCTATTTCTCAGGTGTTTAAAGTTAAAATGACCTAGATGTGAAATATCATATTAAAGTAAACCTTGGGGGCTCCAGTACATTGTTACTCATGCTTGTGAAATAAAGTGCCTATCTTTGGACCAAATATTGTAACTTAAAGAATTATTATTGTCACAAGACCCTAACTCCTTAAATACATTGTTTTAAGAAATGGAGGGCTATGAGTGGTATGAAAAAGGGGGCAAGGATTGTGTGGAAATTGAAAGTATTAAAGGAAATATTAGGGTCTTTGGTGTCCTCATCACTAAATTAAACTAAAGCTTAGGAAAGGTACAAGGGTGGTGCTATAGGGGCTAAGTTGCCCCTATAAAACTAATATTTAGCTTTATGTTTTCTGTACTGTAACTCCAGTTGATTTTGTGTTAGGATTTTATGTAGTTTGCTTGAGTGGCTGTTTTGTAACTAAAAAAAAGGTTCTTCTAAAATTCTTTAAAATTCTCCTTTAAACTCCATTATTTAACAAAATAAAAATTCTCGAAAGAACCCAAATTTCCCAGAATCAAGAGTTGCTAAAATATATAGCTATTTTTGAAACTATAAACTCATTAATCAACAATAGCGGGCTGTTTTGTTTCGTTTTTTTGTTGTTGGTGGTGGTGTTGTTTTGTTTTTTTTTGTAGTGATGCATCAAGTGTTCAAACTTAAGAAACATGATTCTTACATTCTAGGAGGGATTCTAAAGAACCATGTTTTGTAATTTAAACTGTTATTATGTGCTTAAACACAAGACTATAAAAATCCTCTATTAAAGTGGAAAATAATAGCAATGTATAAGGAAAGGGTATATCATAGTTTAGTTCAAATTGTATAATATGTATAACATACGGGAGCTGTTTTTGTAAATCTAATTTTAAACATCAGAGTAACATTTTAGCTGTAGTTCTGCAATTCAATGTAGCAATCATGTTGATGTCACCTTTGAATAGATTTTTAATGTAAACTGCTATTTCAAGCTCCTCAACTTACTAATGCAATTTTCCCTAACCTGATAGAGTGAAAAAAAAGAAAAAAAACTTTGTGTTCCTTTTTCTCATGTAGTAATTGATGATAACTTTCACCTCTGTTTTTCTAGTAAAATGTCATGCTTCCTTAAACCTTGAAAATAGCATTCTAAAAATTCTCCACTATTCTAATGTCTGAAGAAAAACTAAAGTTTTATTCATAGAATAGAGCTTTTATGTCATGCAAAGATATAAAATGTTTTGATAGCACCTGTTCTTCTTATTTTATAACTGAAATAAACTCTACTTTGTTATAAAGCCACCTAAAATGTTACTTGGATAATAACTGTACTTCTAAATATCACAACCATGAAGAAAGTAGTGATTCTGCATTTATAATTTATAGCATATAAAAAAGAAGTAATTAAAATATTTGATGTCTAAGGATAATTTCTTTGAAGGAAGACATTTTAGGCATTACTGTTTGAGGAACTTGTAAATGTAATGTATGAGAAACAGCCTCATATAAAATCAGAAGGGTTTGATGCTATGTTTCTACAAATTTTCATATACATATAATTTTTCTATAATTTTAAAAAATATGTGTTTACATATATATCTTTAGATAACTAGAATCTGAACTTTATAAATATATAGTAGAATATTCTAAGCATGTTTTCATTTTAATTTCAGTTTCTGTAGAACAGAATATCACGGAATAAGGATAAAGTGTCAAGACAGATAGCCTGAGATCTGACTCTGTATCCATTGCTAAGCTTCAGTGTCCACCTATGTCTTATTATAGAGCTGCTGTAAATATTAAATAAGGTAACACTGTCTCTGACAATGTCTGCTCATTAACTGCCAGTTTTCCTTCCCTTCCTGTATTAACATTCATTTACTCAAGAAGCATCTGCTGGAATTCTAGTCTGTAACTTGTACTGTAATACAACCAATGCATAGAATTTTTCTTCAGTTCTGAAACTTAAAAAAAAAAGTGCCTTAATATATAATTAAATTATTTTAGTTATTCTTCAATCTAAAATTTTATTTAGAAGAGACAAACATGCAATTTTATATGGCAGTGAACCAAATTCACACACAAAAAATTGTTTTGTTACATATTCCATCTGGTAGGTAATCTGAGGGAAAACAGAACTTATTCATATTGATAAACATTTTAAATGCATTTTGTTAGTCTGGGCACCTTCAGAACCAGACTCAAAATCAAGGATTCAGTTCAAGCAATTTAGAAGAGGTGCCAGAGTAGGTTAAGGAACCAAAATGCAGGGAAGGAAAGGCAGTGATAATGGTTGGCTACATAGTGGAATATGAAGAATACTCCCATAAATACAAGCCTCAGTATTACTCAGCAAGAGTTAAGGACACTGGTGTATTTATGTCTATTTACTGGTTGGTTGCTGAGTAAGACTTCCCGACACTGGGAACACCATCTCCAAACACATTCAGCATCCTGGGGATAGACCAATGGAAAAGGTGTAGATGCTGGCTCTTGGAGGACACTCTGACATACATGAAAGTATTTAGGTGTTACTGTTGCAACACTGATTGCATCTGCTATAAATGCTACTTTCCAAAAAATCAACCAATTATTTTAAAATATAAGACTAGGTAATAGCCACCCATGCTAACTTTAATTTAGTAATACTTGGTTTAAAAATGGAATTGCAGGGGCGCCTGGGTGGCGCAGTCAGTTAAGCCTCCGACTTCAGCCAGGTCGCGATCTTGCGGTCCGTGAGTTCGAGCCCGGCATCGGGCTCTGGGCTGATGGCTCAGAGCCTGGAGCCTGTTTCCGGTTCTGTGTCTCCCTCTCTCTCTGCCCCTCCCCCGTTCATGTTCTGTCTCTCTCTGTCCCAAAAATAAATAAACGTTGAAAAAAAAATTTAAAAAAAAATGGAATTGCAGGGGTGCCTGGGTGGCTCAGTCGGTTAAGCATCCGACTTCGGCTCAGGTCATGATCTCACAGTCCGTGAGTTCGAGCCCCGCATCGTGCTCTGTGCTGACAGCTCAGAGCCTGGAGCCTGTTTCAGATTCTGTGTCTCACTCTCTCTCTGACCCTCCCCCGTTCATGCTCTGTCTCTCCTTGTCTCAAAAATAAATAAACATTAAAAAAAAAATTTAAAAAAATGGAATTGTATGAAAAGTTTCATTACCCAAAAAACTTTAAGAACATATGCATTTTATTAAAATAACAGAATGATTGTTTTTTTTTCATAAAACTAGAAAACATAGATAAGGAAAGTCAGAAAATTCTGGACATAATACTGTGAATAGATAGCCACTGTTAACTTTTTGAATACATCAGCTTTTCTTTTCAATGCATATCTATATTGCTGACTATAATAGGTTTTTTAAATTTATTTTTATCCAATTATAATTAATACACACTGTTATATTAGTTTCAGGCACACAATATGATTCAATATGTAATAGGTTTTTATTTTTATTTAATATCTATCCTACATAAAAATGTTTAATTTTTTAAAAATATTAATCACATAAAATATTATAGCTCAAAAATTATCAATGCTTATTTTCTATTTAGCCAAATTAAAATTAGTAGGTATCTATTAGATACAAAATCCTATGCCAATAGTTATGAACATAGTTAGGTTTTTTTTAATTAAAAAAAATTAATGCTTATTTATTTTTGAGAGAGGGAGACAGAGCATAAGAGGGCGAGGAACAGAAAGAGAGGGAGACACAGAATCCGAAGCAGGCTCCAGGCTCTGAGCCTCAAACCCACAAACTGTGAGATCATGACCTGAGCCAAAGTCAGAAGCTTAACTGATTGAGCCACCCAGGCTCCCCTATGAACATACAGTTAATACAGACAGATGAAGTATAATAGGACTAAAATATTTGCAAAATTAAAGTACAGGAGAAAATTGAATAAATTAACTGTTCTGATTGAGATTTGAGAAAATAATGGGGTAAGGCAAAAAAGATGTAATTTGAACTGAGAACTTGACAAAAAGGGAAAATGCATTCAAGGTTGAGTATGTTCGTAATAAAAGTGAGTGAATCATACATCATTAATTAAAAACCATTAGTGTATGTGTGTGCACACATACATGGTATACAGTCTTAACTTAGGTATACCTGGTTTTGTTGGTTCTTTAATTGTTTGTATTCTCTCAGATTAGATAAAAGTAGATTAATCCATATGGGTACATTGAAGGGAGACTGAACAGCTTTCTGTATAGCCTAATAAAAGGAAAATCCTGATGCTTTACCTTATTTATCTTCTTTAAGGTCAAGCTGACAATGTAGCACACCCATACCTCTATAATTCTGTTTGGGTAAACACATAATGTATTTTTAAAATGATGCCTAATTTTGTCAAATTTAACCCTACCAGAAATGTAGATGAGGATAACATATATTCGTATGGGTGCTTAACATGACCTTGACTCTATGTTAAGTGCTTTATATGAATTACATTTTTTTTCCTACATAGCTTAATTCTTATTCAGTTTTCAGCTACTATTTGTTCTACCAAATTTATATTACTAATTTACTTGTTTATTCTGCAAAGTAATTAGATACTTACTGTAAGTATTATGATAGTGGTCAGAGAGTTACCAATTAGCTTTTGGTGCTTAACACTCCAACACTGAATGATGTATAGTAATAAATATTTATTATTTCTTTCAAAACTGGGGTAGAATCACTCTTTTTTGTGGGCAAAACTATCAAAAGTCTGTCTTCTCTTGGTGGCTCAGTTAAGACTGAATGATCTAGGATGGTCTCACTTACATATCTGACATTTAGCAGACTATTTTATCTAGGAGATCCTAAATTAGGACACTTTGTTTTTGTCCCATATAGGTTACTGTTCTACCAATAAGCTAATCCATGCTCTCTACTTGGTAGCATTAAAGTTCCAAAAACCAGCAGGAGAGAAAGTCCCAATGCATAAAGACTTTCCAAGGCTCAGCTTATGTCATTATTGCTAATGTTCCATTGAACGGACTAAGTCACAAAGTCTGCGCAATATCAGTGTGAGATGGTATAACTAAACAGCATGAATAGCAAGAAGGGAATAAAATACTATAAAATACCATACTACAGAATTCAATAAAACACCTGTTCTCAAGAAACTCACCATTTATTGGAAGGGAAAGAGACATGAACATAACTTTTCAAAAGTTATGTCATAGTAAAATTATTGAAACTGACCAAGTTGCCCTTATCGTTCTCCTAAGATTGACTAAAATTTAGACAGGTTTCTTTCTGACTATAGGCTCCTGACCTCCCTTTCCTCAGAACATTTACTTTAGAAGAGTTGCAGTTGTAAATTCTTTCTCTGATCCTTTCAGGTATCAATCTTCTCTCAGTCTCTTGCCAGTTTTACAACACAGGAATGTCTTTCTCAAGGACACCCCTTTGAAATGTAATCATACAAAAAAAAAAGTGCCCCATCTTCAGGTCTCTGTGGAAGAATAGGAGCCCAAATTCCATAAGCATCAATTAGCATAACACAGAATGACCTAATGACTTCCTCTTAACTTCCTCCAGTACTTTTAAACTGCTCTCCTCAGTACTAAAAAAATTCATCTTTTGTTTCAGTAGAGTTCAGTCTCTCTCCCTGATGGAAATTGCAATAGTCTTCCTTTCCTGCTTAACTTGTCCAGTGCAATTTTTCTTTGACGGAACCAAGAAGGGCAAGAAGGGAGCTTTCATTGTTCACGGACTGAGGAGTAGACTAGGAATCAGGAAAGATTTCTGTTGTCTCTACTAAGTTTATTGTTTACACTTTGGACTACTTTGGAAACAAGACATGATCTTTCCCTTGAGACAATCTCTTGAATAACATCAGGGTTTCTTAATTTTCCATAAAAAAGATGCTGGAGTTTAAAGAAGACCTGAGGTTTAAAGAAAATATTGTCTAATTCTATCCCAATACCTTTGTTCAAACCTTGTGAATTATTTTGCATTTTCAGAGTTACCTTGATACTAGTAATGGTATGTCTTTACAAGGGAACATGCACTTATTTTTCTTCAATATTTATTATAAAATTAGAAATTAATACTCTAGCATTCTTATACTCCTGTGAATTTAGATAATAAGAAGAGGTTAGAATGATGCTTCAAAAATCTGAAGAGAGCAGATTTTCTAACAGTGCTATAACCTTTATTGAAACTAAGAATCCATTCTTTAATATGAAGTTGAAGGTTTATTTTCCCTGATAGATATTGATTTTGATGTTGAGAAAATATCCCATATTCAAGTTGTTAAGACGTGGCTATGGTCTGCATGTTTATATCACTGCAAAAGTCATATGTTGAAATCCTGATCCCCAAAATGATAGTGTAACAGGATTCTCTCATAGAGGGATGGGACACCAAGGCCTTTCTATCCAAGAAGGGGCTAAGTTTGTCTCTGCATGGGCTCAGTGGGTTTGTACCCAAAAAACTGATCCCCCAGCATAGTGAGGTGTAGCCTTTTATAAGCTTTCTACTTCTTTGTGTCTGATACATGGTAACATACAGACATATGGTCTGATTTTGTGGTCTCATGTTACAGGGTCATGAGGGACATCATGTACACATACAGAGTAGTGAGGAATGTCACATATGTGCACATAACCAGGTTGCCTTCCCTTATCTTGAGTTTTTATTTTTTTTATTTTTTTAATGTTTATTTATTTTTGAGACAGAGACAGACAGAGCACGAACGGGGGAGGGTCAGAGAGAGAGGGAGACACAGAATCCGAAGGAGGCTCCAGGCTCTGAGTTGTCAGCACAGAGCCTGACGCGGGGCTCAAACTCACCAACTGTGAGATCATGACCTGAGCCAAAGTCGGAGGCTCAACTGACTGAGCCACCCAGGCGCCCCTTGAGGTTTTTTATTTGTTTGTTTGTTTGTTTGTTTGTTTGTTGTTTTTATCCCCTCACATTTCTTAGGGAGGGGACTCTATCACATTCCCCTCTTTGATGCTTAGACCCCTCTATTTTGGGTCAAAGAACATCAACTTGGTTTAGAGGTTTATATTTCCATAACATCATCACATGTGTAACCGTTTTTTTCTTTCAACCATTACCTCAGTGAGGCTGGAGACACACTGTATAATCAGCAGAACTAGGCAAGGTAGGATTAAGCAAGCTCCCAAAATAAGAGTATAATACCTATGAGGGTTTTCAATACTCCAAGAGTTGAAAACCATCCTCCAAATAACTTCCCACGGTTCCAAGCTTTCCCTGTCTGGAATGGGACATGAGCAACCTTTCTCATTGGATCTGTGATCTCCTATATGACTTTTCCTTCATCGTCTGTCTGTAGGCAGCAGTTGCTCAGGTTAAACTTTCCACAAACTCCTCCCTCAGAAGCAAACAAGCAATCTAAGGCCAAGCGAATTTCATAAGACCCTGGCAGTTTAATTGTTTATAATCTCTACCACTGCTTGCAGCCTGATTATGCGGTTTAGCATGTCAATGGGAGTGCAGGTAGCCCTAGGACCCATCCTCTGCCCAGGTAGCGGGGCCATAATATTGGATTATTGGCTCCAGAGCCCATTCATTATCTTTCCAATTGGCAATTTGTAGGGCATGTCATTTCTTTTGAGCCTCTCTGTCCCCATATACTTGGATCCCAAATGTTCCCCTGTGGCAAGTGGGAGCAGGAAGAAAGATGGACGAATAGTTCCCAGCATACATGACTGAGACCAGCCAGAGGGAAGTACTGTGTAGGCTGTCCTTCCACATATCCAGTATAGTCTACCTGGGGCCTGCATTCGAAGGCTGCATCTACATTGTCCCAGGCCTCTCAGAGATGAGAGAGGTTAGACAAAAGGTGGGGATCTGGCTCAAGTTGTTCCGGGGACCCCCACCATTTGGTTTCCTGGACAGTTGAGTATAAAATTTTTGGCCTAGGCATGTTAAGCTTCCAACAGAGATGGTGAACTTTCTCCCCTACCGGGCAAGACAGATTTTCCCAATAATCGAGGTTTTGAGAAGCCAAACCCTGGTAGTAGGAGTGGGGTATTCTGTTCCACTATAAGTTTCCCAGGCATCTAATTTTCTAGCCTCTTATGGCCATTGATCCCCATGTTGCAACCAGTGAAGCATCCTATCCACGAAAGGAAGGTGAATGTTAGCAGAAACCTCTCATCATACTCTCAGCTCGCCTGGATGGGCTCCATCAATCCTACGGTGAAAAGTAGAGCAGGAATCACAAAAACAGCAGGTGACAAGGGGTGGCTGTGCATCACAGTAAGGAAACAGATATAGAAAATAAGGACAGTCTTTTTGTTCCACCGGCCATCAATTCCTTAAGCTTCTGCCGTACGTAGATTAGTCAGCTTCCAGAGTGACTAAGGCAGGCTTGCTGTCTCCCAGAACTTCTGGAGTTGTATATTGCTTTTTCCATATGGTCAGCCTGCACAGTCTTAATGGATCAGAGATGTACTCCCAGTTTCCAGGTGCTGGCTTCATTCTGCTGTGGTGAATCCAGGGATTCATCTTGGCTACTTTTATGGCAGTAGGGGTGGACAATATGACAGTGAATGGGCACCTCCGGAGGGGTTTTAAGGGTGGGACATTCTACTCCTTTACCCATACAGCATCTCCTGATTTAAAGGGGTGAGTGCTTGTGGTCTTTGTGGACCTTTATGAAGGTCCCTTATTTGTCCCTGCCTAATGTTAACCCTTTCCCTATTCATACCTCCCCTGAAGTAGGGCCCCTGTCATTAAGGAAAGGGACAATGACTGTTCTGGCTTCTTCAAGCTGATAAGAGACAGCATGGGGGTGCAGCAGTTAGAGTCCACCCAAGAGTTGGTTGAGTGGCCCACGGTATGGTTCTACAGGAAGGCTGGCAGGCATGAGGTGGCATAAACATTGGCAGATACAAAGAGAAAAACACCAAGTAAAGAAATTACTGACCAAACAAGATGGCATCTTAAGATAATGTCCCCAGTTCCCAAACCAGTCAGACAATCCAGGAGAGACCCTGACTTTGTCCAATTATGCCCAAATGCCATCTATCAGTTCTAAGACTCTATGAAAATTATTGGTCATATTGAAATAACATGTCAGGGAATCTCTCATGACCAAAGTGATGGAGTAAGCAAATCAATGGTGAGTCTATTCTCCAAGAATCTGGCCCTAACTTTATTTAATTTTTTTTATTTAAAGCATCTAATGCTTGTGAGGTGTTAGAGTTTTGCTGAGTATAAGCAGACAGTTTGCTTTATTTTGAGGTAGAAAACTTTTTCAAGAGCTGGGAGTCCTACCAGAGTAAGAGTCAAAGCACCCATTTACCATTATTAATTTCCAAAGTTTTAGGTAAGCTGACCCTGGGTATTATTTTATGAAGCAGAGATTTTATTACTTCTTCTGCCTTTTCTTTTTCTTTCTTTCTTTTTTTTTTTTTTTTTTTTGCAGGGGAGGAAGGTCTCTACCCAATTAGTAAAAATATCAACCCATACCAACAGATGTTGGAATTTCTTTGACTTTGGCATATGAGTGAAACCTAATTATTGGTATTCCTGGATAGCCTCCAGTTCCTTGATTGCCTGGGAGGGCAAGTTTGTGTTTGAGAAGATTATTTCTAAGACAGATATCATAGGCTGATACTACCTGCTGAAGTATCCTTGACAAATTTTTCCCAGTAAACATCCTTTGGGCTATTTGATAACTTTTAGCCCTCCCTAAATGAAAGGCCTGAAGCAGTATATTAATGATCTTTTAGCTCTCTGAGCTCAGTAAAAGTAATTGCCCCTGCTCTGTTTGTAACCATCCCGAGGACTAAAGTCAGTGTCCCTGAGTCAGACCCCAGCTTATTTCCTTGGAGAGTAGGTGGAATTGAGTCTCCTCTAATAATTGATATAGCAGGTAAGCTATTTTCCTGAACCCTAATATCTACAGCCTACCATACCCAGTAATTCCCAAAAATTCACACAATTTTTTTATCTGTCCTGGAGTTAGTAGCACTGTAGTCTCTAATTCAGTTATAATGTCCCTTCGTAGCAAGGGAGTAAGGCTCTCTTGGTATTATCAAGAAAGAATGAGAAAAAAAATTAGTTTTCCCCTTATGCATCCAGGGTCTAAGAGAAAAATTTAGTTATAAGTTTTCCAGAGAAGCTTTTACTCATTATGCTGTGTTTGGATAGTTGGCCTTCAGTGGAAAGGAGGACAGAAAAGGTGGCTCTGGTATCAAGAAGGAAATGAATCAGCCTTTTAGTTACCTGAGTTTTCCAGAGTTACCTAAGGTTCAGGGCTTCCAATAGACATTGGGTTCAGGAGCCAGCCCGAAGAGCCCCAGGCTCCATTCATTCCTTTTAGGGACACGGGTATCTGAGCCCTTGCAGATAGAGGTCCTGAGGGCATTCAGACTTCCAATGATTGTCTCCACACAAGGAGCATGGCTTGTGGGGCTTTGACTTCTGTTGTCCCTTCTGAGGGCAGCCTCATTTCCAGTGCCCTGACTGGCCACATAAGTGGCATTTGGTGCCAGGACCCTGGGAATTCTGGTATGATACAGTACATAAGGTCATGACTAAGGCCTCAAATTCTGGTATGATATAGTATATAAGGTCACGGCTAAGGCCTCAGATTTTTCTTAAGCCTCCTTTCTGTTTGTTTTGTTTTGTTTTGTTTTTTGTTTTTGTTTTTGTTTTTTTAATCTCTGTTGTAGTATAACCGATTGGCAGCTCCTAAGAGCTCCTCCAGGGTAAGTTCCAGGCCAACAGCCAAGTTTTGCATTTCCTCTGAATACCTAGGGCTGATTGAGTGAACAAATTTGTCCTTTAAAATCATCTCAGCCTTAGGGGTGTCAGAGAAGATAGCCACATATTTAATGAGAGCCTCCCTCAACCTCTCCAGGAAGGCCATCGGGCTCTCATTCTGTGTTTGTAAAATAGTGACTAATTTAGCATAATTTAAAGGCTTAACCTTAGGCCTCCTTAATTTCTCTAAAGCACCAGCTTGGAAGTGGTGGCAATACCAATTCTCAATGGATGGTCATAGTCCCGATTAGGATCTTGGGTTGGAACTACCTGGGCCCCAGTAGGAAACTGGAGGTTCTCTATAGGACCTCCAGCCCCATGATAATTAATGAGTTGTTTTTTCTTCAGAGTTTATAGATCAAAATCATCCCCATTTTTCAGAATGCATCCCCAAAGGAGTATTGGCTTTGGTTTGGGAATCGCCCACCTTTAGGAAAAAGTCCCGTATCTCAATTTTCTATAGCTGGCCAGGAGAATCCTCATCTCCTGACCCTGATAGTTGTCCAGGAGAAGCCTCATCTCCTGGCCCCGCATTTTGGCTGGCTATTCAACTGGCCGCCAAAAGCTTTGTCACTCTCGCGAGGTGTGAGGAGCAGTCGCTCTTATCCAGGCTTGACCCTGAGAGCTGACCTTGTCTGCCTTGATTTCTCCTATGCCTTTGTTTTCCACCTGCAGGACTTTGGGGGTATTTACTGTGACCAAGCAGACTTCCCTGGTAGTAGAAGGATGCACTAATTTTATTTTGGCCCAACAGTAATCCTCTTTACAAATATATTTTAAAAGGCTGGTGAAAACCATTTTTTGTAAGGATAAAATTGGCTGTCAAGGGGGCAAAAGGGCCAAAGTCAAGGTCTATCCCCTTGCCTTTTTCAGCAGTGCCCACATAAATATGTTCCAGCCATGTGGACATCTATTTTAGAGTATCTAGATTGTTACAAATTGGCATACACTGGGATAAGTGTAGCAAAATGGCTCCTATGTATTCCAGTAAAACCCCTTTATATATTGGAGTCATCTATCTCCTATGTGGGATAGGCATCCATTCCTTTGCTAAACAGAAACAACACAAATGTGGAGCATTCGAAGGCTGGTAGCGAGGACATTGTCACCATCTCCCCAGCCTTTGGATTAAAGGAAGGGCAATTTCAACCAAGTCTTGAGTAAAACAACTCAAAAGGGCGTGCTGTCCTGCCCCTTTGGTTAAAATCATATTTTTTTCTCCATTTTTTTGGGCAGACAAAAGGGTAAAAAAAAAACAAAAGAAAACAAAAAAACAAAACTTTGTTTACCTTTTTTTTTTTAATCAAAAGTATACCAGCAATCCAAGAAAACTATGCCCTTTTAACAGAGAGTAAAGTAGAATTTTAATCTTACACCAGTGTACTTTTAAATCCATTTATTTTAACCTTAGGTCATTCTGACCACATATAAAATTGTGTTCTAAAGATTTCACTTCACAAACCTTCTACAACTTTCTTTTGCTTTTAGATTTTGACCTAAGCTCTTTTTCTCCAAACAACCAGTCTCATTTAGGACAAAATTACTTTCTTTTACCTTCCACAAAAAATGTATTTTCATTTCTTATTTCTTACACATCTCCTACTTTTTTCATATACAGAGTTACTTTCCTTATTTTTATCAGTCTTAATTACAGTTAGCAGAATTTTTAACTCTTAGAAACCTTAGTCTCCAGTGAAAACTAAGTAGTAACCAATTATGAACTGTCACATCAGAATTTTTTTTAGATGGTAAATTTATCAATTAAGAACAAAGTAGGTTTTCCATTGTAAATCTTAATAAAGCACAAAGCATGTTTGTAAGACCCAAATAGTCCTTTTTGCAATAAGTCAAAAGCACAAACCTACACCTAATAATTAGTGGGTTAGTCTTTTATCTCATTAGATATCCAATAAATTAAATCCCAATTTATTATGCAAGCAAAACTTTAACATTTTAGGTTACTAAAGACTTTGAAAGCTATTTTAACAATTACCCATGAAAACTATGGGGCAAACTTAATCATTACTTAAATCATCCTTTTGCTAACAAATTGGAACAGAGATAACATGAGCTTATTTGACCTTCAGCAAATCTAGGTAGAATAAATGTTTTTGTTTTTTTGTTTTTTTATTTAATAAACAGGTCTTAAGCTAACAAACTTAAATTAGCTTAAATACTGAATACTTTCTAGTTGGGTTCACTTAAGACAATTTGTTCCCCATGGCTAATTTTTACCTGGAACACTCGTGGGGAAATCTGAAGTCAGTGGTCTTTGCTCTTTGACATCTAGGGTGGGAGGAGGAGCTGATTGTGACTAAGGCATTGAGGACCCATTTATGTGCAGAAATACAGGTGGTGCAGAAACAGGAGGAGGGGGAAGGAAAGACAGAAGAGGCAAGGTGCTAGCAGAAGGCAGAGTAAGAGTAGTGCCAGTTTTAAATCTTCTCAGCTCAGACAGAGGAGCAGACTCTAGGTTTTCTGTTTTGTTTTGTTTTCCACTAGTGGAATTAGGCAGTCCATGTCAGTCTGGGGAAGACAGGGAATTTCCCGGAAACAAAGGGAGTTTCAGCAGCTGCATGGGAATATTCCTTTCAGTCCCCATTCTGAGGTAGACTAACCAGAGACAGTTAGCTCTAATTATCATCATTGACCCAGGAAATGAATGAGAGAAGTCCCCACACACAGTCACACAGCAATTCCAACCTACTGCCCAGTGCCTTAGAGTTTCAGTTTCTTTCCTTATTTCTTATGGAACTACTAGGGAAATTCTGGGAGGTGAACAGGCTCCCCATTTGCCTCCTAGGGGCAGGTCTACCAAAATGAACTTGGGTTCTTACCAGTCTGATGGGCAGCACTCCCTAAGCTGTTCCCTGGGCCTCATGTGTTCCTTTGCCCATCCAGGGCCCTCGCCCTGGCGTGCTGGGAGGGACCAGTCTCCTACAGATCAAATGGTCTGCTGGCACCAGGTGAGGTCGCCTCTCTCAGTGCCCTTAGGTTTGTATCGTGGTGACAAGGGAGGTAAAAACACTGTCTCCCAGGCGAGTCCCCATGAGAAATACATCAGGATTCTTGCATAGAGGGACAGGGCACTAAGGCCTTTCTATCCAGGAAGCAGCTTTATTCATGCCAGTGGACTTGTACCTGAAAAACTGAGCCCACAGTGCAGTGAGGTGTAGCCTTTTTATAAATTTTCTACTTCTTTGTCTCCCATTCATGGTAACATACATACATACGGTCTGATTGGGTGGTATCATGTTACAGAGTCATGAGGGATGTCATGTACAGACATGCAGAGTCGTGAGGAATGTCACATATGTGCACATAGCCAGTTGTCTTCCCTTATCTTCAGGTTTTTTTTTCCCCCCTCACCACATTCCTTAGGGAGGGGACTCTACCACAATGGTATTAAGAAGTGGGGATTTTAAAATGTGCTTTAGGTTATGATGGTAGAGCCCTCATGAATGGGATTGGTACCCTTATAAAAGAGACCCTACAGAGTTTCCTAGTTCCTTTCACTATGTGAGTACTCAGTGAATAGGTGCTACCTAGGAAGTGGGCCATATCAAACACTGAATATGGTGGCACCATGATCTTGGACTTCCCAGTTTCTAGAATTGTGGAGAAATAAATTTCTGTTGTTGATAAACAACTCAGTATATGTTATTTTGTTATCACAGTCCTAATGGACTGAGACAGAACTTTACAAATATTAATGTTCTTAAAGACAGATGCAGATGTGTTTTATCTACCACTTATTATTTTTATTTTCATTTTTTTTAGTTGCAGGTGTAGAATTTAGTGATTCATCATTTACATACAACTTGTAGTATTCATCACAACAAGAGCCCTAAAGAGGGCTCTTAAAGGGTATTAAAGAATACCCATCACCCATTTAGGCCATCTCCCACCCACCTCCCCTCCAGCAACTCTTTAGCAACCCTATAGTGACAGTCTGTTTTATGGTTTGCCTCTCTTTTTTCCTTCTCTTATGTTCATCTGTTTTGTTTCTTAAATTCCACATGTAAGTGCCAACTTTTAAACACATACTGAATTTTTTATATTTATTTCTGCTTGACACACATTTCATTTCTTAGTCTTGTCATACTCCTGTATTCTGGAATTATATCTTAACTTTTCTATGATCTATTACAACACAATATTTCTAAGTATATTTCCTAGTGTTACTCTTAATAAAATTTGATATTCATATGACTAATGTCATTGGTTCATATTTTATAAACTTTTATTTATCTATTTTATTTTATATTTTTATTTTATTTTATTTTATTTTATTTTATTTTATTTTATTTTTTAAGGTTTATATTTTGAGAGAGAGAGAGACAGGAGCAGAGAGAGAGAATCTCAAGCAGGCACTGTGCTGTCAGAACAGAGCCTGATGTGGGGCTCAAACTCACAAACTGTGAGATCATAACCTGAGCCAAAATCAAGAGCCAGGCACTTAACTGGCTGAGGCAACTGGCACACCGGCGCCTCTATTTTTTTACTAGAGAGAGAGAGAAAGAGAGAGAGAGAGAGAGAAAGAATCCTAAGCTGGTTCACGCTCAGTGCGGAGCCCAACGTGGGGCTCGATCCCACGCCAGAGCCAAAATCAAGAGTTGGACGCTAAACCGACTAAGTTTCCCAAACTCCCGATGGTTCATGAAATTATTATATTAAATTTTTTAATCTTTGAGTTTCAGAGTTTGGCCAACATTATAAAATGCATAGAGAAATTTTCCATTACTATCTGTGATGGGGAATAATTTTCAATAACAGTTTAGAATTTCAGAATATCAAAAATTCATCTAAATATGGACACAATTTTTTTATTTTTAATATAATTTATTGTCAAATTGGCTTACATACAACAGCCAGTACTCATCCCAAGAAGTGCCCTCCTCAATGCCCATCACCCACTTTGCCCTCTCCCTCACCCCCATCAACCCTCAGTTTGTTCTCTGTATTTAAGCATCTCTTATGGTTTGCCTCCCTCCCTCTCTGTTTATAACTATTTTTTTCCTCTTCCCTTCACCAGTGGTCTTCTATTAAGTTTCTCAAGATCCACATATGAGTGAAAACATGATATCTGTCTTTCTCTGACTGACTTATTCCACTTAGCATAATACCCTCCAATTCCATCCACATTGCTGCAAATGGCATTGTTTTATTCTTTCTCATTGCCAAGTAGTATTCCATTGTATATATAAACCACATCTTCTTTATCCATTTATCAGTTGATAGACATTTATGCTCTTTCTATAATTTGGCTATTGTTGAAAATGCTGCTATAAACATTGGGGTACGTGTGTCCCTATGCATGGGCACTCCTGTATGACTTGGGTAAATTCCTAGCAGTGCTATTGTTGGGTCATAGGGTAGTTCTACTTTTAATTTTTTGAGGACCCTTCACACTGTTTCCCAGAGTGGCTGCACCAGTTTGCATTTCCACCAAAATGTACAAGAGGGTTCCTATTTCTCCACATCCTCACCAGCATCTATAGTTTCCTGATTTGTTCATTTTAGCTACTCTGACTGGTGTGAGGTGGTATCTCAGTGTGGCTTTGATTTGTATTTCCCTGATGATGAGTGACATTGAGCATCGTTTCATGTGTCTGTGGGCCATCTGGATGTTTTCCTTGGAAAAGTGTCTATTCATGTCTTCTGTCCATTTCTTCACTGGATTATTTGTTTTCTGGGTGTGGAGTTTGGTGAGTTCTTTATAGATCTCGGGTACTAGCCTTCTATCTGATATGTCATTTGCAAATATCTTTTCCCATTCTGTCAGTTGCCTTTTAGTTTTGTTGATTGTTTCCTTTGCAGTATAGAAGCTTTTTATCTGGATGAGGTCTCAATAGTTCATTTTTGCTTTTAATTCTCTTGCCTTTGGAGATGTGTCGAGTAAGAAATTGCTGCAGCTGAGGTCAAAAAGGTTGTTGCCTGCTTTCTCCTCTAGGGTTTTGATGGCTTCCTGTCTCACATTTAGGTCTTTCATCCATTTTGAGTTTATTTTTGTGTATGGTGTAAGAAAGTGGTCCAGGTTCATTCTTCTGCATGTCGCTTGGACACAACAATTTTAGCTTTTTAGAACATTTTCTTTCACTTCTCTCATAATTCTTTTCCTGTTAGGTTGTTTTCTTTAAATTCATTAAATCAATTCTATTAATATAATTTTTAGAAAATAGTACAGAATGATATATTGAATTATTTTTGTCTAAATCTCAGTTACTGCACACATCCTAAAAAATATCACACATATTATAAAGGAGAGTAAATAAACCACCATTGCCCATATCTACAAATTAAAGAGAAGATAGAAATCACTATTACATATAACCAATGTTATATATAACATTGGTAAATATGTATGTATGTATGTTATATATAACATTGGTAAATATGTATATTGGTAATATATATATATATATATGTTATATATAACATATTATAAAGGAGAGTAAATAAACCACCATTGCCCATATCTACAAATTAAAGAGAAGATAGAAATCACTATTACATATAACCAATATTATATATAACATTGGTAACAAGGTAGAGCCATCCAAAGAGTATTACTGGTACAGAGAGCCTGGCATAGATTTCATAAGAAAGGGGAGAGGGCAGTGGGACCAACAATGCTGAACACACATGAAAATAACCCCCAAATTTTCCTAAGTGGAAAAATGTTAAAAACAGGTCTGAGATATGGTGCTTAAAACACCAAATAGTAATTTAAGAAAGGCACTACTTATGCACAGGAGGGAGATGACTGGGGAAGAGACGGCATCCTCTGGAGGTTTGCTGGTAAACGATTAAAAGGAAGAAACAAGTGAAAATTAAAGATCTCAAAGTAATCAAAGAGAATCATAAAATAAGAAAATATTAATCCCTTCCTCTCCAAAAATCATTAATTTATTAGTGAAATACTCATCACCATATATGCCAATACCCACTATTGTTGATCAAGGAAGCAGAAGAACTTCACCTAAATAAAATATGATTGGAGAGACTTTTACAGAAGGTCTCATAGTGGGCATTAGATATCTTTAATTATACAGCTAAAACTAAAGCAAAAGTAAAAACAGGTGCAAGAATGGTATGTCAACATTTTATGTTCTACCAAAGTAGAAATAACACAATTGAATAAACTGGAGAAGGGAAAATGGACAAAACAAAAGAAACTTGATAAAAATGTAAGAAAATAAGTGGGACAAGGAATAAATTGTTAGCATTTAAAGCTAATGAATAGAAACTTAAGTAAAGAAATAAATTATGATAAAAACCATGAAAAGTATAATTATTAAGAAAATTACTGGAAAAGTGGAGTGAAAAGTAATGAAAAAAGCAATATAAAAGTAATTTAAAAAGTCAACAAACACTTGTAGGACTGATATTCACAATATCAGTGTGCCTCTCAAAAAATAAAAATGTTAAAAAAGTTTTCAAATAATATCGCAGAGCTGAGCCCAAACACAGCAATTACGTCAATGTAAATAGATATAATCACCTATTAAAATAATTTTAAAACACAAAGCAAAATTCAGCTCAAGACTATATATAAGATATACAAACAAATCAAAACTAAGTTATTTAGAAAGGCTAACAACAAAGGGATGGTCAAAAGTATATCTGCAAATACAAACTGAAAAAAAAAAAACCAAAGTTGTCAAAAAATATGAAGATTTTGATTTTACTCTACTTGAAAGTTTACCAATTATTTTGCCAGTCTCATGCAGGCTGGAAGAAGACAAGAGACTCCTGGGTCACAGACCAAAGGACCTTATTTAAGAGTCAGCAGGTAGCACAAACTTAACTTTACACTGATTCTCCTGGCCTTTCAAGCCCCACAGATGTTTGGTAAAGCAAATTAGGTGAGTGCTACATATACAATGGCTGTGTATCATAGCCAAGGAACCCTGAATTTAGGAAACTGAGACTTTTATAATGAGCTGCAAGCAATCCTGTCTGTCCTTTCCTTGTAAAGAGACATATTAATTATACTGGATAATAAACTGCCTTTTGTTTCAGAAATAGACATATTCAAAGCTGTGTAGTATACAAACACATTGTTTTAATCACCCCTTTGATGAAGGAGAAATTCCTGATCTAGGGATATGGGGATAGCCAAACACAAAACCCAATACTGAACAAATGAGACCAACAGCAGTTTATTTATCACATTTACTCCCAGGCTATAGGAGAAGAACAAAGCCTGACATTCAGGGCCCCGTGGGGTTGCAACTGGGAACAGAGAGGACGGGCAGAGGCTTCTTTGACACCTCACCAAAGAAGATAGATAGGTCACAAGTAAGAATCTGAAAACATACTCCACATCCTATGTCATCAGGGATGAGCAAATTATGAGTTATCACCACACACCTATTAGTATGGCTAATGTCTGGATCAGCAACAACATCAAACACTGGCAAGGATGTGGGGCAACAGGGAAACTCATAAATTGCTGGTGGGAATGCAAATGGTACCATCACTTTAGAAGACAGTTTGGTGGTTTCTTCTGAAACCAAAAATACTCCTACTATATAATCCAGCAATTTTGCTCCTTAGTATTTGCCCAAAGAAGCTGAAAACATGTCCGTATAATTACTGACACATGGATGTTATAGCAGCTTTATTCATGATTACCAGAAGTTGGAAGCAACACATGTTCTTCAGTAGGTGACTGGCTAAATAAATGGTGGTACATCCAGACAAAGGAATATTACTCAGCATTACAAAGAAATGAGCTATCAAGTTATAAAAAGACATAAAGGACCCTTAAATGCATATTACTAAACGAAAGAAGCCAATTTGAAAAGGCTATGTGTATATATCACATTGAGAAAAGCAAAAACTATAGACACAATAAAAATATCCGTGGTTACCTGAGATGTATTCAATATGGTGGGAGGTGGGAAAAGAGATAAATTGGCAAAGCACAAAGGAATTTTAGGGCAGTGAAAAATAATCTGTATGACATTATAATAATGGATATATGTCATTATACATCTGTCCAACCACATACAATGTACAATATCAAGAATGAACGCTAACATAAACTATGGACTTTTGGTGATTATGATGTGTCAATGCAGGTCCATTCTTGGTAAGAAGTTTCATTGTGATGACTGATGTTGATAATAGAGGAAGCTGTGGGTGTATATGGAAAATTTCTGCACTTTTCTCTCAATTTTGTTGTAAACCTAAAACTGATTTAACAAAAGGTCTTTATTTAAAAATATGTTTCTGAAGATCAGAATTCATATGGGAACTATAACAGTTATGGTACTTTCAGAGTTAATTACACAGCCAAATTTTCATATAGATGTAAGGTGAAATAGAAGGAAATATGACATTAAACACACCACTCTGGCTTAGAAAGATTAATTGAAAAAAGAAAAAATTAAGGGTAATGGATATCAAAATCAGTAACCTACACCTATTGTCATACATATCAAATTTTTAAAACTGTAATCATGAGCAATATACCTACTTTAATGTTCATAGAACATTTAAGAAAATTTACCACATAGAGGTCACACAGACACGTTTCATAAAAAATAGTAGAAAGTTGTTCTGTAATAAAGCAGTAATAGTAGAAATTGTTAACAAAAGCAAGGAAATGAACAAATAAAACATGAGAAAGCTTTCCCAACTAGATATAGAAAAACCTTTAATTTAAAAAAAACTATTGGGTGACAGAAAAAATGCAAAGAAAATGATGCATTACATCAAAATTTTAAGTCCTTTTGGAATACTGAGTTGTATAATATTCCCTTAAAATGTTTATTTTCTGATATGCAAATTTAATAGATTTTTTTGTAGTTCAAATTTAGGATTTAGGATTTTGATTTTGTAATCCTGTTGGGAATGATAGCAAGAAATTAATTTCTTTTCTAAAGAATGAGTGTGCTAACTTTATCAAGTCTAGTATCTCTATATGTTCTAACTCAGTATGATTTAGCTATATATATTTTTTTCTTTCAATTCTATCAAAGAGGATATAAAAACTGCAATTACAAAATATTTGGAATGCTGTAATCAAAGGAAATGTATGCAATAAATTTTTCTATTATTAAAAAGTTACATGTAATTTATAAGAAAAATATTTCAAACACAAGGAAACAAAGGGGAGAATAAAAATAATAGGTTGTGGTATATAAATAATAAACATAAGAACCTGATATGTAAATACCAGACATATTAAGGCAAAACAATGATTAAAGATAAAAATTTCACTACATAATGTAAGCAAAAAGATACAGAAATTAAAATTTACAGATATACAAGAAGAAATCATAAAGCCAAAATCATAGAATACGACATATATTTCTAAGTATATGCTAGATTAATCAGACAAAAAAATCTTGAAACTCTAAAATGGTAATAATCCATCAAGGCCTGAACATAATGCATTTGGTGCCTCAAAATTGATACACCAGAATGTTTAAGTTCCTCTTCCATTGTTTTTTTGGACTGAGGCCAACTTCATTTTTTCACCATTATTTACACATTTGTGAGAGGTTATTTTTCCCTCTTATTTTCATATAAGAAAATATTCAAATGTTTCAAATACTATGAGGATATATTTTGAATATTTTGAAATATTTAAAAGGATTTTTCTAAGAATGATTCTCTTTGTATTAATTTTGCCTGGAACACATACATGCAAATATGAATTTAATAAATTAGTAAAGTTTTCCCTACTAAAATTTGTTGAATATAACACATTTTTCCGACTGAAACCTCTTTTATTTTAACTGTTTTATTTATTTTGAGAGAGAGAGTGTGGGAGAAAGGCAGGGGGGAGACAGAGGATCTGAAGTGGCCTCTGAGCTGACAGCAGTAAGCCTGATGTAGAGCTCAAAATCACAGTGAGATCCTGACTTGAGCCCAAGTCTGATACTCAACTGACTGCAACATGCAAGGGCCCCAAGTGAAACCTCTTTATGAAAATAGGTTTTCACTCTTCATTTAGTATCACTTTTTCAGACTCATCTTCATTTATTGTCTTTATAATTTCATTTTTAGAAATGGGAATACTTTTGTTTCAACTTAACCAGCTTAATTTACTTCAATTCAAATTTTTGCTTCTAATTTTAGTGGCTTTGCATCTTTTTTCCTTATCTCAAGAATCTTTTACTTTACAATTTTCATCTTGACCAATCACCATTTTTTCAAAATAAGAAGTCATTTCATCCTTAGTTTTCTGGCATAAAAACTATCTTTTGTTTTCTTTTCTAAATTATGCTTAGGAGTGTGTTTGTTCTAACATTATGTTAAGTGAAAGAAGCCAGTCAGTCACAATAGTCAACATACCGTATGATTCTATTTACATAGAATGTCCAGAATAGGCAAGTATACAGAAACAAAGTAGATTAGTGATTGCCATGGAATGAGGGAGGGAAGGGAGGAAAAGAATATAGAATATGGATATAGAGGAAACCTTTTGGGGGTGATAAAAATGTTATGAAATTAGATAGTGTTAATGATCATCACCTTTGTGACTATAATAAAAACAAGTGAATTTTATACATTATATATATATATAACATATAATATATATGTTTTATATATAATTATATATATTATAAATATAAATACAAATATAAATATAAATATAAATATATTTTTTTAGTGTTTATTTTTGAGCTAGAAACAGAGTGCAAGTGGGGGAGGGGCAGAGAGCGAAGGAGACATAGAAATTGAAGCAGGTTCCAGGCTCTGAGCTGTCAGCACAGAGCCCGATGCTGGGCTCAAACTCAACAAACCACGAGATCATGACCTGAGCCAAATGACTGAGCCACCCAGGCGCCTCAGCTATGAGAAGTATACCTTAATAATATTGCATGCCTGTGTACATGTGCATATATATTTTATAGAAGTCTATGATCAATGGAACAGCCTAATAGGAATAAAAGTCTGATTGATACCTGTTTTGCAATCTGAAAAGACATTTCCCCAAAGTTTCCATATCTGAGGATTCTGAGACCCAGAATCCACTCACTTGACATGGAGGTTGGATCTCTTTGTAGGATACTGCAAAACCATTTCAAATAAATACAAAAGGTATTTACCTAGTTATATTCAAAACACTTGCTGTCACTTACTAAAGCAACTGTAAACTGGAGAAAAGGGCTAACTAAGACAATTTGAGGGCTGTTACATACAGTATCTTTGTTTACCCAATATTCTCACGTGTCTGCCTTTGTTAGAGTATAAGCTTAGAAAGGCCAAATTCTGACCCCACTGTCTACTGCAAAATACATCCACTAGGTCTATGGTCATGCGTCTCGTTATTTCCCTGAACTTCAATTGGAAGGAGACACTTAGTAGCTTGGACAGAGCCCACAAAATGGCTTTTTGATTGAAGGATAACTTATGTATTGGAGGCCAAGTAGAAGTCCCTGTAACTGCCTCCTTTTCCCTAGACCAGATTTTAAATTAGAAACAGTATTATATTCCTACTGGAGTTCATAGATCAGCACTTTTTCAAAGACAAAGGACACAGGAGAGATAATTCCAACATTTCCAAAATAAATTCACGTGTGTAGTCCCTGCACAAATATATGAATTATGGTGAATGAGGTACATTCCTTGAACTTGTGTCCACATACTGTCTTTAGTGAAACAGATCAACAAGTCTTCTGGCACTTAGTAAGTAGCTACTGAATCAGAAAACATTTTTTTTCAATCTCCGTCATTAAAAATGATTAAAAATTATTCACCCCTGTGTGGGAAAACTGCAATACATTTTTACCAGTTTTGCTTCAGAACCTTGGTGACTCCTTTGTTCTCATATATAATATAATCCCAGGGGTCTTTGATCATGTTACTATTCCTTAGACTTTCACATTGGTCTTACATTATGTATATAATGTTATCCAGTACTGGAGAATAGAAATTACATTAGTATACTCAATATTCTCTGAAGTATGTACCTCTACAGCATTGAAGATAAACCTTAGTTCCAAACCATTGAAGATAAACCTCTTCAACTAACAACCCTGCCACCTGGTTACTTTTCCTGTAAGAAGACCAGCAGTCCAGTGCACTAGTGGATTTCGATTTGATCCTGGATACCATGGAGAAATAGGCATTCTGCAACAGAATAGAGGAAAAGAATAGTGTATGTCTTAAACTCAGAGGATTCATTGTGGCATCTCTTGCTTCAATGCCAATGCCAATTCTAGATAGATATCTGTAGCAACAACGACAAGCAACAGAGACAATGCAACAAAAGACTCAGATGTGTCAGGGATGAAAGTCTGGGTCACCCCATCTGGCCAGCATCCTAGATCAGAGGAAGTATTGGTTGAGGGTGAAGGGAAGCTATGAAGGTAATAAAGGAGTGAAATAAGGTAACTTCATCAGAGGAGACTGTAATTTCTTCCAATAACCCTCCTGAGTTTTTTATACAAACTATGCCTGACTACTGTTTCAAAATTTCCTACAGAGTAGATTTAATTTGGGCCTCAAGAAAATTGAGTGAGGAGTGCCTGAGTGGCTCAGTTGGTTGAGCATCTGACTTGGACTCAAGTCCATCTCATGGTTCGTGAGTTCAAGCCCTGCATTGGGCTCTCTTCTGACCACTCTGAGACTGGAGCCTGCTTCAAATTCTGTGTCTCCCTCTCTCTCTGCTCCTTCCCCAAGCACACTCTGTCTCTCTTTCTCCTTCAAAAATAAATGAACATTAAAAAAATTTTTTAAAGAAAATTGAGTGATAAATGATACGGATGGTGGTTGATGTTTTTGGCTACCCAATATTGCATCCTTTTGACCACCAATAATTTAGGCCTTTAATACATTAGACAATTTCATGGGAGCGTGAACCAAGTTAGTGTCTTAGCTCAATTGTTCATCACACTTCAGATTTATGCCACAGGACTTTCTCTGCAGCAGTGCAGCTCCACTAAGCTTGGAGGCAAGAGCAATCTGCAACTGTGAAGAAGTTGATTAGTTGATTCCATCTGGGGTAATATTCAAATAATGTGGATAAAGCTTGGTAGATAAATGCCCCACTTCTATCCTTTCAAAAGACAACCACAAGAACCATTCTTTATGTTTCCTTGAGGTGCTAATGTAGTGTTTTTTACAGGGGCAACCTGTAAAAAAACCTTTGGATTTTTTTCTAAACTCACTCTTAACTGCCCCCCTGCCCTGCTCCCTACGATCTCCTTCCAAACATACTACTTGAATCTAAGTGCCATTTTAAGCTTTCCCTAACTCTTGGTTAACCCCCAAAGTAAGAGCTGGTAATATTGTATGATTATTAATTTCAACGCATATTTATATTATATACATTAATATTTTATACATTTATACAGTGAGTTTTATTTCATAATTTAAAAAATTCATGTTTATTGTATTATAATAGGGATTCCCTTCCAAATTTAATAAATGTAATGTCATGATTGATTTGTATGTTAAAATGTAATAGTTGGCTGCTGTGTGAAAAATAAATGAAGAAAGAGTAACATACAGCAGACCAGTGAGTATTATTGAAAGAATCACGATGAGAGATGAAGATGATGTGCATACACACGTAAGAGTAGTATCATGGAGATGGAGAGAGAAGGTGGATTTCTGATACATTTCAAAGTTAGAATTTTTAATATGTAGTCATGGATTAAATGTCACTTATAAGTAAAATATGCTGCTTTTAAAAATTATCCTAAACACCAACATTTCATCCAAAACATTCCCTAATATTTAGAGTAGAGATGAATCAATTCTGTAATAAAAACAGATAAACTTTTTTTTTTTTTTGGCAGGGGTGGGGAGGTTGAGAATTGAGATAGAAGTGAAGAAATGGTAAACTAATAACCTTTGTTTTTTTAAAGGAAGGGAAAAATATTATCCAGAAGCAAGATCTCATTTTTCCAAGCACAAAAAAAAACAGTTTAAAAAAAATGAGTATATGAATATAAGGAGAAAAATGTGTTTCTATTAAAAAAATATTTTGAGAGAGAGAATGACAGAGAGAGAATGAGTGGGGGAGATGCAGAGAGAGAGAGGGAGAGAGAGAATCTCAAGTAGGCTCCATGTTGTCAGCACAGAGCCTGATATGGGGCTTGATCCCACCAACCAGGAGATCATGACCTGAGTCAAAAATCCAGAGTCAGATGCTTAACAGACTGAGCCACTCAGGTGCCCCAGAAAAACAAGTTTCTTAAGTATTAACATTCAGTTCAAAGATGTCAACTCTGACAAAAATCTCTATTTGAGAATATCAACACATAAGATATTTTCTTAAAGAGAATATAATTTTCATTAAATTTAGAATATTGAATTAACTTAAGAAACTCTGCCTACCATTAATTTTAGTTAATATATTGATTTCTAGATCCCAAGTAACTGAACAATAATTTACACAAAATAATAATAAAGATAATAATAATGGAAGCTAATTAACACTAATTGGATACTTACTATATGTTAAGTATTTCCTCATAATTCAGTATATATTAACTCAATTTTCCCCTAAACTATCCTAGTGAGATAGACATTATTAAGACTCCCACCTTACACAAAAGGAAACAAAGAGAGGAGTTAAGTAACTTCTTTTTTTTTTTTTTTCTGCTCCCCCTCCCTGGAGTTAAGTAACTTCTAAGGGCTGTAGAGGAAAAGGTGGTAGAAATAAATATCAAGGACAAAAAAAGCATATCCCCAGAGTTCAAATTCTTACAGTCAAAAAAAACAAAACTATGCCTCACTGATAATTTGAATTTTAAAAAATGATATCAGAATTGTTGAAGAAAATTATTTTATTTCTTCAAGTATCAGATTCTCATTTGCTCACATTTTGATATTTCTAAAATTGTATTATATATTAAAACAGATGTGTGCATTTAAGTCAGCCTTTATTTTCTTGAAGAGCTATAATTAAATTTATGGTACTTTTTACAGGAGATGACATTTTACAGTCAGTCAAGGACATATGAAATTTATATTTGCTTATTTTAATAACAAATGGAACTTGTCATGACCGCACGGAAAATATATTACAGATTATTTTAATACCAACCTTAAAACCAAAAATGAATTCCGGCATATAAAAACTAGATACATTGAAAATATTTTTATATAGATTTTCTTTTCTTTTGGTGACTTGTTTGTGCACCTATTCCTGACATTAAAAGACATATCATCTGAAATTAAAATTCTGATCATAACTGCAGATCCTTTTGTTGACCAGTATCTCCATCTTCTTTCTTGTCTAATTTATTTCATTAGACTGGCAGAAGATCCAGGTTGAATTCAGTGACTAAAATAACGCACCTCATGCTTTACCAATCTATTTCAAACCTTTTCTCTGTCTGTAAACTCTTCCAAAGGAGAATTGGGTAGATGCCCATAAATTGTCTACTTCTGACTCAGCTCCTGATCAAATGGCTAACAAAATTTATTTGAAACATTAACATAATCAAAATTATACTGAGATTCTTTTTTATTTTTTTTAATATTTATTTATTTTTTGAGAGACAGAGAGAGAGACAGAGTGTGAGAGCCCAAGAGGGGCAGAGAGAGAGGGAGACACAGAACCTGAAGCAGGCTCCATCCAGACATCAGCACAGAGCCCGATGTGGGGTTTGAATTCACCAGCCGTGAGATCATGACCTGAGCCAAAGTAGGCCACCTAACCAACTAAGCCACCCAGGCACCCCACTACTGAGGTTCCTAAATTTAATAAATGTAAAAACAGTTGCATGGGATATGTGAGAATGGCTTTTAAAAGATAATCAAACTGTAGATTATGAGTACACTATCAACATAGGAATCTCGAGTGTCAATGCTAATGTGCTGCTCCCTGAATTTCATCTGAATAATAGCAATGAGAGTAATTCTTTGGTTTACTTTGTATACTTGTGAGAACAAATATATAGCATAAATAATTTTAATAAAACTTAGAAATTTGTAAACACTATAAATTTGGTGTACACTATGAAAATCTAAGGTAGCATCATTCTTTTTTATTTTATTTAAAAAAATTTTTTTTCAACTGTTTATTTATTTTTGGGACAGAGAGAGACAGAGCATGAACGGGGGAGGGGCAGAGAGAGAGGGAGACACAGAATCGGAAACAGGCTCTAGGCTCTGAGCCATCAGCCCAGAGCCCGACGCGGGGCTCCAACTCACGGACCGCGAGATCGTGACCTGGCTGAAGTCGGATGCTTACCGACTGCGCCACCCAGGTGCCCCAAAGGTAGCATCATTCTTAATCTCATCCTTTGATATAATCATTATTTTAAGCTATATTTTCTAAGTTTAACGTAAATGACTAATTACTGATATGCTTTAACTGTGTGGATTTTATTTTAGAATTGATCTTCATGTAACATTTCTCTACCCAGGGGAAGAAAAAACAAAGCAGAAAAACAAGGACATTGATAATTGCTTCTTTGATTACATGTCCTCATCCACATCATTATTTTAAATTGTTGCATGCATTCAATATTTAGTTATTATGTTACATTACTAGAATTATCCTTATCCTGATTATAAATCCTTATAAGGTCACTCTTGGTTTTATATATTGTCTTATACCCATGCATTTCTCTTCAGCAGTATTATGTTATGTACTTTTCACTCCATTGCTTCTATTCCTGATCACATTGAACTCACACTACTATATCACCCTTATTTTTTTATTTTACTGTCTTTCCCTTCTTTGGGTCCTGCTTGAGTCCTAAAACTATATAGACTATGTTAATTTCTGCTAGAAGCCTCTGAATTTCTTGGCATCTGTGCCCAGGCTATAATAACATGGGTTCCTAACTTCAGGGTCATAACTGTTAATCTATGATATCTGCATAACCAAACCTCTTTGCATGGGGAGGGATTAGGAAATTATGCATCTGAAACTTCACAAATGCACACACATACCCCTGGTTTCCTGGCAAAATGCTACTGGAAAAATTATTCCCCTTTTCACCTTCCTTACCTTGAGAACTCACACCAAACAAGTTGTTGCTTTTACTATACTTATTTTCCTCACTTTAAATTTCTTCTTGCCATAGCACAACTGAGAGAGATATGTTTCCTTACACCCAGGGAATTTGATAGCTTCTGGCTCAGCCACAGGGACCCTGGAGTAAACAAACTAAAAAGTAGAACTAGGAAGGGTTAGCACTGAAGGGAGAAGTTAAAAAAAAAAACTGCAAAGGAAAAAGCATATCTAAGAATTCGAATAATCTACCATTTGTGCACTTATGATAAAAAATAGAAAAAAAAATCTTTAAAGTCTTTTATTATTGCTACAAAAAAGTATCTATGGAACCACACATTGTTTTCAATGGAATGATGTCACATTATTTTACCAATGCTATATATATAATTACTTTTCATCTCACGCTTCTGTCAAATGAATTGTTTTCTATGTACTTACCCTACACTACACTGTTTGTCTTTGCTCATCTCTTCTTATTGAGGAAAATTCCCATGTCTTCCTAGGATCTCTGCATATCCAAAACCTATCTACTTCTCAAGGCATCTGCAATGTTCTGTCCTTCACAGAGCCTTTCCTAATCCTAGGGATGGAATGGAGTTCTCTCTCCTCTGATTCCCCAATGTATTTTATGTTTCAGTTTTGAGCTTATATTTTTGCATGGTATCATGAGTAAACTTAGAGAGCAGCTGGCCTTGTGTGTTTACTCCTACTTTGTCCTTGTTTCCAATAGCACTTAGCCTGGTATTTTACAGAGGGTATTTGTGGGAAAAATGACTATTGAAAGAAGGACATATCAGACAGTAATTCAATTTAAGCCACTGCACAATGCCGTATGTTGAATGGTAACATCTATTAAATATGAGTTGATGGTTATGGCCAAAATGTATAAGGACAGCTACTCATGTGAAATTTCCATTCCTAAACTATAAGTACTATCTTAATAGTTGGCTTCTCACAACAAGAATAAAATCCTTTGCACCACAGAATGTAGCATGACTTTCTTAAAATACTATAGTTCTCACAGAAAATGCTGCTCTTTTTGCCTGATTTTTTCAAGTATTGACTATTAAAGACTGTACACTACATTATCTCTAAATACATTCAATAAATATCAAAATAATATTCAGTCACATTAAAATTTTGTTGATTCCTTCGATATGCTATTTTAAACATTTCTATACTATGAAAATGAATATAATATGAAAGTTAAGTATAAGAAAGAATTATTTTGTCCATATTGAATGTGGCTGTTCAGACTCAAATACAAAGAAAATTGGGTTGCAGCAACATTTGGATAAGGAAAGAAAACCATGGTGACTGGACTCAGGTTTTAAAAATACTGAAATTTAGGTATGTGCATTGGAGGAGGGGTAACCAGCAGATTCAATGTCAATGTTCAAATACAACCTTCATGTTCAATAGATAGGATATTCAAAAAGCAATTTCCAGACAATGGCAGGTCTTCACTTCAGACAGATCACCATGTATTGTTTGTACAATGCTTATCCATGTAGAACAGGACTGAAGTCAGTGAAGTGGGGATTGTAAAGATTTAGTCTGTGTATTAGCATTGTAATAAAAAGAGCTCTGATTTAGAACTAACTCAGCTATGATTCAAATCTGAAATTCAATTAGATTACTGAGGTGGAAGCCTTGTTGTATTAATCAGTCAAACACAACTGGCTACAGAAAATGATGCAATTTAGAAAACACAGAAGTGTCTTATCCTTTTTTAAGAAAATCAATTCTGGAAAAATATAATTGGACAAAATATAAAACCCATTCCATCTTGGATATTTCATCAATGTAACATTAACCTAGACACATGGAAAAAAAAACTATTAAACCTAATAAACAAATACAGTGAAGTTTTAGGATACAAGATCAACATACAAAAATCAGTTATGTTTTTTTACACTAATGTTGAACTCTCCGAGAAGGAAATTAAGAAAAAACTCCATTAGCAAGAGCATCACAAAGTATAAAATACTTAGCAATAAATTTAACCAAGGAGATGAAAGACTTGCCCACTGATAACAATAAATACACTGATTAAAGAAATTAAAAACAAAAATACATGAAACGACATTCCATATTCATGGACTCAAAGACTTAATTTTGTTAAAATGTCTATACTCCCCAAAACCATCTACAGAGTCAACGCAATCTCTATCAAAACACTAATGACATTTTTTTTTTTACAAAAATAGAACAAAAAGAATCCCAAAATTCACATGGAATCACAAAAGACTCCAATAGCCAAGGCAATCTTGAGAAAGAATAACAAGGCTGGAGGCATCACATTTCCTGATTTCAAAACATAATACAAAGCCATTGTAATTAAAACAGTATAGTACTGGCACAAAAACAGATATATAGACCAACAGGACAGAATAGAGAACCTATAAATAAGCCCATACACATATAGTCAAATGATTTTTGAAAAAGGAACCAAGAAGACAAAACAGGAAAAGGACAGTCTCTTTCATAAATGGTGTTGGGAAAACTAGATATTCACATGCAAAAGAATGAATTGAGAACCTTCATCCCCCATACAAAAAAGTCAACTTAAAAATGAATTAAATATTTACATGCAATACCTGGAACTGTAAAACTCTTACAGAAAAATATAGGTGAAAAGATTCATAACATTGGACTTGGCAATTATTTCTTGAGTAGGACACCAAAAAACAGGCAACAAAAGAAAAATTAGACAAGTTAGACTGCATTAAACTAAAAAGTTTCTGCACAGCAAAGGAAATAATCAACAGAGTGAAAAAGTGACCTACAGAATAGGGAATGTATTTGAAAACCATATATCTGGTAAGGGATTTGTTATAAACTGAATGTATGCCCACGAAATTTACATGTTGAAACTTTCCCCCGGTGTGATGGTATTAGGAAGTGGTGCCTTTGAGAGGTCATTAGAATTAGATGAGTTCATGAGGGGAATCCCTTATGAATGGAATTAATGCTTTTAAGTGTCCAGAGAGAGCTTGCTTCTCTCTGCAAACTGCCAAGTGAAGATACAGTGAGAAGTGGGCAGTAGGTACACCATAGTCCACCAGAACCAGGCCATCCTATCACTCTGCTACTGAATGTTTAGCTTCCACAACTGTGAGAAATAAATTTCTGTTGTTTATGAGCCACTCAATCTATGCTATCCTGTTACAGTAGCCCAAACTAAGACCAAATTAATACCCAAAATATACAAAGAACAACTACAACCTAATAGCAGAGAAACACATGACCGAATTTAACAATGCAAAAAGAACTTGAATGGGTATTTCTCCAAATAAGACATACAAATGGCAAAGATGCTCAACATCACTAATCATCAGGGTAATGCAAACCAAAACCACAATGAAACATCACCTCACGCATATTAGGATAGCTATTATAAAAAGATTTTTCTAAAAAAATAACATGTTGGAAAGGAAGTGGAGAAATTAGACGACTTGTACACCGTTGGTGGCAATGTAAAAATAGTGCTAGCACTATGAAAAGCAGTATATATTTGGGGCCCCTGAGTGGCTCAGTCAATTAAGCATCCACTCTTGATTTCGGCTCAGGGCATGATTTTAAGGTTTGGGTTCAGGCCCTGCATAGGGCTCAGTGTTGACAGTGTGGAGTCTATTTGGGATTCCCTCTCTCTCCCCCTCTCTCTGTCCCTCCCCTGCACTCTCTCTCTCTCAAAATAAATAAACTGGAAAAAAAAAAAGATAGACATGGAATACAAATAATAGCATTAACTACATTTTGTGCCTGAGCTCCTTACTGATAAAATTGAAACCTATACCACACTTTAACTTGAATTTTCCAGAGTTCTCTAAATATCTGAATTTTTGATTTCATTCACTACGCAGTCATTAGTACAACAAAGAAGCAATCACAGTTGCATTTCCCATAAGTCACCTAGTCAATAATGAATTTATATTGCTTTAGAATATTAATTATTTTTTCCTGATTAAAAACCACAAAGGGTTGAAATAGAGGGTTGAATGGATAAGGGGAAAGCTAAAATTTTTGAAAAGGTATGAGGGTGAAACTGAAGGCAGAGTTACCCTCACAGTTCCTTCAAATTCATCCTATCAATCCAGTCTCTCCAGTGGGAAGCAAGAGAAAGGAATTGTGGTCACTATGAGTGGTACAGAGCAGATAGCATTTTAGTCATTAGGAAACCTATGCTTAATAATATTAAAATAATTGGAGTGCCTGGGTGGCTCAGTAGGTCGAGTGTCCAACTTCAGCTCAGGTCATGATCTCACGGTTCGTGGGTTCGAGCCCCACGTCGGGCTCTGTGCTGACAGCTCAGGGCCTGGAGCCTGCTTCAGATTCTGTGTCTCCCTCTCTCTCTGTACCCCCTCACCCCCGTTTGTGCTTTGTCTCTCTCTCTCTCTCAAAAATAAATAAACATTAAAAAAAACAATATTAAAATAATTTGCACAAGATTACTCAACAGCTAGAGAAGTAAAGAAAGTCTAAAAACTAGACCTTAAAGCTTTTTTTATGGGCAATTTAGTCAGACAAGATGTGTGGTCAAAATTTTACAAAGTATACTGTGGCATGCAATAGGGGAAGTCAAAGGAAATAAGGAGGATGGTTATGGCATTGACAGAGATAAAAATCTCATAATGAAACAAAAACACTATATTTAATTTTGACATTACATATCTTTAGAACTCTGAGTAGTATTAATTACCAATATCCTTTACCTACAGCATGATGCAGTAAAAAGTAATCTGATACTGGATTAAGAAAAACAGTTTAAATCCAAGGTCTTCCTTGAATTAGCAAACATTTTTATGATTATTATTTTCCTTTTCCCTACTTGTAAATAATACACACTTGAAGGTGGTTGGGACATTTAATGACTTACTATACATAAAGTACCTGTCTCTGTGCTAATTTCACAAAAAAAGCACAATAAAATATTTGATGGTGACTATGGTGATGAAGATGGTAATGATTAAAATGATGTCAATAAAAACAGTAATAGTAATCAGTACAAAATAGATAACAATTTGAAACATGATAGAAGATTTATCTAAGTTCAGGTGTTTAGGTAATTAAACCTGCTATTTAAAATTAAACTTGAACCTCATTTCAAATTTTTTATATTATTACACTTTATCATATTACTAAAATGACCCTTTGTTTCTGGTTCAGTCTTACTGATTATATTTGAAAATGAAGTCTTCAGCTGGCTTAAATCAACTGTCATTTACAACTTGATGCTAATAGACATTTTACAAATCCAATGGCATTATGTCTAAAGGGGTAATATAAGTAGGTCAATGTGTGGGATAGCTTATTAGGCTTTGTAAGGAAACAATTATATCCTTGGATGTGGTAGAGACAGAGCCATGATAATTTCCTTTTCAATTAGGTAGTGAAATCATGGAACAAAAGTTAGATTTAAGAACCAGAATTCATATCATTAACAAAAAATTATCATGTTTTATTCATATTTATTAAAGTATCCAATTTTTGTCATATGCCTGTTGACATAACATAGATTGAGCCTTAATATTAAATATAATAGATATTTATAGGTTGTAGGATATTCTATAGAATAGGAATAACCATTTTTACACTTACTGTATGTATTTTTCTCTCTCTTTTTTAAAGACCAGAAGATAGTAACATACATCCTAGATAAAAGTGCCAAAGTAGGCATCTAAAAATGGAGTTTATGTTTTCAACCACATAGTTAACAAATGCTGACACCTCAATACCCCTGAAGGCATAATTAACAGGCACAAATACTGTTATGTGGATCCTGATTTACTAATAGCTCTCTAAAAATCCATAAGACTCTATATCACTATCCATAACAATCAGGACAGCTACCAACAAAAGTTGCTAAACCTCTCAATGATCAGGTAATAAAACTTACTCAAATGCTCACACACAGCCATCATCTTATCTCAAAAGCTCATATGGTTACTGTAATAAAGAACAAGCTCTCATTTTTAATCTAAAATCACCTAAAAGTAGACAGAAATCCATTCTAGTTAAAAGCAACACGCTCCCATCTATTTCCCCAGGCAACTAATTTGGCATCAGGAAATATCCATGAAAATATAAAACTTCGATCTTTTTTTTTCTTTTTTGCCCCTACCATCAAATGAAATAAAGAGTTGAAGTCACTGTTCAGATAATTCATGGGAAAAGATTTGTTATTGATCAAAGCTTTGGTTTTAGTGACTAAATGATTCTAAATAAAATAGGCATTAATTCACAAAGAAATTAATTTAAATTTTCTTCACTTGGATTTTAATTCACACTGGAAACCTAAATAAATTCACCTCTATAATATATTTCTGTTAATTGTTTATAGTGAATATAGTGAATGTTTATTGTGAATTAGTTTAACTAATTAATATTTTACACTATTTTTTATTTTATCTATAAGAGGCTTCTTTTACTGTGGAGTTTACGAATTACATAAGAAAGTTAATTTTATACAAGTTGCAGGTATTAGTTTTACTTCTATAAAGAACTACAAAGTGTCACTTTGAGGGGAAGGGGGACTACAGGTGAGAAAAAAGGAAAAACCCTTACTCCAACTTTTCAATGCTGAGAAACAAAAGGTGAATATCTGTAGTGGTCATGGTGTATCAGACTGTTCTGAGAAATTACTCCTTGGACAATAACATGTAAATATGTTCTGCCCCTTTTATTAGCTCTGCCTCTAACCTGTTTGGAGAGACACATATCCTATGCTTGCAGATAAAGATACTGGCCAATTCACTGACACCATACTCCAAACTTTCAGAAGCTTAATTAGAGACTGAATATTAAGCTGAAGTATTTCAAGAAAGATACTTCTCATCTTTATATACACCTTTTTATTTAAGTACTTCTCTGATGAATTAGTTATTTTAATTTTAATATTGGTTGGATATGGTACTGTGGTACAAAGAATGATGCCCTTAACCAGTATTTTAAGAGCTGGTAGAGCATCAGAGATCATGTATTCAAAACCTTAATTTTAAAATGAGAAAATACAGGTTTTGGAAGATTAAGTAATGTATGGTGACCATGGTATTAGAAGCAATAGTATAATATTTGCCTTTCTTTTCAAGGCCTTTATTTTTCCAAAAGGAAAATAAATAAATAAATAAATAAATAAATAAATAAATAAATAAATGTGTATTTTAAGGGAAATGTGAAAATAAAGCAACGATCTTTCCTTTTTCACTGGATATAGTGTGTTGGTGATTCTAGAGAAATGTACAAGTGATTTATACAATTTTAAATATAGAAAATTATTAGGATGTAATAAAAATATTACAAAAGTTAAGGTGCAATAAAGGTATTAAAAAAGATAATGTGCTTTGTTTATTTTAAAACAACCAGGAATTCATACTATGCATGATATATAAAATGGTAGCCATTAAATTCCTTTTTAAAAATTTTTTTAATGTTTATTTATTTTTGAGAGAGAGAGAGAAAAAGAGCGCGCACACACAAGAGCGAGCCTGAGTTGGGGAGGGGCAGAGAAAGAGAGAGGGAAACACAGAACGGAAAGCAGGCTCCAGACTGAGCGCTCAGCATAGAACCTGATACAGGGCTCAGGACTGCAAGATCATGATCTGAGCCAAAGTTGGAAGCTAAACCAACAGAGCCGCCCCAGCACTCCCCATTAAAATTCCTTTTAAGGGGGCGCCTGGGTGGCGCAGTCGGTTAAGCGTCCGACTTCAGCCAGGTCACGATCGAGGTCCGTGAGTTCGAGCCCCGCGTCAGGCTCTGGGCTGATGGCTCAGAGCCTGGATCCTGTTTCCGATTCTGTGTCTCCCTCTCTCTCTGCCACTCCCCCGTTCATGCTCTGTCTCTCTCTGTCCCCCCCCCCCAAAATAAATAAAGGTTTAAAAAAAAATTTTTTTTTAATAAATAAAAATAAAATTCCTTTTAAGGAAAATAATATCCTAAGTATTTACGAAAGTCATTTTACATGAATTCAGGATTGTTATAGACTAAATGTTTATTTCTCCCCAAAATTCATGTGTTGAAGCTTTATTTCCCAGTGTGGCTGCATTTGGTATATGGAGGTAATTAAGGTTAAATTAGGCATAAGGGTGGGGCGCCAATACAATAGGACTAGTGTCTTTATAAGAAGAAACACCAGAGTTCCCTCTGCTCTCTCTGTCTCCTTCTCTCTTGCCCCTCTCTCTGTACATAGGAAAGAACACATAAGGATATAGCAAGAAAGCAGCCATTAAAAGCCAGCAAGGGACCTCTCAACAGAAACTGAATTGGACAGAAACTTGGTCATAGACGTCTATCCTCCAGAACTGTGACAAAATAAACCTCTGTTGTATAAACACTGGTCAGTGGCATTTTGATACACCAGTTCAAGTAGACTAATACAAGAAGTTTTTAAGTTTTGTGAAAATTCAAGGCCATATACATTGTTTCAGTAGAAAATGAAAATTTTCAGTAGAAAATATACATTTTAAGATGATTAAAAATACATTTTACAAGTTTGCGAAAACTGAGAAGTTCATGGAGTGAAAAAAATTATGTAAGTTTGTAGTTAAAATGGCAGAGCATATCAATTCCGATATTATAAATTATATTAAGACTTATTGGATAAGAAAACCTAGAATTTTCAGAGTTCTTCTTGTAGATTTAACTAGTAAGAATCAAATTTTATAATAAGTTACAGAAAAATAAATCTGTTTTAAATAGGAAATTCTAAAAATATGAAGAAAAGACAGCTAACTGGCAGACAAATCCACTTTTTACTTATGCATAAATGTAGATATTTTCCACTCACCTGAAGTTACATATGGTAAGATTATTTCTAGCCAGAGAAATTTTATTTCTAGCCAGAGAAGATTGACCTAGAGACATTCCCAAACACATTTCTCCATTTTTTCTGCTTCTTTCTGATTTAGTGGATTACCCTTCCCAGAATAATATTTGGCAATTCGTGTTGACAACTGTAGAACTTCAAATGGCAGCAATCTGGGTTCCCATATCACCACTTGAAGGAAAACTATCCCACCAGAAATACCCACGTTGGACTCTTGCATGTACAACACATAAACTGTATTTTTTTAATCTATTGAGATTACAAAGTTTAACATCTAGCATTGTTTTTATTATTTCATATTGTAATAAAATTGTGTTTGTTTATTTTCAGATATACACTATCTGGGATCTAGAAAACACCTGAAATATTTTCTCCACAAACTATATAGCATTAGATAGAAAACATGACATGTTTTGTTTGATCTTGACCTTGTTTGATAGTTACTGATTTTTTATCAAAATAGATTTCTATAAAACAGTAATGAATTTGACCACCAAAGGAAGTTAATCTGTATTTTTATATAAACAAGGGACAGTTTTATTTAATTTATATTTTTACTACTAATTCGAAAATATTTCTAAGAAGCTATTGGCAACTTTTCCTTATTTCAGGTTAAATTAAAACTATAACACACATTACAGATTTCTTATTTAAATTGAGTTTAAAAGGCAAAAAACTGAAGCTATGTGATTTTTAATATTTCCCTACTCAGTGAGACTCCATTAAAGGCCAGATCTTGCCTACATGCCTTTCATTTGCTCTCCATGTTAATACTTTCAGTTTGGTTCCTTCTTAGAACGTATAAACCATTCTTTTCCCGGTTGTTAAATGCCAGCTGGTACTGTCAGCTACCATTGTTTCCCAGCTGTCTGCCCTGATATCCCATTGCTTCAGGCTGCCTGACACAGTGTCCTTGAAGAATTTTATTTGACCTCCTATTCCATTGCCTTAATTAGTTTATCATAGGTACTTAGGATATTTAGTTGTTGAAAATATCCTAATTTTTTCACTGTATAGGCGTTAATACACAACTTACCTGGATTTGACTCCTAAAAAAACTTGGGATACCTATTAGTCCTTTAATCACCAAATATTTTAGTTACTTTTAATTAATTAATTTTAATTTTCTAGCATGAAACCAAATATATGTTTATATAATCCTATAATATATATATATATATATATATATTCATGTACACAACCATAATACACATTGTACAACATGCCTAAAAACGAAATGAAGAGGATATTATAAATAATGAGTGTATTTTCAAAATTTTCTTATTTTATAATTCAAGATTCTTGTTTTTGCTTATGTTTTGCTTATGTTTAAATGATAGTTGTAGTCAGAGCAATAATATTTATTCAGTTGGTTTAAATACATGATTTCAATGCATGCCATGGTTGAGGAGGATATATAGGCCATATGAAAGAAATACCTTGTTAGCTACGAATATCGTAACAGACATTTATAATTCTATTAATAATATCTCCTAATAATGGAAAAGTTATGTTTTAATTTAGTTGGTAAATTTCCATCCATTTAAAAACCAATCAGTTATTGTTTCAAAATAATCAGAAAATATAGCATGCTTGTCTTTTTAACAAATGGTTCAAATATATACAAAAAAATCATCAATCCGTATATTTAAAAGAGGTAGAAACTTCTGTCTCCAATTGTATTTTTTTTTTTGAGAGAGAGGGGGCGCAAGTGAGCAAAAGGCAGAGAGAAGGAGAATTTCACAAGGGGCAGAGAGAGAGAGAGAGAGAGAGAAGCAGGTCTCACCCAAAGTGGGGCTTGAGCTCACCCAAAGTGGGGCTTGAGCTCACCCGAAGTGGGAACTCACGAACCCGTGATATCACCACCTGAGCCAAAGTCAGGTGCTTAACAGACTGAGCCACCCAGATGCCCCTCATCGGTATTTTTTATATATGGAAAAATATGTTTTTCTACAAAATCATGAACAATACAGAAGTGGCCCGTGTAACTCATTTTAACAGCTTTTTTTAAAAGCCAGTTTCTTCTGAACAATTATGACTTTTATATTCATTATTAAAATGTACACTTCACCTTGAAGAGAAATACTGATTTTTTTAAAGTATATAATTAGGAACCCAACAACTGTTTGTGAAATAATCAATTAAATCAATGCAGTGATTTTTCTATTATTCCAAATTATGTTTTGTCTTTTTATTTCATTCATTCAATCTTTGACTCATTACACACATTTTTTCAGTCTACTTGATCCAGTGTTTTCTGCTATGTCTTTTATTGAAGTATACATTAGTATACTCAGATAGTAATAATTCTTGTAAACATCTTTTGAAATGCCCTTTTAGGTTGGCTCAGAATCATATTTGAATTAAATTAGGTACATTTATTTTTCCAAGTGGAATGTAAATATAAAATGTTGTTATTAAAGTTTTAATTGAAAATACATAAAATCGTCCCTTTGTGTATGGAGCATACACATGTGTATGTATACGAAACCACAAATAATATAAGAATCATTCAGCTATTTTCTTCCAGATTTTACAAGACAATTGCAGATAACCTTGCCTAAGGAATTTTTAAGAGGAAATTTAGTGATTCTAAAATTATTCTTACCTCATTATGTTTCGTTGATATTCTCCATATTTTTCCAAGTTTCATGCAGCCTGCAATACAATGGATTCATTGGATTACTTTTTGAATCTGTGAATTCGTATCTATCGAAAATTTTTAGTCTATGCAACACTTAATTTATGAATACAGAGATCTATCTAAATCTGAAGCACAAGCATTTTCATCCCCTTATTGTTTTTGCAGATATTTCCAACATAAGTTCACTCTATCCATAATGGCTTCTATTCTTTGGTGCTTTGCCCAGGTGACTCAGATTCCATCTTTCTGCCTGTGACCTGTGTGTGCTATTCTGTCGTGGAGAAGGGGTTTTACATGCCTCTCTGCCATTTTGTTAGAGAGAGAAGTACCCATCTATTCAGAAGTCATTGAATTTAGTTTATACTCTCTTTTGTGTTAGCAAATGTCAGTCCTTGTGCCATTGGCTATAACAACCAGAGTTTCCTATACATTCTTAGTTCAGAATACCTAGATTTAGGACACATACATACATATATTAAATGCCACAGAGGATTACAAAGGAAGTTGGATATTCTCTAAATCTGATGTTAAACAACATCATTTAGTAAAGCTAGAAAATTAATAATTAAAAACAATTATTAAAAAAACCCAGCAAATACAATAGGTAACAAAAATGGCCCAATACAATAAATATGCATGTATTTCCCTACATTCCCACTTACAAAGAGGAAGATCTAAAATATTCCTTGCCAGATCTTATGTGGTATTGTGTAGTGAAAGGTTGATGAATATATGTATATTAAACATTGATTTATTTTCATTTTATGTATCTATGGTGAGTTTCTTTTTCTTTATTTTTAGATACATGCCAATGCTGTTATGTATGAGGTGTTAGATAATTTAAAATATTAGTCAATTCATGGAAGATTGCCTTTCCATTAAGTGCTTTCAATCAAATGGTATAAAAATTAATATGTGTGGTTGGCAAAAAAAGAAGCCGTGTTACAGGTTTCCATATTCAAATGTAGTGAGAAGAATGTCATGTGGCAAGTTGAGACTGGGTAACATTGAGTTTTCCTCTCAGGGCTCAAGCCATGTCCTTTAAAAGGAAGAAGTGTTTTCTCGGGGCACCTGGGTGGCTCAGTTGGTTAAGTGGCCGACTTCGGCTCAGGTCATGATCTCATGGTCAGTGAGTTTGAGCCCTGCATCGGGCTCTGTGCTGATAGCTCAGAGCCTGGGGCCTGCTTCTGTTTCTGTGTCTCCCTCTCTCTCTGCCCCTCCCCCATTTGCACTCTGCCTCCCTCTGCCTTTCAAAAGTGAATAAATGTTAAAAAAAAAAAAAAATTAAAGGAAGGAATGTTTTTGCAGTTGCTGTTGTTTCACCAAGTTCCTAAGGAATTAAAAAAAAAAAAAAAGAGGGACAGTGAAGAGTATTAGAAAAAAAAAGAAATCAGTATTGACTTTTTTTTGTTTGTTTCAAATAAAGAAATAACAAACATTCTAAAAAAATTATTTCAACCAAGTCAGATTATTTTAGTAACAGGATAATTTCAAGTATCTGAAGAAAAAAAAAAGAAGTAGAAAAGCATTTTACCACTATATTATATACTGATAGTCTGATAAGAGAGAAATATAAACAGATACTTGCCCAAAGAAAAAAATAAAGCTAGGACAGACACCATACATTTCCCTTTAAAATAACATTTATACTTGTTTGTTTTATCATTTTCAAAATATTTGTGCCCATACTCTATATAATACATTTAAATCTGCTAGTGTTCAAATAGTATGTCAAATACTAGTTTCTGTTCTAAATCATAAATATCTTTTGAAAGGTACTGTTTTCTTCTCATGACTGAAGTCCCAAAAGTCCCCTCTGTGGTATCAAAAATGTATTTATTTGCCTGTTTCATTTCTCTTTCTAATCCTCGGTTCCTTAAAGTTGAGTTAAAAAATCCTCCTTGATACATAGCACATTATCACATAATTTTGTTCCCTTTTTTTCTTTTTCTCACTTCACCACCAATCCACTTTCATTCCTTTCCCTGTCCATTAGGGACTGCCTTTCCCATTTGTTAAGATAAGTCAATGGGGCTTAGCAGATGAATGATACAGCTGATGGGAGAAAGAGTAGAATGAATACAGGGGATGGCAGTTTTCTCTATATACTAGATACATGTTGGGGGGGGTGTCAAACTTTAATATTTACATATTAATTACCTAATTCCATGTATTAATTTGGAAATATTTTTATAGATTTTATGTAATTGTGATGATGCAAAACTAAGTCATTGGCTAAATATATACAAGACTCTGAGAATTTGAGGTATCACACAAACATTTCCTAAGACTAAATTTTAAAAATTGAACTACCACTAGCAAAAATTCAGGAAAAAAAAAACAACCAAACATCTTCTTTGTTGAGGGCTTTTATCATAAATGGATGTTGTACTTTGTTAAATGCTTTTTCTGTGTCTATTGAAATGATCACATGGTTTTTACCCCTTCTCATTGATATGATTTATCATGTAGATTGATTTGCAAATACTGAACCACGCTTGCATCCCAGAAATAAATCCCACTTGATTACAGTGAATGATTTTTTAAATGTACTGTTAAATTCATCTTGCCAGTATTTTGTTGAGGATTTTTTTTTTAATTTTTTTTTCAACGTTTTTATTTATTTTTGGGACAGAGAGAGACAGAGCATGAACGGGGGAGGGGCAGAGAGAGAGGGAGACACAGAATCGGAAACAGGCTCCAGGCTCTGAGCCATCAGCCCAGAGCCCGACGCGGGGCTCAAACTCGCGGACCGCGAGATCGTGACCTGGCTGAAGTCGGACGCTTAACCGACTGCGCCACCCAGGCGCCCCTTGTTGAGGATTTTTAAATCTATGTTCATCTGAGATATTAGCCTGTAGTTCTTTTTTGTGGTGTCTTTATCTGGTTTTGGTGTCAGGTGATACTTGCCTCATAGAATGAATTTGGAAGTTTTCCTTCCTCTTCTATATTTTGTAAAAGTTCAAGAAGAATAGGTATTAACTCCTTGAAGTATTTTGTAAATTAGTCTGTGAAACTCTTTGGTTCCAGACTTTTGTTTGTTGAGTCTTTTGATTTCTGATTCAATCTCCTTGCTGGTCATTTGTCTGTTCAAATTTTCTCTTACATCATCCACAAAAATAAACTCCAAATAGATTAAAGGACCTAAATGTGAGACCTGAAAATCCTAGAAAAGAATACACCAGGCAGTAATGTCTCTGACATCTGCCATGGTAACATTTTTCTATGTATAGCTCCTGAGGCAAGGGAAATACAAGCAAAGATAAACTATTGGGAATACATCAAAATAAAAAGGTTTTGTACAGCAAAGAAAACAACAAAACTAAAGGCAACTTACAAAATGGGAAAAGATATTTGCAAATGGCATATCTGATAAAGGCTTAGTATCCAAAATATATAAAGAATTGATACAACTCAACATCCCAAAACAAATAATCCAATTAAAAATGGGCAATGATATGAATAGACATTTTTCAAAGAAGACATACAAATGGCCAATAGACACATGAAAAGATGCTCAACATCACTGATCATCAGAGGAACACAAATCAAAGCCACAATGAGATTATAACCTCACACCTACAAGAATGGCTAAAATCAACAACACAAGAACCAACAACAGGTATTGGTGAGGATGTGTAGAAAAAGGAACCCTCTTACACTATTGGTGGGAATGCAAACTGGTTTAGCCATGGTGGAAAACCATATGGAAGTTCCTCAAAAAGTTAACAATTGAATTACTCTATGATCCAGTCATCACACTACTGGATACCTATCACCAAAATACAAAAACACTAATTCAAGGAGATATATGCACCTCTATGTTTATTGCAGCATTATTTAGAATAGTTAAATACCCTTTTTTCTCTAAGAAATAATTTAATTTTAATTAGTTCTCTGCCTATAACTACTAATTTAAAAGAAATACAGATGAGAAAAGAACAAGAGAACTGCACAATGTGGATACAATTTCCAAATCCATACTTTGGCAAACTCTATAGAAAAAAAATAACTAAGCTTCATCAATAAATTCATTACAAAGAGACAAAAAGAGATAAAGGAGACATGTAAATTAGATAAATTAAAAACAAATACTTAACCAATTAAAATATACAGTCCTTGTTTAGACCATGATGGAAAAAAAAAAAAAAAACAACTCATCAATGTAACCCTGACCAGTATTTAGAATGTTTACTAGATATTTAATACTATTAAGAAATTAGTATTTATACAAGTGATAATGGTATTACACTTATGTTGCAATAAATGAGTCCTTTTCAGATATATGCTGAAATGGAATAAAAATATATCTAAGATTTGCTCCAAGATAATACAGAAAAAAGAAGGAGATGCCTTAAGATTCAAAAGACTGGTTCTGAGTTGATAAGTGGGTGAGACTGGGCAATAAGTACATGGGGGTTAATTAATCTCTGCTTTTTCTTTTTAATTTTGGTAATAAGTAGTTGAAAGATGTGTGTCATAATTCACAAAAAAATGCACATCTCTTTATAAGTTTCAGCCAGCACTGTGGCCAACATCTCTGATTGCTCAGAGTAAGGCTGTTGCTATTGACTCTGAACTCTACTTCATCTGTCTCCAACCCAGGCTTCTCACGGCCTCTGTGAATTCACTCAAGTTACCTTGGAAAATGAAGTACAATGTGCATCCCTGTTCAATTAACTTCTTGTTTTAGATCAACAAGATAAAAACATAGTAATACAACTTGGTTTTCAGTTACCATTTGGGAACACTGTTACTAGGAAACAGAATGTCAATCAGGAAACTCTACTATTGAAAATTATTGATATTTTGGGACATTATTAGAGGCCAACCTATGTTACACCAAATGCTAGTTAATTTTTATCATGGATTTCTTCAAACTAAAATGTAAACTTAATAAACACTTGTTTTCAAATGCAAGAGATGATGCACTGGGGACAAATAGAGTGAAGATCTAAAGTAGAGAGTGAGAAATGGGGCACCTCATCTCTGAAAAAGTCCAGACTAGAAGGGTTGGAGTTATTCAGGCCTTCTGGTAAGAAAAAAAAGCCAGAAGTGCCTGAGTGGCTCAGGTGGTTAAGCTTGTGACTCTTGATTTTGGCTTAGGTCATGATCTCAAGGTTCTTGAGATAGAGCCCTGCATCAGGCTCTATGCTGACTGCGCAGCGCCTACTTGGAATTCTCTCTCTCTCTCTCTCTCTCTCTCTCTCTCTCTCCCCCTCTCTCTGCCTGTCCTCCATTCACTCTCTCTCAAAGTAAATAAATAAAATAAACTTAAAAAAAGATTAGACATGTTAATTTGATTTGTATTTTTATCTAATTTAGAAAAAAAGGGTATACATTTTCTTCAGATGCTTTATGAAATAACTTTTAAAATCACTTAATAAGCACTAAAGGCATTATACTTTATTAATGGACAAAAAAATTTTGGGTTGTTTTCATTATATTTATAATGAAAATACTTAACAGATTATTTTGAACTTGAAATTTGCCAACCTGGATAGTAAAAGCTTTAATATACTAAATCACTTAAATATAGTGAAAGAAGTGTTGCTATTGAGTCCAATTGTTAGAAATGGAGCCTGTAGTTTATAGAGGTTAAGTTGTCCAAAATCCTACTCTTAGAAATTGAAGGAGTCTAGATATGAACCTACACTATATAAAAAAAAATCCATTAAGGAGTGTACTTTTTTATTAAACACTTGAAAAATACTGAAACATAAACTCAAATGTAGAATTAGGGGCAATTTGTGCAATCAGATTAACTTGTGTTAGGAAAAATTAGATAAATTGATGATCAATACTTTTTCACAAATTTGTTTATGTCCTTTTAGTCAGCAGCAAGATTAGCAAGTACAAAAAGTAATACTGTGATGTGTAATCTATAATGGATACAGATCATTAATGTGCACTCCACAAAATAGCAACTGGACAGGAGGGTGAGAAAGAGATGAATGGGTTGAGTAGACTAATTAGTAAACTGAAGTGTCGGAGTAACTGACAGCAGTAATGTGGCAGGACAGAGGCTGCAATCAATGTAGTATAAATAATGATGACTGTAAAACAGTAATAAAAATAACAAGTATGTTGGGAGAGAGGTGTTGCTGCAATATGATTTCAAGTAAATGTTTTGGCTATTACAAGATTTACTTCCAAAAGTGCAAATCAATTAATAGAATGAAGATGAAAATTTGACTCACATAAAATGTAAACCATTTATGACAAATAAATTGTTGTGGTTCACTTGTATTATTCTCATCAGTGATTTTCTAACGTAAAAAAATCAATTTAAATACCACTAATAAAAGTTAATAATGTTATAAAATTACCCTAAAGCCTAGATTTAGGAATCTAGTTGTTATTGAAAATTTGTAGTAAAAGCAAGTAAACAAATAAGTCATTTTTAAATAATTTTAATATAAATTTGTATTTAATTTTCATATAAATTTGTATTTAATACTTATTCATATATGTGTATGAATATATATTTTGTATATATAACTATGTTAGATTGAAATTGTTTCCAAAGAATTATTTTATTTTTTTATTTGAGAGAGAGAGATCTTAGGCAGACTCCACTTCTAGCACGAAGTCTGAAGTGGGAATAGATCCCATAACCCTGAGATCATGACCTGAGCTGAAATCAAGAGTAGGACACTCAACTGACTGGGCCACCAGGGCACCCCTCTAAAGAATTATTTTGACTTACATAAGTGGAAATTCCATATTATTCAAATTCCATAACATTTTATATTAAATTAGGTCTCATAGAAAAATAGAGGCAAACATAAAGACTAGAGTACAAAAGTTATCAATATATATTTTGTCAAAATGTGATATGTTTATTAAATAATTAAAGATAATTTGTATATCTGATGCTCAATAAGAAATATTTGGAACTATAATTTTGGTGACATTTTAATAATTTGTCCAAGTATTTATCACCAACTAAAAAATCAACTGAATGAGCTACAACACAAACATTGATGAAAAATAGAGTTTAAAGTTAAGCAATATTTAAGTGTGTCACAATTAAATAAAATCCCTTCATAAAGGATATATATTCATTGATACAAATTGCTAAATCCCATAAGTCTTAATGAAGTTATTTATAAAGAGAATCACATTAAATACATGAATAAGTTTACCTCTTAGAAGTTTGCTCAGCTATAAAATGAGCAGCAGATTTCAATTTCCTACCCTGTCATCCCATGAAAAATGAGGTTTATTATGGAAAATGTTGTAAACCTTAGCTTACTATTTCAAAATGCATGTTTATTTGGCATCCTAAAAACATAAAGTTTCCATACTTCAAAATATTCATTTTAAAATTGATAATACATTAGTATAAACAGATCCATTTGAGTTCAACAAACATTAACTGAATCTATAATTTCCCAGTTTACCAATTTCCCACTGTGCTAGTTTCTGATAATAAAATTGAATTAGTTTCAAAGAATATTGCAAACTTTATATCTGTATGTCCATTTAAACATAAAATATTTTTTAAATGTTTATTAAAATGTACAATAGGACAATTTGATTGCAATTTTATCTTAAGTCTTTTAGGCTACTTTTGTAATGAAAAGATATTGTATAATAAGTTTATAAATATGTAAATCATATATAAAATATGTAAATGTATGTCCATAAATTTTTTTGTATTAATACCTGTAGACATAGAGGGCTATATAATCACTTGCATTTTAGTATTTTAGAAAGTATTCAGAATTTTATATTTTATTTGCAAAGGAAAAAGAGGTGCTTCATGCTGAATATACTGTTAATTTTATAGTAATAAAAGGTGATTTTCATGTATTAATAAACAGCTCTGAATAATATTGCTTTCATTGATCCTTAAAGGTATATTTATATAATTTCTATTTTTCCATTATGTTTCTATAATAACATTATACATATGGTTTTATTTTATGCTATATTGACTGAAAACTGTTCTAGATAGAGAGCATTTTAATATTAGTTTTCTCACTTGATATTTAAAATAGCTCTGTGATTTAGATAGTAATGATACAATTATCCCAAATTTCAACTAGTAATGATATCTTAGACATGGTCATTTAACTATTAAAAGTCAATCAGTTCAAATTTCTAGTAGGTAGTGGGACCACAACTAAGCCTCATAGTTCTCTAATTTCTAGCGGACAGTTATTTTCCTTAAAGCACTCTGCCATACTAATATAATGCATGCACTGAGTGCATACCATTGTATTAGAACAAACAAAACATAATCTCTACATTCTCTGAAAAGGTTAAACAAAGTAGGTTTCCTTTTTTTAACAAAGTGATATGTAATTGTTTTGTTGTTGTTGTTGTTGTTGTTGTTGTTCTATCAAGAATTAAACATCTAAAACTTTTATTCAGAAAGCCACAGTTTCAGTGGTTGAATGTTCCCAGTATCTGATCAATCCAGTATAGAAATATTTGAGGCAAAATTAGGAAAAATAATTGCTTATTATACTCTGTATGTTTCTACAACATTGCTAAAGAGGTTGGGAAATTGGAAATCAGAAGATTTTTTACTGAAACATCTTTTATTTTCCAAACTGATTTTAGGTAGCAATGCATTGAAGGATTCAATGAAGCCCTGGTTCTCAAACTTTTTGGTCTTAAGAACCCAAAAATCTTTTGCTCATGTGGGCTTTTTACAGTGATATGATAAGTAATTAATAACAGTCTTTCAGGGATGGGGAGCAGATAGTATAAGCAAACCCGGATTTGCAGCATTTACTGATTTCTGTGGTGTTAATACTTCTATCATGTTCAATTCACAATCAACTCACAATGTGCACAATCAACCCTTACCAGGCTGTCCAAGCTAGTTCCAACATACCACTGGTTATATATCTAGATCTAAATTTAGATTTAGGTCTAGAGATAGATATATATTTACCATAGTAGAAATTAAAACAGAATTTTTAAAAATATGTATAAATTCATTTTAAAAGAATAATCAATCAGGGGCGCCTGGGTGGCGCAGTCGGTTAAGCGTCCGACTTCAGCCAGGTCACGATCTCGTGGTCCGGGAGTTCGAGCCCCGCGTCGGGCTCTGGGCTGATGGCTCAGAGCCTGGAGCCTGTTTCTGATTCTGTGTCTCCCTCTCTCTCTGCCCCTCCCCCGTTCATGCTCTGTCTCTCTCTGTCCCAAAAATAAATAAACATTGAAAAAAAAAATTAAAAAAAAAAAAGAATAATCAATCATTATCAATCCATTATACATAAATAACATAATCTTGATGAAAAATAACTCTATTTTCTAAAGAAATAAAATATTACAGGGATAGTAGGATTATTTTTACATTTTCTCACTGTTTTACATTTTCTCAAAATTCTTTAGTGTGTGACTTAATAGAAGAAAACTGGATTCTCATGTCTGATAAAGCATACAATCTGCTGCAACATCACACATTATATAGTAGCAAAAGACTGTGGCAAAAAAGATAAATACAGTTGATCCTTAAACAACACAGGTCTGAACTTCCCTGGCCCACCAGATTTTTCTTCAATAAAGACAATACATTACTGTAAATGTATTTTTCTCCTTTATAATTTTTTAAATATTTTTGTCTGCTTTATTGTAAGAATACAATATATAATAACATACACATATATGTTAATCGGCTGTTTATGTTATCAGTAAGGCTTCTGGTCAACAGTAGGCTATTAGTAGTTAAGTTTTTGAAAAGTCAAGAGTTATACATGGATTTCAGTTGCAAGATCAGTGCACTTAACTCTTGAGTTGTTAAAGAGCCAACTGTGAACACGGAAATAATTTGATCCGGGAGACTTACACAAAAAGTTTTGAGGACTACTGGAACCTTTGGAACACATTTTAAACTGTTGCTAGAGAGAAACAGGTTGAACCAAAAGAAACCAAAAAAAAAAAAAAGGGGGGGCGTGGTGATATGTGGAAATTATCTAAATAAAAGGAAAGCAGAATAGCTTGAGTATTATATTTCCCCTGGAAAATAGAGAAGGAGTCATGAGACATTCTATTAAAGGAGTACAAACCTTCCTCAACTTACATTGGGGTTGCATTCTGATAAACCAATTGTAAGCTGGAAATATGAGTCAAAAATACATTTAATACACCTAACCTACCAAACATCATAGTTTACCACAGCCTACCTTAAATGTGCTCAAAACACTCACATTAGCCTAGAAATGGGCAAAAATCCTCCAACACAAAGCCTATTTTATAATAAAAGGTTGAATATCTCATGTAATTTATTGAGTAGTGTATTGAAAGTGAAACACAGAATGGCTGTATGGGTATAGAACAGTTGTAAGTATATCAGTTGTTTACTCTTATTATCACATAGTTGACTGAGAGCTATGGCACACTGACAATGCCCAGCATCACAAGAGTATCTTCCCACATATCGTTTTCCCAGGAAAAGATCAAAATTCAAAATGTGAATGAAGTACAGTTTCTACTGAATATCACTTATGCACTATGGTAAGTATAAATAAATAAATAAATAAATAAATAAATAAATAAAGCCTAAGTCAAACCATCTTAAATTGGGGACTGTTTATGATTAAAAGGTCCTAACACTGACCATGTAATATGTGATCTTCTGAGCAAGAGCCAGAGCATATGAAAAAGAAAAAGCATCACAATTTAAATCGTATATAGGAATTTAACTGTAGGAACAGTATCCCATTCTTCTATTCATCTCAGGATGTTAGGAAATATAGTGATATTACAGCATGAAGTCACAAAATTTTTAGTACAGGCAACTTTAATAAAATGATGATGACAAAAATTATCTTTAAAATATATTCTTAGTAAATGTAAAGTTTTCCAAGGAAAGAAAAATATAGCCATAGTCAAGGGAATTAGGTAGTTCATCTGTTGGGTGATGGAAAGTAAAACAAGCAAACAAACAAAAAGAATACGAAAGAATATGACACCACAGATAATTGATTATTTCTTCTAAAGAAGTTAAACTAATCTACATAAAGCATTTCAGCATAGAACCAATATGTGGGTTAATAATAGGTCTATACAAAATTTAAATACATGTGGGGACTCCTGGGTGACTCAGTCGGTTAAGCAGCTGACTATTAATTTCAGCTCAGGTCATGATCTCATGGTTGTGAGATCCACACTGCGTGTGGAGCTTGCTAAAGATTCTCTCTCTTCCTCTCCCTATGCTTCTCCCCTACTGGCGTTCCTGCTCTCTCTCTCTCAAAAATATATACATACAAACATACATTGTGATGCTCATATTCTTGAATGCTATCCATGAAAATGGTCAGAATCTACTGAAGACCGATCTAGTCAATCTGATCATTAATGATTGAAGTGACAACTATGAGTATATGGCTAACAAAAAAGCACATTAACATAAGTCTTTACTATTTCTTATTGATTTTGGAGATATAAATCAAATTTTCAGTCAGGAAATTGGCTTTTTCTTTATAATTTCTTATTATATGACCCCAAATTTTATTATAAAGACAGAACATTCTACTTGGAGCACTGTAATTATTTTTAGAATTAAATATAATTTTCTACCAATAATTTATCAACATAATAAAGTACTACAAATAAGTACAGTTAATAACAATATATCGTGCAAATAATAATCAATATATTTTAATTAGATTAAATCTGTTCTGATCAAAGGAAATTGAATATACAATTTTGCTACAGAGGAGAAAATCCGCAGAAGTCACTGCTATAGAAAAATATACTTTGATAGAATGCTATGTTTGATTTTTGGAAAATAAAATTATAATAAAAATCATTTAAGGGTTTCTGAGCACTGAGTTAGTTAATAAAACCCATAATGAGAAGATAAAAAAATACAACCCTGAAATGAAAATATTTAAAAATATTTTTAAAATATTACAACTATTCCATATAGTTTAAAAAGCTAGAAGATTGAACCTGAGTATAAAATATTTTAAATATAGAACCAGACTAAAATTGAAATTCTAGACATAAAACTATAATATATAAGATTTAAAAATTGTACCAGATGTGATTAGCAGATTAGACAAGAGGAAATAGTAGTGATCGAAAATATACAAAATAAAATATAGAAAAAAAAGACTGGGGGAAAATGAAAGAAAGTGTCAGTGATATAAGGAAACTTCAAGAAGTGTTGTATATATGCAAGTGGAGTCAGCAAAGCAGAAGAGAAATGAGGAGGGTAGGAAAATATTTGAAGAAATATCTGCAGTTTTCAAACTCTGATGAAAAGTAATATTCCACAAATCCAAGAGCTCACTGAATTCCAAACACAACAAACATAATAAAAATACATCATGGAATGAAACTGTCAAATTGCTTAAAACTGGTGATAAAAATTTTTCAAAGCAGCCAGAATGAATAAAATACATTAGATACGGCAAAACAAACACAAAAAATGACATCAGATATCTCATTAGAAACAATTTGAGTCAGAACGTAATGAAATATTTTTAAATATTAAACTAAGCAGTAGAAAAAATAAAGTGGAAAACAAATAGAAAAGAAAAAACAAAAAAAATCAATTAAAAATGAGCAGATCTGAATAGACACTTTTCCAAAGAAGACACACAGATGACCAAAAGGTACATGAAAAGATATTCTATATCATTAATCATCAGAAATGTGAATCAAAACCATAAGATATCATCTCACACCTGTTAGAATGGCTGTTATCAATGAAACAAAAACATAGTTTTTAGAAAAGAACAATAAAACTGACAAACCCCTAGCTACATCAAGAAAAGTTGGAGAACACACAGATTACCAAGTGTAGGAATAAGAGAAGTGGTGGCATTAAATATTCTAATAGTATATGATACTAAAAGAATCGTATATCATATATACGGATATCATATATAGTTTTATGCCAATATAACAATAAATATAGTTTTATGCCTATTCAATTCAATTCAATTCAATTCAGCAACTTAGATGAATTCAATTCAATTCAATTCAGCAACTTAGATGAAATACACCAATCCCTTAAAAGATAAAAACTACCAAAGCTAAGTAACAGACTTCCAGGGCTAGATAGCTTCACAGGTAAATGTAATCAATGTATAAAGATAAAATAATGCTAATTCTGCACAAACACTTCAAGATATTAAAAAAAAAATGCTTCCCCACTCATTCTGTAAGACCAAAACGACCCGTATTAATACCAAAATAAGATAATGGCATTACAAAAAAAGCAAACTGCAGGGTAATATCCATTATAAACATAGATGTCAATTTTTCAAAAAATTCTAACAAGTTGTATCTAACCATATATAAAAGGCATAATAAGTTGCAGTCAAGTGGAGCTCATTCCTAAAATGAAATGAGTATATTTCACAGTATAAACAGACTGAAAGCAAAAACAAAACGAAAAAAATACTATCAAAATGTGTGAAAATACTTGACAAAAATCCAATAACTGTTTCTTTTTTTATATATATTTTTTAATGTTTATTTATTTTTGACAGAGAGAGAGAGACAGAGCATGAGTGGGGGAGGGGCTGAGAGAGAGGGAGACACAGAATCTGAAGCAGGCTCCAGGCTCCGAGCTCTCAGCACAGAGCCCAGTGCTGGGCTCCAACTCACAAATGGTGAGATCATGACCTGAGCCAAAGTCAGAAGCTTAACAGACTCAGCCACACAGGGGCCCCACCAATAGCTGTTTGTATTAACAATCAAAGCAATTTAGAAATAAACTATAATTTCCTTATTTTCATAAGTATACATTTATGCAAAATGAATAATTAACAAGATATATAATGGTGAAAGACTTATGATGTTTCCAATACTTTCAAGTAAAGAACATCCCCTTTCACTGCTTCTATTCAACTTTGTACTAGAGGTTATAGCTAATGCAACTGGTCAAGGCCAAAAATAAAAACATCCAGATTAGAAGGAAGCAGTAAAACTGTCTCTGTGGAGATAACATATACTAAAATCTCCTACAGAATCTACAAAAAAGTCATTAAAACTAATAAATTCACATTTAGCAATTTAGCAAAGTTGTAGTCAACGAGGTCAATATAATAATTCAGTTGTATTTCTATGTGCTAGCATTAGATAATCATAAATTACAACATTTAGAAAGCATTAAAAATATGCAATACTACCTGATATATCTGACAATATAATACACTATCTATGCATTGAACCATATGGACTAATGCTGAGACAAATTTTAAGATCTAAATAAATGGAGAGATACTGAATTCATTGTTTTAGGAGATTCAATATTGCTAAAAATTCAGTTCTCTGAAAGTTGATCAACACAGTTTCAATCAAAATGGAAGCAGGATTGTGGTGCCTGGGTAGCTCAGCCTGTTAAGCTTCTGACTTTGGCTCAGGTCATGATCTCATGGTTCACAAGTTTGAGCCCCCATGACGGGCTCTGTGCTGACAGCTCAGAGCCTGGAGCCTGCTTCCCAGATTCTGTGTCTTCCTCTCTGCCCCTTCCCCACTCATTCTCTCTCTCTCTCTCTCTCTCTCTCTCTCTCTCTCTCTCTCTTTCTCTCTCTCTTTCTCTCTCTCTTTCTCTCTCTCTCTCTCAAAAATAAATAAAGCATTATTTTTTTTTAATGGAAGCAGACTTCTTTTTTCAGAAAATGACAAGCTGATTCAAATATCCATACAGAAAGGCAAAAGGTTTAGTATACCAAAACAACGATTAAAAAAAATAATAATAATAGGGGCACTTGGGTGGCCCAGTCAGTTAAGCATCCAGCTTCTGCTCAGGTCATGATCTCACAGTTTACAAGTTCCAGCCCTGCGTGGTGTTTTGTGCAGACATCTCAGAGCCTGGAGCCTGCTTCATATTCTCTCTTTGCCTCTCCCCTGCTCTCACTCCGTCTTTGTCTCTCTCAAAACTAAATAAAACATTAAACAAAATTAAAAACAATAGCAAAGTTAGATGCCTTGCATTTTCTGATTTTAACAAGAATTAGTTTTAATGAGACTATATTAAATGAGGTAGTGTGATATTTGTGTAAAGATTAGATTAATGCTCACCAGGGCATATTAGAGTCCCAGAATAGACCTCCAACATATATGGTCAATTGCATCCATGGGATACACAAAAATAATATCCCTAATCCAGATTTTTTTAAACCTGATCATGATTGGCAGCAAGCCATACCACAAAAACTCACATTGTGATGGCTGAAGTAACTTATACTGAGAATAGGCCATAAAATGTCATTTGTCTTCTCCCTACTTCCTTTGGAACACTCATTTGAAATACTAATTCTCTGTGTAACATGCCTGATGACCCTGAGATTGCCAGGCTGAACAAGCCATATGTAGGTGCTTCAATAGATGGTTCCAGCTGAATTTATAGCTGAAAGCCATGGGAAATAGCACATGTGAGAGCATCTTTAATGTCCAAACCTGCCGAGCTTTTATCATAGCCAACATCTGGCTTTAATTGCATGAGAGGCTCTAAGTGAGAACTTCCAGTTAAACCTTCCCTAAATCCATATCCCACACAATGGTGAACCAACTGAAATGATTACCTTAAACTTTTAAGCTTTAGGGTAATTTTTTATGTTTTAAAAGATAACTGGATTATAGCCTGTATTTAACTTGCTCTAGAATTATCCTAGGATTTAGTGATCATCTTTTTTTTACATTTTACTTTTCTCCCTTTTAAAGTAAGAATTTTTATAGTTCTATTGTCTAACTTTCTATCATAGCTCTTCTCTATCATCATTCTTTTTTCCTTGTTTCCTCCAAATGATATGTATACCTGTATATATACACACACATACATATTAGTATATATATCCACCCATATAACATGTTGCTATGAGATGACCCTTAATTAACATTCTTGAAAAGCTCTTTTGTGTAGCTTAGAAGGTCTACAACTTACCCCTTTAAATCTTTCAGAGATACTTTAAAAAGGGTCTAAAGCCACTCTCTTGATTTGATCTCTATCTTATGAGTCCTTACTTTAAGAATATTTTGCTTTCAAAAGAATGAAGACGTAAAAGGGTTTTACTCTCCAAGTAGGCAAATTCTGGATCTTCTACATTTTCTCTAAAGGTAGCTTGGAAACTGTATTCTTTAGTCGATCTCTCTCTTCTACCTTATCACGAGTATCAAACATAAGACAATTAAGAATTTCAGTTTTACTCCTAGAAATAGCCAAAGTCAGATTCATAAATCCATTAGATATAATTTTCCATCTTCCATGTTATAAAGAGGGATGATTATCTAATTGTTTTACCATTACTCAATATGAGACACGGTATTTTTAGCCTGCTATAGGAATTTCCTCACTAATTTTCCACTATCTACTGACAGATATTATTTTACCATTTTCCAGCTTTTTATTGTTTCCTTATTGCTTTCAAGCATCCACAAATTACCTTTTCCAAAATTTTTTACAATTGTTTTATTATGCAGCACCCCACTTCCAATTTCTGTATCAGTCAACATATGCTACATAAAAAAATACCCTAACACCAAGAAAGTTAAAACACAAACATTTATTATTTTGTCATGAACTTTAGCTTGTGGTGGTTCTTTAACCCTGATCCAAGTCAGCTGAAGCTGAATGGCTAGGGCACCTCAATCATGTCTGTGGGAGTTGGGGCCTGGGATATCTGAGAAGACTAAGACCTCTTTCCTTCCTTGTTCAGACTTTAGAAAAGATTCCATCATTAAGGGAAGGCACATACCAGTGCAAAACAATGTTCAAATCCTGGTGTGTATAATATTTGCTATTTTCCATTGGAAAAATCAAATCAAAAGCCAATTCCTATTCAGGTAGTGGAGAATCAGACCCCATCTTTTAATGAAAAGAGAGTCGAAGTCATGTTGTAATCGGGATATGGATACAAAGAGGTGGGGACAAATCGGTAGTCACTACTGAAATAATCTAACAGAGTTGCAATAGTCAGAACATGTTAAATTGGGTCTTATTTGAACTTTATACACATGATAAGAGACCTTGCTGAGCAGCTAGTAAGTCAAATGTAGTGGGTTTCTTTTAGAGAATTTGCATGGACTAGGTACTTTGTAAAAGAACCCCTTTTGCAGGCCAGTGCAGTCTACTATCTCCATCACCTTCCAGAAATGTAGTGGGTTTCTTTTAGAGAATTTGCATGGACTAGGTACTTTGTAAAAGAACCCCTTTTGCAGGCCAGTGCAGTCTACTATCTCCATCACCTTCCAGAAACAGTGCAGTATATCTAGAACTTGAAGATGCTAACTTTTCCCTTCTCTCTCCTTTTCCCTGTCTTTCAGGTTTGTTTTATGACTCTCTAGAGCATTTTCTGTATTCACTGGCTTCAACAAAACACTAATATGCTTTACAAAAAAGAAAACAAACAAAAAAAGAAGTCCCCCTTGTTATGACAATAGAAACCACTTCTGCATGACACACATCTAACTACACATAAATAGAAAAGTATAAATATAAGTAGAATCAATTACGTTCTCTCGTTCAACAATTTGAGAGACACCTAAAGAAGTAAGACCTAAGTTAGATCAATGTCAGGTGGATAAACAAAGATTCACAAATTCCATCTACCTCACTTCTTGAATCTTTACTGATCAATATTTTCTATTTCTTTGATGTACACTCCAGTGATCTTTCCATAAATTTGCTCTCAATGTATGTATGCATGTTTGCATGATGAGACTGATTTGCAATGCCATTCTGAAGCTTATAATTAAGAATTTTGTCTAAGGAAGTGACTTGAGTTAGGATCCAGAGACAGGTATATCTAATTCCAATGCTTGTGCTCTTCCCATTGAATCATGCTGCCACACTAATCAGATAAAGGGTTATTAAACTTTCCTCTCCTCTGGATTTCTCCTAGGCTTTTCTCCTGAGAAGGAGAGATGAAAACAGAATTATAGAAGACTGTTGTGGCAGCGAAATTGATCATAATATATGATAAGGAAATGATGGATCAGAATTTTTGATCTTGCTCTTACAAGATTTTTACTACCTACTCGTTTTTTTTTTTAATTCTTTGATTTCTAGCAAACAGCCTGTCATAATATTTACTTTGGCTCTCTTTATACAGAGATTCTTCACATTTATTAAAGTTTCTTTTATTAGTATTCTTATGGTTTAAAGTTAAACACACACACACACACACACACACATTCTTTTTTAAGTGGATACATTCTGTGAAAGCCTAAGCAGCAAATGCACTAGGGAAGTTTGCTAAGATAATTAAGTGTTAAATTCCATGATCATAGTATCTGGAAAGTTTCTTGGATATACTTTGTAAGGATATATGATCAAGAACCTGTTTCTAAAGTTACAAAAACGTCTTGATATTTTTAGAAAATATAACCCAGGATGGGGCATAATGTTTAACATATAGCTTTACTAGGCCATGAGTATTTCAATAAGATAAAATATCTTTCCCAATCTATTGACAAAATATGCAAAATTTCTTATGTAGTTCCTCATACAAAATAGGCATTTAACATTTTATTTCATTAATAAGAAGGTAGAGTCCTAAACATAGTAAGATAGTAACTAGCTCTGTCAATGAAAAAGCTTAAGTTCATGACACTCTCCTGTTATAATCTTTAGGGTCTTTGTCATACAGATAATTCTCTTCAGCATGAAGATATCATTGAATGAATATCCCTGTCATAGGATGATAGAAGTCAGTTCTTAACCCAGCCTCAACAACAAATTCCAGCATTCAGATTTCTATCCCTCATCCCAAACCACTTTTTAAGAGTATTACCTTACATTGCTTATTTATAATATACACAATTAGCATAATCAAAAATGTCATTAAGGCAAATAATAATGCAAAAAGCCAATCAGATTTTTCTCTGACCAACCCATGGTTCCATAGTAAACACTGAATACATACTGTGTAGACAGAGAGTATCAGGATTATCTAGGGTAAAAATTATTATCCAAAATGGGGTATTGAACAAAGTGCACATGTTACTATTATGTTCTTAAAGAACAACAGCATTATTATCAGTATCATCACGAATCTTGTTTCAGAAGTACTAGAAAATTAGTATCACCTCCCTTCTAATAAATCATTTTCTCTATATTTCCTACAAATTAAAATAAAATATTTCCTTTTCATAAACTTGATTCTTTATGTAGAAGTTCACTTCTATTATAAATAAACAAGATATATGACATAAATAATGCATTTAAGTAACACAACTTAATACATGATGAAAGTATAGTTCCCAAACATAGAAAAATCTGAAAGAAATGAGGAAACAATTATTTGAAAATACTTGCACTTAAAAACATAAGTCAAGAGTCCAGAGAGTATAGATAAATATGAAGTTTATAATTTAATATTTGTATAACCAAACTTCAATATTTTGTATGATAATATATTTTTTTATGAATACTACTAGATTCTATTAGTAATTTCTATATCGACTTCCTGAGATTCCCTGTGAGGCAGGAATGAGTCCATTGTTAAACAACTTCATTCACTCAAATTAATGAACCTGCATTTCTCAGGACAATTGGTACACTGTCATGTGGCTTATTTAAAAATAATTGTAATAGTACTCAGTAGGTTTAGAAATAATTAAAATGGCTGTATTATTTCCATGTTACAATATAATGAGTTGTTAGGAGTGCCTAGAGGATTAGGGATTTATATTGAAAGACTTTGATTAGTTTTCCTGAAATTGAGAAAAAAAGGTACATGTATAAAAATTTAATATGCAGTTGAAACAAAAACAAGTTTAAGATGAGAAATTTTTAATATAGAGCATATTATACATCTTCAATAAAATTATTGGATACTGTGAAAATCAAAGATCTTATTTTACTAAATTACAAAGAAAAACTTTCCCAAATTGTTTTGTATATGAAATAAATGTATGAAAAATGAATTTGAGTCAGTTGATAACCTAATAAAGTCATTTTGATTTTGATATAGTTCTTTCATACACCCGAGCAAAATAAAAGATTTTATAGAGTATTCCATAAAGTGTGATAAACCTAATATGATCTCTTTTTAAATAGTTAATGATAGATTTCATAAATGCAGATATATAAATCCATTATATGCTGACCTTCTCCAGGATTCAGAAATTGCCCAATATATTGTATAGCACATTGCAGAAGACATGTAACAGATAATTATTGCAAGCACTATGATGAGGGAAAGCATACAGGATACAGGAGCATTTTGCAAGGGTATGTTTCTGAGGTATGAGGTGAGATAAGGGTATCAGTGAAGCCACTGATTTAATTTCAGATTTAATTTAGCACTAATTCTGACAATATTTATTTTGAAATAATGTCAAACTTCTAGAAGACCAGCAAAGGTAGCACAGATTCAAATATCCTTCACTCAGTTTCCCCTAGTGCTAAAATCGTACATGACCATGGTATAACAAGCAAAATGAAGAAATTAATACTGACACAATCCTATCAACTAAAGTACTTACTTTATTACCTTTATTACTTTTATTGTTTTTATTGCATGTATGTATTTTTTGATGTGTGGTAGAACACAACATAAGATCTAGCCTCTTAGCAAATTTTCAGTATATAATACTGTATTATTGGCTATAAACACTGTACTATCAGATTTTCAGAACTTATTTATTTTACATAGCTAATTTCTTCTTGAGTATTCAATCTAGGATCCCATATTGCATTTAGTCATCATGTCTCCTTAATTTTCTTAAATCTGTGAAAGTTACTCAGTCTTTTCTTGCATTTAATGACCAGCACACTTTTTTTAAAATGTTTATTTATTAAATAGAGAGAGAGAGAGCAAGGTAGTGTCATACAGAGGAAAACAGAGGATCCAAAGCAGGCTCCACGCTGTGAGCGCAAAGCCTGATGCTGAGCTTGAACTCATGACCCTGAAAACATAACCTGCCCTGAAATCATGAGTTAGCCACTTAACCGACTGAGCCACCCAGGTGCCCCAACACCAGGACACTTTTGAAGAATACTGATCAGGTATATTTTAGAATGGCTCTCAAATTGAGTTTCTTTGATACTTTTTTGTGATTATACTGAAATTATGGATTTTGGGGGAAATACCAGTGATGTGATATACCTTTCTCACGACACATATCTAGGCATGCATGATACTAATATGTCTTATTACAAGTGATGTTCATCTTGATCACCTAATTAAGACAGTCTACCAAGCTACTGAAGTGGAAATTTACCATTTACCCCTTTCTATACCCTTTTCATCAGAGGCAACCCACTACATCAAAACCACACTCAAAAAGAAGAGACTTGAGCTCAATCTCATGGCAAGGAACATCAAAGAATATTTGGGTGTCTGTTATAAGACCACCATAGTAATTCATAAATAGTTGGGAGGGGATACTTTAGGTTATGCACATATCATCTTTAAGCTTTCACCCACTAATTTTAACAATCATCAGTGGATCTTCCCTATAGTAACTATTACATTAGTTTTACAATGTTTATCTTTCGATTTCTCTCCTTAGTTGGACATTCCTTTATTGGAAAGGTTCTGTAAGGAAAACTAGTCCTTTACTCACAATTTACCTATACATTTAATCATTCTTAATCAGTATCAGTATAGGATCATGGATATTTATTTTATTTGGGGGGTTACAATGACTATTATTCTTTGAAAATCTTCTTAAATATGTTTCTATCATATCATTTCTATTATTCATTTGGCAATAAGAATTGGTTATAATCCATTAGTATTTTTGAAGATACTTTTTATATATGCCTTATATTAGCTTATTTCTGCTATTATCCAGTTAGTAACAGATATTAAAACAAAATTGTAATTATTTTCTTTTAAAATCTACCATATATATATATATATATATATATATATATATATATATAATTTCCACTGCTCATTGCATTGTAGTTTATATGTATAATAAAAATATTTAAAAAACAGCATTAACCCAATAATCAAGTATCAGTCATGTTATTTCTTTAAAAATTTTCAAATAGTGGGTCACCTGGGTGGCTCAGTCGGTTAAGCATCTGACTTTGGCTCAGGTCATGATCTCACGGTTTGTGAGTTCGAGCCCCGCATCAGGCTCTGTGCTGTCAGTTCAGAGACTGCAGTTTGCTTCGGATTCTGTGTCTCCCTCTCTCTCTGCCCCTCCCCCACTCTTGCTCTGTCTCTGTCTCTCAAAAAATGAATAAATGTTAAAAAATTAAATTCCAATGGAATAGAATAGAAACCCAGAACTAGACCCACAAACATATGGCCAACTAATCTTTGACAAAGCAGGAAAGAACTTCCAATGGAAAAAAGACAGTCTCTTTAACAAATGGTGCTGGGAGAACTGGACAGCAACATGCAGAAGGTTGAAACTAGACCACTTTCTCACACCATTCACAAAAATAAACTCAAAATGGATAAAGGACCTGAATGTGAGACAGGAAACCATCAAAACCCTAGAGGAGAGGGGTGCCTGGGTGGAGCAGTCGGTTAAGCGTCCAACTTCAGCCAGGTCACGATCTCGCGGTCCGGGAGTTCGAGCCCCGCGTCGGGCTCTGGGCTGATGGCTCAGAGCCTGGAGCCTGTTTCCGATTCTGTGTCTCCCTCTCTCTCTGCCCCTCCCCCGTTCATGCTCTGTCTCTCTCTGTCCCAAAAATAAATAAACGTTGAAAAAAAAATTAAAAAAAAAAAAAACCTAGAGGAGAAAGGAAAAGACCTCTCTGACCTCAGCTGTAGCAATCTCTTACTCGACACATCCCCAAAGGCAAGGGAATTAAGAGCAAAAATGTATTACTGGGACCTTATGAAGATAAAAAGCTTCTGCACAGCAAAGGAAATAACCAACAAAACTAAAAGGCAACCAACGGAATGGGAAAAGATATTTGCAAATGACATATCGGACAAGGGCTAGTATCCAAAATCTATAAAGAGCTCACCAAACTCCAAACCCGAAAAACAAATAACCCAGTGAAGAAATGGGCAGAAAACATGAATAGACACTTCTCTAAAGAAGACATCCGGATGGCCAACAGGCACATGAAAAGATGCTCAACGTTGCTCCTCATCAGGGAAATACAAATCAATACCACACTCAGGTATCACCTCACGCCAGTCAGAGTGGCCAAAATGAACAAATCAGGAGACTATAGATGCTGGAGAGGATGTGGAGAAACGGGAACCCTCTTGCACTGTTGGTGGGAATGCAAATTGGTGCAGCCGCTCTGGAAAGCAGTGTGGAGGTTCCTCAGAAAAAAAAAAAAAAATAGACCTACCCTATGACCCAGCAATAGCACTGCTAGGAATTTACCCAAGGGATACAGCAGTACTGATGCATAGGGGCACTTGTACCCCAATGTTTATAGCAGCACTCTCAACAATAGCCAAATTATGGAAAGAGCCTAAATGTCCATCAACTGATGAATGGATAAGGAAATTGTGGTTTATATACACAATGGAGTACTACATGGCAATGAGAAAGAATGAAATATGGCCCTTTGTAGCAACGTGGATGGAACTGGAGAGTGTGATGCTAAGTGAAATAAGCCATACAGAGAAAGACAGATACCATATGTTTTGACTCTTATGTTGGTCCTGAGAAACTTAACAGAAACCCATGGGGGAGGGGAAGGAAAAAAATAAAGAGGTTAGAGTGGGAGAGAACCAAAGCATAAGAGACTCTTAAAAACTGAGAACAAACTGAGGGTTGAGGGGGGGTGGGAGGGAGGGGAGGGTGGGTGATGGGTATTGAGGAGGGCACTTTTTGGGATGAGCACTGGGTGTTGTACGGAAACCAATTTGACAATAAATTTCATATATTGAAAAAATTTTAAATAAATAAATAAATAAATAAATAAATAAAATATTAAAAATATTTTTTCAAATAATTTTCTTTTTTTTCAAAATTTCAATAACAGAAATTTAAACAAAATAATATAACAGTCTTGATCACTTATTGATCCAATTAAGTGGGAAATTCTTCTACTTAAAATAAATTTTGATATTTTCTTATTTACATTATATTTCTATTTTTAACTTGCTGTTTTGTCTAGCATATTAAATTAACACAATCCTGAGACAACATGGAATGTTAAATGAATGCAAGTTGGCAAAAGCTACATAATCATCCAAAAATAAGGAGAATGTGAATTGAAATGCAGAATGACATCCACTCTCAGAGCTTTCTCTCCTCCAGTTCCTCCTAGAACTTTTTAGCTTCAATTCCCAGAATCATAGTGGAGACAGACAAGCCCAAAGGGAACCAATGATATTCCCCTTTTCCATAATTCTACAAAATGTCATATCTAACAATTAAAAATATAAGATTTGGAACATATTATAAAAAGTAGAAGATGTTTGCATTTCAAAATAACCTATCAAATATGTATTTCCCTAATAAGCAAGATAATTTCTTTATATTTATGGACTAAACTAACTTCTGACAGAGAAGCTCACAGAAGATATCATTTTATAGAGTTCATATTATCAACCACAATGAGAATTTGAACTGAATTGTGCATTGTTTATATATAATTGTTCTAGCCTATAATAGTGCATTTGAATTGCTGTCAAAAATTACAAACAATGAACATGCATTTTGTTCCTGTTTCTGACAAGTTATCTGTTGAAAAGCCCTTCTAAAGTTTGGAATATGTGTGACCTGAGTATTACACTTTTTTTGTCTTAGATTTTTTGGTCTGTTGTCATTCTATATGAAACATAAACATCTACTCTGAATCCAGTGTGCACAGAAAAGCCCTCTGATCTCTATAGCTGGAGAGACCAAGCCAAGTGTGTGCTTAAAGTTTATCAGTTTAAATGTCAATTAAGTTAAGGGGGAAACATAAATGCCTTTGGTAAGATGTACTTGATTTGAAAGTGATCTGTTCTTACATAAACATACATAAATAAATTTCTCTCCTTTGTCTATAATTTGGTCAAAATACTGACCATTATATTTTTTGTAATATTTTTACTACAACTTTACATGAATAATCTAGTAACACATCTATCAAATACAAAATTCAAAAACATAAATAAAAATATGAAACAAATACTTTACTTGAAAGATCAACCATTTTAAGATTTATTTGAAATTTAATTGGAAATTTAGCTATGGATCATATTTTATCAATAAAAATGTATATGCCTTAAGAAGTAGAAATGTATTGTCTTAAGAATATTTGTATTACTATGACAAAAAAGACAAAAGAAAGAAAGAAAGAAAGAAAGAAAGAAAGAAAGAGTGAGCAAGTCCCTCAAAAATGGGAAAACATGAAAAGCCCACTTTTCCACCATTTTAGATGGCATAGCTTGTATGCCAAGTGGTAAATAATTTAAATCCTTCTGAAATAACTTAAATCTATAGCTTTTTAAACTGTGTTCCAATCATATACTCCTAGAGAACTAGTGAAATCTATGGGATCCCTCTCCAAGGAAAAGAAAATGTTCTTACCCATGTATGCATGCACAAAAATATGTGTACCATATTACAGACTAGTTCACCCTTTTAAGTCCACACATGGATCCACGGATTTTGTCTTCCACATTATGGCATTTTATTGTAAAGGAAAAAACAAAACAAAACAAAACAAAACAAAGTGAAGAAGATATGAAAGTAGAAAAAAGTAATGTTTTGACACTGTGTATGTAATACCATATCCACCATACCTGATTATATGAGCTAAGGTTTTGAACCAATAAAATCAATCCTCCTTTTAACAAAGTTTATACTAAATATAATGCTTTGGAAATAAAAAAAAAAACAATGTGGAAGGAAATCAACAGCACACTATTTTAGGAAGAGTCTCACATTCCCTGGATACTTCATTGAGACAATGATGTGAAAACAAACTACAGTCTTAAAATCATATGGAAACAACTTATATAAAATGAAATGATATAGAGAAAGGTGAACCCTCTCACACTGTTGATGGAAATGAAAACTGGTGTAGCCACCCTGGAAAACAGTATGGAGTTTCCTCAAAAAGTTAAAAACAGAACTACCCTATGATCCAGCATGAACTAACAGGTATTTACCCAAAGAATACAAAAGTACTGATTCAAAGTGGCACATGCACCCCAATGTTTATAGCAGCATTATCAATAATAGCCAAATTATAGAAAAATCCCAAATATCCATTGACTAGTGAATGGATATGTAATATTATTTATCCATAAACAAAAGAAGAAAATCTTGCCATTTTGCAATGATTTGGATGGAACTAGAGGGTATTATGCTAAGTGAAATAAGTCAGAGAAAGACAAATACCATACGTGGAATTTAAGAAATAAAACAGATGAACATGGGGGCAGGGAAGAGAGAGAGGCAAACCATAAAACAGACATTTAACTATAGAGAACAAACTAAGGGTTGCTGGATGGGAGGTGGATGGGGGTAAAAGGGTGATGGCTTTAAGGAAGGTACTTGTGATAAGGACTGGGTATTGGGAAAAGTTTTCAATTAGCAATAATCGCGCCTCGGATAAACCTCATTGGCTACGATACTGCCACTGCGCAAAGCTAGGACTGGGTATTGTATGTAAGTGATGACTGACTGAATTCTACACCTGAAACTATTACACTGCACATTAAAACTTGAAAAAAAAAGGAAAGATTCAGTTTACTGAAAAATTCTCACCGAAACTAAAAGAAAATAGTGAACACTACAGTCACGAACACTAGCACAGCAAAATCTTAATTATTCTCAAATTGATTAATTGTCAGTGTTATTTATCCTATATATATCTTTTGATGATCCCAGTGTTTTGTGTCAGTAAAGGTGTGTGACCTATGTACAGTATGTTTGATATTTTCACATTAAAAAAACAAATATAACAAAATACACAAATGACACCATAATAAGACTTTCTCATTCATCACAAGCAAAATTTGAATTTTATCAATCCTGTACTAAATCATACTATTCAGTGGGGCACCTGGGTGGCTCAGTTGGTTGAGCATCCACTCTTGATTTCAGCTCAAGTCATGATCCCAGGGTCATGAGATTGAGCCCCACATTAGACTCCATTCATATTCTCTCTCTCTCTCTCTCTCTCCCTCCCTCCCTCCCTCCCTCCCTCCCTCTATCCCTCTCCCCTTCTCATGCTCTTTCTCTCAAAACAAATGTATATAAAGGAACATATTAATATAGAAACAAAATTAAGTATGGCTAAAAACAAAATTACAGTGTATCCACAGAAATAAGGAAAAGGTAAAGAAACACAAAATATCACCAGCATTAAAACATTAAAAAAATAGTATGTTAAGAAAATTCTCATGTATAAGAGTTCAACTTCAGATGCTTCCAGTATGTATTTTAGTTTGATTCTCAGAATTATAGTGATGTGTAAAGATAAATATGAAAATAATTTACTGTTGTCTCATTCAGAGAAATATACAAACAAAACCTTTAGCTCTATAATTTAAACAATTCTAGCTATGCACTTCTTATTTTAATCTTCCTACAGATTTAAAAATATTTTTTTCTGTTTAGACACACTATTTACTGGTCTCTCCAGGCCTATTCCTAGCTACTCTGCTGAAACTTAAATTGACATTTAAAAAGTAATAGCATTTTGGAAAACTGTTTTAATATTTATCTCTGTTTTATTCCCTCCTCATACAGGTAGTAACCATTACTTTGTATATTCTTTCTCTACAAACAGAACAAACCTATCACTGTTGAGAGGCCACCAAAGCTAAACCCTGATGAAACAACACCCTGATTTTGTTCTAGTACTGGCCAATTAGCAAAAATCACCAAATGACCATTCTATTAAAAAAAAATTTGTCAAATGAAAATTTCTTAAATGATTCTCCAAATGAACTTTCACCAAATTACTCTATTTTTTCTCCAAAGTCAGATTTACCATAGCTGTAGCTGTTCTGTGAGGACTGTTAGTCCAGCTGGTTTAATTCTCAGTTTTGTGTGTTTTCCATATTGGAACACTTCAAGTTGAAATGTGAGTAGTGGACTGCTCTCTCTCTCTTCCTCTCTATTTATTTTGCATATTTTTTCTTTCATTTTACTGATATAATTGATGTACAGCATTGTGTAAGTTTAAGGGTACAATGTGATGGTTAGATACATTAATATAGATTATTATAATAGAATAGTTAACATACTCTTCACGTAACATGGTTACCATTTTGTTGTTATTATGATGAGAACACTTAAAATCTACTCTTATGCAACTTTAAGGTACACAATAATATCGGTTTTATTAATTAGAGTTACTATGCTGCAGATGAGATCCCTGGAACTTATTCCTCAAATAACAGGATGTTTGTACCCTTTGGGCAACATGTTCTTACTTTTTTCTTCATTTCCACACTGCTGGTGACCACTGTTCCATTCTGTGCTTCTATGAGTTCAGCTTTTTAGCTTCAACATATAAGTGAGATCCCACAGTATTTGTCTTCTATATCTGACTTACTTCACTTAGTATGATGCCACAAGGTCCAAACATGTTATCAAAAATGGCAGGAATTTCTTCCTTTCATTAGCTGAATAATATCTGTATCTATATATACATATAGATATAGACACATACATATATACATATATATAATTTCTGGGTAAGTATGTATGTATGTGATATATATATATATATATATATATATATATATATATACACACACATTTGTCAATGGACACTTGATTGTTTCCATGTCTTAATGTAAAAAATGCTGTAGTGGCCGTGGAAATGCAGATATCACTTCCAGATCCTGATTTAATTTCCTTTGGCTACATATCCAGAAGTAGAATTACTAGATCATATGGTAGTTCCATTTTGAATTTTTGAGGAGCTTCTACACTGTTTTCCTTAGTGGTAGTACCAACTTACACCCCTACCAACAATGTACAAGTGTTCCCTTTTCACCACATCCTCACCAGCATTTGTTATTTCTCACCTTTTGATAATTCCATTCTAACAGATGTAAGGTGATATATCATGGGTTTGATTTGCATTTTCCTGATGATTAGTGATGCTGAGAACATTTTCATGTACTTGTTGGTCATTTGTTCATCTCTATTGGAAAAAAATCAATCAGGTATTTTGCCCATTTTTAACCATATATACATGATTATTAAAGAGACTATCGTTTTCCTATTAAGTACTCTTGGCTCCTTTGTCAAATGTTAGGTGACATATGTGGGTTTATTTCTGGGCTCTCTATTCTGTCCCATTGATCTATGTGTTTGTTTTTATGAGAGTACCATACTGATCTGATTACTATAGCTTTGTAGTATAGTTTGAAATCAGGAGGGGTAATGCTTCCTGTACTTTGTTCTTTCTCATTGCTTTGGCTATTTAGAGTCTTTTGTGGTTTCATATAAGTAGTAGAATTGTATTTTTTTCTATTCCCATGCAAAATGTCATTGAGATATTGATAGGGATTGAATTTAATCTATAAGTAACTTTGGGTAGTATGGACATTTTAACAAAGTAACTCTTACAATCTATGAACATTAGATATTTATTTGCATCTTATTCCATTTTCTAAAATCAACACTGTCTTATAGTTTTTGGTGCATAAAGCTTTCACTTACTTCATTAAATTTATTCCTAAGTATTTTATTGTTTTTGATGTTCTTGTTTTGATGTGTTTTGATGTGCATAAAGGAGATTGTCTTCTTGTTAGTGTGTGGAAACACAACTGATTTTTGTATATTGATTTTGTGTAATGCAACTTCACTGATTTGTTGATTAGTTCTAACAGTTTTTGGTTGTCTTTAGGATTTTCTATGTACAAAATCATGTCATCAGAAAACAGACAATTTTATTTCTTTATTTCCAAGGTGGACACATTTTTTCCTTTGTCTTGCCTAGTTGCTCTGCTTAGGACTTATAGTACTATATTGAATAATAGGGGTGATAGTGAGCACATTTGTCTTTTTCCTGATCTTAGAAGGAAAACTTTCAATCTTTCACCATTGAGTATTATATTAGTTATGGGCTTAGCATATATGCCCTTTATTATGTTGAGGTCTATTCCTTCTATATTGACTTTGTTGAGCATTTTTATCACCAAAGGATGTTGAATTTTATACAATGTCTTTTCTGCATCTATTTATATGATTATATTTTATTCTATTACTATGATATGTCACACTTATTGATTTAAAAGACATACTTTGGGGGGCACTTGGGTGGCTAAGTTGGTTAAGCGTCCAACTTCAGCTCAGGTCATGATCTCACAGTTTGTGAGTTTGAGCCCCACGTTGTGCTCTGTGTGACAGCTCAGAGCCTGGAGCCTGCTTCAGATTGTGTCTCCCTCTCTCTCTGCCCCTCCTCCACTCGCGTTTTGTCTCTCTGTCTCAAAAATAAAATAAAACCATTAAAAATTAAAAAAAAAGATACACTTGATCATGGTGTAATGTGCTGCTGAATTTAGTTTGCTAGTATTTTGTTAAGAATTGTTTAACTGTAGTCATCAGCGATATTGGCCTATACTTTTATTTTCTTGTAATTTCCTTATATGCTTTTGGTATTAGAGTAATACTACACTCATGAAATTAATTTGGGAGTGTTCTCTCTCTTGAATTTTTTGGAAGAATTGAGAAATATTGGCATTAATATTTCTTTAAATGTTTGCTAGAATTCATTTGTGAAGCCACCTGGTCCTGGGATTGCTTTTTTGTTGGGAGGTCTTTGATTACTGCTTAAATCTTCTTATTTGTTTTTAAACTATTCATATTTTCTAATTCTTCATGATTCAGCCTTAGTAAACCGTATGTTTCTAGGAATATATCCACTTCTAGGTTGTCCAATTTGATTGTGTCTATTTATTCATAGTTGTCTCTTATAATCCTTTACATTTTTGTAATATCAGTTGTAAAACATTGAACTTAAACTATAGTTTAAATCAAATGGGCCTAATAAATTTAACAGACATATATAGAATATTCCATCCAATAGCAGAATATACATTCTTCTCAAACACACAAGAAATATTTTCCAGAATTGAACACTTTTTAAGGTCACAAAACATATCTTAGAATATTTGAAAACCGTGGGGTGCCTGGGTGGCTCAGTCAGTTAAGCGTCTGACTTTGGCTCAGGTCATGATCTCACGGGTTCATGAGTTTGAGCCCCATATCGGGCTCTGTGCTGACAGCTCAGAGCCTGGACCCTGCTTTGAAATCTGTGCCTCTCTCTCTCTCTGCCCCTCCCCTGCTCACACTCTGTCACTCTCTGTCTCTCAAAAAATAAATGTTTTTATTTTAAAGAATATTTGAAAAGACTGAAATCATATCAAGTATCTTTTCTGACCACTATGATATGAAACTAGAAATAAGTAATGGGAGAAAATCTGGAAAATTCACAAATGTGTACAAACTGAACAACACATCCATGAGCCACCAGTGAGTCAAGGAAGAAATAAAAGTGGACATCAAAATTAATTTGGCGGGCACCAGGGTGGCCCTTGATTTCAGCTCAGGTCACAATGCCAGGGTTGTGGCACTGACCTCCGCTTCAGATTCTCTCTCTCCCCCTCTGCCCCTCTCCCCTGTTCACATGAGCTCTCTCTCTAAAATAAAAAATTAGAAAAAATATATTTTGAAACAAGTTAAAATGGAAATGTAACCGATGAAAACTTATGGGATGCAGCAAAGCAGTTCTAAAAGGAAAGATTATAGCACTAAATGCCTAGATTTAAAAAAAAAAAAGCTCAAATAATAACTCTAATTTTACATCTTAAGAAACTAGAAAACGATAAACAACTAAGACTAATGTTAGCAGAAAGGAGAAAATAAAGGCAAAGGCACAAATAAATAAAATAGACAACAGAAAAAACAATGAAAGAGATCAATGAAACAAAGACTTCCTAAGAAAAAAAGAGAGTACTCAAATAAAATTATAAATGAAATAAGAGACATTGCAATTGTTTCTGCTCTCTTATGCTCTGCTTATACTTGCCTTTGTACTTATCCCTGCTATTCTCCAGCATCTCCCCATCCCCACCGTTTCTCCTGCTCCATCCTTCTGCTCCTGCCTCCAAGCTTTAATGGATTGACCAAGAACTGGATTAGATTAGAAAAAACTCATTTAAAACGTGAGTAGCCTTTCAAAGCAGAAAACATTTGGCATGAACCTTTCTGAAAGACTCTTTCATTTCCTTTCCTCATAGAATCAGAGGCTGCATAAATATGACATTAATTCTCCAAATGTAGGCATCAATTGCTATTAGAAAGAAATGTTACCCTACATCTTGGGGAGTGAGATCCACTTGTTACACTTTGGAAGCAGTGGGAATATCATACCTCTTGAATACTTAAGAAAACTTTCTAAGGTATTGCCTTAATAAAGGCATAGAATGAAACATCCAATAAATCCTGAGTACCAGCATGATCATATTGCCTGCTAGATAGCTTTTCTAAGCCACCTGGCTGCTTTCTGCAGAAACTTTTCATTCAGCAAGAGAATATCCTTAGCTATTCTTGTGTAGAAACACAAATTTAATGTGTATGCCAACATAAGATTCATTGAAAATTTACTATTAGTAAAAATTTAAACACATTAAGTATTCTCAAATACATGTTTTACTTCATGGGTCTTCCATAATACCTAATTATGAAGATTACTATATATACCCTAGCTTAGGATAAAATGGATAAATATTGTTCTTCAAACACCTCCCCTATCAGAATCCAAATAAATAATTGTAAGTCTCAACTAAAATATGTTAGTGTTCTTTGACATTTGATAGAATAGTGCCAACAAGAATCCAGTATGAACAAAACATCAAAATTTTAGTAAAAGACATGATCCAGCCTATATTTGCTGACCCCGCCTTACTCATATCATCCTAATTCCAGCCATAAGTGACACTACTAAACCCATCACAAATAATATATAGATAATAACAGTGTATTCATCACTAAACTATTGTTTATGAAAGGCATAATCTACTAAAGTCCATTTGGAATACAAAAAAGTATCAAAAGCATTATGTATTGTTATTCTTGTTATTCTTTTTATTACTTTCTAAATCCTGCCTATCTTTGCCCATCCTCAATCTGACATATTTGGAGTTCTCAAAATTTCTTCTGTGGATATCATCTATGAAAGCAATATATACTTTGAGTAGTTATACTTGTATTAAGCACCAAACCCTGTATTTATTAAAATGAAAATGTCTCAATAAATAATTGTTGAATAAGTAAATGAGAATGTGAAATATTGTTTTGATGGCAATACATAGTCTACCAATCCCTTAAGTCATTCTGACTCCATAAGTCAGAATCAATTGCTGGCAGACAAATTTCTATGGCTCTCTTGTGTTTCTGTATGTCTTCCAAGCAGAGACATTTTGATAACTCTTATTCCAAGCTATATTTTCAAAGATGCTTGCATATCATGCATGTTTAGAAAACAAATACAGTGTCTTCTTCTAAAGCAAAAGAGATTTGTTTGTTGACCAGAGCAACCAAAATCCAAGCAGATTTTCTTGCAGCCATTTTAAAGGGTTAGGTTATTCTTAGCTCTAAGTAATGCAAATTCACTGTTTGCACAGCATCCACTGAGTCACTCTGTATCACTCTGTGGGAATTAGAGGTAAGTAGAACCAAAGCAAACATGAAACACATGCTGATTGCTGTTGTGAATAACAAGTCATTCGTTTCTGACCCAGAAATCTCATATCTTTTGCCAGCATTCATGAAACCATAGCAGCCTAAGTTAATAGTTTTTCAGCAGGGTAACATCTCAGATCTTTCAAGGTTCTTGACCTCTAGTAAGCACCTTGTGTAATAAATCATGAAGAATATGAATGAAAAAGATGGTTACTTTGATCCATGGGACCACTGAAACATGAATATATATTTTTAAATTTAGTGACATTTGGAATTTCAGCTTAGGGGGATATATATGTTCATTTATTCATGCAATCTATTTTTTAACATATTGTAAGCCACATATCTTTCTAGGCTCTCAGGGAAATTATATTACTCAGGATAGGTACAAATGAGCTGTGGTAAACAAATTAACACCAAAATATCAGTGACTAACAAACAAAAGTAATATATAAAGTAATATATACCTTATTCTACATGTTTACTTAGGAACCTAGATTACTGAACGCTCTGTTATCTCAACACATGTCTCCCATGGTGGTTGTTTCAGAGAAGGTGGGGGTGGGGTGGTGGTATTTGCTGGTCTGGCCCATAAGTGAAAAATGTCACTTAACTATCTTTGCCCAGAAATAATCACATGGCTGCATTTTAAACATGAGAGCTAAAATCTTTTGTGTGTCCAGGAAGGAAAATATAGAATAAACTTTGGTGTACCCATAGCATTGTGCCATATTTAGAAGAGAAAGAAGATATGTTTCTTTCCTTCAATATTATAATAGTCTTAATGAGGAAGAAAGAGTAAGAAATAAGACAGGTCATTATAATACACAATAGTAAGTTCTGTAATACCTGTACTCACTAAAAGTGTGTAACTTTTAGTGTGTGTGTGTGTGTGTGTGTGTGTGTGTGTGTGTGTGTTTAGAGATATCTTCTTAAAATAAGAGACATCTAAGTTAAGACACAAGATTACCAGGTATTAGCCAAGAGTAGCAGAGAGTAGAAGATTAGCCTATATAAATAATACATTTAATTGTTCTAGTATCTCATGCAGTTGGCCAGAAATACTTGGCCTTAATATCTACTATTTCCATCCTCTAATAGAAACAGACATACATATCATACAATACAAATCCCGTATTAAAAGTAGTTTTCATTTGTCTCTCTCTCTCTCTCTCTCTCTCTCTCTCTCTCTCTCTCTCTCTTAGAAACACATGAAAATCACAGAACAATTTGAGTATTTTCAAGTTGGCTGGCATAATTTTGATCTACAACAGCTCATTTGCCATTATTCCTAAGATATACTTTTTCCAAGTTTGAAGAACAACTTCCTTTCAGAATTTATGTCAATATTTATTAATAACAAGCTCAACTGTAAAGCTAAATCCAGCATTTATAAAAGGAGACCAGGGGCGCCTGGGTGGCTCAGTCAGTGATTTCAGCTCAGGTCATGATCTCAGGGTTCCTGAGATGGAGCTCTGTGTCAGGCTCTGCACTGACAGTGTGAAGCCTGCTTGGAATTCTCTCTCTCCCTCCCTCTCTATCTCTCTCTCTCATTCTCTCAAAATAGATGATAGATAGATAGATAGATAGATAGATAGATAGATAGATAGATAAAGTTTAAAATAACTAAATAAAAGGAGATCATATCTCTGTATAGATAGTGGTGGGGTTCTAACCATAGCTGCCATGGGTAAACGGGATTGCCTCTGAACATGAAACTTCCAACTCAGTCCTGAGACAGCCCATTTCTGGAGGTTTGAGAAATTAAAACTCTAACAATAAAGTTCTGAAGTTTAGCTCAGGACTCAGTGACACTGGAGCTTCTCGATCTTTTCCTTATTTGAGTGGTTTTTAGCACAGAGTATCTGAGGATAAAGAAGTATGATAATAAGTTAAAGTTTTTATCATTTAAAAAGTTAAACATAAGTCAAAACTTGATCTGAAGCTAGAACCAATTTAAATATTAATGTTAAATCATTACCACAAATTTTTGATGTGACCTTATTTAAGTGTTAAAGTCATTTGAAACGAAAATGCCATTTTTACAAAATAATTTAGAAAACAGTCAGTAGTTTTGTGTCAGTTTAAAGGAGATATATATATATATATTTATATATATACACTTTTATAAAAGAGAATTATGTTTAGAGGTAATTTTAAAATAATCTTCTTTTAGCCTGCCTATCCCAGTTTCCATGGTATCTACTGGGGCAAAGTGACATGCCAATTCAAAATTGACTTCTAAAAGGCTAAATAAAGAAATGTTCCAAATGAACAATGAGAATTGCTTAGTAAATTATAATTGCTAATGACATTGAACAAACAGGTTAATTGACGTTGGGAATTTGAGACATTTTGTGTGTCATTTTCTGATAAAGGTGATAATATTCCTCATTTTTTCCTTAACAGTATTCACTACCCTGCCATATGGGAGGCAATTTTCCTAGTCTGAATCTCTCCTTCTGTGCAATGAGCTCATTTTCATATCAGATAATTCTAAATGAAATGAGAGGTCCGTGCCAGACAGTAATGAAACGAAGATCTACTGCTCCTGCAGGAGAGAAAAAGAGGGTAGGAACATTCTTTGCTTTTGGATTTATTCCTAGTGTTAAGCACAGGCTGCTTTTTTGATACCAAAACACCCAAATTGATGACAACAGTCTCCAAAGTTAGTTATAATTTGGGGTCTCCTCTTGCCCCAATCTGTTTCTCTTCTACTCTTCCCTGTTTCTAATAACAGCCTAATTCTTTCGGGTAGGCTTCCTTTAGGCGATTGGGTAATTGCCCACGCCACAAAACAGTCACTGCCACAGCCAACTCCATTTTTTTTTTTATAACACTGTGTCAATCATCGCTAGATCCTACTGGTTTTACCTACAAATATATTTCAAATATAGTTCTCTTCACCCCCTGCACTCTAATATATCACTTAGATTATTGCCTTAATACATCTTAAACAGGGCTGGACTTCCGTCTTATCAATTGGGAGTGTAGTTTTAATGTGTATCTGTCAATATCAGTTGGCGTCCAAAACTCTTTAGGAATTTCTTCTCCATTTAAGAAAACATAGATAATCTACAGCCTGATTTACAAGGTCCAGAATCATTTGCTTTTAATCTGCCATGCTAAGTTTGCCCCTTTGATTAGTTATTGAACACTCTTTTCCTTTTTCTTTGCCTAATTTTTATGAAACCAAATGTAAGTTTCCCAGATCTTCACTAGCCCTCTTCCTTTATTATAATTTTCTCTTAGAATCCCATTTTAATGTAGTATTAATAATTGATAATTATGAATTTGGTTTTATGTTTATTAAATATATTATCCCTACTAGTTTATGAGGCATATGTGGTCAGAGATAACAATTAATACCTTATATCAGTAATATATTCTAGAAACAAACAAAAAAAACTATTGAATAAATTAGCAAGCATTTTGTTTTTGTATTTGCATTATACAACTGCTTAAGGTAAAGAAGGCTGTCTGCCCAAAAAATGACTTTATACCTAAGTTTTCTATTTAAGTTCAATATCTCTATTACCTTAAGGAACAGACTTTTCTGAGCACTTCAAAGAATTTCCTACACTGTTTTATCAGAAACTATTCATCTTCAATGTTTTTTGAATAGGCAACACATTTACATGGTTCCTAATATTTTATTTGGCACAGTAAATAGTCTCTCACTCATGCCAGGTCCCCAGTCACTCAGTTCTCCTCTCAGGAGAGAACTTATCTTACTGGTTTCTGGCAGTTGTATCACAGATATCTGATGAATTTACATGCGAATACTTTTGTAATACACCATTCTTCCTTTTTATTAATGTTAGCACATACATCTTTATTCTGTAACTTGATAATTTATATAGGTGGTTCTAGCATATACATGTATATTTAATTTTAACTTTCTATTTTGCTAAAGTTCAAACATATACATAGTAGGGAGAAAGTATAATGGACTTCCAAGTAATCATTAACCAGTTCAACATGTATTCACACAGCACCTTTTGCCCTTTTGTTGTTGTTTTACCTGACCCCCCTTCACTTGTGTTATTTTGCTGGAGTATTTAAAGTAAATCCAGGCATCATAATATTTTACTTATCTTTATGTTTATAAATATTTTTGTATTCACAAAATTTTGTATGTACAAAAATTGGGGCATTCTTCGTAACTTTTTATTTTTATAGAATGCCAAAATTAAAGAGCAGTTTCAAAAAGAGTACAGTCTTTTTTATATTTTAAAATATGGAAAGTAATGATAATTGCTGATAGTAAATGAACACTTGGCATTTTCCAGTCAGGGTACTAAATGTTATCTATTATGTTACTTATCAATTAATGTAAATAATTCAGGAATCTGAATGTAAAAACTAGAGTTGTATTATTGACTCTTTAATTAGCTGTTACAACTGAATTTCTCTACATTATAATGTCATCATATGTGAAATTGTAATAAACCCTTATCTACAGACTGGCCAAACTCATGTTACCCTTGAGTGAACAGCTTTGTGCGGGAATGCAAGGGAAACTTATAGAGATTAGTAAAAATTCCTATAAATCAATGTAATGGCTGATGAAAATCGCTAAACCCTTGTGTATAAATTTAGATTACACTACCTATATCAGTCACATCATTGTAGTGTTCTGAGGTCTAAATCAGGTAATACACAGGAATGCACTTTGTAATTTCAAAATGATTAATATATTTAATTATGTCACCTTATATATACCCCTATGCATGCTGAGCACAAGTCACTTTTGAGCCTAAAAATTTTTTTTACAACTGAATTATTTTATTTTTAATAGTTTTCCAAAGTTTGCACAGGGGATGTATAGCACACTTACAAGAAAAAAATATTTAAAAAATGCAACATTTCAAAAATAATGAAAGAAAATGATAAGAATAAATGGCAAAATAAACCAGCAGAGTAATGGTGGGGGGGGGGGGAGAAAAAAAGACCCAAGGCTCTTGCTTATTCTTAGTTCTGTAAGAAATATGCTATGAAATCACATATTATTGACACTTAACCAGTTTAAAACTATTTAGGAATAAATCAAGAGAATGGGGGAGAATAAAGAAGATTTATTACAGCTGTAGGAAGAACAAATGAGAGTGCTAAAATTAGGACCATAAGCTGGGCCTTGGGAAAGGAAGATGGTTGCTTTTGTACTGCATACTCTGAGGTGCCTAAGATTATTCCCTATAGCTACATTAAGTACTTTGTTCTGCAATTTTAAATTACGTCTTCCTGTTGTATTATCAGTGTTTTGATAAATGGTTTTAGCACACCCCCCAGGAAAATGATAAAACAAAGAAAAAGAAATCAGCTTCTACTTTTAGTTTAGGGTTCAAGACCGGTGAAGGTAATTGTAGGTGCAAAAAGAAGAAGAAGAAGATGAAGAAAAGTTGGATGTGTAAAAGATTTGATGTAAGCTGAATAGGGCAAAAAAGATCAGGAAATTTTAAAGGTAAGCTGAACTTGAGGCTTCTACAGATGAGCCTGTGTGTGTGCGTGAGTGAGTGTGTGTGTGTGTGTGTGTGTGTGTGTGTGTGTGTGTGCATATTAAGAAGGCAGACTACCCTATATATAAAGATATAAAGTATGGGTGTGTCTGTGAGGCTCAGTCGGTTAAACTCTGGATTTCAGCTCTGGTCATGATCTCATGGTTTGTGGGTTGAGCTCTGTGCTGACAGCTCAGAGCCTGGAGACTGCTTGGGATTCTGTATCTCCTGCTCTCTGCCCCTCCCCCGCTCATGCTCTGCCTCTCTCTCTCTCTCTCTCTCTCTCTCTCTCTCTCTGTCTCTCTCAAAAATAAATAAACATTATTTTTTTTAAAAAGATATAAAGTATGTAGGTTAAGATCCAGCTAATAGAGGAATATTTCTTTTAATTAAAAATGAATGTTAAAGTATATTTTTAGTAGAAGTCCAAAGGTATATTTCATTCCATGTGACTTCTTAAATTAGCTAAGTGATTTTTCATAAATATATTTTTACTAATACATAAGTGACTGGTTTGGGGCAAAATGTGAAACTTTAGACATGAATTTAACCTTGGAATAAGAACAGTTAGACAAAACTAGAATGTTTTCTGGTGCAGTGACTTAGCTGGTACAGTGATTTAACTTGATTGAACAAATTCATCTCTTACAGATGGCAGAACTGAAACTGCTTGAAGTCATTTGGGCTGACAGTATTGAGATAGAAAAATCCTTGAATTTCTATTGTGGAAAATGTGCTAGACACAGAAGTAGCTTTCAAAGTAGTTCAATGAAAAGAAGTTGCTCAGTCAAATTCAGGGAGAGTCCATTCTTTTCAAAGTGACTATACAAAATTAGGGTCATGATCTACAGAATCAGTCTGTGTCCGAACTGATTTGAGCTAGCTAGACCTGCTCTAGAGAAGTGTCTCGATTTGCTGATTTGAAAGATAGGAATGGGGGATAGCAGTTCAGGGATCTTTGTTTCCATTGGTGACTTTCAGTCTCAGGAGAGGCTCCTTTCAGAAAAATTTGTAGTTGGAAGTGGCATAGCATGGACCTTAATCAGTTTTCCAAAAGAAGGTGAATTTCCTTAGGTAGTTGTAGCTCACTTCCAAGCTGAAATAGCACTCCTAAGACAAATCATCAAACTGCTATAGCATTAAATCTTCAGTCTTGAATTCATAATCAGGATGTGTTTCAAGTATAGTTGAAATTACCATTTTATTATATGCTTCCATGAGTTTTTAATTTGTATATTTTTCATTGCACTAATATAGGTTTGAGTCCCCGTAGCCTAATAGTGTTATCTGTTGACATCCTACTACACAATCTAAAAGGAGTTCTAATGAAATTTTATACATTATATTCAGCGATTTAAAACCAAATTTGATATGAGTACTATGTAAGTTATGCTACTAAACAACATTAATCATTATTATTATACTGAGATATACTAAATCAGGACCCAATTACCATTTAAATTCTCATAATTTTTAATTATCTCCAGCACATTCATGTCATACTCTGTAACCCCAATCCGAAATATCACATAGGTACAACTGCCTACTAGGCATCACACAGGTAGTTCAATTGAATATATTCAATTCAGAAAAAAATTCAGTTCATGAAACTGCATCCTACTGGTTAAAAAGAGCTACAAAGCTGGGGCGCCTGGGTGGCTCAGTCGGTTAAGCGTCCAACTTCAGCTCAGGTCATAATCTTATGGTTCATGGGTTTGAGCCCCGCGTCAGGTTCTGTGCTGACAGCTCAGAGCCTGGAGCCTGCTTCAGATTCTGTGTCTCCCTCTCTCTCTGCCCCTCCCTGTCACCTGCCTCGCTCATGCTCTGTCTCTGTCTCAAATATATCTAAACATTAAATGATTTTTCCAAAAACAGAGAGAACTACAAAGCTAGCCTAGATTTGATGATTGAACGTCATAAGACTGAATATACTGAGAGATCTGGTTCATTGGGTGGGTGGGAAAACCAGGGTAACAGACCAGACCACTGAGTTACTTATTCTCCATCCATCACTATTTGACGGTTGTTTCTGAGGACATTGGCCTTAGGAGCTATGATTTGCGTGGAGAATGTGATGACTTTACTCCAAAACCAAAAAGGAAAAATTAATGTCTGAGGCTGAGTCACAAGTTCTTACAGTATGTACTCTTTCGTGTGTAGAGGAAAGGCTGCCAATATTGTCTACAAGAAAACAAAACAAACAAAAATTAACATACCTTACAAACTTATTGACCATTCTCTTTTACATAAACTGTTTCTGTTTATTATCATTTTATTAGTTTCCTTAGAAGACAACCTTAGTTTTTCAGCTTTTTATTTATTTTTTTTTATGAAATTTATTGACAAATTGGTTTCCATACAACACCCAGTGCTCATCCTGAAAGGTGCCCTCCTCAATACCCATCACCCACCCTCTCCTCCCTCCCACCCCCCATCAACCCTCAGTTTGTTCTCAGTTTTTAACAGTCTCTTATGCTTTGGCTCTCTCCCATTCTAACCTCTTTTTTTTTTCCTTCCCCTCCCCCATGGGTTCCTGTTAAGTTTCTCAGGATCCACATAAGAGTGAAACCATATGGTATCTGTCTTTCTCTGTATGGCTTATTTCACTTAGCATCACACTCTCCAGTTCCATCCACGTTGCTACAAAAGGCCATATTTCATTTTTTCTCATTGCCACGTAATATTCCATTGTGTATATAAACCACAATTTCTTTATCCATTCTTCAGTTGATGGACATTTAGGCTCTTTCCATAATTTGGCTATTGTTGAGAGTGCTGCTATGAACATTGGGGTACAAGTGGCCCTATGCATCAGTGCTCCTGTATCCCTTGGATAAATTCCTAGCAGTGCTATTGCTGGGTCATAGGGTAGGTCTATTTTTAATTTTCTGAGGAACCTCCACACTGCTTTCCAGAGCGACTGCACCAATTTGCATTCCCACCAACAGTGCAAGAGGGTTCCCGTTTCTCCACATCCTCTCCAGCATCTATAGTCTCCTGATTTGTTCATTTTGGCCACTCTGACTGGCGTGAGGTGATACCTGAGTGTGGTTTTGATTTGTATTTCCCTGATAAGGAGCGACGCTGAACATCTTTTCATGTGCCTGTTGGCCATCCGGATGTCTTCTTTAGAGAAGTGTCTATTCATGTTTTCTGCCCATTTCTTCACTGGGTTATTTGTTTTTCAGGTGTGGAGTTTGGTGAGCTCTTTATAGATTTTGGATACTAGCCCTTTGTCCGATATGCCATTTGCAAATATCTTTTCCCATTCCGTTGGTTGCCTTTTAGTTTTGTTGGTTGTTTCCTTTGCTGTGCAGAAGCTTTTTATCTTCATAAGGTCCCAGTAATTCACTTTTGCTTTAAATTCCCTTGCCTTTGGGGATGTGTCGAGTAAGAGATTGCTACGGCTGAGGTCAGGGAGGTCTTTTCCTGCTTTCTCCTCTAAGGTTTTGATGGTTTCCTGTCTCACATTTAGGTCCTTTATCCATTTTGAGTTTATTTTTGTGAATGGTGTGAGAAAGTGGTCTAGTTTCAACCTTCTGCATGTTGCTGTCCAGTTCTCCCAGCACCATTTGTTAAAGAGGCTGTCTTTTTTCCATTGGATGTTCTTTCCTGCTTTGTCAAAGATGAGTTGGCCATACGTTTGTGGGTCTAGTTCTGGGGTTTCTATTCTATTCCATTGGTCTATGTGTCTGTTTTGGTGCCAATACCATGCTGTCTTGATGATGACAGCTTTGTAGTAGAGGCTAAAGTCTGGGATTGTGATGCCTCCTGCTTTGGTCTTCTTCTTCAAAATTCCTTTGGCTATTCGGGGCCTTTTGTGGTTCCATATGAATTTTAGGATGGCTTGTTCTAGTTTCGAGAAGAATGCTGGTGCGATTTTGATTGGGATTGCATTGAATGTGTAGATAGCTTTGGGTAGTATTGACATTTTGACAATATTTATTTTTCCAATCCATGAGCAGGGAATGTCTTTCCATTTCTTTAAATCTTCTTCAATTTCCTTCATAAGCTTTCTATAGTTTTCAGCATACAGATCCTTTACATCTTTGGTTAGATTTATTCCTAGGTATTTTATGCTTCTTGGTGCAATTGTGAATGGGATCAGTTTCTTTATTTGTCTTTCTGTTGCTTCATTGTTAGTGTATAAGAATGCAACTGATTTCTGTACATTGATTTTGTATCCTGCAACTTTGCTGAATTCCTGTATCAGTTCTAGCAGACTTGTGGTGGAGTCTATCGGATTTTCCATGTATAGTATCATGTCATCTGCAAAAAGTGAAAGCTTGACTTCATCTTTGCCAATTTTGATGCCTTTGATTTCCTTTTGTTGTCTGATTGCTGATGCTAGAACTTCCAGCACTATGTTAAACAGCAGCGGTGAGAGTGGGCATCCTTGTCGTGTTCCTGATCTCAGGGAAAAAGCTCTCAGTTTTTCCCCGTTGAGGATGATGTTAGCTGTGGGCTTTTCATAAATGGCTTTTATGATCTTTAAGTATGTTCCTTCTATCCCGACTTTCTCAAGGGTTTTTATTAAGAAAGGGTGCTGGATTTTGTCGAAGGCCTTTTCTGCATCGATTGACAGGATCATATGGTTCTTCTCTTTTTTTTTTGTTAATGTGATGTATCACGTTGATTGATTTGCGAATGTTGAACCAGCCCTGCATCCCAGGAATGAATCCCACTTGATCATGGTGAATAATTCTTTTTATATGCCGTTGAATTCGATTTGCTAGTATCTTATTGAGAATTTTTGCATCCATATTCATCAGGGATATTGGCCTGTAGTTCTCTTTTTTTACTGGGTCTCTGTCTGGTTTAGGAATCAAAGTAATACTGGCTTCATAGAATGAGTCTGGAAGTTTTCCTTCCCTTTCTATTTCTTGGAATAGCTTGAGAAGGATAGGTATTATCTCTGCTTTAAACGTCTGGTAGAACTCCCCTGGGAAGCCATCTGGTCCTGGACTCTTATTTGTTGGGAGATTTTTGATAAGCGATTCAATTTCTTCGCTGGTTATGGGTCTGTTCAAGCTTTCTATTTCCTCCTGATTGAGTTTTGGAAGAGTGTGGGTGTTCAGGAATTTGTCCATTTCTTCCAGGTTGTCCAATTTGTTGGCATATAAGTTTTCATAGTATTCCCTGATAATTGTTTCTATCTCTGAGGGATTGGTTGTAATAATTCCATTTTCATTCATGATTTTATCTATTTGGGTCCTCTCCCTTTTCTTTTTGAGAAGCCTGGCTAGAGGTTTGTCAATTTTGTTTATTTTTTCAAAAAACCAACTCTTGGTTTCGTTGATCTGCTCTACAGTTTTTTTAGATTCTATATTGTTTATTTCTGCTCTGATCTTTATTATTTCTCTTCTTCTGCTGGGTGTAGGCTGCCTTTGCTGTTCTGCTTCTAGTTCCTTTAGGTGTGCTGTTAGATTTTGTATTTGGGATTTTTCTTGTTTCTTGAGATAGGCCTGGATGGCAACGTATTTTCCTCTCAGGACTGCCTTCGCTGCGTCCCAAAGCGTTTGGATTGTTGTATTTTCATTTTCGTTTGTTTCCATATATTTTTTAATTTCTTCTCTAATTGCCTGGTTGACCCACTCATTTGTTAGTAGGGTGTTCTTTAACCTCCATGCTTTTGGAGGTTTTCCAGACTTTTTTCTGTGGTTGATTTCAAGCTTCATAGCATTGTGGTCTGAAAGTAAGCATGGTATAATTTCAATTCTTATAAACTTATGAAGGGCTGTTTTGTGTCCCAGTATATGATCTATGTTGGAGAATGTTCCATGTGCACTCGAGAAGAAAGTATATTCTGTTGCTTTGGGATGCAGAGTTCTAAATATATCTGTCAAGTCCATCTGATCCAATGTCTCATTCAGGGCCCTTGTTTCTTTATTGACCGTGTGTCTAGATGATCTATCCATTTCTGTAAGTGGGGTGTTAAAGTCCCCTGCAATTACCACATTCTTATCAATAAGGTTGCTTATGTTTATGAGTAATTGTTTTATATATTTGGGGGCTCCGGTATTCGGCGCATAAACATTTATAATTGTTAGCTCTTCCTGATGGATAGACCCTGTAACTATTATATAATGTCCTTCTTCATCTCTTGTTACAGCCTTTAATTTAAAGTCTAGTTTGTCTGATATAAGTATGGCTACTCCAGCTTTCTTTTGGCTTCCAGTCGCATGATAAATACTTCTCCATCCCCTCACTCTCAATCTAAAGGTGTCCTCAGGTCTAAAATGAGTCTCTTCTAGACAGCAAATAGATGGGTCTTGTTTTTTTATCCATTCTGATACCCTATGTCTTTTGGTTGGCGCATTTAATCCTTTTACATTCAGTGTTATTATAGAAAGATACGGGTTTAGAGTCATTGTGATGTCTGTATGTTTTATGCTTGTAGTGATGTCTCTGGTACTTTGTCTCACAGGATCCCCCTTAGGATCTCTTGTAGGGCTGGTTTAGTGGTGACAAATTCCTTCAGTTTTTGTTTGTTTGGGAAGACCTTTATCTCTCCTTCTATTCTAAATGACAGACTTGCTGGATAAAGGATTCTTGGCTGCATATTTTTTCTGTCTAGCACCCTGAAAATCTCGTGCCAATTCTTTCTGGCCTGCCAAGTTTCAAAAGAGAGATCAGTCACGAGTCTTATAGGTCTCCCTTTATATGTGAGGGCACGTTTACCCCTTGCTGCTTTCAGAATTTTCTCTTTATCCTTGTATTTTGCCAGTTTCACTATGACATGTCGTGCAGAAGATCGATTCAAGTGACGTCTGAAGGGAGTTCTCTGTGCCTCTTGGATTTCAATGCCTATTTCCTTCCCCAGTTCAGGGAAGTTCTCAGCTATTATTTCTTCAAGTACCCCTTCAGCACCTTTCCCTCTCTCTTCCTCCTCTGGGATACCAATTATACGTATATTATTTCTTTTTAGTGTATCACTTAGTTCTCTAATTTTCCCCTCAACTCCTGGATTTTTTTATCTCTCTTTTTCTCAGCTTCCTCTTTTTCCATAACATTATCTTCTAGTTCACCTATTCTCTCCTCTGCCTCTTCAAGCCGAGCTGTGGTGGTTTCCATTTTGTTATGCATTTCGTTTAAAGCGCTTTTCAGCTCCTCGTGACTGTTCCTTAGTCCCTTGATCTTGTAGCAAGAGATTCTCTGCTATCCTCTATACTGTTTTCAAGCCCAGCGATTAATTTTATGACTATTATTCTAAATTCACTTTCTGTTATATTATTTAAATCCTTTTTGATCAGCTCATTAGCTGTTGTTATTTCCTGGAGATTCTTCTGAGGGGAATTCTTCCGCTTGGTCATTTTGGATAGTCCCTGGTGTGGTGAGGACCTGCAGGGCAAGATGGTGGCTTAGGAGGACGCTGGGCTCACCGCACATCCTGCTGATCACTTAGATTCCATCTATACCTGCCTAAATAACCCAGAAAACCGCCAGAGGATTAGCAGAACGGAGTCACCGGAGCCAAGCGCAAACGAGAGGCCCACGGAAGAGGGTAGGAAGGGCGGCGAGGTGGTGCGCGCTCCACGGACTGGCGGGAGGGGGCCAGGGCGGAGAGGCGGCTCACCGGCCAAGCAGAGCCCCCAAGTCTGGCTTGCAAAAGCGGAGGGGCCTGACGGACTGTGTTCCCACAACAAGCGCGACTTAGCGTCTGGGAGGTCATAAGTTAACAGCTCTGCTCAGAAAGCGGGAAGGCTGGAGGACAAAGGGAGGGAGAGCTGCTGAGCCCCCTGACGACAGAGCTCAGTTTGGTGGGGAACAAAGGCGCTCGCCAGCCCCATCTCCCCCGCCCATCCCCCAGCCAAAATCCCAAAGAGAACCAGTTCCTGCCAGGGAACTTGTTCGCTCCGCGCAAACACCCAACTCTGCGCTTCTGCGGAGCCAAACCTCCGGCAGCGGATCTGACTCCTTCCCGCTGCCACAGGGCCCCTCCTGAAGTGGATCACCTAAGGAGAAGCGATCTAAGCCTGCCTCTCCTGCCCCCGTGCACCTTGCCTACCCACCCCAGCTAATACGCCAGATCCCCAGCATCACAAGCCTGGCAGGGTGCAAGTAGCCCAGACGAGCCACACCACCCCACAGTGAATCCCGCCGCTAGGAGAGGGGAAGAGAAGGCACACACCAGTCTGACTGTGGCCCCAGCGGTGGGCTGGGGGCAGACATCAGGTCTGACTGCGGCCCCGCCCACCAACTCCAGTTATACACCACAGCACAGGGGAAGTGCCCTGCAGGTCAGCTTTTTAAAAGTATAATTGACAAATAAAATTTTAAGACATTTAAAGTGTACATTGTGATGATTTGATATGTGTACACACTGTGATAAAAGGATTTCTCCAGTGTAGTTAATCAACATATCCATCACCTCATCACTTCATGCATTTATCTTTTTGGGGGGGGGCAGGGCTTGTTTTATGTCCATTAAAGTTATAAATGCACCATGCTTATAAATAAGCACAAACCTGGCTTATTATGGAAAATAGTGGTCTCCTGCCTCACTTCTCTCCATTCAAATTTCTATCCACCACAATAATTTTCAGGTCATTTGGCTATTTAAAAAATATTTTTTATTACATTTCTAAACAATTATAGTATCATTGTAAATTTTTAAGTTTTAGACATTATTCATTAACTTCTTATAAAAGATGAGGTACTTTTCCTCTCCTCCCCTAATAATTTTTGGGTTGAAAAATTATTTAGTACCTACAAGTATTATGGTTATGTAAATAATACTCATGGCATATCACATGTTATGGTTATATTTCCCTTTTCTATAAAAACTAATTTTTTTGCATTAGTGAGCAAATGTTTTGTTACTTTGCATATTTTTCATTGTCCCTATGAATTAATTCACCCCTAGAAGCATATATCTATTTGAAATATACCCAAACCTGTAAGATAATCTCTGTCTTCTTCACAATGTCTCTTCTGAAGTTCTATCTTCTTGCTCCATCTTAATCCAACTTTTCTTTAAATTTTTTTAAAAATATTTATTTATTTTTCAGAAAGAGAGACAGAGCATGAGTGGGGGAAAGACAGAGAGAGAGGGAAGCATAGAATCTGAAGCAGGATCCAGGCTCAGAGCTGTCAGCACAGAGCCCGACATGGGGCTCAAACTCAAGAACCATGAGATCATGACCTAAGCCGAAGTCTGATGCTTGACTAACTGAGCCATCCAGGTGCCCCAATCCATCTTTTCTTTAGTGTAGTACCCATACTTTCTTCAGCTAAGCCTAGTTTTCCTGAGTCTCAATTTTACTTTGTTCTTTTGGTTTGGAGAAGGGGAACTTTCCTAAATTTTGAGGCTGAGGAGAAAGTAAGGAAGTCTCATTGGCTTTATGTATAGACCTTTAACTGGGTCTCCTATTTTCCACTTTAACTGTGATACTACTTTCACAGATAATTTCTGTATTTCAGAGTTTCTATTGTTCAAGTTGGCCTGATTGAGAATTCTCCTAACTTCTGGATTAATTTTTAGCTTTATCTGGCCTGCTTAGTCTATTACTCCTTTCCTAGCTTTACAGGTTTCCAACAGTTTTTTTCACTGTATTCTAATATATATACATACATATACATATATATATATATATATATATATATATACATACATATACATATATATATATATATATATATATATATATATATATAAATCTGTGCTTAACTAAGGCCATGCTTAACTAAAGCCATACTATTCATTCTTAAATTGTGTGGCAAGTTGTATAATGTGTTTCAGTAATAATATTCCTCTTATCCCCATGACTGAGTTAGGTGTCATCCTACATAATACCTTATCAGACTCTATTCACCACCTGGTCACCTGGTATCCCTGGCTGACTATAAGTCCTTGGAGAAAAGAGATAGTGTCTTTCTTCCCATTATATCCTCAAATCCTGCCTGACACAATGTATAGCATAACACAGGCACTCAGTAAGCATCTGTTAATTGTTGAATGATTATATTATGATGCAAACACTGACCTACAAGAATCTTAATGTGCTCTTCAATATATTTATTAGGACCAGAACTATTCTCATCTGAACATTTTAAAATACAATTGAACCATTTCTTCTTTCATGCTGTTTCTCTTTTTTTTTTAATTACACCATTTTCTATTAGCAATTTAACATATATTAGTCAGTCATTGCTTATTCAGTTATTACCTGTTAACTAACTACAGAAAGAACTGCCCTGTCCAGAGTTAAATTTTAATACAGAAATGGGGCAAGTACATACACAGTGAAAATACTATTCATCCATGCTTCCAATTTTTAATTCATTTAACAGATAAATATTGAGGTCATACACTGTGTCCAGCATTGTTTTACGTGTTAGGGATACAAAGATAGATAGATAGATAGATAGATAGATAGATAGAATTAAAAAAAAACATACAAAATGTGTGCATTCATACAACTTATAAAAGAAAGAAACAGAAAATAAGTAAATACATAACTCAAATAATTATAAGCTCTATAGAGAAATGTATAGCAGGTCAAAATATAGAACAAGTAGAGGTGATGTCTTCCTGTTTTATATAGGCTGATCTGCAAAGGTCGTACTGATGGGGAACATTGATTAGGAGCTTAAAGAAGAAAGGAAATGAGCTATATGGATTTGAGAAGGAAAAACATTCTAGGTATTGAGAAAGCATCTGCAAAGTTGACCTGGGAACATATCTGGCTTGCTTTAGTATCAATGAGAAGACCTCTGGCTAGAGAGCAGGGGCTGGGGTGACTACTAAATGAGTTCAGAAATGTAACGGGACCAGACTAAAGATATAGGTCTTTAGAGACAATTTAAAATTTTGACCTTTTCATTGATTGAAATGAGAAAACTTTGAATGATTTTTGAGTAGATTCCCAATGAGACCTAATTCATGTTTTGAAAGGATAACTTTCTTTAATGGTGCAGACTTGGAGCAGGGGAGTGGCACAGCTATGGAGAAGGCTTTGCCCAACCCAAAGGGAACAAAGCTTCAGGCCGCTCAGGGAAAACAGCAAATGCTATCATGCCCAAGATACAGACACAATTAGACTTAAAATATGGGCAAATTACTTAATGCAGGCTCACCCTCTTTAAAATCTTGTGATTATTCCTCCGTGGCAGTCATTTGTCTAAAATTTCTAGCTGTTTTGAATCCAGCATCTTACACTCATGGAATCCATGAGACAAGGTTTGCTGATTCCCAAGATACAGAAAACTTGAAATTTTGAGGATGGTGCCACAATACTGGTGATAACATTGCCTATCTTGCACATATGTGGTATCAGAAGATTTCTACATACTGGTTATAGGTTGGGGGGGGGAGGTAATTACCCAAAACAGTAGTTAACTTAATATGTTAAAATTCTCACAGTCCAATAAGTATAGAAATATGTGTGGAAAATAATAGTTTCCATAGGTGAAATCTATTTAAGCCTTCTTTCTCTTCCCCTGGCTAAGAAGCAGAAATTCTTCATATTCTTCTCCCTTCTTCATATTCTTCATATTGAATTCTTACTCAAACTTTGACACTTTTGATAATTCTTACAATAGTTCTCTTTAATCCATGTTATTACATAGATTGCAAAGTCCAGAAGTTAATTCTAGAGGTGTTTAATGGCATTTATAAATGTGTGAGAATGATTCAGTCAGTATTAAATTTTGGGACTTTGAAGACTTGAAGGAGAGGGAATGTGTGTGTATGTGTGTGTAACTTAATTATATTAACTAACTTATATTTTGCTATTTTTTATAGACACCCACTGTTCTTATTTTTTACAGTGAACTTAGAGAGTGAGTACATACTTAACAGTAGCATGAACCAAAAAATATTATTCTAGTTCTTGTGATTTTTTTTTTTTTTTTTTTTTTAGAGAATGGGTATTGTTTTAATTTCTTGTTTGCTTATATTCATCAGGCCACCTATTGTTACAAATAGGCACGTACAAAGTGAGCAATTAATTCTCTTTCACTTAATATGTAATTTGTGTAATTAACTGTGGCTTAAAACACATAATGATCGTCTCGTCATTTTCTTAGTAATATTGTCTCTGTGTGCACCTACTGATCTTAACAAGCCACAAGAATCGCTGCATTATGCCCTTAGTACAGATCTACATTACCTTTCCCATTATAGGCCTATTATCTTTGCAACATAAATAAATCTGTTCTTACACAGAAAAGGCCTCCCTAGAATACTAATAATTCCACATAGATATATCTGATGTAAAAAAGTGACCCAGAGTAGTACGCATGTGTTTACTCTGAGTTCGGGATGAGATTGCAGTTTTAAATCAATTGCCTTATTTGATGACTTACCCACTGCAGCCAACTCAGTATCCAGGCTGATTTGCTCATCTGGTTTTGGCTTGGTTCAAATAAAGTGAATGACATGTTTGATTTCCATATGGACTACTTAGCTGTGCCCAGAGAAAGCCTTCAACACCCGTAAGCTGTATTATAACTGCAGCCAACCATCTTATAGATACATGCATATGGTTACAAGGAAATGAGATAAAATATGAGAATTATAACTAAAACACTGCATTACTGCTATGTGCCAAGCACTATTCTAACTGATATACAGAAAGAAAAAAAAAAGAAAAAAGTCACATATTCCTTACATTAGCCATTGGAAGCAGATAATATAACTATCCCTTTTATATATACACAGGAATGGAGAAAAAGAGGAGATAAATAAACTGTCTCAGGCCATAAGGCTAGTAAGTTGCACAACTGAGATTTTAAACCAGGCAGTTTGGCTAAGGTGGTGCAATATATGTATTTAGCATATCCCCCAATAATGATGCCCATGAACCTTCTATATGAAGACCAGTATTTAAATGACCTGAAAAACCTCTCCACCAATTTGACATTTTAAATATTCATTAATGTCTTAAAGTGTGTAAAACAAATAAAATATATTTTTCAATGCTGATATTTGTAAAATACATGAGAAATATGATTCATTAAAATTACATTATCAATTTCAACTTCATGTATCTAAAAAGTTGATTATAATCTGAAGTTATCGGCTCTGTAGGATCTGAGTCACTTAAAATGTGATAAAAGCAATAAGTAAAGCTGACATTGTACATTTCTCAAGATTTTCCTAAAAAGCCTAATGTTAGGATGTGTAATACAAAATATGGATCAGGGAAGTTTTAATAAACACTAGTAACAATTCATATAATAATCCAATTGGACAGTTTTAGGATGAAAGAAAGATGTCCAATGATACTTCATAGGAAATAATGGAACATCACAAGGCTACATTAAAAAAGAACCTAAATACACATGCTCAAAAAACACGTGTAAATATATATATGCATATGTAAATTTATATATAGGTACATGCATATATAGAGATATGAGATATATAAACACATGTATGTATTAGAGCTAATTCATTTGGAATTTTAAGGCAAAATGCTTCAGCTAGCTTAATTAAAGGAGGAAACTTTATTGTTTCATACCTTAAAATCATGTGAAGTCAGGTATGAACCTGGACCTTTGTTTCTGTATGTTTTGCAAAGTGAAGGACTAACTACTCTTTATTTGGACAATTTTTTTCAAGGACATTTGTATAGTGAACAGCCTTGGAAGACAGAAATAATATCTCCCTCCAGAACAAAGGTCAGGTATGCTTATCACCATCATAAAATGATTGATTTCCCTAAACTCTGGGTTCCTCTCATGTAACACAACCTACTTGTATTCACATGTAATCTGGTCCTCTTCTGTCACCATATGGGGACTGGGAATTTGAGCAAGAGTGCAAAAATGATGATTCTCTGTCTACTGCTAGTGCTATGAGTAATAAACTGTCCTTCATCTCTGACTCAAGGGTCCAGTATCTTCTACCAGTGTTCATAAAATCATGGCAGGCTACTGCATTAGCTTACAAATAGGATAAAATCTCAGACCTATCACAGTTCTTGACATTGAATACTAAGGGAGAGTGATTCACTTCACCCAGATTCAAATATCCAAAAAGTTTCTTTCCTTTCCTTCTCTTCAAGGTTTTGTTCATATTTCACCTTCTCAATATGACAGACACTCTTTTTTAATTTGTAACTTTCTATTCCTCTTCAAAATCTCTATTCTTATTTTCTGATTTTTTCCATAACACATACATTTTATTCTTACTGTAGCAAAACACTATCATATAGTTGATACTCAAAAATATTTATTGAATAAATGAGCATATTCTGCAGAGAAAATCCCACAGTATCATCATTATTCTTAGTCCAATCCTCATGCCCAAAGAGTTAGAAAAATATAATTATCCCAGGCTAGGTTATTTATCTTTCTTTATGATCAGGGTGAAGGGAAGTGCTATTACTGAAAGAAAAGGTGAAAGTGAGGCTAACGAATAAAACTCATAAAAACAAGGATGTAAGCAAACAACAAAGAAACAACATCCCCCCGCCCCCCCCCAAAAGAAAACATACACAAAAAATAGTAACTCTCTAGTTGTCTCTTTGGAATTGAATTTCGTAAATATAATTCTTATGCATTCCGCCCCCCAAAAAATCCCAACATCTCACATAAAATAACAGCCCCACATAAAACTTCAAATAATGTCCTATTCTCCCCAAAAGATATACCCATGCCTAACTAATACGTATAGCTCTGAGTACAGAACCTCTAGATGAAGAGCCTCTTATTCAATAAAATTTAGATGTGGGTTGCCTTGTTATATATCCAATGAATCTATAGATAACAGTATACACCTGATTTCTACTAAAATGGCAAGCATAGTTCCATAAACCTGGATTGGTTATTTCATATAAGCAGCAAAGCCCATTTTCTGGAAAAATCACAATCAAGTAAGAGCTTATCCAATGCTCAGCATTTGGTCTAGATATTATGAACCAATCAGCATCACTCAGACACTGTTCTAAATATGGAACAGAGATTGTTATTTTCTACTTTAAAAAAAAAACAAAACAACAACAAAAAACAAACAACAAAACAAAACTCCTTTTCCATTCTTCACTCTTAGCTTATATACCCTAACCTGGACTTTCTGCTTAACAGTAAAACTTTTTCTCAGCATTCTATTTTTGGACCCACAATTTTTGTTTTCTTTACATAACAAATTATCCAATAAATAACAAAACTACCCTCACAACCAAATGCAATCATAATCACAACAAAAATCCTGCCTATGAAATGGAGAAATAGGAAGCAATGCACAGTGGTCACCAACAAGAACTATATTCCATACACTGACAGTCAGTGATGTGACCAGTGTATCCATTTTTTCAGTCATGTTCCTGGAGATGGAGAAAACATCTATCCTGATGATACCAGTTTTCTCTGCTTTTACTAGCTACAGTATTCTTTTATGCACTGTCCAAATGACGGTAAATAGAACACCAGATTCTTATTTTGAAAGTAGTATCATTTAGATGCCTATTTCCTATTAGACTAGTTACAAGCACATAGGGGATGCTTTAAATCTTGAATAATATTGTACTCTTTTTGCCAGAATTAGGTTTTCTCAATACAGTCCCTAAACACCCTTGGTGGCCATCTATCTATTTTCAATTTGAAGGACTCCTATTGGTTTACAACCTCCTTAAGAGCTTCTGGGTGTAACCTGAAACCAGTCTTCCCCATCCACACACCTTTCCCATATACTGAAGTCTGGGAGACACCAAAGAAAGAGGCAGACCACTCCAGATTGGTAGGTAGCAGGTTTAATAAGCAAGGAAATTTACTTATTAGGTTTGTCTTGGTCAGCCACAAGATGAGTAGATCTTCATACTTGACCATCAGATCGTAAAAGTTTATATAGAGGCCTTCAATGGGTTCAGTCACCTATACTGTCCAAATAGACTCAATACCACCTTGCTATCTCAAAGCTGTATCCCTGAGGCAGCTTCTAAGAGCAGGGAAAGGAAGAGGAATGCACATTCTAAGGAAAGGAAGGGGATACGGAGCCTGTGCCTGGGTCCTGCTCAAGGGGTCAACCAGCGGTCATGTCCTCTCTACTTCCTCTAATACTCCACCCATACTGCTTTAATGGCCAGTATTAGACTTCTTAAGGCAGTGATATTTGAGTCTGCAAATTGAACTTGTGATTTCCTTCTTACCAACCAACCATCCAGCCCTCAGATCAAAGGCCTCTGCCTTGGTCTCTCTACCTTCGACCAAAGTGAAAAATAAACTCCTTTGAGAAGCAGTGCTAATTGGCTTTCTGACCCCCAAAACATGTCTAAGTGGATTTTCTTTACTGGGAGATAAATTCACAACAGGAAGGTTTAAAAATAAGTCTATAAGAATAGTTTCCCTCCATCCCTCTGGCTTTCTCAAATATCACTTTCTGGTCTGCCCACTTGTCAGCTGTCTAGAAGCATTAAGCAGAGACATAAAGACTCTTTATTAGAAAAACTATATAACTCTCTTATTTTTTCTTTCAGATGGCCTCCTTCAGTTGAAGTCTGTTGTGCTCCTGTAGTACATTACTTCAGTTCAAAAAGAGTAGCAAACAAGATTCAATAATCAGACACTTTTCTACTAAATCTTCTGAACATACATTCTTTAAAAAATGATGTGTACTAATGAAATAAATAAATTTGTAAAGCTCTACTAAAGTAAATAAAAGAGGAACTGAAGAAATAAAGAGAAAAACCATATTCCCGTATGAGAAGATTCAATGTTATAAGGCATCTATTTTCCACATATTAATTTATAAATTCAACCCAAAATGCATTTTAAATAAATAGTCAAGCTGAATCTAAAGTTCAGTTGGAAGATAAAATGTTAAGGACATTTAAAAATCATGAAAAAGAGGGACACCTGGGTGGCTCAGTGGGTTAAGCCCCGGACTTCGGCTCAGGTCATGATCTCACAGTTTGTGGGTTTGAACCCTGCATCAGGCTCTGTGCTGACAACTCAGAGCTTGCAGCCTGCTTTGGTTTCTGTGTCTCCCTGTCTCTTTGCCCCTCTCCCACTTGCACCCTCTCAAAAATAAATAAACAGTAAAAAATTTCAAAAATCATGAAAAAATGGTGGAGGAATAGTCATACTGGGTATAAATATTTATATTAAATGTATAAACATACATATCAATTTAAAATATATAGTTATTAAAACAGTTGGTATCAATTGAAGGGAAAGCAAAGAGATACATAAATCCGAAGACTGAAAAACAAAACAGACCCAAGCATATATGACACTTAATATATAACAAAGTTGACATTTCAAAGAGAACAGACTAACACATGATGTTAGGATAATTGTCTATCTACCATTAAAAGTAAAAATCTATCTTATATGCAAAAATATAATATACATATAAATAAAACATAAGTATAACTCTTCTTGATCTAAAGAGCTAGAAATAATATATCATTAAAATAGTATAAAGGAAGGGGGCAAAGGTTAAGACTATGCAGTCCCTGCTTTGAGGCACTTAGGAAAAACCACCACCACCATCACCACCACCAGCAAAACAGAACGCTTGCTAGTGCATAGCGAGGAGTCCATCTTCCTACCTCAGAATCTTGCCCCTCTCAGGGCCTCAACCAAACCTCACATTTTAAAGTCTGTCTCTAGCAACATTACTCAAGCTTTTACACCACAGAAATGAAAGAGTGGAGATGATGATGTTAACAATAACGGACTCCAGGGACTAAAGCACTGTTAGTGCTCTCTTTTTTCCTATCTCTAATATCTGCTTATCCCTTTGTGTTGACATCATTTTCTCCTACACTAGGTCCCTTTCTCTTTTTGCTAGCAAACAAACAAACAAAAAAATGTGCAGTTCTGGATTTTATCCATACACTGTGGAGATCCTACATGATAAAGGATTTTTTCCATGTTTTTGTATATCAAATGCCTGGGAAGAACTCAGGTTTGCCAAGTTCAGATGTGCTGTTTACACCTTAATTTATCATTGAGACCTGATATATAGGATATGTTTATATCCTGTAGTGTGTGTGTGTGTGTGTGTGTGTGTGTGTGTGTAATTTATATACATAATTTAACTGTATATATTTGTACTGTATACTCTGCTATCACCATAAAAAGATCCCACTTAGGCTAAGAGGATGACAGATATATGGAACACAGTTGATCTGACAGATCTCACAGCATTATTTGGGCTACAGTATATATACACACATAATTTATATATGTATATAAATTGTACACACATATAATTTATAATTATATATATATGTATGTGTGTGTGTGTATATATATATATATATATATATATATATATATATATATCGGGGCACCTGGGTGGCTCAGTCAGTTGAGGATCTGACTTTGGTTCAGATCATGATCTTGTAGTTTGCAAGTTCGAGCCCCACATCAGGCTCTGTGCTGACAGCTCAGAGCCTGGAGCCTGCTTCACATTCTGTGGCTCCCTCTCTCTCTGTTCCTCCCCCACTCACACTCTGTCTCTCTCTCTCTCAAAAATAAACATTAAAAATTTAAATATATATACATATATATTATATATAGTAGTTATATATATATATATTTAATATCATAACTAAGCTCACACTGCTAATTAATTTTAAATATAAAATTATTTTGTTATATTGTTTGATATCTAAAGTAAAGGAACTCCTCCATTTATTGTTATTTATATATTTTTAGCCCAGTTAGAAACAAAATATTAGTTAACAGTATAGACTCTGAGCCAGGCAGCATGGTTTTATTATTCTCCTACTTACTACCTGTGTTGAATCAGGTAAGTTACTTAGGTTTTCTGTGATTTAGTTTCTCATTTGTATAATGTATAGATAATGAAAGTATCTATCCATAGGAATCCTGTGAGAGCAAAACAATTAAGATTGATCTTAGAAGGTACCTAATGAATTATAAGAATTAAATGATAGTCAAAATTAATAGCATCATTATTACCAATAATACAGATTTTGACATTGAGAGTGTGAATAAAGGAAGAGAGGATAAAAGAAAGAATGTTCATTCACTTCCTGTAGAAATAAGGTCTTATAGAGCTTATTCTCAGAGAGATATGTAATAAATTGAAAAGCTCTTAGTTATAATTTCCTACCACATATATATGAATCTGTATCTGCAGTGAATAGTCAAACTGACATACTCTGGACTCTTTCTCTTTTCCCAGGATCTCATATCATTTTAGCTATGCAAGTAACTTGATATTTCTTTAATGCTTTAAATTTTTTTTAATGGCAAAACTGGCCCCAATTCTTTATGTAGTGCTTGCCTTAGAAAGGAAATACAGCAAGCTCTCACAGAATGTTTGATGCATTATCCTTCTTCCTTGAGTTTTGTATAAGATATAGAATACTTAACACATACTGTGTATATATCCATGACTTTTATATATGATGAACTATCATTACAAGGCTCTATATGATCTGCCCCACTTACTTTTATAATATCTTCAAAACTCTGTTCCCCTCAATCAATAAACAGCATCCACATTAGGATTCTTTCTGTTGTGCTCTAACATTTTGGATTTATTTCTTTCGTATATTTTTGCACTACTCCTATTACTTGGAATGTTCCTTCTCCTGATGTTTACGTGGTTGTCCCCTTTCTGAATTTACTATTAAAATTAAATATATCTTCCTCAGAGAGGATATCCCTCTATTAGTTAGTATGCTAGGTGTATTACTTAGTATCAATATGTGTTAGATGCAAGTAACAGTCACTTAAAATCAGACTGGTCTAAATAATAAATGTATTTACATAAAAGCAAATCTTCAGATACAGATAGGTTTCAGAATTGGTTGATTGAGTGGCTTAATGATGTCAGAAGAAATCTATATTCAGTCTTTTTCTTCACTTCACCATTAACCAACCAACTTTGTCCTGATTTGTTTCCTTTGTGGCTATAGAATGGCTTCAAGGAAATGTTTTACTGTTCACATCACTACCTGTTAAGACAAGAAGCCTTTCAACCTTTCAATCATCCATGAAATAAAGTCCTTCTTGTCCACCTGATTGGACAAATTCTCATCATGTGGCCACCATGGGACTTCAACAGTTAGCAAATATATGGATGCTCTTATTGACTATGATTAACTTAAATTCATGCTAGAGCTCTAAATGGACCATCTTCCCCTGCAATCAGTTTTGGTATGGTGTTAGGAGATAATGACTATAGTTATGGTGAGACAGAGTAAGAAAGAATAGATGTTGCCTGGGCAACCAAAAAAAAGTATCATTCAATTTATGTTAGACACTCCTAACCTATTCATTTCTATCAATTTCCTTCATTTTAGGTTCTTCATACCACTTAAAATACTTTTATTCACTTCCTTATTTTATTTATCATTTATAGCTCTCACTAATCGTAAGCCTCATGATAAGAAGGAAAATATATGCTATGTTCCCTGCTATGTCCATTGATATTAATATTGGCTCATAGTATACAATCAGTGAATATTTGTTAAATCAATTTATCTACTTTTCAACCAGCTAATGAGTAAGGAATTTGTTCAGAAAAAGTAACAGGGTAAATTAGAAGGCTGTTATCTTATATTCTGATTAAATCTCTCTGTGTGTATGTGTGCATTATACATGTTTATGTGTCCGCATAAATTAAAGGTCCACAATTTCCTTCTCAACATTGCTTTTGTAGCTGTTATCTAAACTTGGCCTACGTCAGTAACTAATCGTGATCTGCAAACATTAGTGTTGACTCAAAAATGATTCACTTCTCACAGAAAGTAATTTATACATTAAGAGGATTGACTACATTAAGAGATCATTTCTAGGATTAATGTGAAAATGTCCCTGATCACACAGATGAATGAAGCCAATTTGCCTACATTTGTATGAGTATGCCAATATATTATTGTCTTCAATGCATTGAATGAAGGCGAAAGAGTTAATGTAGCTCCAAAAATGCACTATACATTCTGGCCCAGGATATTAAGGATGCTTTAGATTCCACCAGGGAAAAATAATAAAACATAAATAGAAATAAATTATAGCATTATTTAATTAACTGGGAAGTTCAATGTGCTCTAGAGACAATTTATTACAATAAATAGAGCATCTTATCCTTGCAGTGCATTGTAATGAATATAAATAAAGGATTTTTTTTTCCAGAAAAACATTCACCAATTCTTTATAAACTGTACCTAAGGGCCTCATTAGGTTAATACTTTACTAGAATGCTTCATTATCTTGGCAAACTTTATGTTATGGGACATCTCTGCCACTTTTGACATCATTGATCACTCACTGCATTTTGAAATACTCCTCCTTTGGCTTGCATGAGATCTTTGCTCTTTTGTGTCCCCTCAAAACTTTCTAAACTTTTCCCCTCAGTCTTCCTCAAGGCTTTTTCCTCAACCACTTCTGGCTCCCATAGGAGCTGAAGGCTCCTATAACTTTATCCTCACTATAAATCTCTCCCAACATGGCATATTCAGAAAGTATTCATCATCATTTCTCCTAAAACTAAGTATCTTTTAATGACTAACCTCTCATTTGGTGGCAAGACATTCAATCTGTCACTCAAGCTGGAATACTTCAGTTCACCTTTAACTCATCCTGCTTCCTTTCTTGCCACATATATTGAATACAAAATCCTGCCCTCTTTGTCCCCACAATGTATTTCAGTTCTGTGCTCTCCACCCCAATCATACCACTGATCTATGAACACTCTCACTTATCTTGCCTATCTCTTTTGAGTTGCCTCCCCAGTCTTCTAACCAATATTACTCTGTTCCCTACCTAGTCAATGGACTAAAAATCTCATTTAAAATTCATGTTTCTTTATCATGCCATTCACCTACTAAAATATTTTTAATTAATACTTTTTGCTTCTAATGGGATGTATAAATGAGTTAGTTATTCAAAACACTGTAATTTGCCCCAACTTCTATTTTAAGCCATATCATCTACTACTGTCACATAAAATGTGTGATTTAAGCAATGCCCTTTTTTGAACCCCCCAAATATCTTGCACATTTTTGACTTTGCACTTCTGCTCTTTAAATCACCTTTGCATGTCATGTTGCCACCAATCAATTTCATCCTTCAAATGCTGTCCACCTTTTCAAGGCTTAATTAACACCCTGCCACTTTCCATGAAGTCATTCCAGAACTGTTTAGTGACTTGAGCCATCTGTAATCTATATCCATTGAACTCAGGGAATTATTACTTGAAATCTTCATTTGTTAACTAACTGCATAATGACTCAGATAGTCTTTTATTTTTTTGTTATTATATTTCACATATTTTTGACTCTGTCACTAAATAGCTGACATTTGAATAAAGTTGTGGGTTAGTTGTGCCAAACCCCAATGCAATTGAAAATCTATGTATAATTTTTGACTCCCTTAAAACTTAACTACTAATTGCCTCCTGTTGACCAGAAGCCTTACTGATAACATAGTCAACTGTAACATATTTTTCATGTTATATGTACATATAGGGATCTTATAATGAAGTAACAAAGTTCTTCACAGTTCAAACCTGAGTTGCTCAAAGGCCAATGTACTTCATTTCTGAGGGAAGATACTACATCTCCTAACTAAGTATAACTTAGTCATAGCCGTGCATGATCTTTAGCAGCCTCAAATTTGATTTTGAAGATAAAGATTTAACTCAATCATTGCGTTACTGAAGCCTTATTTTTCCATGTTTTATTTCTACTCCAACACAAAAGGCCAATTTTAAATATCTGTAAATTGTTTTCAAAAAGGCACATCTCAATAGATATTATGAACAAAAACGTGCGGCATCTCCACATATAATTTATTTAACATAAACTTTGTGTGGAAGTAAAGTATGATAAAATTCAAATGATTTTGCATAACCAGGGTGAAGTGTCGTTTTATTTTATCTTAGTAAACAATTTCAAAATATTTATGAAATCCTATTAAAGTTATCTACCAACACTCTTGAAATAATGCAGTGCTTTGAGACAATGAAGTAAAATACACCAATTTTCTGCATTAAAAACTACTTTAAAACTTTTATTCTAGAGCCAAGCAAGATGAATTGATCTGTATATGATAATATGGCCAGTAACTGAAGTAGAAACAGTAGAGTATCACAAATTCATCTTCTAACTATGCCAAAATATCAGTCAAAATGGCCTCCTCATAATATAATGAAGCACTGTGAGTTGTCTTGACACACAGTTTAGGAACCCAGGACTTCAAGGGTTGATAGGATTAACTTACTTTATACGTGCATATGTAGCATATGCTATAAGAGTAATAAAAGTGAGCTACTTAAAAATTATCATTATGAATATATATTGTGAGTAAGATACCAGAATCTTTGTAAATCCCTTGCTTTTTCCTTTTTTCTCCTCTCCATGCAAATCAATAATTTAAAATAATAGGATTTGGATATATTTTTGGTGAGGATAGTGTCTTAAATCACATTTCATGGGAAACAGACACTGAGATGGATATTGCTTTGTAGGACATGTATTAGAAATGGCTCTTGGAATCAATACTTACAAAGAAAAGTAAAATCTGGAAGAAGCATAGGGTGAGCTTTGATATGGTGGCAACAAATGGCTCAGCTAATCTCAGTGGAATGCTAAGGTTTGAATGGTCCTTCAGTGGTGTCAGTTTTTGATACAAGGGAACAAAGCTTTTAGACTTTACTGGATATGGCCTGACCTTAGGGAGAGCTTAAGAGTTTGGGTATAGCATCTCTCTTTGTCTATGAGCACTTCCAAAAACAGGCTTGGCTTTGAGCCATCAGCTGCCAATGATCTCAGCAGATGTGGAATGGGTACCCTCAGGCATGACAAGGGGTCTGAGTGGTTCACTACAGCAGCCACGACATACAAGATAAACTGAGTAGTTTTACCCTGATCTGTAGCCTGCCTTGATGGTAGCAGAACCTCAAGGAATCATGTGAATAATGTCATCTATCCAAGGAGGAAAGAACCTGCAGCAAAGGGGGGAAAAAGAGAGAGAGAGAGAGAGAGAGAGAGAGAGAGAGAGAGAAGCCACTCTTGGCCTGACAAGTAAATTTTTGCTCACCATGAAAAAGACATTTTGGGGAGCTGTGCAATACCTCAGATCCTGCAGCATTATGATTCCCTCCAACTCTTACCAGGAACTTTGAAGTCCAGATATCTGGTACACTCTAACCCAACCCCCATTTTCAGATCCATATAGCCATTTGGCGATAATGGATCTACACAAACTGAAAAACAGGCAAACAAAGATGAGACACAGGAAACTTCTTGTAATGTTTTCAAAAGTTGACCATGGCAAAGTTTATCCTATAACAATATAGATATGATAAAACTTTCTGATCTTAGCAGCCCTTGGAACTATCTTGAAAAACATACTTCTTGGTCTTATGCCCACTGTGTCTTATGAACTCCTCTTACAGGCTCAAAACAAACAAACAAAAAAAGATAAGAACAGAAAGAAAAAAATGTATATATTATAGCATATACCTATCCATCCATATATTATTATCAATGTATTATATATATTATCAATTTATGAGCATGTAATTAAATGATTTGTAAAAGAGGGATCCCCATTCTCAGAAGATAAAATTAATTCAGCATTTAGAATGCAGACAATAAATCAATAAATTTCTTCTCTAAAAAAGTAGATAGCAAATATTTTCAGCTATAGGTACCATAATTGCCTCAGTCCCAACCATCCAGTTCTGCTGTTGCAGATGATGTTGTCCCAACCATCTTCATTCAGGGAAGAAGCCATAGACATAAATGAACAAGTATGGCTTGCAGGCCATACCTTGAAAATGCTTGACCTATACAAACAGAAATTAGAACTCACCAAATTCAGGCTTAATTTACTACTGTGGTCACAGCGATCCTTGGATGGGATATAAAGCCTTAGAGGAAGGCACTATTTATAAGGAAATGGTAATAAACCATGCCAGAAAGAAAATATTAGGAGGCCCTTGGTGTGATCTTCAGAATTGACAATTATACTCTCCCCAACAGACCACCAAAAACCTGTTGACTAAGCTGTAGTCATCACAACAATTGGCTACTGGCACAAAAACAGACACATAGATCGGTGGAACAGAATGGAAAACCCAGAAATGGAACCAAAACTCTATGGTCAACTAATCTTTGACACAGCAGGAAAGAATATGCAATGGAAGAAAGTCTCTTCAATAAATGGTGTTGGGAAAATTGGACAGCTACATGAAGAAGAATGAAACTGGATCACTTTCTTATACCATACACAAAAATAAATTCAAAATGGATGAAGGACCTAAATGTGAGACAGGAGACAATCAAATTCCTAGAGGAAAACACAGGTAACAACTTGTGCTTTGACCTCAGCCAGAGCAACTTCTTACTAGACACATCACTGAAGGCAAGGGAAACAAAAGCAAAAATGAATTACTGAGGCTTCATCAAGATAAAAAAAAAATCTTCTGCACAGTGAAGGAAACAATCAACAAAACCAAAAGGCAGTGTATGGAATGAGAGAAGATATTTGCAAACAACATATCTGATAAAGGGTTAGTATCTAAAATATATAAAGAACTTATGAAACTCATCACCCAAAAAACAAATAATCCAGTTAAGAAATGGACAGAAGACATGAATAAACAGTTTTTCAAAGAAGACATCCCGAGGGCTAACAGACACATGAAAAGATGCTCCACATCACTCATCATCAGGGAAATACAAATCAAAACCACAATGAGATGTCACCTCACACCAGGTGTTGGCAAGGATGCTTGGAAAGGGGAACCCTCTTGCACCATTGGTGGCAATGCAAACTGGTGCAGCCACTCAGGAGAACAGTATGGAGGTTCCTCAAAAAAACTGAAAATAGAGCACCTGGGTGGCTGATTCGGTTAACTGTTCAACTCTTGATTTTGGCTCAGGTCATGCTCTCACGATTCGTGAGATAAATCCCAGAGTCAGGCTCTGAGCTGACAGCTCAGATCCTGCTTGGAATTCTCTCTCTCTGCCCATCTTCCCACTCACACACTCTCTCTCAAAATAAATAAATAATCATTGGGGGAAAAAACTGAAAATAGAACTACCCTACAAACCAGCAATTGCACTACTAGGTATTTACCCAAAGGATACAAAAATACAGATTCAAAGGGGTAGATGCACCCCAATGTTTATAGCACCATTATCAGCAATAGCCAAACTATGGAGAAAGCCCAAATGTCCATCAACTGATGAATGGGATGAATAAGATGTGGTGTGTGTGTGTGTGTGTGTGTGTGTGTGTGTGTGTGTATTAGTCAGCCATCAAAAAGAATGAAATCTTGTCATTTGGGATGATGTGGATGGAGCTAGTATGTATAATGCTAAGCAAAATAAATCAATCAGAAAAAGACAAATAGCATATGATTTCACTAATGTGTGGAATTTAAGAAACAAAATAGACGAAAATATGGGAAGAGGAGATGAGGAATGAGGGAAACATACCACAAGAGACTCTTAATGATACAGAACAAATTGAGGGTTGATGGAGAGAAGTAGGTGGGGAATATGCTAAATAGGTGACAGGTATTAAGGAGGCACTTGTGATGAGCACTGGGTGTTGTAAATAAAATTAAAACAAGACTACTGACTAAATCAATCTAAACTTATTAAATTTGCTGTAACAACAGACAACAGTACCTTGACACAGTCTTAATAATGTTTCAGAGGAAGTTAGTGAAGGATATTTATAAAATTATAAGTCTCACTTCAAGTGGTTTTAAACTGGGTCTTCTGAGGTGGAAAACTTTTTTAGAATTAAAAGCGTTTTGTTTGTTCATTAGTTTACACAGTAGTATAGTATCAATAGACAAAGTAGGATAAGGATTTTGAGGTAAGTTTTGATGGAACTATTGTCATGATAAATGAGCTGTTTCTCCACATATGAAAAATATTGTCTGACAGCTCTTTGCACAGATGAGCAAACTGTTTTCTCAGATACTTTTGTTGCAACAGTTCTCCTAAAGCAAATAGTTGGTGTTATTTATTGGTTTGCAATCTTAACTTCCTGGGTGAGTATTTCTTGGAACAAATATTTAAGTTATATTGACACAGGCACTCCTATTTCTAAGAGAAGGCAGTAACATTTTTCAGAATAGAAATGTGCCAACCAAATGGTATTATAGATGCTCATCCAGTAATAAGCAATTACTGCCTGCATACTTCTTTCTCCCCACTAGTCAGTAGATTTTGTGAAACCAGAAATGTGAATATTTTAATTCCTAGATCTATAATAATTATGGCTATTAAGATATTTTTATGTGATAGAAAACAAGTAAGAATAAACATGGTATACACTAAGGTACGCCAACCAAACTCTATTTTTGAATAAAGATGTTATCCCCCCCACCTACTGACAGTGTTGCCAATTGGCAAGTCTTGCCTATGAGCCTCAATCTAAGGAAACTACTTTTCTCAATGTCATGTTTCTTCTGTGAAAAGTTCCCTCTAGTGAACTATCACACAGGAGGATAAAACCCCTTATCTCAACTCAGGGCACTCTTGCATGCCATCCTAAATCCCTGTGGGAATCAACTGAAGCCTTTATTGGAACTACATTGGCTAAAATTCTCCATATGTCCAGTCTTCCTTCCTTTACTTACCTTCCAAAGATACTGATTCCAAGAGCACTCCCCACATGTTCTTCACAATTAGCTATGACTTGTATTCTGCTTCCTGTAGAACTGAACTTGAATGAGTAGGGGACAGGAATAGTCAAAGATAAATTTAAGATGAAAATTTGGTGTTGTAACACTTGCTGCCTTGAAAACAAGAATCCTACTGGAGATGGATGAAGCATACACATTACCTGATATTAACTAAAAGGTAGGTATGTAATTTATAAAACTTTCATTGGTGGTAAATCAATATAACATATTATGAAATGAACACATTCACTCACACACATGATGCCATGTTCAGATGAGAAGTATAATAAAGGAGAAATAGTGGCTATTAAGACATCGAACTGGGTGGCTATTGCTATGTTTTATTGTTAATACAATCTGGAAAAAAATTAAAAGCTGAGAATAATTACTTAAAATTCAAGTGTAATTTAAATATAATTACTTAAAAATAAAGTATACTTATACTTCTGGATATAAATAACTGAAAATAACATTTTATTTCACACTAATTGCATAGCTGAGGTTGCAGGACAATGAACTGGCCAACCATTAAGGATAGATGATTTCTGTTGTGAGAGAGTAGATGTGAGTTCTTGCTCAACTGGGGTATACACAAGTGGGCCTCAGTAAGAAGAATTCCAATAGCATAGTCGATAAATTGGTAAAGGTTGAAAGTAACCTTTAAATATTTATAGACTGTATAAATCTGAAACCTGGGACTATAAAAATTGAGGAAATTCACATCCTCCTGAAGGTTATTTTTCCACAAACTCAGTTGAACACTCACACAAAAAGTTCAGAAAGGGCTCTAAGAAGTTATTCACTGAGGTACAAACTTGGGGTAGGGAAATAGTTGCTGTGCGGAAAGTGTAAGAAGTTTCACTAGGATATTTCTTTCCTACCACCACTGTGAAACAAAGCTGTAGTGTATGGGTTTAAGGACACAAAGTATTGCTGCCTTTAAGGCATCAGTGAAAACTCATTGCATCTCAGGGAGGGAGAAAGGTGAAAAGAAAACTTTTCCTAAGGGAAGTTCAAGAATATACATTTGCCCACAAGTACAGTCATTAAAGGGTGAGGAAAAATAAGGGCACATTTTTGAGACCCAGGAACATAGTACATCCCTCAGGGTGAAGTTTAATTAGAACAACAGAGAATTAACTCCTCCAACTCCCCTTCTAACTGTTAAGCCAACTAATTTTGAATAATAAGCAGTAATAGATTACTCCTGGATGAAGCACAGGAAATGAATAAGAGAATGAAAACAACTTTCCATGAGGCACAGCACAAAGAAAAACTTAAATTTCACACTTCAATAGGATTACTGTGAAAAATCAACCTGCAACTTAACACAAGATATATCTACAGGAATTTGAAACGAGTGGCTGAGAATAGTCGTAGCAAACAAACAAAAAACAAAACAAAAAAAATAAATCTATCCTTACTCTCATTAAACTAACTAAATACCCTGTGTTAAAGGATCAGTAGAAGGAAAGGAGTGCCCATTTCTAGGCATAAAACTATCTCAGTCTGTACTACCCTACACAAGATGTCTGGCTTTTGATAACAACAACAAACAGACATAATAAAAGACAAAAAACAGGTCACTCAAAAGATAACAGAGCAATCATCAGAACCACACACAGGCATGACAGACATTTAACTGATAGAATTTAAATATCTATAATTAATATGTTAATGGTGCTAATGAAATAGGTGTAAAATCAGACGGGAAATTTCAAAAAGGAGATGAAAGCTAAAAGGAAAATTGAAATGGAAATGACATAACTTTTTTTTAAGCTATGAAAAAATGAAAGTCTTTGACAGGCACTTCAGTAGATTCAACATATCCAAGGAAAGATTCAATGAACTTACTGAGGAGTCATTAAAAATTATCCATACTGAAACACAATGAAGAAAAATAAGGCAGAGGTAAAACTAGAAAAGGATCACCAAGAGCTGTGGATCAACATCAAATATAATATACATACAACTGAATCCCAAAAAGAGAAGAAAGAAATATGTCAAGACATAATGGATGATAAATTTCCAAAATTAATAACAAAGAGCAAGCCACACATCCAAGAATCTCAGAGAAAACTAAGCAGGATAAACACTTCCCCAGCAAAATCACCTAGATAGGTGACATTCAAAACCTTCAAACAAAGGTAAAGAAAAACTTTTGAAGGAAATCACAAAAAAAAGGAGACATACTTAAAGGGGAAAAATAAGAAATCCAGAAAATTTATAGTCTAAAGTTATAAAAGTTAGAAGACAATAGAATGATATCAATAAAATGATGAGGGAGAAAGGGCTGTCAACCGCAACTGAAAATTCTACCCCAGTAGGGACACAAGTAGGCTGATAATGAACAATAAAATATAATATAGTGCACAAGAACAAAGCATGACAGAGCTTAAAAGTCTGTCAAAATGACTTTTAAAATAAAATATGCTACTAGAGACAAGGAAATATTTCATAATGATAAAAGTATTCTTTATTATGAAGACACAGTATGTGTAAATATATACACATGTAAAAGCAAAGCTCATATAGGAATACAAGAAGCAAACACTGAGAGAACTGAAGGAATAAGTAGGCAAATGAACAGTAATAGTTGGAAACTTTAATACCCTACTTTCAATGATGGATACATTTACTGGACCAAAAATCAGGAAAGGTATAGAAGACATGGTAAATAAGAATAAATGTCAGAGTGAAGCAACCTCAGGCTGAGAAGGGCGTGGTAACCAATGTTTCAGAACCCTCAGGGATTAGATCTCATGATACAAAATAAAGCATCAGAATGTCAGGGGAATTAACAATGTATACCAGAGGTTGGAGACAATGGCTGTCTTGTTATGGTCTTAATATTAGATACAGATGCAATGGCTCATACTTATTCAACTAACATCTTCTAAATACCTTAAAGAGGTTCTTCTGGGATCCATGAAGAACTACTCCCAGAACCTATCCAAATAAGTGGATGTAGTTTACATTATAATGCGCTGACCAGATCTCCTTTTAAGAATGAAACTCCCCCCGCCCCAACCGCCACCCACTGCACCTTGGCCTTCACTGACAGAACTGTGAGTGGTGCCAGAAGACATTTTTTTTCAATTTTAAACCCTATTTGCAGATTGCTATGCTGAAGAAAACAACCTTGACCAATACTAGTATTTCTTTTAGTGGCAGCCTCACTCAATGACTGATCAACATAAGGATACAAAGGTCTGGTTATCTCTTCACAGGTTGGAGCAATTCTGATGGGCCATCACATCTCCAGAGCACCCCAAGGGTGCCCTTTTTGTTGGGATTATAACTCCTTTTCTCCCTTTGCCAAGTTTTTTTTTTCATTTTGTTCCCTTCCACACGTGCTAACCTCAGGAGGACCCTCCAATAAACATCCCGCAGGCTACTCTCTGTCTCAGAATCTCTTTCCTAGCACCTGGGAACCTAACCTGTCATAGTAGGGTGGGTGATTATTTTTTTCTCATTTTCAATGTTGAGCTGTACACCATTTTCCCCCATCAGTAGGCACAATTATTTTCAATTTCATCTTTTGGCTCTTAGAAAGGGGAACATAGATTTCTGGGTCTTCGTCACTTTTTAAGTCTCAGCTCCTCTCAGGTTTGCCTGACTGAAAACGTTTGACATTTTTATGTATATAAGCTTTTAGCATAACCAGTACTTTGAGCAATTACTCAGATTTCTTAGTGTTTTATTATTTTCTTCCTTACTGATAGTGCCTCATACTATTTTATCAGAATCCTCTTAACACATTTTCTATTCATTTTAAGCTATGGTCACACCTAAAGGCTGTTGGAATTGTATGTTATATTTTCCATGACCTTTTTTGAAATCTACTTTCTTAATATCTTTTGTTCAAGTCTGACAATTCTTCACATTACTTTCCTTGTCTATTATGAAAACTAAAATGAAGCAGCCTCTTCTTTTTAGATTCTTTCCACATCATAAATTCATTTTTCATTTCTGGCCACATTAAAAGCAAAGTAGCAATATCTATTGTCAATTCTACTTTCAAAGAGATGAAAGAACTTTGATTTTTCTCTCTGTCTGTGGTTTATGTCCATTTGATATAAAAATTAGAATATATGACATATTTATAATATAAAAAAAAGCCAGGTTATAAATCATTTGATAGTTTACTATTTTATTTTTATCGTGGTCAATTTGACACAACTTATAATGCTTGTTGTAAATAATCTTATATACTGCTTTATTTCTATCTTTTAAGTTTATATATGACTGCAATTTTTTAAGAAATAAAAAACTGATGTAAAAAATATTAAAGGATTACTAAGTGAAAAGAGAAAATCATGGAAAAAGTGATCAACATTTCATTCCTTTATTTTTTATTTACCCTTTATACATCAATATTTATTAATTACCTACCACATGCCAGGTATTATTATAGGTTCTGGGAATAGTGAACTGATAAAGAGAAAGAAAAAAAAAGGAACAGAGAAAAATCTCTGCTTCCATGGAATTTATAATCTAGTGAAGTAAAATGACAAGCAACATATAAGCAAATTGTTTAGGGCATAGACCGGCAGGTTTTGTTTTTATTTTTGTTCCCCCATGCCCCCCAAAGAGCCAAATAGTAAATACTTTAGCTTTTGTTTTCCATATTGTCTCTCTCATAACTACACAAATCTGTCACTGTAGGGGCAAAACAACCACAGAGAATAAATCAATAATTAGACATGGTTGTGTACCAAAAAAATATATGTATAAAAAAGTAGCATGGAAAAAAACTAAGCAGGATAAGGGTGATAGGGTGTGTGTGCAGTTTTAGATAAGGTAGTAAAATAATCTTCACTTTGAAGGTAATATTTGAGCAAATTTTTAAAAGGTAAGAGAGTAAGTTACGTGGATATCCAAAAGAATGGCCCCGAGGGCAAAGAATATGTACAAATAAATCTGTTCATTAATGAACTGCAATGTGATATACCAGAGCTGACATTTTGTTTGTGCAGTATGGTTGTCCTTTTTTTTTTAAAGCTAGTATTGTTTGTTCTGTGCCTATACCATACAAGTTATTAAATATTCAGACATTACCAAAACAAAGTACCACATGAAAACCATAGAACTACAGGATATGAGTTTATTATTCTGGAAATTATAAATTCAGTAACATACTTATTTCCATTTACATATCACCTAATTCACAAACATAAAATTGTAACTATTGGCTTTTAAAAAAAATATTTACCAAATATGGCAGTTTGAAAAGAAACTATATCCCTATTGATAACAGAATTTTCTCAGAAAGTAAACTAAGATGATTATAAGAACAATTTCCTTGTATTTAATATGCAACAGAAAAGCTAGTTAATTTCCTTTTCTGACATCATATTTCATCATATTCATTAATAATTCATAATCATGAAAATATCTGACATCATGAAAAATAAGTAAGTTAAATATATTTTAGGATTTTTGCCAGTTCTTTTTACTAGGAAATAATTTGAAATAATATTATATAACACATGTAAGTATATTTTTATTTCCATTCTGTGCATGAGGGAGGGATTTTAAGTCATTTTTGAGACTTAATTTTCATGTTCAAATAATTATTTTTGGCTTTAAACATTTATGTAAAATTTTCCAAATATTTCTCTCATCATTCTTGTTATCAGATGTATTTCAGGTACCATATCAACAACAAAGAAAATGATTCAATTGTTTAGAAAAGAAAATGGTTTATTAGACACTTTTATAAACTTCATGTTAGCAGAAATAGCATCCATAACTGGATGGGTTTCCATTTTATACATTGATTTTAATAAAAAAATGTTTATTTATATATTTTTGCAAAAAGAGAGAGAGAGAGAGAGCAAGTGAGGGAGGGGCAGAGAGAGAGAGAGAGAGACACAGAATCTGAAGCAGGCTCCAGGCTCCGAGCTGTCAGCTCAGAGCGTGATGCAGGGCTCGAACCCAGAGACCAAACCATGAAATCATGACCTGAGCCAAAGTCAGACGCTCAAGTGATTGCGCTAGCCAGGTGCCCCAATTTTTAAAATTATCAAAAGAAGACTCACTAACATGATATACTGCTTCAAAATTTAATTCTAGAAATTATAAGATATTTATGCTGGCATAATGATAGTGAGAAAATGATTCCATATAACATAAAATGCTAATTTTAACACTAAATATTTTAGCTGGCTTTAAACAAAGAAAATGGATTCCATGCTTTGACTCATACTCTGAAACTAAATTCTAAGAAAATGAAAAAAAAAATAGCTGCTGGTAGCATCACATAGTCTTTATTTAAATATTAAAGCTATCAAATTTATTAATGACTTCTTTATGAGACTGGTTTTTATATAAAATTTCATTCAAATGTGTGATATATAAAAATATGGAATAATGCATTATGTAAAATGTTAGCAGAATATTTTTACAATTTAATATTATCTTTTACTTCCCCATTTTTGTGTCATGAGTCATTAGAAAAAGATTAAGAATATCTACAGCCTTTTATACAGTTTCTACTTAAAAGCATACTGGTGACTCATAGTTGATTAATATTTTCCATCTTTTATTTCTGCTATACCCTCTCCTACCACAATGCTTCTTAGTATATATAAAGAAAAACCCCATTTCCATTACTGAAAAAAAGAGCAAGAGGAAAACAAATATAGGTCACCCTTGAACAACATGAATTTGAACAATGTGGTTCCACTAATATGCAGATTTTTTTCAATAAATACAGTACATTACTATAAATGTATTTCTCTTCCTTATGATTTTCTTTCTTTTCTCCTTTTTTAAACATTTTTTAAATGTTAACTTTGAGAGAGAGAGAGAGAGACAGAGACAGAGACAGAGACAGAGAGCAGGGGAGGGTAGAGAGAGAGACACACACAGAATCTGAAGCCGGCTCCAGGCTCTGAGCTGTCAGCACATAGCCCAAGGATGGGCTGGAACTCATGAACAGCAGATCACGACCTGAGCCAAAGTCAGAAGCTCAAATGACTGAATCAACCAGGTGCCCCGTTATGATTTTCTTAATAACATTTTATTTTCTCTAGATTATTGTATTAGAATATTGTAGTGTGTGTGTGTGTGTGTGTGTGTGTGTGTGTATGTGTATATATATGACATATAATATACAAAATATGTGTTAACCATTTATGTTATCAGTAAGGCTTCGGGTTAACAGTAAGCTATTAAGTAAAGTTTTGGGGGAGCCAAAAGTGACATGGGGATTTTTGACTAAGTGAGGGTCAGTGCCCCACCCCTTGCATTGTTCAAGGGTTAACTGAAAAGCATTCACAAATTGTAGCCTCCATTAGGAATTTTTAAAATATGTGTATTTATTTATTTTGAGAGAGAGAGAGTGAGAGGATGAGCAGGGGAAGGGCAGAGAGAGAGAGGAGAGAGAATCCCAAGCAGGCTCTGTTCTGTCAGCTTGGAGCCTGACGAAGGGCTCAATCTCAGGAACTGTGAGATCACGACCTGAGCCAAAATCAAGAGTTGGACACTTAACTGACTAAGACACCCAGATGCCCCTCCATTAGACATTTTTAATTCTGATATTTATTTTTGAAATAAAGAATATGATTTCGAATAAGCATCTACTGGGTGCCAAAACTGAATACTTAATTCTTAAAGCTTAAAATGCCTTTTAAGAATTTAGAATGGAATGATTATTTTATCAAAATATTTTTTTTACACAAAATGCATAAATTCTTTGTATTGTCAATGGTTAAGAATAAGAACTCCTTACTCAGACTACCTAAATTATAGTGTGGATACCTAGAGTAACAGCTATATGACCTTTTAAAAGTTCCTTAGACTCTCTGTGCCCTACTTTTGTCATCTTTAAAATAAAGTACTAATGGTATCTGACTAAATATCACTATCCCAGTGTTTCATGTAAAATGATTATACACACATTATTCCATATGATTTTGATAATAGTAACAGGTAGTTGAAATTGAAGATATTGTTAACCATACTTCACTGATGAATAAAAACTCTACAAGATTTGTAGCAAATTAAGAGTGGGTCTAGACTAAAGCTCCTTATTGTTTCCATTATAGACCCCTAACTATTTCATTAATATGCACTTTTTTAAATTTATGTTAATTACCATCATCAGCATTTTGCATGGGAATCAAGAGAGGAGGGAGGGAGGGATCGACAGAGTTTCATTAGGGAAAAATAAAGGTTACCTGAATTCAATATTTTAAATCAATAAAGATAATTGATGGTGGAGCAAGTGAAGTGAAGTAAAGGAATAAATGAAATAGGTTCTCAAGGCAAAACTGCTTCAGATTCCACCTGAAACAGTGATTTTCAACAAGACGGGGAGGGTGGAGGGAAGAAGAGGTGAGGGACAAAGAATTAATGACTCCTCAGAACTCGGTTTTTGACCCTTATATTGAATGGGGGTAGAATATTTTAGTGAGTAGAATCCAGAAATGTTAAGCTTTCTGCAATATATAGGGCAACTCTTAACTACAACTTATTGTCACACCCAAAGTTCCAATAATTCCTCCAAACTAACAAGTTGGTTTTTTTTTCCTGACATATTTTAAGGAATGTGAATATTTTGTGGATTAGGAATTTTATAGAAAGTATCTTACTACATATGCTTATTTATTGTGTTTTTTCAAATCTTTATAGTTCTTCATTATTCAATAATACTTTTCACAAGCAAGTTGGAAATGTTTGGCTTAGAATTTAACTTCTTCTAAATTTTTGACAACTCAAACAACTGGCAACCCCTTCTGTCCTAATAATTCCCCTGCACTCGAAATAAATAAATATGTTTGCAAACCAGAAGTGTCCCTTTGGAAAACTTCAGGATTCTATGTAACCATTACCAGAATCATTTCTATCTGAGTTACCTCTGTCAGAGTGATATATCAATGTGTTAGGCTCTGAGCAACAGAAACTAGAAAATAATGCTTAACATAAGAGAGGAACTCATATTTCTCCCAAATAATTAAATGTAGAGTTGGGCTTTTCAGGACAACTCAAAGATATTATTGATTTCCTACTTGCTTCCGTATATGTGCTCTGCCATCCTTAGGCTTCACCCTCAAAGTAACCTCATGCTTACAAGATGATCACTAGGATTCTCACTACCCTATTTGCTTTTCAGGCAGTAGGAAAGAAGAAAGACAAAATGACATATGCCAGTTGACTTAAACTCTCTCCTCTTTTGAGTTCCCAATTTTCGTGAACAAAAACTACTGTTAAGGCTCATTGACCAGGTCTCAGTTGTGAGCTAGCCTTAGTTGTACAGGGGACAAGAAAACGCAGTTTTCTTTGCCAAGCACATTCCAATCCCAGCAACATCAGCTTTCTGTTGAGAAGAAAGATGAGAATCGATAAAGAATAAGAAAAGAGTACTTTCTGTCTCAAGGATTAAGGACACTGATTAGATAATTCTGAGTATATGATTAAGAAAAAGACAAATAAATAAATAAAAGGAGCTATGGGATGAGGTAAGGTAGATTGGGTCACCTGGCATGGAGCTCAGGTCTCTGAATGCCAGGAGGCATGCAGGCAGGCAATCGCCATGACTGGGCAGGTCTGCCAGTTTGTTGTTATGATCCAAGCAAACAAGACATCTTGGCAAAGGGAATATTGGCTCTAGTAAAGATCATGTCTGTAGTGCTAATTGGGTGTAGTTCAATTTGGAATAAGAATTTGGTCATATAATCAAATTCTCTGTACAGCTACTATCTTACCAAATAGTCACAATTATATTTCTATTTTTTTTCATCAAACTTTTCCCTCCAGTGAAAATTACTTTAAAACTGAGTTTTTCATCGAAGAGTCAAATCAACAAATTTCCTATTATTTTTTTCAGCATTATGAAAAGAAAATTAATTAAATACATCTCCTCCAAAGTTCTTTACCATCCATCCATATGTAACAATCTGATATGATTTCAGACATCTAAGTAAACAGAGCCAGAATTCAAAACCCATTTCTGTCTCAGGCAAACTTTCAAGTATTTAGCCACTATATTATATTGTAATGTCTCTAGGATTTTGCTGAACTGCTACTTTAATGGATATAAAGTGCCTGGATGATGAACGGGATCAAACTGCACTATTCATGCATCAAAGCACATGGAAAACTATGTTTAAACTTGGGCAAAAATCACTATGACTGTCACTAGCAAACTTCTAGGCAACTCATATGGAAAAGAGACTTAAGCCACAAATACAGAGAAATATTAAAGAAAGGAGGTTTCTTAGAAAAGAGATTATAAGAGGACTGCTTGTGGAAAAAGTGATTAGAATCACTTGAGCTCATTCCAAAAGTCAGAATGGGGTCTAGCTGCTGGAATCGACAGATAAATTGACTTGACCCATAAAATCATTGTTAATACTCTAGGACATCAAAGATACCCCATAGTTACGTTTGTATAAGTAATCTGAATGAAATCGATTTTATTTGTCTGTTTATAGCAAGAATTCATGTAAAAGTTTGGATATTTGGACTAGTCCCTAACATTTTCACTAGTTCAGGCATTTTATCATTTTCAACGTTTATTTATTTATTTTTGGTGGTGGGGGGGGGACAGATAGAGACAGAGCATGAACGGGGGAGGGGCAGAGAGAGAGGGAGACACAGAATCGGAAACAGGCTCCAGGCTCTGAGCCATCAGCCCAGAGCCTGACGCGGGGCTCGAACTCACGGACCGCGAGATCGTGACCTGGCTGAAGTCGGACGCTTAACCGACTGCGCCACCCAGGCGCCCCCAGGCATTTTATCATTCTAATGAACAATCTAGTTGGCATTTTTGGGGACAAAGTTTGTTAAACAGAATATTGCTTTCAAAGTATGAATATCATTCCACTGTTATCAGATTCATGTGGGTGCTTGAAAGAAATGCTGATTAAGGAACCCTATCTCAAACCTACCAAATAATAATCCCCAGAGTGGACACCTGCAATCTACTTTTTTTATGGGCTCACAAGATGATTCTTAGTACACTAACAATTGAAAAATGCTGCTATTAGGGACTAACATTCTTCTATTTTTTGTTCAGTGTTTTTATAAGATGGCAAATGTGTGGCATTCTAGTCTCTTTCTCATTGTCCCATGCCAATTGACTATATCACTAATTAACATGGCACCCTTGACTGCTGAACCCAGATTAAGCCTTGGGATTCTTCTCAACACTATACTCAGCAAGATTTATCAATTGACATGACACTTCAACTTGATGCTAATTTTCAATAAATATTGACAGAATTTGGTTTAATAGAATTACTACAGTACTTGCATACCCTTGGTCAAAGTTGTCCCCTGTACAACTAAGGCTAGCTCACAACTGAGACCTGGTCAATGAGCCTTAACAGTAGTTTTGTTCACGAAACTCCTTAATAGCCTCCAAACTGAAGAAAATGGATAAAGTTCTAATTTGTGTTTTCTTTCTTGGTAATGAAGGAACATTTACCCCTAGCCTAAATGTTGAGCTTCAGATAATTGAAACAGCCTTAATCAGTTATCAATTAAATTCTCTTTACTCTTAATAGAAAATAAGCCTCTGAGTCTGTGAGGAATAGACAGTGTTGGACATTGAAGATCCAGATTTACAGAAAATTAAGGACAGGATAAGGACATTTAAAATCCAGGATCAGTCTGTAACAAACCAGTTACAGACACCAGATACAAGTGTAATGTAAGCAGAATCAAGTCTCTATAGGGAAGTAGAAATACCAAGAAAGATGTAAATGTGAATGACAAGCCACCAGTTCCAGTCATTCTATGACTTGATTATATTTCATATTATAGTTCATTTCTTGTTTGTGCATGCCATTTCTTGCATACGGGTGTTTTATTAAATGTTAAAATCATTTTTCTATCAGCTAATTTGAGTAGGTTTTCTTTTCCTTGCTATCAAAACATGGTATGAAAAAGAAAAAAAAAAACAATTCATATTTATCAAACTAAACCCATACAGAAGTAAAAGGCACTTATAATTCAATAGAAGTATGCAATTTCTTTGCCACTGAAATGTAAAATGTATATATTCGGTAGGATATATTAGCTTTTCACACTTGGGGAAGATGTGACTGAAAGGTAAATCATGTGATTTTAAAATCTAGATATCAGTTATAGAACTTCAAAGCACTTGGGACAGAAAAATATAATTCTTCTTAACAGATTTTTAAGCATGAAAGCTTCACGTAACTTTTTTAAGGCAAGTCAAGGTCAACCACTCATGTGAATTATGTGAATAACACTTAGAGTAGAAAGAAAAATCATACTGGTCAATTTCTCTTTATACTAACTGAATTTTGATATAAAAATATTTAATATGTAAAATTTAGGAAACTTCTAAGACTCACATGTGCTTTAATAAAAATAAAATTTCAGCCTACAAGTATTACAAGTACTAATATACATTTGCTTTCATATTTAATGTTAATAACCTTGCAAAGAAAAAAATAACAGTATTTAATTCTGAAATCAGTTGATATACGACTATAAGAATTATTTGGTTATAATTTATTTTTCCACCTAGTCGGCATATTTTGGAACACTTTATTTAATACATTATAACTACCTTTGCTTTAAGTTTTAAAGTAATATATATACACTCTGTGAAATATTTTAAAGTACAGGATGGAAAAAATACACATCCCAACTCCCCAAAAGTAATCTTTACTTCTTCCCTACCTCTTATCCATTCTATAAATATTACCACATATACACAATACTTAAGGAGATATCAGCATTGCCATAATGGAATAGTACTGTATTCTAGCAATTAGAAGAAGGTTAAAGTTTAAAAAAAAAAAGTACACCTCTAGTATTCTACTGGAAAAATACTGTTATGCTGCTAGAATACCTCTCAAATAGTCTTCTTAAAATTAAATTTATGGTAGTGTCTACCTTCTCCCATCTCCTGCTCACTCTTGACTCTAACCTTTCCTTCATGGCTAATAACAGAATAATTCTTGGAGGGTTAGCACGCCCTTGCTGAAATAGCAAACACACCCTCTTTTCTTTTTTTATCCTTCTACTTCTTATCACAGTATTACTCAATACAAAACTCTAAGTCAGTCTCAATTTTTCCCTTTTCCTCACTCTGCATATCCAGGTCACCATAACATTCTACCTGCAAAGCTTTTTCAATCTGTCTCTTGTTCTACAGTTCTAGTGTAAGACCTCAGTGCAGGGAACCATGATATATTACCTGGATTTTGAAAATAAATACTTCATGGAAGTCCACACCTTCTTTTCCCCTCCAATTCAACTTTTACTTCCCTGTGTACAATTCAATTACTTCCCATTTTGTTTAAATAAATAAATAATAAATAACAATCCAGACATATTTTCACTGTCTTTTGGTCCTGCATGTCTGACTATTCCCTGTCTCTCTACACTTTACAAATACTAAGTTCAAATCACTTAGCTGGGTTTTTTTTGCTTTTTTGTTTTTCCAATTTTCCAGGACACCACAGCTTTAGCTGTTTGAAGACTGCGATACATATTTGCTGCATTTTTTTTTTTCTTACTGGAATTTTTTTTATCTCTTTTCTCCTCAGGGCCTGCTTTTCCTCATTTTCCAGGACTCACCTTACATGATGTGCGCCCTGAACCATTCCTGATCATTCTTTCTACAGTAGGTCTGTCCATAACCATTACTCTCCATCTTGCCCACTTGTTTGTTGCCTTTATAGTATTTATTTTAGTTACTGAATACTTATTTTGTTATATGATTATTTTAATCTATTCTAAAAATAGAATGTAAGTTCCCTAAAGGCAAAGATTGTTTCTGTCTTGTTCACGCATGCTTCTCTAGACTCTATCACAGTACCTACAGCATAGGAAATTCTCACTAAATCATTTTTGAATATATAGTTGAACAAATGACTACTGCTCATACTTTGGTGTATTCATTCAGTTTTTCCTTGCTTATATTTTAAATAGTTTTGTGGCCATAAATACTATAATATATGTGCACCTCAAATTTTTGAGATGTAGAAATTTAAATAAATATAAAATATAGTCTAAAATATTGGTTATACTACAGGATTTGAACAACACATTTTATTTTCTCATAATGTGTTTTCTAGGCCATAATTTTTCATTTCATTTTTAAATAATTTTAGAATTATAGAAGATTTGCAAAAATTGTATTCCATACATCCTTATCCAGATTCTCCTAATGTTAACATCTTACACAACCATCGTACAATTAACATTCATACAATAATGTCAATTAAACTCTAACTTTATTCTAATTTCACCACTTTTTCCACAAATATCCTGTTTTCTATTTCTGGATTTATTAAGTTTACAACATCGCATTTGATTGCTTTGTCTCTTGGACTCCTCCAATTTTTGACAGTCAGTCTTTGTCTTTCAAATCCTTAATATTTTTGCAAAACTTCATATATTGATTCCGTAAAATGTTCCTTAATTTGTGCCTGTCTGATGTTTCCACAAAATTAGATTGAAGTTTTAAATTGGGGGCATGAATACCACAGAGATGAAGTGATCTAATGGAGGAGCAAGATATCAGAGTATTTCTCCTTCTCCTTCTCCTAGTGATGAGAACACTGAAAATTTACTCTTTTGGTAACTTTCAAAAATGAACTACAATATTGACTACAGTCACTATTCTGTATATTACATCGCCATGGCTTATTTATTTTATAACTGGAAAATTATACCTCTTGACCCCCTTCACCTACCCCTAAGCCCTCTCCTGGCAACTGTCATTCTGGCAAGAACTGTCTAATTCTTACAGTCTCATGGGATCTAGGAACATAAGTGTCCCTGGGTCTCAAAGCCCGGTAATCAAGGAGGTCCCTCTCTGTGCATGTCTGTTGGATTTAGACAGGAAGAAGGAAAGCAGAGAGCCAGAGTATATCCTCCAGCTTGAGGAAGACACTGAGAGTAAGACACCAAGTTTTAGTGGGGCAGTGAGACAGTGCAGGGACTGCATGGACCTACGGAAAATAATAATATAGAAGGAAAATGAAAAATGGTGCCCATCAGTACCTTTGTTCCTGAAGAGAGTCTCAACAAACAACTGCCCTTCTGGCAGATGGTATAAATTAGCAAAACTATCCTCTTCACATATAGTCTAGGAACTTTTCAAACTGTTGCTTTTGGGTTGAGCCCCCTGGGGTGAGTCTGTGTGCAAGCCTTTAAAGAGCAGTATCTCAGTTCTCTACATCTTTTTGGGTCTCCTAGACATAAACCCCACCGGTTTTCGAAGCCAGATGTTTTGGGGTTTGTCTCTGGTGTTAAGTCTCAAGGGTTGGGGTGCTTGATGTGGGACACAAACCTCTCATTCCCCAGGGAGAAGCTTCTGATTTGTGAGATCTTTCCTGACTGTGGGTTACCCTGCCAGGGATGGGGTTTTTGGTAAAATCACATTCTTGTCTGTCCTACCCAACTTGATGTGGTCTTTTTATCATTTGTTATAAGGAAGGTTTCACCTAGTTTTCATGTCTTTTGCAGAAGGAATTGTTCCACATGTAGCTGTAGATTTGGTGTGTTGTGGGAAGAGGTGTGTTCAGGATTTTCCTATGCTGCTATATTGGATCATGACTCTTATTGCTGGAGATCTTAATCTTGATCACTTGGATAAAGTTATAACGAATTAATAACACCATCATCATCATCATCCCTTCTCTTCCTCTTCCAATGAGTATAGCTTTGACCTTTGGAAGCTCTTCAAATTTAGTTCCTGTGTTCTTTAACCTGCCCATCTTTTTTTTTTTCCAAGAAACTTCTCACTTTCTGGTACCACAGATGTTCCAGATTCCTATGTTAAAGGGTCTGATATATACGTACAAACATATGTAATTGTTGAGATGTATATGCTTTTCTTAATATCAAGAGGTACCAATAACAGACCAAGAAAAGAAAAGAAAAAAAGGAAAAAGAACATGATTCCCCTTACAGCACAATCAATGGCCAGAATAATATTACAGCATCAGTCTCTTCAAAAGCAACCCAAAAAGAGCCAGGTAGAAAACCATCCTATGCAAGTAGCAGTCTCACTTTGTAAGCAAGGGATAAAGAGGAAGTTCTTCCACTTAAAAAGGGGAAAGAGACCATTCATTGCTCTTTTTCACTTCTACTTCTTCTTTTCTAGGTTGCCTTAGAAACAGGTTGGAAAGGGGCACCTGGGTGGCTCAGTCAGTTAAGCATCTGCCTCTTGATTTCCCCTCAGGACATGATCTCACAATTTGTGGACTCAAGCTCCACTTCAGGCTCTGTGCTGACAGCATGTAGCCTGCTTGGGATTCTGTCTCTTCCTCTCTCTCTCTCTCTCTCTCCCTCCCTCTCAAAAATAAACATTAAAAAAAAGAAAAAAAGAAAGGAAAGAAATCAGGATTCCCTTAAAAAAAAAAAAAAAAAGAACAGGTAGGAAAGGATCCTTAGGTTAATACTTTGGCATATAAATTTATCTCTCCAAGGGAAAGATAAGCCTTTCACAGTCTAAAGATGCCACCACTGTAAAGGATTCCATCCCTTTTGAAATGTAAATACCTAGGAAGATAATACTCTAACCCAAATATCTGTCACAGAATGCAAGTTTCTGGGTCTTTGGGAGATAAGAGAGGTTATTAAGTGGAATCAATTAGTTCCATCATTAAAACAAAACAAACAAACCCCCCAAAACAAATGGTTGCTTATCTATTCCTTGTTGCATATGAAATATGAACTATTTTAAGGGACATGAAAGCAAACATTCAGTCTCTATGGTATATTTTCCAAGGCCTTCCCAGGAAGCCTTCTCAGGAAGCCAAGATTTCTATGATAACACCAAGAAATTCAGGAAAGATTTATTTTGTCACATTTATCTTGAATTTTTTCCAATACCAGGGCTGGAATCAAAGAGTTCTCCAAAGAGTGCTAGGAACTTTTATTGAAGCATTGTAGTTAGAAACCAAGATTGGGCATCAAGTATGCTCCTTTCTACCTGAATGCTACTTCTTTCAGTCTTCCTACTTAGTAGACAGAGGTATATACATACAAATATATACATGTATACTAACCCATGTACACACATTCATCTATATTTTATTTGCATGTATAATTCCCTCCCTCCTTCCCTATCTATATGCATTATTTTTTGTTTGTTTCTAATGTTTATTTATTTTGAGAGAGAAAGAGAGAGTGCAAGCAGGGAAGGGGCAGAGAGAAAGAAAGGGAATCCTAAGTAGGTTCCCTGCTGTTAGCACAGAGCCGGACTCTGCACGTGATTTCATGAACCATGAGATCATGAACTGAGCCAAAATCAAGAATGGGACATTTAACTGACTGAGCCAAGGCACCCCTGTTTTTTGTTTTTGTTTTTTTTTTAATTTACTTTAGAGACAAAGCATGAATGGGGAGAGGGGCGGGGGGGGGGGGTTGGGCGGAATCTTAAGCAGTCTCCAGGCTTAGGATCATGGAGCCTGATGCAGGGCTTGATCCCATGGCCCTGGGATCATGACCTAAGCCGAAATCAAGACTCAGAGGCTCAACCAACTGAGCCACCCAGGTGTCAGGTGCCCCTTTTGTTGTTGTTGTTTTTTGTTTTGTTTTGTTTTGTTTTAATCTACAAGTACACATTTATCCCTCCTACCTTGATTCAAGACCACAGGGTTCCTTTCATTGTTCCTCCTTTGCTTATTTTCAATTTCATTCTCTGACAGTGAGTAACCTGGGTTATGTTTTTTGTTGTTGTTGTTTTGTATTGTTAATTTAATTTTATTTAAATCCAAGCTAGTTAACATATAGTGTAATGATGATTTCAGGAATAGAACTTAGTGATTCATCACTTACATATAACTCCCACTGCTCATCCCAACAAGTGCCCTCCTTAATACTCATTACCTATTTAGCCCATCTCCCCACCCAACACTCCTCCAGCAACCCTCAGTTTGTTCCCTGTATTTAAGAGTCTCTTATGGTTTGCCTCCCTCTCTTTTATCATATTTTTCCCTCCTTCCCCTTTGATAACATTAACACTGTTTTGGGTACAATAATTTTTAATATGGTTACAAAACATTTATTATTCCTAGATTAAAGAAT